>NC_133707.1:3057500-3657500 GCF_048934315.1 Petromyzon marinus
AGCGTTATAACCTACAGTTTGGTGAGTGGTTAACGGGAGTGGGTGAGTTGTGACCCACAGTGTGGTGAGTGGTTAACGGGAGTGGGTGAATTGCTGACCCCGGTGTGGTGATTCGTTAACGAGAGTGGGTGAGTTGTTGTGACTACAGTGTGGTGAGTGGGTGACGGGAGTGGGTGAGTTGTGACCTGCAGTGTGGTGAGTGGGTGACGGGAGTGGGTGAGTTGTTGTGACCCACAGTTTGGTGAGTTGTTGTGACCCACAGTTTGGTGAGTTGGTGATGGGAGTGGGTGAGTTATGACCGGGAGTGGGTGAGTTGTGACCCGCAGTGTGGTGAGTGGGTGATAGGAGTGGGTGAGTTGTTGTGACCTGCAGTGTGGTGAGAGGGTGAGTTGTTGTGACCTGCAATGTGGTGAGTGGGTTACAGGAATGGGTGAGTTGTTGTGACCTGCAGTGTGGTGAGCGGGTGATGGTAGTGGGTGAGTTGTGACCTGCTGTGTGGTGAGTTGTGACCCACTGTGGTGAGTGGGTGACGGTAGTGGGTGAGTTGTTGTGACCTGTGTGGTGAGTTGTGACCTGCTGTGTGGTGAATTGTGACGGGAGTGGGTGAGTTGTTGTGACCCACAGTGCGGTGAGTGGGTGACGGGAGTGGGTGAGTTGTAACCTGCAGTGTGTTGGGTGGGTGAGTTGGTGTGACCTGCAGTGTGGTGGGTGAGTGAGCGAGTTATGACCTGCAGTGTGGTAAGTGGGTTATGGGAGTGGGTGAGTTGTGACCCACAGTGTTGTGAGTGGGTGAGTTGGTGTGACCTGCAGTGTGGTGAGTGAGTGACGGTAGTGGGTGAGTTGTGACCTACAGTGTGGTGAGTGGGTGACGGCAGTGGGTGAGTTGTTGTGACCTACTGTGTGGTGAGTGGGTGACGGTAGTGGGTGAGTTGTTGTGACCTGCTGCGTGGTGAGTTGTGACCCACAGTGTGGTGAGTGGGTGATGGTAGTGGGTGAGTTGTTGTGACTTGCTGTGTGGTGAGTGGATGATGGTAGTGGGTGAGTTGTTGTGACCCGCAGTGTGGTGAGTGGGTGACGGTAGTGGGTGAGTTGTTGTGACCTGCAGTGTGGTGAGTTGGTGATGGGAGTGGGTGAGTTGTTGTGACCTGCTGTGTGGTGAGTTGGTGGGTGACGGGAGTGGGTGACTTGTGACGGGAGTGGGTGACTTGTGACGGGAGTGGGTGAGTTGTTGTGACCTGCTGTGTGGTGAGTGGGTGATGGTAGTGTGTGAGTTGTGACCTACAGTGTGGTGAGTTGGTGACGGTAGTGGGTGAGTTGTGACCTGCAGTGTGGTGAGTTGGTGATGGGAGTGGGTGAGTTGTTGTGACCTGCTGTGGTGACGGGAGTGGGTGAGTTGTTGTGACAGGAGTGGGTGAGTTGTTGTGACCTGCTGTGTGGTGAGTGGGTGATGGTAGTGTGTGAGTTGTTGTGACCTGCAGTGTAGTGAGTGACGGGAATGGGTGAGTTGTTGTGACCTGCAGTGTGGTGAGTGGGTGAGTTGGTGTGACCTTCAGTGTGGTGAGTGGGTGAGTTGGTGTGACCTTCAGTGTGGTGAGTGAGCTTGTTATGACCTGCAGTGTGGTGAGTGAGTGACGGTCGTGGGTGAGTTGTTGTGACCTGCAGTGTGGTGAGTGGGTGACGGTAGTGCGTGAGTTGTAACCTGCAGTGTGGTGAGTTGTGACCTGCAGTGTGGTGAGTGGGTGAGTTGGTGTGACCTTCAGTGTGGTGAGTGGGTGACGGTAGTGGGTGAGTTGTAACCTGCAGTGTGGTGAGTGGGTGAGTTAGTGTGACCTTCAGTGTGGTGAGTGGGTGATGGCAGTGGGTGAGTTGTTGTGACCTGCTGTGTGGTGAGAGTGACGGGAATGGGTGAGTTGTAACCTGCAGTGTGGTGAGTGGGTGAGTTGGTGTGACCTTCAGTGTGGTGAGTGGGTGAGTTGGTGTGACCTTCAGTGTGGTGAGTGGGTGACGGTAGTGTGGGTGGGTTGTTGTGACCTGCAGTGTGGTGAGTGGGTGATGGTAGTGGGTGAGTTGTTGTGACCTGCTGTGTGGTGAGTGTGACGGGAATGGGTAAGTTGTTGTGACCTGCTGTGTGGTGAGTGGGTGAGTTGGTGTGACCTTCAGTGTGGTGAGTGGGTGACGGTAGTGGGTGGGTTGTGACCTGCAGTGTGGTGAGTGGGTGACGGTAGTGAGTGAGTTGTTGTGACCTGCAGTGTGGTGAGTTGTGACGGTAGTGGGTAAGTTGTGACCCACAGTGTGGCGAGTGGGTGATGGTAGTGGGTGAGTTGTTGTGACCTGCTGTGTGGTGAGTGTGACGGGAATGGGTGAGTTGTAACCTGCAGTGTGGTGAGTGGGTGAGTTGGTGTGACCTTCAGTGTGGTGAGTGGGTGAGTTGGTGTGACCTTCAGTGTGGTGAGTGGGTGACGGTAGTGTGGGTGGGTTGTTGTGACCTGCAGTGTGGTGAGTGGGTGACGGTAGTGGGTGAGTTGTTGTGACCTGCTGTGTGGTGAGTGTGATGGGAATGGGTGGGTTGTAGCCTGCAGTGTGGTGAGTGGGTGAGTTGGTGTGACCTTCAGTGTGGTGAGTGGGTGAGTTGGTGTGACCTTCAGTGTGGTGAGTGGGTGACGGTAGTGGGTGGGTTGTGACCTGCAGTGTGGTGAGTGGATGACGGTAGTGGGTGAGTTGTTGTGACTCACAGTGTGGCGAGTGGGTGATGGTAGTGGGTGAGTTGTTGTGACCTGCTGTGTGGTGAGTGTGACGGGAATGGGTGAGTTGTAACCTGCAGTGTGGTGAGTGGGTGAGTTGGTGTGACCTTCAGTGTGGTGAGTGGGTGAGTTGGTGTGACCTTTAGTGTGGTGAGTGGGTGACGGTAGTGTGGGTGGGGTGTTGTGACCTGCAGTGTGGTGAGTGGGTGATGGTAGTGGGTGAGTTGTTGTGACCTGCTGTGTGGTGAGTGTGATGGGAATGGGTGGGTTGTAACCTGCAGTGTGGTGAGTGGGTGAGTTGGTGTGACCTTCAGTGTGGTGAGTGGGTGAGTTGGTGTGACCTTCAGTGTGGTGAGTGGGTGACGGTAGTGTGTGAGTTGTTGTGACCTGCAGTGTGGTGAGTGGGTGACGGTAGTGGGTGAGTTGTGACCTGCTGTGTGGTGAGTGACGGGAATGGGTAAGTTGTTGTGACCTGCTGTGTGGTGAGTGGGTGAGTTGGTGTGACCTTCAGTGTGGTGAGTGGGTGACGGTAGTGGGTGGGTTGTGACCTGCAGTGTGGTGAGTGGGTGACGGTAGTGGGTGAGTTGTTGTGACCTGCAGTGTGGTGAGTGGGTGACGGTAGTGGGTGAGTTGTTGTGACCCACAGTGTGGCGAGTGGGTAATGGTAGTGGGTGAGTTGTTGTGACCTGTGTGGTGAGTGTGACGGGAATGGGTGAGTTGTAACCTGCAGTGTGGTGAGTGGGTGAGTTGGTGTGACCTTCAGTGTGGTGAGTGGCTGAGTTGGTGTGACCTTCAGTGTGGTGAGTGGGTGACGGTAGTGTGGGTGGGTTGTTGTGACCTGCAGTGTGGTGAGTGGGTGACGGTAGTGGGTGACGGTAGTGGGTGAGTTGTTGTGTCCTGCTGTGTGGTGAGTGTGATGGGAATGGGTGGGTTGTAACCTGCAGTGTGGTGAGTGGGTGAGTTGGTGTGACCTTCAGTGTGGTGAGTGGGTGAGTTGGTGTGACCTTCAGTGTGGTGAGTGGGTGACGGTAGTGGGTGGGTTGTGACCTGCAGTGTGGTGAGTGGATGACGGTAGTGGGTGAGTTGTTGTGACCCACAGTGTGGCGAGTGGGTGATGGTAGTGGGTGAGTTGTTGTGACCTGCTGTGTGGTGAGTGTGACGGGAATGGGTGAGTTGTAACCTGCAGTGTGGTGAGTGGGTGAGTTGGTGTGACCTTCAGTGTGGTGAGTGGGTGAGTTGGTGTGACCTTCAGTGTGGTGAGTGGGTGACGGTAGTGTGGGTGGGGTGTTGTGACCTGCAGTGTGGTGAGTGGGTGATGGTAGTGGGTGAGTTGTTGTGACCTGTGTGGTGAGTGTGATGGGAATGGGTGGGTTGTAACCTGCAGTGTGGTGAGTGGGTGAGTTGGTGTGACCTTCAGTGTGGTGAGTGGGTGAGTTGGTGTGACCTTCAGTGTGGTGAGTGGGTGACGGTAGTGTGTGAGTTGTTGTGACCTGCAGTGTGGTGAGTGGGTGACGGTAGTGGGTGAGTTGTGACCTGCTGTGTGGTGAGTGTGACGGGAATGGGTAAGTTGTTGTGACCTGCTGTGTGGTGAGTGGGTGAGTTGGTGTGACCTTCAGTGTGGTGAGTGGGTGACGGTAGTGGGTGGGTTGTGACCTGCAGTGTGGTGAGTGGGTGACGGTAGTGGGTGAGTTGTTGTGACCTGCAGTGTGGTGAGTGGGTGACGGTAGTGGGTGAGTTGTTGTGACCCACAGTGTGGCGAGTGGGTAATGGTAGTGGGTGAGTTGTTGTGACCTGTGTGGTGAGTGTGACGGGAATGGGTGAGTTGTAACCTGCAGTGTGGTGAGTGGGTGAGTTGGTGTGACCTTCAGTGTGGTGAGTGGGTGAGTTGGTGTGACCTTCAGTGTGGTGAGTGGGTGACGGTAGTGTGGGTGGGTTGTTGTGACCTGCAGTGTGGTGAGTGGGTGACGGTAGTGGGTGACGGTAGTGGGTGAGTTGTTGTGACCTGCTGTGTGGTGAGTGGGTGAGTTGGTGTGACCTTCAGTGTGGTGAGTGGGTGAGTTGTTGTGACCTGCAGTGTGGTGAGTGGGTGACGGTAGTGGGTGAGTTGTTGTGACCTGCTGTGTGGTGAGTGGGTGAGTTGGTGTGACCTTCAGTGTGGTGAGTGGGTGAGTTGGTGTGACCTTCAGTGTAGTGAGTGGGTGACGGTAGTGGGTGGGTTGTTGTGACCTGCAGTGTGGTGAGTGGGTGATGGTAGTGGGTGAGTTGTGACCTGCTGTATGGTGAGTGTGACGGGAATGGGTAAGTTGTTGTGACCTGCTGTGTGGTGAGTGGGTGAGTTGTTGTGACCTTCAGTGTGGTGAGTGGGTGAGTTGGTGTGACCTTCAGTGTGGTGAGTGGGTGACGGTAGTGGGTGGGTTGTGACCTGCAGTGTGGTGAGTGGATGACGGTAGTGGGTGAGTTGTTGTGACCCACAGTGTGGCGAGTGGGTGATGGTAGTGGGTGAGTTGTTGTGACCTGCTGTGTGGTGAGTGTGACGGGAATGGGTGAGTTGTAACCTGCAGTGTGGTGAGTGGGTGAGTTGGTGTGACCTTCAGTGTGGTGAGTGGGTGAGTTGGTGTGACCTTCAGTGTGGTGAGTGGGTGACGGTAGTGTGGGTGGGGTGTTGTGACCTGCAGTGTGGTGAGTGGGTGATGGTAGTGGGTGAGTTGTTGTGACCTGTGTGGTGAGTGTGATGGGAATGGGTGGGTTGTAACCTGCAGTGTGGTGAGTGGGTGAGTTGGTGTGACCTTCAGTGTGGTGAGTGGGTGAGTTGGTGTGACCTTCAGTGTGGTGAGTGGGTGACGGTAGTGTGTGAGTTGTTGTGACCTGCAGTGTGGTGAGTGGGTGACGGTAGTGGGTGAGTTGTGACCTGCTGTGTGGTGAGTGTGACGGGAATGGGTAAGTTGTTGTGACCTGCTGTGTGGTGAGTGGGTGAGTTGGTGTGACCTTCAGTGTGGTGAGTGGGTGACGGTAGTGGGTGGGTTGTGACCTGCAGTGTGGTGAGTGGGTGACGGTAGTGGGTGAGTTGTTGTGACCTGCAGTGTGGTGAGTGGGTGACGGTAGTGGGTGAGTTGTTGTGACCCACAGTGTGGCGAGTGGGTAATGGTAGTGGGTGAGTTGTTGTGACCTGTGTGGTGAGTGTGACGGGAATGGGTGAGTTGTAACCTGCAGTGTGGTGAGTGGGTGAGTTGGTGTGACCTTCAGTGTGGTGAGTGGGTGAGTTGGTGTGACCTTCAGTGTGGTGAGTGGGTGACGGTAGTGTGGGTGGGTTGTTGTGACCTGCAGTGTGGTGAGTGGGTGACGGTAGTGGGTGACGGTAGTGGGTGAGTTGTTGTGACCTGCTGTGTGGTGAGTGGGTGAGTTGGTGTGACCTTCAGTGTGGTGAGTGGGTGAGTTGTTGTGACCTGCAGTGTGGTGAGTGGGTGACGGTAGTGGGTGAGTTGTTGTGACCTGCTGTGTGGTGAGTGGGTGAGTTGGTGTGACCTTCAGTGTGGTGAGTGGGTGAGTTGGTGTGACCTTCAGTGTAGTGAGTGGGTGACGGTAGTGGGTGGGTTGTTGTGACCTGCAGTGTGGTGAGTGGGTGATGGTAGTGGGTGAGTTGTGACCTGCTGTATGGTGAGTGTGACGGGAATGGGTAAGTTGTTGTGACCTGCTGTGTGGTGAGTGGGTGAGTTGTTGTGACCTTCAGTGTGGTGGGTGAATGAGCTTGTTATGACCTGCAGTGTGGTGGGTGGGTGACGGGAGTGGGTGAGTTATTGTGACCTGCTGTGTGTTGGGTGGGTGGGTAATTGAGCGACTTGCTGTGACCTGTAGTGTTTGTTGAGCACAGTGTATAGACAGTTCTCAACATGGGTGTCGTAACCATGGTCGTAGCGATATAAGAGTGATTAGAACTCGACTGTGGATGTATCGTATTTGGATGTTGCTAAATGGCTGTGTTATCGTGTTTAGCTGCAGGGTATTCACGTAAATGTAATCTATTAATATGTAACTTAGTTTTAGCCTCCAGTGGAAATGGGTTTTTTTTGCGATTGCAATTTTCAGGTGCCGCGAGACATTTTCAGTCCACTGCTTGACGATTGCCTTGTCTGTCCGGCTGGGCTGGAGTCCATGTCACGCACGCTGTGTCCAGGTTTAATTGCTGCAAGTCCTCATTGTTTGTGCCTCGTGTATGTAGCGTCGTTTGAGTTGCTCAATTAAATTGTAGATTTTACATTTTACATGAGGTGGTGGCTAATGTGTTATTGCATAGAGCCATTTGTCCCGTAACTTGAAACATTGCCCGTGTTGTTTTGTAGCAAACGCTGCATATCGACGTTCTTCGTTTGAGTAGCGGTTTTTCATTTTCGGTTTTAGGAGCCCCGAGCACAATGGAATAATTCCGTTCACGACTAAAAGAAGCCGTGATATGATCAAAACCACGGGATAATCACGTAGGTTTGGCTTTCATTTTTTTCGTCGCCTTCCCCTCCTCCCCCCTTTTGTCTCGCCGCCCGTGGTACGGTCCAACAAAGCCCAGGGATAGACTCCCTCGAGAATGGAAGAGTCCAGCTCGAGTTTCTCTCGCTCACTTCCGGCCGCATGGCAACACCCCTTGCCGACGTCCTCCACATGGTAGCGCCCTGCTGCCTCACTCGGTCACGTTGCTCGCCTGGCCGCCCGCAAGCGCAACGCAGGGACGGGGGGAAACATGGCAGACTGGCTGTCACCATGGTGGAATTAGCCGAAATGGAAGCGTACGTTTTGGAGGACCTCTTAGAGGTAAGGCGGGGACCGGGTGGTGGTGGTGGTGGTAGTGCTGGTGGGGGGTGGGTGGCCCTCGTCGTTTGCGTCCGCGGAGCCGACGTCTCTCCGGCTCGTTTTGTACAGCTCTCGTATGTCGCGCGGTTAAAGGCGAACGGGAAGGGCACCAAAAAAAAACCCGGCAGGGTTTGGACGGACGGCGTTGGTGGAACTGCCCCTCCCCCTTCCCCCCGTGCCGCGCTTATCTCGATTTGCCCACCGCGATAAGGCCTCGGTCGGGCAATAATTCTTTGCCACCGAAGCTGCCCCCCCTCCCCCCCTATATGCGTTGAGGCGGTCGGTCGCTAGCCCCCCCCCCCCCCTGCGAGCCCGTGCGGTCTCGCCTCGTCGACTGGGCCCCGCTGCGCACGCGGGCGGGCGGGCGGAGCGACAAGGAGTGGGGGGTGGTGGTGGTGGTGGTGGTTATTGTTTTGCTCCACGCCGCCGCCTGGGCGCGTTGCATTCCTCTCATTCACGCGGGCTTCTCTCTGGGCAGCCGAGACGGGCCTGCCGATGAAGGGCAAGCGCGCGGCGCGCTGGTCTTGCTTGGCCACTGGGCGTGCTCTGGAATCGGCCCGGGGTGGCCGCCGGTGCCATCACTGGGGGAGGAAACGTGTGGCGTCCTCTACGACTCAAATAAGCGACTCGTTGAGGGACAGCTGGGTCTGGGCGACTGACCGTGGCTTCATTCCGCTGGCCAATAGCGGCTGATAAATAGTCCTCAAAATAAACTTCCTGGGTGCACGCACATGGACACGGCAGGCTTTTTAAATTATTTGCATGTGACTTGGCTCTAGGGGGAGAGGGTAGTTGGGAATGCTGCTGCTGTTGCTGTGTGTGGGTGAGAGGGTAGTTGGGAATGTTGCTGCTGTGTATG
Source organism: Petromyzon marinus (assembly GCF_048934315.1). Taxonomy (NCBI): domain Eukaryota; kingdom Metazoa; phylum Chordata; class Hyperoartia; order Petromyzontiformes; family Petromyzontidae; genus Petromyzon; species Petromyzon marinus. Next base: position 3,065,940 of record NC_133707.1, read on the forward strand.
TGAGAGGGTAGTTGGGAATGTTGCTGCTGTGTGGGTGGGTGAGAGGGTAGTTGGGAATGTTGCTGTTGCTGTGTGTGGGTGAGAGGGTAGTTGGGAATGTTGCTGCTGTTGCTGTGTGGGTGAGTGGGTAGTTGGGAATGCTGCTGTGTGGGTGAGAGGGTAGTTGGGAATGTTGCTGTTGCTGTGTGGGTGAGAGGGTAGTTGGGAATGCTGCTGCTGTGTGTGGGTGAGAGGGTAGTTGGGAATGCTGCTGTGTGTGGGTGAGAGGGTGGTTGGGAATGTTGCTGTGTGTGGGTGAGAGGGTAGTTGGGAATGTTGCTGCTGTGTGTGAGAGGGTAGTTGGGAATGCTGCTGCTGTGTGTGGGTGAGAGGGTAGTTGGGAATGTTGCTGTGTGTGGGTGAGAGGGTGGTTGGGAATGTTGCTGTGTGTGGGTGAGAGGGTAGTTGGGAATGTTGCTGCTGTGTGGGTGAGAGGGTAGTTGGGAATGTTGCTGCTGTGTGTGGGTGAGAGGGTAGTTGGGTGCTGCTGCTGTGTGTGGGTGAGAGGGTAGTTGGGAATGCTGCTGCTGTGTGTGGGTGAGAGGGTAGTTGGGAATGCTGCTGTGTGGGTGAGAGGGTAGTTGGGAATGTTGCTGCTGTGTGGGTGAGAGGGTAGTTGGGAATGCTGCTGCTGTGTGTGGGTGAGAGGGTAGTTGGGAATGCTGCTGTGTGTGAGAGGGTGGTTGGGAATGTTGCTGTGTGTGGGTGAGAGGGTAGTTGGGAATTCTGCTGCTGTTGCTGTGTGGAGCGTTGGTAATAAATGATGGTAGGAGTTGTGTGAGGGGGGGCTATGAGAGGGCAGTTTAGGGGGCGTGTAGAGTCGGGGGGGGGGGTGTTCGGCTTGGTTAAGCGTGTTCGAGTTGAGTCATCCCCTGTGTGCAAGGGAAGTGCCCTTAGTGGCAGAATAATATGGCACTGCAGCAGCTGTAGAAGGGAAGGGGGGGTGGAGAGGATGCTGTAGAACGCAGCTCTCTTTCATTTTTCTCCCTCTGCCACCTTGGATGTTGCTGCTCTTCTGCCCACTTTCCGCTCCCTTCCCGGTCTACTCGCTGGCACGTGAGTGAGTGCGTGCCCTGCGCGTATGCACGCTGGACCGTGATGGAGGTATCGTTCTAGGCTGACCGCGGGCCCGCCACTGACTGTTAGCGTGCGGGCGGGCGGGCACAGGCAAGAGCGAGCGGCCTTGCGTGCCTTTGGCAGTGCAAGTCGTCGGTACTCTTTGTCGGCTGCGTAAGCGCCAGGCGCAGTGTGGCCCTGGAGGTTGCCCAGCTGTTAAAAAAAAAAGCCAGATTGGCGGTACGAAATTGTTCGCTCGCCTTTTCCGCACAAAATGCTTGCATTTCTTTCTCACCGATGTGCCACCAAAGCTACAAAACCACCCTTTGACCACCTGCTAGTCAGCGGACCCTGCGTCTGTGTTCGCTGAATGCGGCATCACCCACAGGGACTTGGCGAAGCTTTTGTCTGTTTTGAACGGCTAACACCGTCGGAGCGCTCACCGGATTTTGAAGTGTGCCTCGCACGGACACGCCGCGTGTGCGTCATAAATACACGCAATTCGTGCACGTTGGTACAATTTTTGTCGCTCGTTTTTGTTGGCCGTGTCTGTCTCGTTTGAACCGCAAGCTGCGTTTCCCAGAACGTGTCCATCGGCGCAATTTAATCGAGAGGGAGGGAGAAGCAGGGGAGACGCCGCAACGTGGTTTTGTAGAGGCGCAGCACGGCCCCCCCGATCGCAAGGTCGTCCCTTCGCATCCAACCGCGTGGTCGTGTCGGCCCCGTGGTCTCCGGTGGGAAGTCAACAATGGTTGTCCCCGTGGAGACGGCGGTTCCTGCCATAGCAACGTGGAATTCCCACCGCCACTGGCTGAGAAACCGCCAGTGCCGCCAAGCACCGCCCCAAAGCTTCATGGAGCAGTTGGGAACGCTGTGCTCTTTTTGAGTAGAAACGAGAGTGAAAAGCAGGTCTCTTGTGTCTTTGTATTTCTTCCTTAATAAGGCAACCTTTAAGCCCCCATTGATGCTTTTGATACAGTAGCTGGTTTAACCGGCTCAACAGCGCACGGTGCAATCTTCAACGACATTTGCACGTTTTACCTTTGTTTGGCATTCGCTCACATTTCGCAGAGGCCACGTGAATGGAGCTGTTAACCCTCGGAACGCTGCCCATGGCCGTGCGTGATGGAGTTAAATTGCGCTTTATGAAAATGAATAATTGAGTACATTTGGTATCGTTGCCATTTATTTATGGCAAGGCTACTACGAAGGCGCTATTTCATAGACGTCTGCAGTAATTTCACCCTTAGGGGGCGGTGTTGCAATGTACCGATCCCCATCGAGTCATTTGAGGTTATTTCTAAATTTGTGCAAATTTGGACCGTGACGCCGACACAATGGCCGACTTATTTCGGATGCCACGAAACGTTCACCGTGACGCAGTCGGCGTGATTTTTTTTTGCGGTTTGCACACCACCACCCCCAACCACCAACCCAAGTAATAACCAGGGCGGCCTTTTGTGTTCGAGCCGCTACAGCAAGAGGCAAACGTCCTACATCTGGGCCGTGTGTCACTGGCTCGAACCCGTCAGAATGCATCTCGTCACTATGCACTACGGAGCTGAAACTCGCTCTATGACCGTCGCTCGTCGAGTGAATATTTCAATGCTCATTAAACCCTTGGCGTCATTCACATGATGGAAAGCCTGTAAAATGGTGATTGGAGAAGTGCGTTGTTGTAATGTGCTTGCTCTTTCGCAAGGCAAATCAGAAATTCAAAGGTGTATTTGAAGTGTTAAAGGGTAGCCGGAAATGCAATTTTTTTTTCAAGTGGGAGTTTAATCTTGAGCAGCGTGGTGCCAGACAGAATGTCCAATTACCTGGAAGTGTGCGACTACATTAACAGCGGCAAACGGAACATCAGATACCTTCTATTGTGTTACCGTGCCCAAAATATAAATAGCGCGTTCAAATAAATGATAGCCATGGTTGGTTGGGTTCAGCCCTGTCAAACCAGGAAATTGAGATTATTGTTTAATTGTTGTCGCAGTCTTTAGAATCTTTTCACAGATGTCCTGTAGGGGGTGGGTCAGAAAGCTAGAGCTTCAAACAATATCACCGTCAATCCACCGCTGGATGAGGGCCTCCCCCACACCCGTGTGGGTTACTTGAGCGTACGTTGTGCCGGTCAGTGTGGGTTGGTGAAGGTCGGGGAGCATGGATCTGAAGGCTTGGAAGTACAGTATTTTACTGTACTGCCTTGTCATCCTCACGATGTAGCTGCCCCACTTGTGCATGTGGTGAACTCAAAAGCATGTCTTTGACACTCGTTTTTGCAGCATTGATTATAATAATTGGCGAGGCCCATAATGATGCACCGGTTTCTTCGATTCTCACACTGGCGATGCGCATGCGCTTATTTTATATGTGTAGAAGTCCAAAAACCAGCGCAATTTCTTGCTCAGTTGTAAGGTTTAGGCCTTGGTGCTCGTCTCCCCGGTTTACAACCTGGCGCAGCCAGTGGTAGAAATTCCACGCTCCTCTGGTCGGGGTCTCTCCCACAGAAAAATCGCTCGACTTCCCCACAAAGTGCTACTTTATTAACCTCGTGCGTAGCGGGGCACTTGCCGCTCGACCGCTTGGCCACAGATGAGTCATGTCACGTGTCACGGCCTCGTCCCATAACTCCTGCGACTGCTGGTAAGGCTCTTCTTTCACTACAATCAAAAACAAGGAATCGATTGATTAGAATTGTGACCCTGAATTGTGCCATTTCATCCCGTCGCCAGGCGTGGGAGAACCGTGAATAGTTTTGACGGTTACGTTGTTGTGATGCCAGAGGAATGTGGGAGACAAGGCCGTGACATGTACGTGAGTGAGAGCTGCCCTTGGCTACGCATGATAACTGCATAATGGGCATTCAACGCATTAGACAGCCCGTTGGGTTTCAGGTGTGTGATTGAATGTAAGACAAAATGTTGACTTGGATTTCGGATGTGTGGTGGTGGTGCCCGGCTCGCTTGAGTGAGCAGCTATCGATGGCAATGTGATGCAAACACCCAGCGGGTAGGCGCCTGATCCGTCCTTTATCGCTTTTCTGGTACAGTGTACACATTTCACACACAAGAGGTGGCTCGTCTCAACCACGTAAATATACGGGATTTGTGAAATTGGTCAAAATTGGTGGCAAAAATGGAAATTGCAAAGACGCTTGGCCCGGCGTGTTTGTCTGAAAATTCTGGTGATGCATTTACTGGTGTTAATTATATGAATTGTCTCACTTATGTTCCGACACGTCTCGTTTAACGATTCGGAATTATAAATTTGCGCGTTTAACATTCGTCAGGACGAAAAAAAAAAGTAGGTGGGTTGTGACAGGGCACGTCATGGCCAGAAGGGACGCTGGTCAAGAGTAAGGAAGTAGTGGAAGCCACCGGGGAGATGAGAGATGACATCGAATCAATCATGTGCTGGTACTGGGTGAACGCTTGCATTGCACAATCGTTGGGAGGTGGAGGCAGCTTTGGGAGCTCTTCATCCAGCAGTGGATGGATCGTGCCTGACGATAATGATTGAGTTTTGTTTAGTTAATTTTTCAAGTGCTATTTTTCTGCATTTTTTAATGTTTGCAGGTCTCCCTCACAAAAATCGACTTCTAGTCTCGCTTGCCTTTCGTACATGCACAGCCCTTTTCGCAATCCAATCCTGGATGAAGGCCCCTCCCCCCCCATACCTTGCGTGTTTTGGAATTTATTTTGAACTTGCTTTACCACGCTGATTAATTCCGGTTGGTGAAGGTGGGGGGGGTGCATACATAGGGGGGTATTTGAGTACAGTACAGCAATGTATTTTACTGCCCTGCTGTCCACAACACAGCCAGTGACGACATCCAGCATGTGACGTGTACACTGGGCACTCACCCAAGCAAGTGCTTTTTTAGCCTCATCCCTGCTTCGCTTCTGAGATCTGACTGGACATATTCCGGGTGATTTGGTCATAACGCTCGTTTACATGGTTTTTTAAAAACGTGTGGTTTCTATGCGCTTGTGCCACCTTTGACATTGCGTGTGTCCGTCCGTCCGTCTGTACGGCTGGAGGAGCTGCGTTGAGGATTTCTTATAGTGAGAACTGGAGACGGGGCCCCGCGTTTGGTGTGCGGCCTTTACGCCGATGTTTGGCTTGCTTCTGGATATTTGAGGGCTTTCTGACACAACCCTTGTCCGCCATGGATTGACACATTGAAGACTGCACACGTAACCCGTAAAAAAAAGATTAATCCTACGGTGATGGTAAATTAACTTTTATTTTAACAACGGATTGCTTTCTAGGCAGCGCTCGTCACGTGTGTCAAGTCTCGTTGATTTCACATTGGGTTTCTCTTAAATTCATGAATAGTTTTTCTTCCTGCGGTTTGTGCTTCATTGTGTATCATGCAGAGAGTCCTGTACATCTGAAAGGCCTTTTGATATTTTTTTCCTGTATTTTCTGTTTGCACAGTCACATAATCACTTTAAGATGTTTTCTTGTTCATGTTTTTTGTTTGTTGCGGTTGCACCCGATTCAAGAGCCGAATGGCTCACAGGGCTATACCAAATAAATGAACTATGAACTATGAACTTTTTGTTAAGGAAAACTGTACGGGCATCGATGTACTGTCCTCGGGTGATGGTTAACGTGATGTTCCTTCAGTGTAAGCATATTAAAGGAATCTCTGCTTATATAAATCTCATTAGGCTTAACGGTGCTCGCTGTTTTACCGTAAAGCAAAGCGCTGCTCCAAGAGGTGGTGCCGCAGTCCGGTGTGGAATGCCACGATGTAATTATTGTGTAAAACGGAAAACAGACCCAGCGCTGCGAAGCTGCAAATGAAGTCCCCAGATGATGACGTCCTAACGTATCCCAGGCGTCGAAGTTAAATTTAATGCAAACACTGTGAGTGCAAAGGTCTTTCCACGTGACTTCCCTTTGTTTCCAAGACCGACTTCATACGGCTTAATGTGGTTTGACTCAACTGTAGTGAAGCATTCGAAAGGTTTGATTAAGGCCTTGATTTTAAAATCAAAACAGGTGTGTATTTATATTCTTGGTTCTTTCGTTAAAGTCACCACGTAGAAGGGAAACAATAAAATAATAAAAATATATAAAACAATAAAATTCTCACGACGTTTCGACTGCAACACAAAGCAATCGTCATCAGGTGTGAAAAACCACAGCAAGAAAAAATTGTATTTCTCTTTGGCGTCGATTTAAAATGGCTACTTAACAAAATAAATAGGCACACTATTCTCCTCCCCCACATATGTCCCTCCGCACTGAAAATATATACAAGTATCTTCTTTACTCATCCCGGCAGCGACACAGCCTTCTGAGGGTGCATAATTTTACCAGCGTTGGTTCTCAACACAGGCAAAACTCTCTGAGGTTTGATACAGTGTCTCATCGGCCAGAGTCAGACTCGGCTTGAACCAATGCTGGTGAACTGCCAGATGTTTGTCGGCAAAGGGAGGAGGGGGGGGGGGTGCCCTTGCATGGCTGGTCTATGTCAGGAAAAGTGCCACAGATTAATACAAAATAAAATCTTACTTTATTTGAGAGCCAAGTACCCTCTCCGTTAAAAGTGGGTCCCAGTTCGATGCAACGACCACAAACTGCGCAGCAGCGAAGTGAACGCTGCTGTCACGTGATTGCATGCATGCAATTGTGTGTACGTGTGTTCAACTTCTTTCGCTCTTTACTGCTGCCAATTATTGGACAATGGGCAGCAGTGGACGAGAGCGTGCAGATGCCCGCTCGTTATTTTGTGCAAGAGAAAAGAACGTTACAAATGTGCATGCGCGCACACACACATTATATTACTCGGGCCTGCTCAACGTTGGGGGGGTGGGGGGTGTCTCTGAAACTGAGAATGGAATTTAAGGAAAAAAAGGCGAGTCAGGAAAACAAATTCCTTTCCTTTTACCTTCGTGTCTAACATGCCCTCTCCACCCTCGCAAGAGCAGACATCAAGACGAGCCTTTGGAACTCGTACTGCTGCTCGATAGTCTGTCCTGCCCAGGTTGCTTTGGCCTAACATGAAGCTATAAACCATTAAACTAAACTATTTTATTTTACCAGGTAGGGCCCACTGAGTTATGTAGCTCTTCAGAAGCGACCTGGCTCTCACAAATGATAGCGCAGCGAAGTGGCTTATCAGGTGGAGAATTATAACAGCCAATTACTCTTAAGTTCATGTTTCTAAATGTGGAGGGAAAAACCGGAGGACCCGGAGGAAAAATTACGCCACCACTTGGAGAACATATAAAAAAAATATATACAGCAAGCATCATGATCGGGATCGAACCCACTACTTCCTGTATACCAGGCGAGGTAGCTAACATCTTGCTACCGTGGGGTAGAGCGCCAAAGGCGAAGGTGCGGCCCTGCAATCGCTCACACCACTGGTGGCGGAAGGGCTTCCGCTAGGGGGAGCCATACAGGGTATTTGATCTCCTCTTCCGCATTGACTAGACGTGTTGGAAAAGGTGGGTGTACCCACACTTTTACCCACCACACGTCGGGTGCCAATTCACCACCACTGGGGTGAGTCCTGTTTACACTGCTGGGCGGACAGGCGGTGGAGGGGCGGCAGGGTTTTGAGAAACTTGCCCCGATGATTTCGGCTGACGCGCCGGGAGATGGAATGGCACCGGCGACGTACCAGTTTGCAATTCCAGTGCGGTACCTGTTAATCTCTTCACTGCCAATGCCGCCGCCACTGCAAAACTTGAAGGGGAAACCTCTTTGATACATTAATAATGATACCAATCGAGAAATGCAGAGAGAGCTTAAACATATATTTTTTTCAATGCTGCTGTTCGACACCTGGCAGTGCCACGTCGCTTGGCGAAGCGCCGCCGCTTGAGGCTGCGGTTTGAACTGGTCGGGGATGCGAGCGTCGACTCGTCACAAAGCCTGCATAATCCCTGTCAGTTTTCCTGCCAGTTGTCTGCAGTGTTTAATGGCGCGATCAGGGTCGGCGTATGTACGTTTAACTTTTTTCGCGCAGTACTTAGCTAACGGTGCTAATCGGAGGTGTGGGTGGGGGGGTGGGTGAAGGCCAACACACGAAACATGTGGCAGGATAGGGACATTCATTGGTGTAGATGATGTCACTCGCATCCGTGTTCACTTGCGAGTCGCACATCGAGAGCGGTGCTTCCTGGGTGGACCTGCAAGGCTGTAGGAAGTAGAACTTCCATTATTTAGATTGTATTCACGACTCGTCAACACAGCCGACTGCTGAATGAATCTGCCAATTGCTGGCATTGGTTGGAGTAGTTGTAATTTTGAACGTGGAATTGATTCATGGTGGCCTGCAAAAAAATAATTTTGAGCTGTGGTAATGATCCGCGAGTCCATACACGTTGGGAACCACTAACCCGCAGCACGTTTATGCAGACCATCGAGTCTCTCTCTCTTGCTCTGCTCTTGCCGTTCCGTGTGTGCGACGGTTGCGATATCGGGTAGTGCTTGAGACGCCAACCCTTGCCTTGCCAGTGCTACCCGTGCACATTTCACCGCTCTGGCTCCCGCAGGAACAGAGTTATCGATATTGCAATCGTTGACACGATGTTCTCAATAAGGATGCTCCCATTTGGTGGCTCCTGCTTGTATTAACCATCGCTGCATGTGTTACGATGGGCAGAAAGATGTGCAGACAAATGCTGCAATAATCATGTGCCACGTAGTTTAAAAACATACATGATAATAATTATTGTTTTTTGCTCGAGAGGCCCTGATCGTTCAGAGGCGACTCTTGAATTGTCTTACATCATTCCCAAACGACAAAAATGAGTGGTTGTTTTTCGTGTTTTTTCACGTTCCAGGGTGGCATGGGAGCGAGTTTCGTCGTGCCTTTATGCAATGATAAGTGGCGCCACAGTAGCACGGCCCCATCGAGTGGCACCTTCCTCGTCATTGCTATAAAGACATTCCCGAGTTAGTCCAATTTAATTGAGGTTTTGATTATACGTTTATGTTCTAATTGGGATGATTGCCGTTGGACTTGCCGAACGAGTTATTGTCTGCGCCTAGTTCCCAGCAGATAAATGTTGACCGGTTTTTACCGAGCCGCCCAAATAATGTAGCGCTGTGCGTTTAACATGCTCTCCCTTGAATCTGCTCCCCCCTCAGCTTAAACTTGATTATGGTGAAGGTCACGACGGAGGATATTTCGTTTGCCCTGTTTGTGGAATTCCCACAATCCTGTGGGTGGGGACGGCTATGGCAGCCAAGCCAGGCGCTCGGAAGCTGTGTGGGAACCGCACTCCCGGCTGTAGGCGACCCGCCAAACTGCAGCAGTGGGCTGCGGGTATTTAAATCGCCTGCAAACGGTGCTCCTATCAAGCTCATCGCTCACTTAAATCAAACTGTGGTAGCGTCGGACAAAAGATTGTTCGGTCCATCACGCGGGGGGCGGAACCGACCAGCGTTCGATGCGGTTGCTTGCGTGAACCGTCCCCGCTGTCTGTCCTTCTGCTTGACATGACAATTTAATATTAACGTGAGGCCTTTTTTTTACCCAAGAAAGCCTCATTTAGTCTCAAGATACTTTGTCAGAGCGTTTTTTTTGCCAAGTTGTCACACTAGGGGGGGGGGGGGCGATCTTGTTGCTTTGTAATCCCAATTGAGTAAACTGCAGGTAATTTTCAGCATTGGGATGTTTGGCCAATATCAGTTACGTAGTATGTGTGTGTTTTTTTTTCTGTGGGAGGAAGCTGGACAGCCCGGAGGAAACCCTTCCCGTAACAGGTGGATGAAGATGCAAACTCTACGGAGAAAGGTGCCCTAGTCAGGAATCCAACCCAGGATATTCTTGCTGCGAGGCGCGAGTGTTGTCACCGCCGCCACGTTGCAGTCCGTTGAAGTGTCACGAAATCCCCCCCCCCCCCACCGTCCGCTATTTCGGTGAGCGTGTTGATTTCCGAACGACGCTTGTGACTTCTTGACGTCGATGTGCAGTTATTGCTGTGTTATCATCATTGCTCTTTGCGCGCATCAAAATATCATTCGCTTTGCCACGCCTGAGCCCTTCGCCAAATTTAATTTTAATCGTCCGTCCAGGTTTCACGCCGCACGATCTTTCAGAATTGTTGTGCGCAGAATAAGGACAAAATTACTTCCTCGATCTTACGGTGCCGCCCTTGAAATGCGTTCATTGTTTCCCCGACGCGTCCCCCGCATGTCGGTAGACTTTCAAGAGCCGAGGAAGAATTGCAGTTGCAGATGCCTCGTTTCGAGACGTCGTCTATATAGCCGCCACAACTGTTAACGCGTGTCATGGTAACCTTCGTGCCGGATTGGTGTCGTGCATGCTAATGTCCTGCGTGGTTTGCTGCTCGCTACAATGAGACACTGTGTTCACTCAAATATGTTTTATTACTGCCTCATCAATACCTGTAATGTCCACATTTGTTTAACTTGGTTAATTCAATAGTTTTTTTTTTGTCTCCATAGCAATGATGCGGAGGTATCGTCACTGAAACCGGTCTGCGTTTGAGCGGGGATCAGATCAATTTTAATAACGCGAGCAGAATTATATCAATTATTCAATTAGGCAACAGAACATGTAGCCTAAGTGGTTAGTCATAATTTCAATGTCTGGCTTCGCTCTGAAGCATTAACATAAATTATTCGCCAACGTTTTAACGGCTACCCATATATATGAATGCCAGCAATTTATTTATTTTGTTACGACGCTTTGTTTACCCCAAAAAAAAAACCTCACCGTGACGTTTTCAGGAGGGGCGATGTTGCTGATGCCATGTGTGATCCCAATTGAGTTTTGACCAAACAACGCCACAGTTGTACATTGTATGTGTTGTTGGCCTATGGGGAGCAAACCAGAGAACCCGGAGGAAACCCACGCGGAACAGGGGGGGAGAACATGCACACTCCACACCGAGTCAGGACTCGAACTCGGGAACTTGTTGCTGTGAGGCACCAGTGTCAGCGCCGCGCCGCCCTGTCCATCTGACTGATGTGAACGCGTAAAGCTCCACTTCAGTGCGCGTCACACATCCTGGTGCTTGAACATTTTTTGCCCGAGTCCCATTGTGCAAGCAATTGAGAATGTGCTGCCGTGGTTATTTGCACTGGACAGTTAAGCAGGGGGGAGCCCACTGTCTCCGAATGTGTCGGGGACGGGGTTGCAAGCCCGCACAGCGGATGAGCAGCACGCTGCTCAAACCCCTAATAAACCGTTTGTCAATATTGTACCGCTTGAAAACTCATCTGCACAGACACTGTAATTGTTCAACTGAGTGTGTGTCCGTCGGCCCGTGCGTGCGTGCGTGTGTTTGAGCCGTGGTGCAGTGTGGTAGCGTAGTGCGCTATGAACCCGGCAACCCGAGTTTCTTGGCCACGGCTGACAACATTGGCGAGTGGTTTCCGATCCGTACAGAGTCTCGCCAGGTGTCGACTCATTCTAAAATGAGCACCTGGTGCAGCGTGTACACATGAGCACCGTGTGACGCAGGGACTTTTGAGGCACGTTCACACAAAGGCCGTGCCAGTTTTAATAGGTGCTCGCGTACAGAACTTTGACCCCCGTACGTGTGCAGAAGGCTGAAACGGGGCGTCGTCGCTGTGCTGCGTGTGCGTTTGGCTGCCCCATACCCGTGCAATGCTACAAGCCAGCAGCGGTGAACCAAGTGGCAGGGGATGGGAGCGGTGGGGGCAGTCTTTGTTGCGGCGGACCTGTAGTTTGCGGTCTGCATTGCGAGCAGCAGCGAGTGATCTGTGAGGAAGGCGGGAAGTGCATTCCTGGAGGCTGGGAAGGGATTTGGCTGCAGGCACTTGAGGATCATTCACACGCCACCGCATCTGTAAGTGTAGCGGGACACACCCAAAGAACCACTCGCCCGCCGCTGACCGGCATCGACACCAATGTGGTTGCCTACATACGTAACACAATAAATCGGCCTCCTGCACGTATTTGTCCCTCCACACAAAACAACCGCAAGTTTTTTTATGTATCCCATCAGCCGCACGGCCTTCTGGGATTGCATGATTTTTGCAAAATTATTTTAAGACAAGCAAACTGTGGACTGGTTTCATCATTGTCTCAGAAGGCATTGCCTTTCCTTTATAAATGCCGGTGAACTCCCAGATGTTTGTAGCCAAGGACCCAGTCTGTTAGATATGGGTCCACACAAACCAGTAGCATACATATTATGGCCGGCTCAAGAAGCAACGACAGAGCACAGCTGTGCACCGTGAGCTAATAGTATTTGTATTTTTTCTGGCGCTTTTGTGATTGGCCATTCAGAAGATGTGTTTGCATGGTAGCTTGCTGTGTTTGATAAACAGTGTCTGAAGTTCTGTGTACGATTTTCAACCCTTTGGCAGAGAGAAATGTCTTGCCAAAGCCACCCAAATATGCCTTTCCACACTCTCCCCTGCTTCTCCACTCTTGAGGCCATGGTCCACTTGGGCAATTTTTGAGCAATCGTTGCCAGCATTAATCACCGGCGACGGCTATTGCAGTGTTTCCCATTGTCAAAATCTCATCCAGAATCCAGATAAATCTGATCGCTGTCACCTCCAGGGGGCAACTGGGAATGGCATCTTGCAGTCAGGTCGCAGACAGAGCTCAAGTGACTTCTGACAATCGTGCTCTCTTCATTTGAAGAATCTGGCGGTTTCATTTTGAAGGGTGACCTGGGTGTTGTGGTGTGGTGAGATGGGTCATTGATCCATTTAAGAAGATTGTTACAGTCTGTAAGACCCATCGATGTAAAGCAAACACTGGCTAGACAACTCTGTGTCACCCCACTCTTTTGCCCGCCAAATTGCCTGAGACGCTCGTGGTTAATGCGTTAGATGTTGATGGTTGTTTGCAACGATCATCCAAAAATTGCCCCTAGAGGATGATGGACCTTGGGGGGGGGGGGGGGGAGATGCCTTCTAAGTTGTCGTTCTTGCGAACCTGTATTCTCGCAGCAGGGTCGCCCGCCTGCCCGGCCAGAGCAGTCGAATACTCAACACTCCTGGTCCCCACGCTGCTGTGTCATGTGACGCCGTGACCCAAATATGGGTAGACCCAGTGATGGGTAGACCCAGTGGCACTCGCGGGCTTGCCAGACGGTGTTTAGTTACTTCACGGAGCGGTAGACATCAACAAAATGCTGCCTTCTTCATTTATGGCATTGATGGACTTTAATTTTTAAAATAAACAGCGTGAGCTGTGTCGACACATGACGGTGATTGTTGAGGACCCCTATCTCGGAGAGAAAGAGGGGTCCCTGCCTAGAAACATCTGGCAGTTCATCAGCATTAGTTCAAGCAAGCCTGACAATGTCAAAACCGATCCAGAGTTTGCTTGTGTTGAACCAAAGTTGCTGAAATTATGCACTCCCCAGAAGGCCGTGTGGCTAATGGGATGTGTAAAACATAGTTTTTTTTTACTTGGAGGGACAGATGTTGGAAGGAGAGGTGTGTTATGTCCGCTTCTTTATTTTATTAAACCGGGGCTAACCCTGCTACTGTACGTGATAAGCTGGGACAAACAAAACTTTAATTTAACTACGTGAATGTTTTGACTGTTAAGATTGCAGTTATCAGCCTAACTTTTGCCCATCGTCACGATAGAAGGCATCGTATATAAAAATTATAGTTTACGGCACTTTTTGTCAATCCACTGCTGTATGAAGGCCTCCCTATGCCATGCGAGTTGGGGGGGTTACTTGATCCTACTTCACGCTTGTCAGTATGTGGGTTGGTGAATGTTATGTTAAACTTCTTTCACACCCTACGTAGTAAACCATGCCAATTGGAGGTGTGGGGGAAGGACAACAAACTAAACACACAAAACCCAATAAGGGTGTCAGGAACCTGTGTCACTCACCACTGATCTTGGTCGTGGCCCGGAATCGAACTTGGCTCTCCGGGTTCGTAGTGCAAGGTGCGAACCACTGCGCCACCACTCCACCTGTCGAGCCATGTCTCTGCAATCCGTCCCCTGATGGGGTCTCCGTCTTCTGAAACCCATGCTGACGGAGATATGTCATTCCAGCAGCGACCATGGTATTCTTCCGTGATACAAAAAAGTCTCATTTGATAAGTTTGCCAGCATGTCAAGACTTTTATTTTTAACGACGCTTTTAAATTTGATAGGTGTTTTGAGATTGGTTGGAGACGTGTAGAGGCAATGAAATACAATGGGTTTGTTCTCAACAATGTCTCGCTATTACGTGAGTGGGGTATCTATAAATAGATCAGCCTGTACTGTGAAACGCCTCTGCAGACAACATAAGTATAGTTACACGTACAGTGCTGTGCGGGGATGGGGGTGCTATGTGCCACAGTTTAAATTTGCTAAAATAGAAAAATTACTCGATTGGGGAAACTCGTATTAATCACCCCCCCCCCCCCTTAACCCTTACTGGCAGACTAACGCCCACTTGCAGGTCACCTTGTGCCACACAGGCACAGCTATCGGGGTGCAGTGGGGGGGGGGGTGCCCTTTGAATGTTTGAGATGTTATGGAATGGGCTCTGAGATACTGATGCATATGAGCAATCGCCGTGTAAACGCGATGATGATGATCGTTATTTAATATTATTGTAGCTGCAGGGACGTTCTGTGGGTTTTTTTTGCGAGGTCAAATTATTACGTAAGTGAAGGGCACGACATGCTGTTGACCATGATTTAGCGCTGCGATTACCAGGGCACCGTGTACTCACGAGGGACGGCACAGAGCACGGAAGCGACATTCATAATAAAACTTTACTTTGCTGATAAAAAAAACAAACCCTGTTTGCGCTCTGTCAATGTCAGAGCGATTTCCTGAATTGAGCATCGAGGCAGTGCTCGTGTCCCGTTCACTGGCCTGAGCCAGCGGTGGAAATTCCACATTCCTATGGCGGGTTGCGAGTTTATCTATAGCTCCACAACCACTGTTAATTTCCACACAAAGTGGTATTATTTCTATTTATTTTTTATCAACCCCAGAAGAATGATGGACCCGAGTCAACTCCCAACGAGGATGAGAACTCGCAGCCTTCGGATTGCGGTCTGCCCGCTCTGCCGCTGAGCCATGGGCAAGGAAGATCGGTCGGATCGATTGTGAGCAGACACGAGGGGCGACAGACGTTTATTAGAGGATACTCTGCCTTTCGTGTGTCGTCGATTCCTAGAACGATGGCCTATTTCAAAATATATATATTTTTAAATGAAAGACAAAACTACCCCGAGATTCGACGCTTATTGAAGGGGAATATCTCGCAGCTTTGCTGGCAACTACTGCGGTTCCTGGCAACACGGAATAGAACCAGATTAGAATTCTGTGAGATATATGAATCGTAACTTACAGACCTTCGTCAATCCACTGCTGGATGAACGCCTCTTCCACACCGTGTCGGACTTGGGGGTTGTTTAACCATACTTCACCATGCTGGTGAGTGTGGGGAGCATAGCAGTATGGTGTATTTCAACCCAGCTGCCTACAATGTAGCACCACCCCACAGCCACACACAATGCGTAGGTCACGAACCCAATCGCCTATCCAGTCTCAATCCTGCTTTGCTTCAGAGGTCTGATGAAATCTGGCTCCTTCCGGGTGATTTGATCAAAGCCGCTGCCTCTATTCAGAACACAAAAAAGTACAACGCGCACTTTAGGCGTCTTGGGTTTGTTTCAATTGCGAGCGTTCACCGCGTCCGGGAATATGTCATTACATCTCAAGCGCACGGAGTTGTCAGTTGGAGAAGCGTGGTTACTGCAAAGGGGCGGTGGCATGGCCCAGAGGTAGCGCGCTCGCCCTTTGTTGCAAAGATTTGCGGTTCGAGTTCAGCAGGCAGCCCTGGTTATTATCGCTGTATGGTGTGTTAACCATAAACTACTACGCGTTGTCCGTTTCGCAGTGGAAGTTTAAGGTCCCCCGTTGTGCAATTAATGACTAGGAGGCCCATCTTGTGCCGCCATTAAGGTCGCAGTTTGAAAAATGACCCGCAAATTACTCAAGTGGGATGACACGCGGCAACATCGCCCCCTCCCGTGTAACCACTTCAGACTGTGAAGCCCAGCGCCTTGGTGATAGCCTTGCGCCATGAGAGTGGCACGCGTATACCAAATGTACCAGATTAAAAAAAGGAAGTTAACGAATGTAATTTGGAAATACAGTGAATGTGGTCATTAGCAAAGGTGGGCCATCAGAGGTGAGTGTCAATACATTAGTTAATTGACCGAGCACGTGAATACTTTATCCGTGACATTTAACCGGCTTTTTTGGCCTCTTACCAAGAACACAATGTATCCAATCCTTTGGCTTGAATGATGTGGCATATTCCCATCGGAAATGAATGCGTGCAGTGCACCACGTTGCACAGCAGGGGAAGGGGTGGGAGATTTAGCGCACTGCAGTCTTTTAACATTCCCAATTTCTGTAAAGATTAACGTACAGCCGTTTTGTCGATCCACTGCTGGATGAGGACCTCCCCGCGGCGTGTGGGTAGAGCGGCCTACTTAACCGTATTTTACGCGGGTTGAAGGCGGGGAGCAGTAGACGTAGGAGCATATTAGTACAGCACAGCAACTGTTTATGCACCACCATCTGTTGACAACGTACTGCACTAAGGAATTAATCGACCGCAAAAAAAAAAAGATCCACGTTTAAATGTGCAGTACATTTAAACGGGACCGGTCCACCGCTGTCTGGGTGTAGTAATCCCCGGGGCACGCTGCAGCGAGCACACTCGTGCCCGCCCTCACTGTACGTGGCTTTTGCCGGATTGCCACGCTGCCTTGCTTGGTCCACTCCTGCCACGGCCAGAGCCGTCGAACGAAGCGAGGTCGAGACGGCAGCTTTGTGCCACCACGGGCTCTTGGGTGGAATGACACCGACTGGGGAGGGTGGGCGGAGAGGGGGCCCCAGCCGTCGCAGCCCTGGCCCGTTTCCACCCTGGTGGGGTTTTCCACCAGCTGTTATTTGCGCGACGGCTGTGCCTTTGGACGATCTCGACGAAACCGGCGTTTTGTTTCGGGAACGGCGCCGTCTGTCCCTCCGTCGTGTTGGGTCGGTCAGCGTTGCCGCGCGCACTGTCAAATCTTGATTTAGACGAGCCGTCATATTCCGTGCACCACCCTGGTAACCCGAATAAAAAAAAAACGCATTTTTATTGTCATTACATTTCTTTTGCAACGACGGGATTTTTTTTGTTACGCACTGCACACAGGCCCAAAGACCCAAAGCGTCAAGCGGCCGGCAACATATACAGCATTATCAGAGCTGTTAACAGAGAATGGTTAACGCGTTTTTTTGTTAATGTGCAACGGGAAAGCTTGGGGGGAAAAAAAGAGACTGGCTGAGGGCATTCCAAAGTGGAGCACTATGAAACCAGAATTTGCGCTTAAAATGTTAAGTAGGGGGCATTATGTTCCATGCGAAGTCAATGTAGCCATTGTTAAAACATTGTGCAGGTATTAAATGTTTTACAAAAATGGCTGCTTGCTTATCCATGGGCCCCCCCCCACCGCACACCTCTTAGTGCCGCACAATCCACAAGCCAATCCCACGACTACACCCACCGTACAGTGCAGCGGGATCATTCATCAGCTCGATACGGCACTCGCCGGTCGGTGCTGGGTGATTGATTTCGGTCCTCCCAACCACCCCCCCCCCTCCTCCTCACCCGCCCATCCCAGGGTGAAAGCTCTTGGAAGTGGCGCGGGTGCCATTTGGTGAGCTCGCTCCGCGCGCATTTGCAAGTTTTTGTAGTGGGGGGGGGGTCGTGCCGTTGCATCATTGCCCCGGGTTTGCGCGCGTGTGTGCGCGTGTGCTGATGCGCATGGTTATGTATGGGGAGCGGTAGTGTAGCTGTTAGCGCGCTGCGCTATGAACCTGGCGACCCGTGTTCCATTCCTGCTCATGGCCAACACACCAGTGACGAATATCTGAACCGGTCCTGGGCCTCCCCTAGGTTGACTCGGCCTCAAATGAGTACCTGGTGCGGTGTGTAAACATCAGGCACTGGGTAGACAAAGGCGGTCGGGCGTGGTGCTGGCCACCCACCCCCTCGTGTGCCGTGCCGGCCTTTATTGGTGCTGCTCGCTAACAGCACTTGCCCCAACAGTCTGTTCAGGCTATCGAGGGGGGGGGGTTCTTTGTGGTAATGAGCTTTGTAATGCATTATTATTTATTACGCTCGTTTACACCCAGAAAACCATCTCTAAAATACCATCTTTTTTTTTGGAGGGTCCTGCCATGTGTTCCTAGTAGGGGGGCTATGTTGGTCTTTGTCTCGTCCAAATAGAGGTAATTGTTCAGTGTGTTTGTCCAATACCAGCTCACATTGGGTTTTTTTTGCTATGAAAGGAAACCCGCGCTGAACAAGGGGAGAACACACAAAGTCCGCACAAAAGTGCGACCGAGACGGGATCTAAGCCCCCGTAGGCCCTTGAGTGTTCACCACTCCTCTGTGTGAACGGATGTGCACATTCAGGGTGGCACAGTAGACCAATGTGCGACTCCTGCCTATGCATTCCACGGATGTTCCCGGTCCCAGTGAGCTGCCCTCTGGTATCAGCATGCGTATTCCAGCCGCTCGCAGCGCAAGGTGGGCGACCATCTGCCACGAAGATAATTTACTTTTTCACTTGGCTCGTGATTTTCGAATCGACGAAGGCGTTGCCGTAAAAAAAACCCAATCGGGTGGACACAGTGGTAACAGCTGTGACGTCGCAAGATGACGTCATTACGTGAAAACAACGCGGCATTGTCCAGCTTTGAATGTAACGGTTACAAAACGCGACCGAGGAAGATCTCCCCGTTGGACAGCGTTCCAGAATCTCCACGCCTTCTGGCCAGGTCGGACTACCCTGTCTTCCCCAGACCAGACTGTTTCATTTCATCCATTCTGTTTCATCGTCACGCTGCGCAGGTCACAACAACACACTCGGTCGCCAACTGTCTCACTCACACACAGACACAGGGACCCCCCCTTTTAGCCTTAAAATACTTTCGGAGAAAGTGTTTTTAGCGCGCACCTATGAGGACCGGCACGGCACAAGGGGGAGGGGTGGCCGGCACCACACCCGACTGCCTTTGTCTCCCCAGTGGTGATGTTTACACACTGTAGCAGGTATTCATTTGAGGCTGAGTTGACTTAGGGGAGGACCAAGAAGGGTTAAGATAATTGGCACAGGTGTTGGCCGTGAGCGGGAAACGATGTCAGGTTGCCGGGCTCGTAGTGCAGCGTACTAACCGCGACACTACCGCTCCCCCCGCACTCACACATTCACACACAGACTCGTGCGCCATACTGCGAGTCGCAACACTTCGGTTTCGTCTTCTTCCCTTGCACTGGTCCTATTTGGAATTCCCCACCATCCTCTCGTTTCCTAAGCTCGCATAAGAGTCGTGTTGGCTCGTATCTATTATAACTATGATAATTCTGTTTGTTGCTGGCCGTTTGATGTTTTTAGGCGGTGTGATCAGCAACTGTCTTTAAAGGAAAACCCTTCAAACACCTAATCATAGCCTGCTAAGGTGCACTTTTGGGATTTGTAGCTCGGAGCCTTTTGAAGCGTGCTATGCGATACGTTGGTTCATTGAACTCTGCTTACAAGGTTTTGCCAGGAGATAAAGTTTCAGGAGAGATGGGTCTTTGTGCACGT
Organism: Petromyzon marinus; assembly: GCF_048934315.1. NCBI lineage: Eukaryota > Metazoa > Chordata > Hyperoartia > Petromyzontiformes > Petromyzontidae > Petromyzon > Petromyzon marinus. The sequence goes on from NC_133707.1 coordinate 3,085,629, forward strand.
ATCACTTATTTAAGGCACTCCTGGGATATTGCAATTAAGGGCCCACACACCGTTTCATTATGGTAACACTATTTACGAGGTGGCTGTGTTGTTGTATATGGACGCGCACCACCTTTCAAGGGTAAGGGTTAAGGTTTGTAGTCGGCCTGTAGGAAGGTACGTGTGGCCTGGTTTTAAGTGCCCACATTGTTGAGCCAGAGTTCTTCGTTTGTGGAATAGCTTGCTAAGAAACAGTTCCCCGATGGGGTTTTTTTTATTCTGGGTTTTTTATTCTGGGAAATTTGCGGCTACTTTTCCCCCTTCCTCGCACTCGTTTTGAATTAACTTTCAAAAATGTTAAACGTAACACAGTTGGTGCTTGTTATTACTCTAATTTAAACGAGCTGTCATGCTAAGCTCTAGCGTGGGCGGTGGGCGCGGCTGTGTGGTTGCTCGACGCTGTCTGCGTGCTGCTTGGGGTAGCGGTTGAGAAGTGAACCTCATGACAGGACTTCGGGGTCCCATAAGCCCCTGGCTCTCGCATAAACTGCGTTGCGACGTCATTTAATGTCTGTTAAAGACGAACGACACGACACTCTGTTCCTCTCAACGAGCTCTACACGATGCGCTAATCGAAGTTTAAACGTTTAGTTTCTTTTGCGCATTTGTACTCGCTGCTGCGCTTGGACGACACGACAACAGAATGATCCGCGCCAGGTGGGTCGCGGCGTTTATGTGCACGGTGGGACGGAGTCGCCAAAAATTTATTCATTAATTGCGATTTTCACTTCTGTTTATTCGGGACCCCAGGGTCCCGCCGTAGGGTTTCAAATGTCAATTTTTACCGATGTAGATCAATGTTTATGGCCTGTGTTTAAAGCGTGGCAAGCCTAATAAGATCCCGAGTCCACATTTACCGATTATTAAATATGTGCTGAGCAATGAAATGAAGGTGGAATTGTTATTAGGAGGCACAATTTTATATTGTTAATATACTGTACTTAAATGAAGCTGAAGGAAAAACATTGATATATCCACTGCCTGATGAAGGCTTGTCCAAGCCACATGCAACCAAACAAATCACCACCAGTGGTCCAGTCTACATTTCTTATGGTCTCACGATGCAAAAAGTTCGTATAGCTCTCTTACGCACGATCTAATTTCATCACTGCATCTCTGCGGTAGATGCCCTCTGCGGCATTTTCTCTCTTTGACTGCCGCTCCATTCTTAGTCTCAACCAATACGCTCCTTGAGATGTGTCCTGCCCAAGCCGAGGTGTTTAAAAACCACGCAATTTCTTTAACATGCGTGCGTTCTGATCCATGTGTCCCTCTTTCTGTCTCTCGGTGTAATTCCAAGCAAAGCAAATGACATCCACAAACACAAAATAGTTGGCATAAAAAAAATCTGTATCGGGAGATTTAACTTAATTTTCGACCGCCCCTTAGCAGCAGACTCATATGGCTATGGGAACACAGTGATGAAATGGATATTGCCATTTTAAAAAATGCGGTAACTTCCGTAATGCATATTTGATTTAGGGTTGACGGGTAATGTTCAAAACTGAATAAAGAACAAATCTCAAATCGCAGAGGATCTGCTGAAGATGAGAGCTACGCAAAGTGACAGATTTGAAACTGAAGGTTGAATTTACAGAACTGTGTCAAGCTATGAGAAGAGTAAGTCAGAATCTGAGAGAACACGCTCCAAGGATGATTTAAGATGTCATGGCAATGAATGTAATCGCGACATCCACAATGATTTCATTGGTTATTGGCAGCTGGCAATTTACAAATGCTAGTCCTTGTAGAGAAAGAACCATACACAGCACATGATAGATAACCTTAAAATTAGTGGAGAAACGTCATGCAGACTTCTACATCAATAATATGTCAGAAATCGAACTGTGTGGGTGTCTGAGGCATGTGGTTTTTCCAGTGGAGGGAAAGTCTCAGGTGATTCACTTACTTTGAGCTGAAGCTAGGGCTGGCTATGACTTGTGCTTAAGTGGTCATGTGCTCTACAGTCTGGGTGGGAGGGCAGACCCCCACAGTTGACAAACCTCACCTTTGTATTGAAATCCGACCTGGGTGTCAACAATGGTACGGTATCAGTCAACCCATGGGTCTGTACCGTGACCTGCCAGCAGGCGTTTTACACTTGACGTGGCCTTAACGTGCACATAACCTGGCACAAGTGCCGCGGTGACTTCGCTGCCACTTAGTGGCGGATGGCGGTTGTTGTTGTTGTCAGTATCACAAAGTGGTCGTTTTTTTTTATTTGGAGGGCGTGTTCGCTCTGCCACGTGCGCGGCGTGACCACCTTCGGCAGTCAACACTCGGCAGTCAACACTCGGGGGGATGTATTCTTATTCGTGGCTCGGCTCTGGCTCGGCCTCTAGCACGGTTCGGCTCAGGATTGAGCCACCCCGAGGTGTACAAAAGTGAGTAGCTCGGCCCGTGGCTTGGGCTCGGCTCTTGTAAATCCTGAGTGTGACTTGGGACCGCACTGCGAGCCAGCTCAAGTTAAGCGTGGCTTTGAGCTGGATCACTTGGCTGGAGCCAAGCCTGAGTTGAGCCGTGACTAAGCATTACAGGCCGCGGAGGGCCTGGCACGGCCCCCCATGTGTTGTGGCCTTGCTCTGCCCCCGAGGCCTGCGGCTGCTTGTTTGTGATGCTGGATGAGAGGGGGCCTTGGGGTGACTCGCCATGCTCGGCACTCCCAGCTACTCCCATATATGAGGTCACACCCCCGTTTGAATTGTGCAATACTGCCCTCCACTAGTAAGCCATGAGTGCTGGTGGACTGGTTGGGTTGGTTGACTGGTTACATTTGTTAAAGGAAAGGTTAAACGATGTGAAGAGGGGGGGTTGGTGGTAGAAAGGGGGAGCGGTTGTGGCTCACATCGGTGAAAACCAACCGTTGTCAACGTTACTCGAACAAAACCCACTTAATGCTAAACTATTGTACGACAGCTTTCGTACAGGCCATTTTTAAAGATATAAAAATACAGCAGCACTAAGCTCAAGGTTTGTTCTTTTTTTATGACGTGAAGTGGAATTATATCGGTGTGATGCATTTTAAATTTGCTTTGAATATGAGGAAAAGCCGGTGTTTGGAGGATATTCTGAGGAAAGCCATGCAGAATTATTTTCCGAGACCTTTTAGGTCTTTGTTGACCAATGAAAGACCTCGCATTTGCATTGTAACTCGATCTCGTTGCACGCTCGTTGTAAATGCGCCCGCGCCCGCACTGACGTGGACTTGTCAGTCGCCCCCCTCATCCTCGTTTCCATTTGAACAACGCATTTTAAAGAGGCCTCTTTAAACAATACAGTTATGAAGCTAATACGTAACTGTCGGCCTGTTTGTTCATGTGGTGGTCACCGACACGCTTCGCCTCGGATACATTTTAACTGTGCTAGGGGAGGGGAATTAGAAACGTGGATTTTTTTTGAGTCACGTTAGATTGGCCAAAAAAACGCATTTTAGTCGGGATGTAAAAGTTCATCCTGCGCGAGTAGCAGCGGCGTGTCGCTGAGGGTTTGCAGGCGCGGGAATGGCCGTTACGTTAAGGTGTAACGGCACAGCAGCGCCAGTGCTGTGGCAGCGGCGCGGGGGTGAGGGGGGGATGGCCTTGCGTACGCACGGGTGCGAAGAGTGCGGATCGTCCCCTTAAAATGAGCGGATCCGCTCTCTTTGTGTTCCCATTGCCCCTGGCGCGATCGCAGCGTATAGCGGCGCGTTTAAATGTAGCGCCCTGCTCGTGGAAATGACCGAGAGGAGAGGCTGCGGAGAGTTCATATTTGGCCGTAAAGAGGCCGCAGGCAAAAATAGCGGCAACGGCGTGCAAGAGGGCCCGAGTGCTTGGAAGGATCCAGGAATTGCACTTCCAGGATGAGCTCAGAGCCCTTCGTCTTCGGAAGGATACGCAGGCGCTGTGGATAAAACTGCGTCTGTGACCGTATTTTGCCGAGGTGGCAGGCAGGAATCCTCAGAAACGGCCCGCAGCTGTCTCCGCCGGAGCCCCCGAGGGCACCAGCACACCATCGGGCACCGTCGGGACGATTCTTAGCGAAGGACGTCCTCGAAGATTCCCCAAAGAATTGCCTTCAGGGAGAATGCCAAATAGCGGCAACGGCGTGCAAGAGGGCCCGAGTGCTTGGAAGGATCCAGGAATTGCACTTCCAGGATGAGCTCAGAGCCCTTCGTCTTCGGAAGGATACGCAGGCGCTGTGGATATGGGCTTTCATCTCCAGCTTCAAGTAACAGGAAGCCACAGCAAAGATGTTCTTCTCATGCCCTTGGGCTGACATTCCCGGGTACTTATCCCCCCTTTTCCCCACTGATCCTCTAGGAGTTGGACAAAGTCAACAGGGAGGGGGCTTGTGGGGTGCTGATTGCACCCAACTGGCCCAGGAAGTCAAGGTTTCACAGACCTCCTTTGGTTACTGAGAACATTTGACAGCTCCTTGCAAGATCAGACCTGCTCAGCCAGAGAGGGGTCTTAGTCCAGGGATGCAGTATGTAGTAATTAAGTTATAAAATTATTATCATGGGTTCCAGATGGAGTCTGAGCGTGTCGACGACGACCTGTGAAAACCAGTTTTGACACAAGTACAATAACCTAGATTAGCCTGCATGTAAAAACCGTGGATGTTAATGTTGACAATCCCTCCACCGGAATTTTTAAAGTGAATAAAAGTGACGCGTTTAGCACAGCGGTGCTGCGACGGCGATGGTTTGCGGCATTTCACGTGTCTGTTCTGAAAACCGAATGTGTTGACCTCAAAATAATTTTGAAATAACATAACTGGTATTGTTGCCATTCACCTGGTTTCAAAATATCAGGCACCCTCTTTCAGTGCACAGTTAAAGCAGAGATTGGGGGCGGCCCTGCTTTGTTTTGGTGAATATTGAGTGGTCAGTTTGCCCTCAACAAGAAGCTAGCAGATGGCACGCCATTGATATAACACTCTCATTGCTGTGCCAGTGGCTAGGAAACGAGAGTGCTCACCATAGCGAGCTTCGTCCCGAACCCTTGCTGTGCAAGCACGCTCTCGACCTCAAAAGCACCCCGCTGGTAGCCATGGGTAATACACGCAACGTTACAACCGGTAAGTGCCGACGTGACCGGTGAACCATCTGGGACATGAGCCTCTTGCTGCTCCCTTTAAGATCCCTGCAAGTGTAGAACCGATGTGCTGAACTCACACGTGTGCAGAAGTTAATGCTGGTTTTAATTGAACATCGAATACCCAACCATTAGCTGCTGTGGTGGAATGGGTTCGCACATTGCACTTGCACTCAAGAAGTCACTGCTTCAATTTCATCTTCTGGTGCAGCAGTTGAAACAATGGGGCTAGTTTATTCATGCTCTTACCCTCTCCTCCCCCACCGTCTGTCCACCAAGCAGTATCAGCAGGTCATAGGTGGTGGGGTAAAGTGTGGGCACGCCCTCCTCTTCCGAGGTGCCTGGTCAGTGTGGATCAGTAGACCCTCCGAGAGCACCCTTGAGTAGAGGCCCTTAACCTTAATTGCTAAATCACGAGAGTGATTTTGCTCTCGGGACACACACACACACATTGCATCGAAGTGCAAATCTGTGCCATCTGCCGGCCCAGCCGCACAGTCTTCCCTTGATGTAACGGGCGCAGTGTGGGCGTCCGGGGTCGCGATAAACGTCTCGTCTTTGAACAAAACAAGCGCAGGGGCCTCATTCGCATAGTAAAAAAAAAAATCTAAAACATCGCAACCAGCACAAAAATGACTCTGCTCCTTCTGAAGGACCGATCTGCAGCCCTTCAGAGTCTTTTAGCCACAGAGACACGGGTACGTTGTGTGTGAGTGCAGTGATGACCTGACGGCTTGACATCGATTCTCGGCCACGGCGAACATCCGTAGCGAGTGATGTCTGAACTTGTCCCTGGGCCCACCCCTTCCAACAACCTGCACTGACCAGCGTGGTGAAGTACGGTTAATCAACTCCCATAACTGACAGTGTGGGAAACACTTGATCCAGCAGTTGATTGAGAGAGGGCTGCAAATTATTATTATGACACCACATATATAGGCAACTTGGTATCAAAATCAAGTGGTGCTTTTTGCGCACTTGTCAGGTATTTGAATGTTCATGTGCTCCAGTGCAGAACAGTAATATAGTGAAGTGTGAGTGGGGCGTTGAGTGGTAATTCAAGGAGAGTTCAGATGTCAAGAAATGCCAAGATTTTTGTTGAACTACAAACTCGCCGAGTTTTCCGTGACACATTTTTCTTTGTCCCTGTCGCACATTGCTGCCAACAGCCATTAATTTGGCTTTTGTTTCAAGGCTTCTCAGTGACCCGACTAGGCCTCAACAAGACAGAGTTATGATAATTAGTTGCGAGAGATGTAACTGTTGCAATGTATATTTAATTCAATAAAAACAATTTTTTACCTTGCAGTGAATGCAGTGTCTCACGGATTGGCTGCAGAGGTCACGTAAACCATAACTCGTACGGTGAAAGCTTGGTTCGCAAGACTAGTAATGGGCCTAGAGGTTTACAATTCAAATCCACCGGCTGCCCTGGTTATTACTGCAGGGGTAAACCAGTTTTTCACCCGAATTTTATGCTGGAAACTATTTTCATTTGGTGAATCGATGCATAGCTCTGCCCAGTAGCTAGGTTTGCTTGGGAAGTGCATGGTCGTGTAGCTGGATGAACACATTAAATCTGTGCGGAAATACCGATCTCTTTTCCATCGCAATTGCCATCGCTGGATGAACTCACTGGCCTGTGAGGTCATGTCTTTGTGGTTACCCCGTGCGGAGAGAGCACACGGGCAACATGGGCGAGCGAAATACGCACAATTACACGAAATCACTGGCAGGGGCCCCTCCACTCCCTGAGAGAGTTTTTGCTGCCAAATTGCACGTTCCCCTGTGTCCAAATTGCACGTTCCCATGTGTTTGGCCTAAATACAGGGCTTTGCTGATAGTGTCATTGCGATTCGTAAAGGCCTGGCAAGAAAAGAATCCCTCAATTATTATTATAATGATGACACTAGTTTACCCACAAAAGCCTCGCCGTGTCTCGAGACATTTTTCCAGGAGGGTCCTGCCAGATCTTTCGCAGTAGCTGGGTGATATTTTTACCATGTGTAATCGCAATTGACTAATATATGGGTCATTTTTCAGCATTGGGTTTTATCCTTGCGAGGCAACTGGAGAACCTGGAGGAAACCCACGCAGAGCAGGGGGGAGAGCATTCAATGGTCGGGATTCAAACCCAGGGAATTGTTGCTGTGAGACAAGTGTTTACCACTACATCATTCTGAGACCAATAAAACAGGCATAGAATTCACTTTTTAATCCTAAAACTATATTTTTTTGCAACGGTTACATGGCTGTTTTGTTCCATAAAATACTTATATATTTGAGTGGCTGCCGTTTTCATCCCAATCGTATTGCAAATGTACTAACGGACGCCATGGCATGAGATGGAGAACAAGGCCCTTGCAGGAAGCAGTGCATCACTAGTGTGCTGGAAGCTGCCGTCACAATGTGCTTCTGAAGTCCCTGCAGTGGCCTCCAATCCACGCTAGGCGGTCTGTCTCTGTTCCTGCAAGGAGTTAAGCTCGCGCAGTTTAAGCAAAACCCCAATGATCAGCACGGGGGAGGCCTCAATCCAGCGGTGGATTGACAATAGGGACGTGCGTGCATATTCCAGCACAAATATTGGTTGTTTCCATTTTTTTCGTTTGTTTCTTCATGCTAGTTGCCCATCCACAGGGGGATGTCATGAGTTGTCCTGTACGTGGACTCACTTCCGTCATAGGAATGTGGATTTTCCACCAGCGGCCCGAGCTGGAAGCAAGGAGATGAGCGCCGTCCCGCGTGCGTTTGGGCAGGACACCGCTCCGGCTGTGTCTGCACCGGCTGCCCGTGCAGTGGCTGGAGTGCTCAGAGCTGGGTTGGTCCCCGAGGGGCGAGCGACTCACGTTGGCCCGCTAAGCCCTAAGACTCGGTGTATTCTCGGTGTTGAGCCAGCTGCTTAAAGCCGGTTAAAATAACCAGGGGGATTGTGCGTGCCGGGATTTTAAATACGTTGGCAGATCAATGTGCCATTTTTAAGGTGCCCGATACAGTTTTGTTGACGACTTAAAAAATGCGGCCCAGCGATTGGAATGTCTGGAAAAGCCTGGCATTTTCTGTCTGCCGAAAATTTATGTTCCCAGCGTACATTATTTAGCACATTACGTCAGCTTTACATAACCATTGCAATTCCATTTTAAACCCAATGTTGTCACCGGGACCGCACTGTAAACCAGATGTTGCCTTTCAGCGGCTCTTCCTGTACGAATGTTTTATTAAAATAAGCAAAATGGCACGCGGCTCAAGGGTATACAATTGCAGATCATCCGTCCATTTTGCCTCGGGTTTCTTTGCGTTTTCTTGCTCGTGGGCCTAAAGGCTGCATAATTTGCTGCGCTACTCCTGCGTACAACTTGTGAATGAGTTGTGTACAAAAAGTCTCGCAATCTGGTACTGCTCGCGCAGAAGTTGTCGGTGAGCTCCACAACTCAGACTTTTGGAACGTAGCTCATACTACAAGAAGGATACGTGCACATGTGCTGTTCAGCCCAGAGGTCACTGTGCTGTGAGCGGATTCACAAAGTCGCTCTGGAAACTGCCCATTGCGCAAACCGTACATCACGGCGCTTGCCATTCTGGCTGCCCTGAGCCAAGGAGGGTTTGGCCGCTGGTTCTCCAGGTGGCAGTAAACTTCATGAACACCCTCGTGACTCCTCAAGATAAGCGACAGCTCCGAGTCATCTCTTGACTGATCCCCTTGGGATATTTCCACGGCAGTGAGTGTCGTTATCGCTAGGTCCACCACACCGCAGCGTCGCGTGCCTCGCAGCCACTGCTTGTCTTGCTAAATTTGTAACCTGCGCAGTTCGTTTGCTATTGGTGAGAGGGAGAAATTCAGAAGCGCAGGACTCCACAGACAAGCGGGTAGGGAGCCAGAGCCTGCACCAACATTGCCCAAGCTCTGTGGTCCTATATTTGGATTTTCGGCCGAATTCATTCAAGAGTGTTTATACGTGTGAGAGGAAAGCGGAGTACCCAAAGAAAACCCCCCGCTTACAAGGGGGTTAACGCTCAATCCTCGTACGTCATGGAATACAGTTGGATATTAACCCACTTGCTGTGCTGCCACCACACTCTGGCAAGCCAGGAGGTGGCAACCTCGATGGCCGCAGGCAGGGAGTGACTTTTACGAATTTGTGAGGTTCGTCAACCCTCGTGTCCACACTGCGGCGTTGCACGGCAAGTGAAAATTAAGCACCGGTGCCCAGCTGAGTGTAGGACCCACAATTGACATCTGGCAGTTCGCCAGCATTGGTTCAAGAAAGTCTCGACTGCTTATAAAGACATTGAATGTGGAAACCAGTCCAGAGCCTTGCTTGTATTATTAAATCAATGCTGCTGAAAACATGCGCTCCCAGGATTCTGTGCGGCTGATGGAATGTGTAAAAATGTATATCTTTTAATGGCGATAACGAGAGACAGATATGGGAAGGAGACACATTTTCAATGTATTTATGTTGAATGGCTACAGTCACGTGGTGCTCATCATTTGCGATTGTGTCAGGAAAACTCGTGAAATGAGCTGTGTGTATAAAAGCCATTTCTGTTTGTACATTCCCCTCTGTAGAACAAAGGCTGCTCAGTGAAGGTAAATTGCGATTTAAATAAAACTCACCTTTAGCAAGTTTACTGTGGACGTCTCGACCCATTCCTACCTTTGTACATTTCATTAGTAGGAGGTGGACATTAATGAGGAATTGTGGCTACAAGCTTTGATTACTCATGATTGTTGGCTCATAATTGGTAATTACTCGCATTAATTGATGGCTTTTAATTTGTAATTATGGGTATAGGAGTAGCCAATGGGGGTAGCACCTCTGCCTTGGATTACTCTCTCTTAAGAGACAATGTCAAACAAGGGTGAGCATCGGTGTTTGTCTCCGTATTTATCATTCACTTAATTTAGGATAATTAGGCATTGTGTTTTGTCAGCGTCTTAAGTCCCAAAGCCACCAACAACAGTGGGATTGTCATTAATTGGCCGTCCTTTATTTTCATCCAGCCCAGTTGAGTCTCAGCGGCAGAGCGAGCGGCTCGCAATCGGAATGTTGCGTGTTGGGTTGACTTGGCCCGTCATCCCTTTCTGTCTCCAGGGTCGATTAAAATGAGCACCACTTTTTGAGAAAGTCCAGCGGTGGTTGTCTCGTGGCTAGACTCCGCCCCCACCATAGTAATGTGGAATTTCGATTGGTTGGCTCTGCTGGCCCGTAAATGGTAGGCGAGCACCACCTCGACGCTTAATTGAGCAGAAAATTGCTCGGCAAAACACGCAAATAATCACGGCCTTGCCATTAACAATAAGTAATAAATAATCGCGACCTTGCCATTCACAATAAATAATTGCGGTTTTGCCATGAATTGACACTCTGGCGTGTCGTGAGCACCATGCCACTCTCAGGCTCCCACAAGGGCCCACGGCTCAAACGGCGAAGTTGGGCCCAATTTAAACAGCGCCGAGTATTGGCCGCGCTGCCCCACGCAGAGACTTGCAACGATAAGCGTGCCACCGCTGGGCGTGTGCGGTCGAAGTATTGCCGTGCCGTCTGCCGCAGAATTGGCCCCCAGTAGCACGAGCCCTACTGCGGAACATTTTTTGACGGTGCAGTCAACGACGAATAAAAACCACCTTGTTCCCCGATGAACGACGCTGTCTTTTTGTTGGGGGGCGGCGGGGGGGGGGGTCACGCGGGCGTTCATTGTGGAGACGCTATTTTTGAGAGCAGGTGCGATGATCCCTCGATGGTCCCTCGCAACCGCTTAGCCGTTTTTTTTTTTCTGGGCCTTTGTTTAAGTTTATTTTTTGCTCGACCCATTGCTTGGCATGCGCCTGGAGCAAGGGAGTCTTTGAGCGGCACAGAGTTGCCTTTGTCGCCCCGTGTGCAGACGGCTGCGGCGCGGTCCCTGCCGTGTTTGAACACGCGCTCGCTGCCGCCAGCGTGCCGCCGTGCGCGTACTTACGGCAAAGTCTGGGACGCCCGACCGTGTCGCCGCCCAACGCGCCATTCCTGGCCGCTGAACATGGCGGGCCACTCTTGCATTCTTCTTGCGGCAGCGTTCAGGTGTTGCGTTTGTACGGTGGGTGACGGGGTTGGGAAGGGGTCGGTTGGATTCAGAGGGGTGCGTTCTACACAGCTGCCAGGTAAATGTGAACTTGCCCAAGTATGTATGTATGTATGTTGAACGTCTTTCACACCGTACTTAGCCAACCGTGCTTATCGGAGGTGCGGCGGGCGGGGGGGACAACAAACTAAACACTAAGGCAGTTCTAAATAAATGAGTTTTCGGTGTGGATTTAAGTGTCTCGTTTGGGCAGTTTTTGCGGCCGCTTTCTGTTTCTGGGGGGGCCCCGCACGTTTATTTATTTATTTAAGCGCTGCACGTTCTTGTCATGTTGCTGTCATGCTTCGGAGGCAAGAAGAAGAAATAATGATTCTGGAGAAAAAGACTCAACATTGTATTTGATGGCCCTCTGCGAGCCGTTTCCTTTGTGCTGGGCCACTGCGTCTCCATGCTGTAGTGTTGCTGTGCTGTGCACGAGCAACAGGCTGAGCGTGCGCGTTATTGCGCAATGCGTACAGCGGGGAGCGGTCGCGTCGTGGTTGTCGCGCGCTGTGCTGCAAGCCCGGCCACACGAGTCCCGATTCCCGCTTGCGATCGAGATCGGTGACGAATGTCTGAACTGGTCCTGGCCCCCTCCCCTAGGTCGACCCAGCCTTAAAACGAGCGCCCGGTCCGGTGCATAAACGATCACCGCTGGGGAGACAAAGGCGGCCGGGGGCGAGGCTATCCACACCACTCTCTCGTATGCCGTTTTGGCCTTCATAGGCATACAGGGGCAGTCTTTGTCTGTGCATTGTACGCTGTTGAAATGGCCAGTATTCCGTGCAGTGTGTGAGCTGTAAAATATACATGCGTTTCATCTTTCCTCGCCTACAGAGCGCGCGCAGTGGGCCTTGACAGATGAGCCAGAAGGCAAAACCGTGCGAGGCGACGCGTTTCTCATGGCTCGTTCCTGTGCACCCCCCACCTCCATCCCCTCCTGTCTCCACCTCCCGCCGCCTTGCCCGTGCACCGTTGTGGTGGTCGCTCCGAGCAGGTGGAGTCCTTCATCCTGGAGCAGGAGGACCTGGAGAGCACTGCCTCCAAGCTGCTGCTGTCCAGCGTGGCCGACGGGACGGACCTGCGCAGTGTCGACCCCGAGACACAGGCCCGGCTCGAGGCCCTGCTGGAGGCCGCCGGTGAGAACGCACGCAAGGACGCGTGGACACGCACGCGTGGACACGCACGCGTGGACGCGCACGCGTGGACATGGCAGAGACGTGTGCACGTGTGCACAAAGACAAGATCCTCCCCCCCCCCCCCCCACCTGCTCCCTCTGCCGGAGCACGCATGCACACCCGTGTACAGCGCATATGCACGTGCAGAACGTCCATACACACGAAGGCGGCGTGTTTTGCCTTGTAAATCGTTGGTCAAGCGCTTGTCACCGAGCAACTCCAACACCGGCGCACGGCTCGTAGAGATACCACTCGTGGACGATTACGTGCACGGCCTGAATTGCACCCAGGCTGCCGAGATTAACGCGGCGCGTGAACCGCTGCGACATCAATCCCCCCCCCTTCCCACCCCCCCCCCCCCACACAACAAAGACGGAAGATCCTGCGTATAACCTTAACAGGCTGCTGGCATGTGATATGAGCGGGCATCTGTAAAGGCCAACACGGCACACGAGGGGATGGCGAGCCATAAGCGCGCCTGCCACCTTTTTCTCTCCAGTCGTGATGTTTATACACCACACCAGGTGCTAACTTAAGGCCGAGTCGACCTAGGCGCGGGGCCCAACATCGGTCAAGATATATGCTTCGCCGATGTTGTCGGTTCATCGTGAGGTGTTTGCCACTGCCCCAAAACAAAGACAAAGGCACACCGTGCACAGGGTATCCACCCAAAGGCGGATCTCGTTTGCGAGTGCCGGTCAGGTGGTGGGATCACAAGGGGATCCTTGCTTTGCGGTGCGAGCACAGAAAACACACGCAGCACTGCGCTCGTACGGAGCCTGCTGCGCAAGAGGCTTTCGCACATCTGGTGTGCGCGGGTGCTGTCAATGGCGTGTTTGTGAGAACAGCACGGCCGTGCAATTACACATGACCAAGGTTGTCCGTGCACGGGGATTCATTTTATTATTCATCCAAAGAAATGCACCACAGGAATATATATATATTTTTTATGGGTAACGTTTAATTATTAAGATGAATGATTTCTACAGAGTACTTGTCGCTATTTTTCCAAGATTATTAGATTTTTGCTCTGGTGTGCAACCTTCAACTTTTCGACGAGCTGAAACAATATTAATTGGCGCGTTGTTAAACGCTTGTGCACCGCGTGAAAATTACATTTGTTTGGCTGCATCGGGTGGTGGTGGGTCATAAAACATACATTTGGCCAGATCGTCACGTGCCCTAACCCAGTGTACAATTAATCACGGTCCTGGCTGTGAAAACCTACGTGTTCAATAAAACATTTTTGGCCGGGCCTTCTGAATCTTAATTTAAAATTAAGTTTAACAAAAATCTCGTTGAACACGCACATCCTAATGGTGCATGTAGTGGCGACCCATACTGTGGAGAAACCAGAGGGAAGGGGGGGGGGGCGTTTTGTAAATATATCAACAGAGTCAAGACCGGTTTACTTTGCAAGTTGTGACATCGCTCCTCATTTAGGAGGAGTGACATCATTGGTACCAGTCCACGTGGTGGAGCCTTATCTGCCCGTGCCACGCTAGTTCACAATTGCAGGAAGACACAAACCACGAAAGGAAATGACTATCCTATCTTGTAGTTCTCCACCTACCCTGGGCGCCGCCACCGCGTGTCCCTGGGCGGTCGCGGGAGTTTGAAGCTTCGCTTAACGATAAAAAAAAGACTCATGGCCGAGCGCACCGCTATCGCATGCTCGGGTGACGTCACCGCATTCTATTGAGAATGTAGAGTAGGGCTGTCCCATTAATTATACACACTCGATGATTCCTCAACCAATCGGATGGTACGAAACATAGTTGTGGAGGGGAAGGGAAAAAATAGTCTCGCTTCTGTTCCCACATGTGCCACTGTACCGGGGGGGCGATGGGCGGGCCCTTGGTGACCTCATTGGAGACCTCACTGGCACCGTCGCTGCATCCCACTGGGCGGGCCTTCAGGAGGCGGGCCGCCATGTTTGAAGGGGCTGCGTTGTCGACCAAACAAAATAACAACGCAAGCATGCGCGTGCTTTGTTGTTTGTGCTCACGCACCACTCCTAATGCGGTGCCACCAAATTGTTTTAAGTTTGATATCAATACAGTAGCACATTGCCAGTTTTAGTCCATTCAATTGCCATTATTGGCGAAGTATCCCAGCTCTCATTGTAATGTGTTTATAGTGACAGAATGAGATTCTCTTCATGACTTCGTTATCAAACCTTTCAAGGTTTTTTGTTTGCTCAAATTATCAAAGCTTGAAGTTTAATCGCACAAACCGGGTAAACACGCGCCCTCTGCGCCTGTCTGTAACATAGGGCGTCTTTTGATTTAAAGTTTTCGTGACTGCAGGGATTCATATTCTTGGTTCTTTCGGTAAAGTCATGTAGAAGGGAAACAATAAAATAATAAAAATATAAAACAATCAAATTCTCACGACGTTCCGACTGCAACACAAGCAATCATCGTCAGGTGTGAAACCCACAGCAAGAAAATTTGAAAAAAGTGGCGTTTTTTTTAACGTTAGCACCACAGAGGACGATTTGGCAGTTATTCAGATGGACGAGTCCATCTATGTTGTGAAAAGAGGAGGGGGGAGACGAAAAATTAATGTATGCTGTCTGAAAGCCACCGTAAGCGTGAACAATCAATTAAGACCTGAAATGTTTTATCAAATCTTTCCAATGATTGCTAAGCCAGAATCCATCTTCTCGGTTGAAATTGTCTCTGTGCTTGTATATGTGGATAGCCTCATGAACGAATCTCTCATGGTAGCCAGATGGCTTGCTGTGGTTTTCACACCTGATGATGATTGCTTGTGTTGCAGTCGAAACGTCGTGAGAATTTTATTGTTTTATATTTTTATTATTTTATTGTTTCCCTTCTACGTGACTTTACCGAAAGAACCAAGAATATATAGGGCGTCTTGTTTGATTTTCACTCTTTAAGGAGAACGGCAATTGTCAGTTCTCCTGTCCACGTGCATTGTCAATGGAATACTTGTCTTGCCATATGGGGACACATTGTTGCGCGTACCTGTGTGCACGTACATTCCTAACGCTCATTACCCATTTGCCGAGAAAACATGACTTAAGCTTTAGAGTCCTGGGTGAACCGAACTTCAAACGAGGGGTGAATCGTCATCTGTTGATTAACGGTGCATTAATGAATGGAGGGCACGGGTTCGTGCAAGCGTGTTCGGTAGTAACGGCCGTGCTCGGGAAGAGCCATTCTTTAGCTGCAGAAAAACATGAATTTTGCCCACAAGGCCTTTCCAGCTACAGCTGCCACCACTGCCGCTTTGCAGTGCTGCAAATCTAGCTGTAGAATAATAATGGCAACACGAAAAGCATGCCCCGATTTCAGAACTACGAATGCCAAAGGTGTTCCGCAGGATTGGTCCGAATGCATGAATGTTGCCGTGAAATTGTTTTGGCGTTTTTAAATGGTAGGGGAAAAGAAAAATCCTACCTCTTTCACTCTTGTCTTCTTATGGGTGGTACTGTTATAATGAGGCAACTCGCATGCCTGTATTTACCCACATGCAACATTCAAACGCTGAATTGTGTAATGTTAAATGCGCTGTTGCATTATTTTGTTAGTGAATATAAACATCTTGATTTTAAATGTTTCCCTCCCTTTTTGGTAATTGCAGCTGTTAGAATAATCGCATTTTAGTGTTTCTAAATGATAATAGCACAAAAATATGCCGTTAGAATAAATACAAATTATTGCCTATATCTTAAAACCTTCAAACAGAATAATGTTTAGCTTCTCTCTTACGATGGCAATGTAATGCCGCTGCATGCACTTAACAATTCTTGTGCACCTCGCTACCATTTCACATGGAATGCTTTGCAGAATTTTTCCACGTTCTGCAAATCTCTGCAGGTTACGCAATGATAAAACAGCGTGCAGGCGATTTCTAGGGGGGTGTGTCTGTGCTCATGCTAATTTGGCCCCGAGTTTAAACCTCGTATCATTCTCTCCTCTCTCTTAAGACTGCGAGTGGGCCGACATCTCCGGTATGTAGCCCCAGCAGTCACGGGGGTTTGGTTACGGGGATGGATGCACGGCCGACGTTGTGCCCGCTCACGTGGGTTGTGCCCGCTCACGTGGGTTGTGCGCGCCGTCTGCTGCCGGCTTGCGGGTGTCGGGTTGCTCCACGCTCGCTGCATGCGCTGGGCGGCTAATCCTCCGGGTGCCTTGTCTCAAGCGCGTCTTCTCTCCCAATCAGCATCCATCGGTCTTGCAAGGCAGCGCTGGCCGTTAGCAAACCTATCTCCCCCCCCCCCCCCCACTTTAATTGAACTATTGATTAATTTGCATCGTGCCGCTTGGTTCAGTTGGCGCCGTTAACCGAACCCCCCCGGCCCCTGTGGGGTTTTCCCACCGCCCCCAAGCCACCGCCACCCCCCCAACCACCATCGCTACATCTCACCGGTAGTGACAGCGATTGCCCTCCTCTCCTGTCTCCGGCAGTCCCCCACCCCTCCCCCCCACCGGTGGAATGATGTCACCCTGCGGCAGTGGTGTCTTTTGCGTGACAATTGCTGCTCACCGTCCTCTCCGCGTGATAACGTTACGGAAGCAAAACACGAGACGCCGATGTTTGCAGTCGCTTTGCTCTGCGCGCCGGCGTCCAGGACGAGGCAATTATGTCGTGCGAAGGAAGCCCCTTGTGTGTGTGTGTGTCCACGCTAACTGGTGGACGTACAGTGCACCGTCTCGCTTGCGTATGCTCGTCTTCATAATTTGAGTGGCATTGATTGAGGGCTTTAACAGTGTTTCTAATTGGTATGGGCGTAACGAATCGCTAACCCCTCCCCATCACCCCTCAATCTCACCGACAAGAAATGCCATGAATTGTCATGATCCAGGGCCAAGATTTGAATCGTTTATCAGAATGTGATTCTTACGCAAGCGATTCGACGCCTAAATCTTGAGATCTTGATTCTTAAGCATCAGTATTAATTGATGCACTGTTCCAATGCTGCTGATATTCTGCATTCCCAGAAGACCTTGTGGTTAATGTGCAAAAATATTTTTCCTTTAATGTTTGATGTGGAAAGAAAGCTCGGGAAAGGAGGCGGCATTTTTTGCTCATATTGTTCCTTATATTCTCCACAACAATATCTCGTGGTTATTTTGTGTTATTGACCCCTTTCGGTAAAGGTTATCGTCGCTTGAGCTGTGACTATGCATCAATTTGTCAATTAATATAAATCCAGAAGCTTGCAATGCGTGGGTAGAATTGTGTCGTGCGCGATGCGCTCACATCGCTCGTCCTGCTACCAGAGGCGCTGTCCGGCAGTGCAGCGTCCACCAGACTCGATCTCGCCGTGCCAAATCCTCTCATCCAAAGCACTGTGGCTCAGTTTCGTCGTGAACATTCCATAAGGAAGACTGTGTTTTTGTTGTTGTTGAGAATAATGGAGCATTGTTAAAGCCCCTATGTCGGTCGAAAATGAAATGTCGTGCAAAATGATTCGGTTGCATAATGTTTGTTGCACACAGTACAAAATGCATACGTGATGTGATATTGCTATTAACGATGGGCGTGATGGGTATTGCGGTGCCTACCTCTGCGTGGTGGTGGTGGTGGTGGGAACATCTGGCAAGGGTAGCAATCGCCAGGCTGTGTTGTCATTTCTCAATTGGCTATCCTCGTCGTGCCACAAAGGACATTACACTGTCTTCTTTGGTTCTTTCGGTAAAGTCACGTAGAATGAGAATAAAATAATAAATTGATAAAATAAAATAACACAATAATATTCTCACGACGTTTCGGCCACAACACAAGCGGCCTTCATCAGGTGAAGGGACGAGACTGTCTGGTAGGACAGCGCTGGAGTGAAAAAGCCACGCTTGGCTTTTCACTGGCTTTTTCACTCCAGTGCTGTCCTACCAGACAGTCTCGTCCCTTCACCTGATGAAGGCCGCTTGTGTTGTGGCCGAAACGTCGTGAGAATATTATTGTTATTTTATTTTATCAATTTATTATTTTATTCTCATTCTACGTGACTTTACCGAAAGAACCAAAGAAGATGAATCCTTGCAGTCACGAAAGCTTTAAATCGAGACATTACATTGACTAACTGCTGCGGCAGCGTTGACCACCCCCCCCCCCCCCCCTTATTGTTTTTAAACAAATACGTTTGGTGAGACCATTGCTAAACGATCACAAGAACACAACGCATGTTTGTGTCTTATTCTTAGTTCTTTCGGTAAAG
Source organism: Petromyzon marinus (assembly GCF_048934315.1). Classification (NCBI taxonomy): domain Eukaryota; kingdom Metazoa; phylum Chordata; class Hyperoartia; order Petromyzontiformes; family Petromyzontidae; genus Petromyzon; species Petromyzon marinus. Next base: position 3,104,210 of record NC_133707.1, read on the forward strand.
TCACGTTGAAGGGAAACAACAAAATAATAAACAAAAATATAAAACAATAAAAATTCTCACGACGTTTCGACCATAACACAAACGGTCGTCTTCAGGTGTGTTGACGACCGTGACGACCGTTTGTGTTATGGTCGAAACGTGATAATTTTTTTGTTTTATATATATTTTATTATTTTGTTGTTTCCCTTCAACGTGACTTTACCGAAAGAACTAAGAATATGAATTACTGCAGTCACGATAGCTTTAAATCAAAATGTTTGTGTCTCTTTGCGGATATTAGTCAAAACCGTTTCGTTTGAACACATTGAGTTGTGTGCCGCTGGCTCTCATTTTCTCATTCCTTAACGGTAAATTGCACTTGTCACGTGAACCTATTAACTTTTTACACCGTATTATGTGAATTTGAGTGTGTACGGGGCGTGCGGTCATCGGTTTTGCGGTTCTTGAAACTGGTCATGGACTTGTTGTTACCGCAGCTTGGGTTGGATGCTAACCGCTGACACGTTTTCATGTTTGTCTTCTTGTGTGTGTCGTGCGTATGCCTGCCTGCCTGCCTGCCCGCCCTACTAACGCCTGCCGCCCTGACCGCTGTGTGGCGAACAAACAAAACCGTGAACATCGCGTGGGAATTACTCGGGGGGGGGCCTTTGTGGGATGGATGGGGTTGGGTTTATTTATTTTTTCGGGTGGGCATGAACACGGCACATGAATGACTGCTGCTGCTGCTGGGCTTGGCTAACAAAAGGAATTGGCAAACTGTCCACGGCCGATGGCAAAGCCTTCACAGATCCAGAGGTGCTGCGCCGCCTGACGTCGTCCGTGAGCTGTGCGCTGGACGAGGCGGCCGCCGCGCTCACCCGCATGCGTGCCGAGACCGCCGCCGCCACGGGCCAGCCGGACAAGTGAGTGTCACTCCCGCCCCCTCCCGTTCCTGCCGCCCCTACCGCCGCCCCTACCGCCAACTACCAGCGCCGACACCGCCTCCTCCCGCTGCTATCACCACCACTACTGCCACCACTGACACTGCCATCGCGACCACCATAACCAACACCGCTACCGTCACAGCTACCACCGTCACGTCACTGGCGCCACCACGATCTCAATCACTGCCGCCGCCACCACCATCAACATCGCTACCACCCCAGTCGCCACCGTGCTTAGAGCTACGCCATGCAATTATGTTAAGTGATCGTTACGATTATTTTATTTAATATCTCGACTAATCGAATAACTCGAACATTGTTGGAAAATAGTCTCACCTCTGTTCTTATGTACCCGCTGGATGGGAGGTAAAGGGCAGGGGCTCGGTGATGCCATCGGCATCATCAGCCGCGTCACGCTGGACGTGGCTCGTAGGGGGTTTCCTGCCTTCGGGGGAGCTGCCAGGGTGTGACGACTGTCGCCGCTTTTAAGCGGCCGGAGCAATCGGTCACTCGAAGTAGTTGGTCGAAATTTTGTGTTGCTTAAATCAACGGCGCGAACAACTAATCGTCCCAGCTCTTAAGTGTGACTTTTTTTGGCTCTAGAGAAGTTGACGTTTATTTTGTTTAACCGGGGTGATAACTCGAGAGACAAGATGGAAGTCGTAGGGCAGCAGGGTGGTGCAGTGGTGACGCTTGTGCCGCACAGCAAAGCAAATCCTGGTTTTGGTTCCCGACTCGGGCACCGCTCTGTGGAGTTGGTTACCTCCGGGTTTTCCCGGTTTCCTTTCAAAGCCCCCAAAAATAATAAATTAAATGTGACTGCCATACCTGTCAACCCATACAGTTTACCCGTATTCTTGTACAGGGAAATTGAGCTTTCAGATCCATATCATGTACAGCCGTTTCAATACGGGCAAAAAAATGGTCTTTGTTTGTGTTTCTCCCTTGTGATGGGACTTGATAGGATGAACGTTGAGATTTATAAGGGCACGGGGTGACCAGTAAGCTCTGAATTGGTCTCTAATAAGGTAGGCACTGATAAGGGGTTGACAGGTATGCACTGCTATTGGTCAAACATCTCAATGCATTAACATTACCTTAAAATTACCCTATTTGGATTACACACAGCGGCAGCATTTCCCCTGATTACGAAAACTAGTCAGGACCCTACTGATCGTCTTGAGATTCGATGAGGCTTCTTGGGTTAACAAGCGGAATCGTATTAATAATGAAGAAGCCTCATTTGCAAGAGTGACCTGGGAAGACTGATTTGAGGTGCGCGGAGGGTTGCGCGGTGCTTACTAACAGCGTGTCTGCGTGCGTGCGTCTGTCTTGTGTGTGCGTCATGTGTGTGTGTCTGCCGATCTGCATGCCTGCGTGTCTGGGTCTGGGTATTTCAATCTGCGTGTCTGTCTTGCGTGTGTGCGTGCCTGCGCGCGTGCGTCTTGGTGCTTCCGTGCATGCGTTTGCGTGATTCCGCGTGCGTTTGCGTGATTCCGCGTGCGTTTGCGTGATTCCGCGTGTGTTTGCGTGATTCCGTGCGTGCGTTTGCGTGATTCCGCGTGCGTTTGCGTGTTCCCCGCGTGCTTGCGTCTGCGTTGCGACTCGTGGCGCGAGCAGCCGGAGCCTGGCGGAGGCGTGCTCGGACGGCGATGTGAACGCGGTGCGTAAGCTGCTGGGGGAGGGCCGTAGCGTGCACGAGACCACGGAGGAAGGCGAGAGCCTGCTGTGCCTCGCCTGCTCTGCCGGCTACTATGAGCTCGCTCAGGTTCGTAGCCACCATCGGTGCTGCTCAACTCGCACGTCTTACCCATACGGATTGATGTTCTAACTATCGTGATTTGTTTTTGATAGAGAGCGCCCTGTTTACACCTCGTCCTTGCTTCTCTCATATCTTACTGCTCTGTCCCATCCCGTCCTCTTACCTCCCAATCTCGACCGTCCCTCTCTGTGCCTCCTTCGCCCTGTGCCCGGTTTTGCTCTCATTCCTTTTCCCTTCTTGCTCGCCTCCACAGGAACCCACTCTCACTGCAGCACACAGAGCAATCGTCTTCACTGACCTGCTCCTGTTCCTCCCTTCAAACACCCCCCATCTCTTCTCCCTTGCCCATCTTACTGCAACTTCCAGCTACTATCAGGCCTACCCCAACCCCTATCACTACCCCAGCCCCTCCTTAACCACTCCCACCAGCCCTCCTAACTGTCACAATAACTACCCCACCACTTTTAATAACCTCACTCTTTAATCACAAACATCTTGTGTACAATTGTATCATCGTAAAGTGCCTTGAACTTAAGGCGATATATATAAATCCAGATAAGATAAAAGCATATTGCATGCGATGAGCGACTTGGATCTCGTCTCTAATATTTGAAAGGGCACCCCCAGTGGCAGCTGTCCCATGTGTGGTAAATTCTCAGGCAGTCTGGAGAATATTTTCTAGTCGTACACTTCGTGTGCGCTTGGTTCATGCAGACCTCGATGCCACTGTCGAACTTGCACGCACCGCAACGGCAAGACCAATAAGCGATATTGAACGGAGTCGTAGTACCGATTAGCGAAAATGCATTGAATTGTGAAGGAATCATCAGAAGGCAACTTTCAATAACGATGCTGTCTGAGCAAGCCTGTTGATGCAACACCGAATGTTGAAACCAGTCCAGGGTTTGCTTGTGTCGAACCACTGCTGCTGAAATTATGCATTCCCAGAAAGCTGTGTATTTTCTTACATACAGGGACCGACATATACTCTCCACAATGTTACTCGTGATTAATTAACATGTACATTTTCGTAGTCAATGTTATGATTCCAAATAGATTTTTTGGCTTACGGGCCTGTAATGACCTAAGCATATCTCTGTCATTGGGAACCCTCTACGAACCCAACACAGGTGCATAACGTAATTGTCGCGTGTACAATTGTCACACTTACCAGTTGTTACCGTTTCAGCTCACCCGGGTGAGTTGTGGGAACAGTTCTCACAACCACATTTCTGCCATGTCTGGTTTTGGTTTAGCCGTGAAATTTAAGTGTTGTGGTTCACGCTGAGCCCTTGTACAAAGGTGGCATGTGCCCTACGCTTGAATAAGCGGTGCTTTTGGGCGAGCTCTGTATAAACTCGGCCAGGTTAAATTGGGCCCTAGTCCACACTGTTCCAGTCGCTGTTGTGACTGTGGTCCATTGATCCAAGCGACGGGCGAGTTTGTGTGTCCCCCGCGTACCCCTTTTGTGACGCCCATGCTTCCGCACACAACGTCGTTGCCGTCTTCAAACACGAACATTCACGCCCTGTCTGGGGATGTGAGCGCAGGTTTAAATCACGTTCGCATATCTGTTATTTGCTATTCTCGCCCTATAAATCAAACGGCGGCTCCCCGTGTTGCTGCCGGATGTGCGTGTGCATGTAAATAGAATGTTAATGTAAATGTGCGCGCATTTATATGCATCATTGGAAATGACCCCTGTACTCCCATGGACTGAAATGGCATTACGAGACGCGTGCAAGGGTCTCTGTGTGTGAGGCTCACTCTGGGCAGACTTAAATGTTGATTACGTTGTTATTCTTTAATTGCACAACATTCCCTGATTTGATTAAGGAGAAAATTAATTGATCGCAAGGCTGTGCGGTCATGTTTATTAGTGTCAGTGTTGGCGTCTGCATCTGTTCCATCATTTTTCAACGGCAGGCATTCACTAATCTCATAGTGATGAAGCGCTTTGCTGCAATTCGATGAATTGCCATATTTTTTAGGTTCGCAATTCGATTCAGAATGTGATTATTCTAACGTCTCAATTTCACCATCCCGTTTATATCGGGTGTCACGTTTGCGCCGTTCGATTGCAAATATAACATTGACGAATCGATTGATTGATGCATTCCTGCTATTCGGTGAACGGCTCGCAATGGTGTAGGCGCTGTCGACGCCAACCATGGTGCCGATGCTTCAACCAGTAATGCCATGCTGCCGGCGTGACTTTTACACGCCACGTTTTCTGGTAGATGTTTTGGTGCAAGTCACCTGAGAACGAAGCAACCAGGCGTGTGTAGACACAAAGCCCCAAACGATCCCTATGGCCTACACGGGAGGGTGGCAGCTGATGGTTTTTTTTCTACCGATTTTCACTTTGCATTGTGAGTGTCATTTTTAAACCGTGCCACAGGCAAAAATGATCAAAATAAAAAAAAATGTTTTGATTAAAAGTTACGTTGTACGCCGATTGTGAGAAGGAAAAAAAATGTACACGATGCACTTATCAAAAAAGAAAATATTTTAAACTTTTACATCGTGCACACCAGCGACAGCCTGTTCAATGCAGATATCAGAAATAGTTGATAAGGAGTGTTAACCCAAGTCAAGTTGTCGAGGACAGTCTTGTGTTAAACTTGTTATTGCCATGTCCTATCGGCCAGGTACAACAGCAGAAAGTGTTTGTTTAGTCTCTCAAAGGCAACCCCGGTTGACCTTTGTGTCGCTGTTTATTCAAACCTTATTTAAGGGTGAGCCATTCGTTTTGATTATTTAACACGATGAGCCTGTTTAAAAACATGTGGGCCTGTATTTCTAGTCGTGGGTTCAGCTTGTGCCTGGTGCTGGCTCCAGTGAGCCGGCTCAAAACCGTGCTTTACTGGAGAGCTGGCTCTGAAGACAGTCTCAGCCACGCTCTGCTCAGGATTACCTTGAGCAAGCCATCACTTGACTCGGGGCTCATACGCATCTATGGAAGCAACTCGGTGGTGCAAGCCTGAGCTGAACTGTCAGAGGCCAAGCCATTACTAAGAATATGGCCCTGAGGTGGGACTGGTGATGGAGACTGTTGATGGAATGGCAGCCAAAGGAGCCAAATGTATGCAAGAGGATGACCACCACCAGCACCGCGGAGACTTGAGCGATGAGATCGGTTCATGTGCAGGGGTGTAGTGGATTGTAGCAGCACTGGACTCGTGAGGGATGGCATTGGCATGGGGAGACCTCCATCCAGCAGTGGATGGATAATGGCTGCCAATGATGAAGACAATCAAATTTCGTGTTCGTTTCAAAATAATACAGCTTCTTAATCGACGCTTACATTGCCACGTTTATGATTTCGATGTAATTAATGTGTGCAAGATTACATTAATCACCATTTAAGCAAGTATACGTTCATACACTAAGGATAGTGGAGCAAATAAAATCGTCCAACGACGTTGAGAAAAAGGAAAAAAAAACAACACAAAGAACACATGAATATGTTCTTGAATAAGCAATCTCGATCGTGAGAATTCATCAAATCGCCGGAGATGCCGCAGGGGGCAATTCGGCCGCTGCGTCGCGGCGCCGAGTTACGTTTCCAGGTCTGTGTGTGCGGTGGTCGGTGGTGCTGTCCCCCGCGGTGCTGACCGGTGCGCGGGCGCGCCGGCTGCAGGTGCTGCTGGCGATGCACGCCAACGTAGAGGACCGCGGCGTGAAGGGTGACATCACGCCGCTCATGGCGGCTGCCAGCGGCGGCTTTGTGGACATCGTGCGGCTGCTGCTTGCTCACGGCGCTGACGTCAACGCGCAGTCCTCCACCGGTGAGCTGCGGAGGCAGAGGCGGCAGCAGCTGCAGTGGGGGATCCCACAAGACGAAGCGCGTTGGCTTGGCAGGCGCAACACATGTGCCGTGTTCTAATGACTAATCCCGTTGGCAAGCAACTAATTTGGACCAGCTTGGGACACTGTGACCCCTTCTTAACCTGCGTAATAGTTGGGCGGTGGGCAGTGTCGGAGGCGGGGGGGGGGATATGAGGCGCGAAACCGCTGGCCCTGTGGAGATGATTAAAGTTTAAATGGCTAACGACTCACGTTTTGCTTGCGTTGTTATCGCCATCCCATGGCCGGTCGAAGGTCTCCGTGTGGGAAACGCACCGCTGCCTTACATTACTGCAAAAATTTACCGCGGGTAGCCGACGGGAGCCACGTGCCAATATGAACTGCGACAGAAGTTCAACATACGTAGATTCCCAAAGCCACCCATTGGTCGCGCGGCAAGCGCCGTCCCCAGAATCTCTAAGTGGCAGGGCTGGAGACTGTAAACGGTGGACTTTGAGCTTAGAGTGGGTGGCGGGGGGGACAGGGTAAACCTGAGAGCCAGCAGTAGCTGTAGGCAGTACTTAGGGTTGAAGCAAGTATTTTGTCAGCAAGATGCTGCCCGTGATGGATAGCTTCCCTGAGAAAATGCCCCCTGTAAACAAGAAAACGTACCCCCATCGCGTATTTACGGTATTTCCGTTACGTAACAACCACACTGGCCCCACCATCTGTACTACATTAGTTTACCCAGTACAGCGAGCTTGCTACACTCAGGCCTGATTCTATTTTGCCAGCGCAGCGTGCATTGGTGACGGTGTGTGACCCCACACATTTGCCTCGGCCGTAGATCCGCATGGCAAAGGAATTATTGTTGCTCAGCCTCCTCCCTTTCCATTTCGTGCCGAGGGTGAAATGGGCAAAGGAAAAGAGTGGGAGTGGGATGGTGTGTATGGAACTCGGATTAACCAAACAAAAGCTGCTTTGGCAACAATGAACCCGTGGACTTTGAAAGCTCCACGTGAGGCCACCCTAGATTGTCAAACACGCAAGTACCCCTTTCTGAGCCATCCTGTAAACATTTCGAGGAGCGCCGACAGTTAATTCGTAAAGCAGGCTAACTTGTGATTGGTGTTCTTGGCTGGGCTCGCTGATAAAATACATGCCGTCTGCTTTCACAGTCGACGTTTGAGATCCCGTGTGTCATGGTCCAAATTTCCCAAATTTGAAGAATCGCACCGTGAATGACTCGATTAGAATGACACACATCATCGCCCTCCTCGTGAAAGAGCCATGACACTCGGTGGGGGTGTCAAGAGTAGACGGGTGTAAATTTATAATAAGAAGATGCAAAAATCGCTCCGACACGCTTGTCCCACCTGACGCCCCCCCCCCCCTCCGATCTTTTCCTGTGACCTCCGCACTCGGCGTCGGCAGGCAACACGGCCCTGACGTACGCGTGCGCCGGCGGCTACGTGGACGTGGTGCGCGTGCTGCTGGAGGCGGGCGCCAACCTGGAGGACCACAACGAGAGCGGGCACACGCCGCTGATGGAGGCGGCGAGCGGCGGCCACGTGGAGGTGGCGCGCCTGCTGCTGGAGCGCGGCGCCGGCATCAACACGCACTCCAACGAATTCAAGGAGAGCGCCCTCACCCTCGCCTGCTACAAGGGTACGTTGACGCCCGCTCTCCGTTTGTTCGGGCGGCGGGCGCCAGAGCTGCGCGCGGGTCCACAGGGACGGTCTTCTTGGTCGTTGCGTTGGTGCCCTGCCGTGACGGGCAGGGCCTTCGCTGCCATTCTCTCGATCCTTCTCTGTTCCCTGCCCCTCCTCTTCGTAACCAAAAAAACACCGCCCCCTTCCTTCCTTCCTCTCATTCTTTTTCCTTCCATTCCCTCCTTTTACGTCCTTATTCGTCAAACACCGTCCCCTCGCAAGAATGAGTCCCGGTCCATTTGCTCTCTCTCCCCGACTAGATTAGTTGAACAATCGTTTTTTCTTTTGTTTATGCCGTGCATGAGGCCTCATTGGGCTTCTCTGTCCAGCTTACTCTGGCCAGCAATTGCATGTTATTGTGACAAACGGATTCTGCAGGCCGTCGGTTATAAAGTGTGTCTTTGGGAACGTACTTTACCAATAACGTACGAGTTCCTTCGTTTTATTGATAGTGCCTCTTCATTTCTGGAAAAGTCCAGTTCAGTAATTTGGACATTTGGGACATTGGACGAGTTTTTGAAATGTGCAGGTGAACTCTTGGCTCTGAAGGCAGTATTTGAAAGGGTGTTGAGATACGCATTACATAATGGAACAAACACGAAGGCGATTTTTCATTGCAATTCTGCCAGTGTTTGTCATGTGCTTCTGGCAACGCTTCACACTCGTGCGTCCTTGGCTTCCACCCACCTCTCTTTCGGGAGCCGGTGTTTGGGTTGTGACGGTTTAAAAAAAAAATGGTACGAATGCCATAATACATTTTTATGTCTCCTGCAGGCCACCTGGAGATGGTGAGGTTCCTTTTAGAGGCCGGAGCTGACCAGGAGCACAAGACGGATGAGATGCACACGGCTCTGATGGAGGCTTGCATGGTGGGTGGTGGCGGCGGCGGCGCACATGCACGTCAGCGGAGGCCACACACACGAGAGCGGTGGCTCCAGGCCAGCTGTTTTGGTGCACCGCATAACGAGCGACAATACAATTACAGTGGAGGACTGTTTTGAAAAAGAGATTTCCTGCAGAGCCGTTGTATCCATCTACAGTGGCAAAGTGTAACGTTTTTCTGTAATTGGTTTTAGGGTTATTGTTTTAAGCTCGCCGGTAATCTAAAGAACTCTCACAACCAAATTTAGCAGCAATTAGATTTGATGTTTTTTTCTTGAAACTGTGCCAAGCATCTTGAGGAAATCCAGTAAGTCAGAATAAAATCCAGGAAGTCAGAATTATTCTTTGGCTGGGGCCACCTTAGATGACTTCCTGCATGTTTTTCTGACTTCGTGGTTTTCTGAAGCAGCAACAACTGCCGTGTGCTGAAGCAATAATACATTGGCATGGCAGACACTTGTTCACGTAACAATTTAATTTGTTTGGCTATGTAAGGTGGTGGGGGAGGATATTACAATACACATTTGGTCAGATAATTGTGGTTGAAGCCAAAATTAAATTCTGAATCATTATATTCGGGCGGTGACGTGCCCTAGTTACTTTTTTCAGAGGCTCATGGTTCAAATCCAGAGGCTGTCCTGAATCATTCTGTGGGTGCATTCGCCCAAAGCATATACTCCGTCTGCTTCACAGTGGATGTTGAAGATCCCGTGATATCCCCCGCCCCTCCGGCTTCCCCTTAGTATGCTGGTTATTCTTCTCCTCCCCCCCTCCATCTTCCCCTCCCCATTTAAATTGTCATCTTTCTCCCCCCTGCGCGAGGTCCCCACTTGGTTGGGGCAGCGAGGGCCCGGACTCCAATTTGTTCCGCCCCTTTCATGTGGTTCCACCACGCCTAAATGGATGTTCACGGATTTTTTTCTGTATCCTGTTTGGTGGAACCTCTCGCTGTGGTATTCCGACCCCCCGCGTGTTGTTGCAATGAAAGAAAAAGATCCCTTGCCGTCATCGACAAGAGTAGGCCCATTTCCCGGCGTCACGGTGCAAATTGTGCCAAAATGTGGAAATGGTTTGCGTCGCGTCTGTCCACTGCTTGCAGGACGGGCACGTGGAGGTGGCGCGGCTGCTGCTGGAGAGTGGCGCGCAGGTCAACATGCCGGCCGACTCGTTCGAGTCTCCGCTCACGCTGGCAGCGTGCGGCGGGCACGTGGAGCTAGCGGCGCTGCTCATCGAGAGGGGGGCCAACCTGGAGGAGGTGAACGACGAGGGCTACACACCGCTGATGGAGGCCGCCCGCGAAGGCCACGAGGAGATGGTCGCCCTCCTGCTCGCGCAAGGTGAGATCGCGCGCTGACGTCGGGATTCTCTCTGGGGTGTACCTGGGTCTGCCGGGCCAGCTCGCTTCATGTCGTCCACGCCGTGTTTTCACAACCGCGCTAGAGGTCGCAACAACAAAACCCGCTCGCCCGCCCGCCCGCTCGCCCACGCGCTCGCTCGCCAATGTCACTGCGATGGCCTTTCGCACTGCGCACGCCAGTCTGCTTGCTGATGTGCGTAGATTTGTGTTTGTCACCCCAATAAAAGACTTGGTCAAGTTCGACAACAAAGAATGAGCGGCCGATGTTTAAGGACTTTTCTCTGCCTGTACAACAGCGCGGTGTTCCCTGAACACGTAGGTTTTTCAGCCAATAGGATCTGTTATTGAGTTGATACATTTGGTTGTGAGAATTACAGCTCGAATGCTAACAATTGGCTTGTTGAACGCTTGTACGCATGATAATTAAATTTTCGTGGTTTTATTGGGATGGTGGGGGGGGGGATGGCCTTACGACATAAATTTGGCCAGATCATTCTGTGACTTAACCCAAAAATGTATCGCCTCGGTGTTCTGTTAGAATACGGCAAACCCAACCATCGACTTTTTGTGCGTTCAATGCCTAACAGGTTTGTGGTGATGCTGGCTGTTAAAGCCGTTCTACATTTTTTACCGTTGAACATTTGATCGAAAGTTGTGCAACTTGATTCTCTATCAAAACTCATTGCAAGTCGGGAACTGTTCAGTGTGTCATTTTTGGCGTGGTATACAGAAATAGTCCATTGTAGACTTTCGTGCAGATTTGCTGTGATAGACGGCATTTAATAACCAACATATTTAATTCACTGTCCCAGAGGGTAATTTATAGAACCGTACAGCATTGTGCTATGGTATAGTTAGACCGCTCGGGTTGGTGGCTTTCATCCACCAGTGGATGGACAGCGGCTGATGATTATATGTTTTGCTTTCAAAACTGTCCAGTTAATGTTGAAAGCATTACCCCCTGTTCGTCTGTCGGTCCTTTCGTCTGGAAGGGGGGGGGCACAACAACTCGTCAGGATGATCCGATATGAATTCATATTTACTGCAGTGTTTGGTTTCTATTTGGGACTCGCCCTATTTAAAAGCAACAACATTCATCGAAGGCTTGCCCAAAATTCGAGAAACAAACCGGCGCTAAAAGCAGTCTGGCAGGGGTTTTCTGTTATTTAACAGCTGTAACCATCTCTCACAATCCTGCGATGCAAAAATCCAGCCTGCACATGATCTGATCTCTTCGCTCTGTCTCTCCCCAGTGGACGTCCTCTCGGACGCGCTCCATTCCTTGGCTGGAATGGAACGTGTCCGTCTTCCCCTCTAGCGACTTGTCTGGCCCAAACCCACTTATTTTTTTTTCGTAGTTCGGACGATGTCAGTTACCTGTTATGACAGCGTATTCAATACTTCCCGGGACAATCGCGCAGCCGCGCGCGTGCATGATTTTTCAAAGTCCGTGTCGCCTCGTCCCCCCGGGGCTCCCCCCGTAACTGGTACTGTGTTTCGCTCGCCTGCTGCTCCCAGGCGCAAACATCAACGCGCAGACGGAGGAGACGCAGGAGACGGCGCTCACCCTGGCGTGCTGCGGCGGCTTCCTGGAGGTGGCCGACTTCCTCATCAAGGCGGGAGCCGACCTGGAGCTGGGCTGCTCCACGCCGCTCATGGAGGCCGCCCAGGAGGGCCACCTAGAGCTCGTCAAGTACCTCCTTGCCGCAGGTAGCCGTCGCCCCACTCACCCCCCCCCCCCCCCCCCGTCCATCGGAGAGGTCACTTGTGTTTTCACGCCAACTAGGAATGCTCGAAACTGTGCGTCTTGAGACTAGGACCTCGGGGGCAGGCATCGATGCATCGATTCTTGGGATCACTTCTATTGATAAGTCTCAAGACCTGTACGTGTCTGTGTGTGTGCGTGTGGGAATATTTTGTTGCGCATTATACGAGTGTAACGGCACAAGATGAAAATTAAATCGTGGCAATGCGCAGAATTGCTGGGCGGGGGGTGGGGGTCATTAGTAAATGTTTACATGACACACTGCTTAGCAATAGCATTGTTCCATCTCTATAGCTACTGGGCACTCTTGGCAACAGAAGAGTTTCACAAAAAGCATTTTCATGAAGAAACAAACAAAAACGAGGCAACCTCATGTTACCTACCAGGGGGCGGCTTGTCCGGCTGACGTAATGGACTGGCTTGCCAGCTCCGTTGGTTGTGTTGTTGTGTTGCCTGATTTCCGTGCTTCTCGTGGTCTGTTTGCAAAAGGCATTTTTTCCAGTTGACCGAGCAGTGTCGAAATTGCGTGGCCGGAAATAGCAGTTTTCATACAGCTTTGTCAGCTGAACATTTACACAAAGCCATACCCATTATTAATGTAATAATACGTTAATTAATTACATTTCTTACGTGGATTCTACATTTCTAAATGATTTGGCATTCGTGTGAGCCCACATGGACACTTGAAAAAGACAACGGAACGAAATCTGAAAAGTGTGAAAAATAACGATCGTGATTTGTATCTCATATAGCACATCCCCCTCCCCCCCACATACTCCGTGACGTGTCAGTTGGCTTTACATCTCATCTCAACACGTGTGAAGGGGCGCGCACCGCCAGTGGCAGCAGCTGTCCCCATGCTGCACAGTTTGGCAGCACCTGACCTGTAAACGGGAACTTTCTGTCCCTTTTGGTAGGGGGCGACGATTGCCGCTCTGTGCAAATCACCAGTTTGAGGGAGCTGCGCGCAGATGCTGTGGGAAGAAGGGATGTGGACATGCCATCGGTGCAGGGCAGCGAGGGTTAGAGGCAGACAGAGGGCGAGGTGAGAGGATGCGGTGGAGTGAGGTTTTGGAGCGGCGGAGGAGACTGGAGTAGCAAGCGTAGAAAGAAGCACGTGGAGACAGAAAATATCCTAGCAGCTGTAATGGGGCTTCTGGCTGAGGAGAACCTCTGTAGAATTGACTGGATTCTGCGTGCACGACAATCGCAATTAGTAATCTGTTAATCGTGACAACAAATGATGACGTTTAATCGAAGAGCGGAGTGGGTAATTGTTTACAAGTCTCATGCGCTTATGTTGTGGTTGTCTGCGCGTGTTATCGTGCAGCTAATTTTCGGCAAACAATGCCCCTTTTGTGAATCGCAGCGGGGAAATTACATTTACATTTATATGACAATTCCATGGAAAACACAATGTGGTATTCCCAAGAAGGCAAGTCAAATCAATAGATGAATGGATTCCAAACAGAGCTGATTTTTGTTTTCCTACGCTCCCTTCCGCTGTGCCACGCTCTGCCCTCTGATCTGTGGGTGGTGTATGTACGATCCGTGCTTGTGGCGCATCGTGCGCACAGCGGGGCGCACGCCTTGCACGTGATGTATGATCGTGCCGTGGGGTGTTGGAGGCCGCCCAGGAGTCACCCCACAGCTTCCCACCTCTCCCATTCACCCCGCTGCCTTGGCTACCCGGCAATAAGACGCCACGGTGGGGGCGGGGGACGATGACATCCCAGAGCGTCTGATTTTCACTGGGCCATTGCACAAAGCAACGCAGCATTTGTTTTGAAATACGATATAAGTGCTGGCGTCGGTGCAGAGAATGAGTGACGTATTTAAATAAGCAGACAATATGTTCCCTTGCCAAAACCTGTCTCTCTACACATGCAAAAAAAATACTTTTTACACTTCTCATCAGCCACACGCTCAGTACCCTGGGAGTTCAATAGCCTCGACAGTGACGGTTCAACACAAGCAAACTTTGGACTGGTTTCGACATCCAACGTCTCGTCAGCAATCACGCCCGCCCGAACCAATGTTGGTCAGCTGCCAGATGTCCATAGGCTGACCAACACAGTGCACGACATAATCATTTGCGTTGAGGAGAATATAAGGGACTAAATCATAGACAAGATGCCTCCCCTACAAATAGATTCTTCCATGAAGCTGGAAGTCTCTACAAATTACCTTTATTTACCTGCAGATTACGCAATTGAAATACGAATGGCAACATCTCACCCCCTGCCGTGAAATTACCGCAGCCTGTGGGAAACCCTGCAGGGGGCTTCCTTCGCGGTGGCTCTGCGCTACGGGAAGGGGAGCACGAATACCCAAAGCGTGCTTCATAACCCTTGATGCTTTGTGTAATTATTCAGAGCACTACAAGACGTGCGTTCCGTACGGCCCCCCGGGGGGGGGGAGAGCTGGGGCTGCTTGGCACAGAAGCGAGTGATCTGCGTTGTAACTGGTCCATGGGCGCATCTGATAAGCCGATGCAACTACACACTGGCCTAGGCAGACCTGGTTTTCCTTTGTGCAGCTGCAAATCTGATAGGCTTACTTACCCAAGAATGCGTCGGGGGGGTGGCAGGGGCTTATGCGGACATTTCCTTGAATTGCTACCCTGTCTCATCGAAAATAAGTCGTGTGCTGCACGAGCAAGGTCTCTTGCTATGTGTGCGTCACACATTGTACACGGAGAAGCCCCCATGTCGTTCCGTCTCGAGACGAGGGGAGAGTTCACTACCCAGGTAGGCCGCCGCAAAGCAGGAACAACATAGCGGTGTTTGGACGATTTGCTGCTGCTGCAGCGCCACCACCGCCACCGCTCGAGTTGCCCACTTAGTTACTCTAGAATGCGTGGTATGCAAAACGAACATTCCAGACGATCAGACAAAGGGCTGACTGTTTCGGGATCGTTTCTCCCCCCCTCTCTCTCACACACCGGTCAGGCTGCGCGCCCAAGGCGTCTGGATTTTGCGACGGTCAAAACGCGGCCGTTGTGCCCGTTCACAATGCGATCATCGAATACGGCGTTTTGGCGCAGTTGACGAGGCCTCGCTGTTCGGTGACGCACGCTGCGGGGTTGTAGGGGATGGCGCTTGACGAATATTGACCCCCGCAAGCGTGACCACAGACGGCTCGTTTAGTTGGCAGCCTTTCCCCCCCCCCCCCCGGCACCACATTTTCCTTTGCATTGTCACCGTCTTTGTAACTGGAGACCGGCCTATTTTTAAAACCTTCACCCGGGCGGCAGCACGAGTTGGGTTGTCGCCGGTACCGAGAGGCGGTGGCGACGGCGGCGGCGGAGGTTGCTCTGCCAGTGGCCAGGTCGTCACGTGGCCATTGGTTAGGCGCTGACGCAGGCGCTGGTTTCCAGGGCTGTTGCCCGATGAGATTTCTGTGGTAAGTAATCGGCATAGAATAACAAACAAGTACCCCCCACGCCCTTCAGCCGGCAGGAGCGCCGGGATATCATCACTTGTAACGTTTGACCGTGCGTCAAATATTCGTCACTTCAAAACAACCTTGCTTAAATCAGCGGCTGCCCAACAGGAAATTAAATGAAGAAATAACGTGATGTACAGCACTTTGTCACGGTTCACTGCGGCGTTAAGACCTCTCGTTGCCATTGCCGGTCATGGTGTTTTTAATAACCATACTTCAGCATGTTGGTGAAGTGGGTGGCAGCCCAAGACCGCTTCAGATGCCGTGGCCGAGAATCGAACTCGGGTTCACTGGATCTGGAGCGTGGAGCTCCACCGCTCTCCCGCTTGTATTGTCGGTCACGTGTTCGCATTTTTCACATCAACCCAACCTTCCGCCAATCGTCACGGCAGCAACGGCAGGGCAAGAGGAAGTAAAAGGAAATACATTGTTGATTTAGTGTAGTGGCTGTGTTGACTCTGGATTAGAGGAGCCGGTTTTCTGCAGGTGTTTATGTTTACGATCAGTCGGCAGCATGCGAAGAATGACGCGGCACTTGTGCGTTTTCGGTGCCCCTATGCCGTGTTATTTTCCACTCGGGCGGGGGTCGGGGTAACTCAATATCGCGCGTTGTTCCGTGTACGGCGATAACAGGAGCGCCACCCGGGCAAAAAATTGTGCCCTGACCCCTCTCGAAGCTGTTGCGTCACAGTCTTCCCGAGCCTATTGCAAGCAGCTTGTGCTGGACACATTATTAGGCACGATGGTGGCTGATGGACGAGACTGGAATGGCAGCCAAAGGAGAAAATGTGCCCGACAAAGGTGACTACCGTTGAAATGGATGAATTGTGGCATCGCAGGAGCGCTCGAGGGCTTGTAATGGCTTGGAGTGGATAGACCATGGGGTGATGAGGACGATTATGAAAGGTCATCGAAACAAAAGCCTCTTTTGCAAGGAAGTCTTGGCACAAACAACAAGAAGCTGTACGGAAAAACCAACAGTGCAATCAGAAAAATCAATCCACAAGGACGGACACGCAGGCGCTTGGGCACCTTACACTTGCCCACTGTTGTGTCACTGTGCCCTGCTCGCAGTGGACAGAGAAAACACAGCAGCCAGCTTCTCCACACATCGATCGCATGCACCGTGACAGGCGGAGAGGCATGAGTAAATATGTATACCGTGGCACTCACAAGCCTCTATGCCAGATATCCGCAACACTGTCCGAACAACTTAACAAAAGGCATGATTTGTCATTTTCGCTGTTCTCTTCACAAATGTTGGCTGCGAAGAGCTGACCTGGTGGGTTCTGGTGCCCATCTTGCTTTTCTCTTGACATAAGGGAGAGGAGTGTTTCGCAGGGCGCCCCTTGCCTTGGCGGCAGTCTCGGGGGCATTGCAGAGGCAGCGGTCTGCCATGAGGCCTCCTCCCATCAGAGGGCTTTACCCTCCATCCAGCTTTGAGAGAAACGTTTCCTCTTGCCAGGCGACACGGCCAAACGTAGATTCGCGGGCTTTTCATCATCGTCCCTCAGATTAGCGACATCCCGGACGTTAAGCCAACATAATTTCCGCTTCTTTTAGCCGATGTTGAATCGAGCTTTTGGTAGCACATTGATTGCCGGTGGCTGCGGTTTTACCCGGCGCATGCGCACGGCCTGCTTGTGCGCACCGCCGTGCGCCGTAGTTATTATTCACTATAATGTGGCATGTGCACTTTGTAGGTGAAAGCGAAGCGAATGTGAATCTGCCTTGGGACTAAAATCACGTGCGTTGCGCCCACTAAGCAGGAATTGAGCCTGGGCGGCGTTTGGATGCGCGGCCATCACGCACGACAAGCGGGCGTCGTGGCCACCGGAGGGGGCAGGGAAGTAAAAAAAACCTT
This sequence comes from Petromyzon marinus, assembly GCF_048934315.1. Lineage (NCBI taxonomy): Eukaryota > Metazoa > Chordata > Hyperoartia > Petromyzontiformes > Petromyzontidae > Petromyzon > Petromyzon marinus. The sequence continues at coordinate 3,121,711 of NC_133707.1, forward strand.
TCTGCCCCTCGACCCATGTGGGTGAAGTATGGTCAAAACGCTCACTGCCTGTACCACATTGAGGAAGCGCTCGTCCAAGGAGTGGATTCACGATCGCGCCGTGCCTGCGCGCGAATCTGGAAAGAGCCCGGTGTGGAGTGGCCGAGTGATTTGCCATACGTCTGTGTATTCGCATGATCCACGCGCACGTTCACACAGGCCTCTTGTCAATCCACTGCTGGATGAGGACGTCCCCATGCCGTGCGGGCCACGGGGGGGGTTATATGACCATACGTCACCACGCTGATCAGGACTGTTTGGTGAAGGCAGAGAGCTTGGTACACTACAACGATAGATTTGCTGGCCACTGAGTTAATTCCTGTTGCTGCCCCAGAGCAACCTGTTCTGTACGGGGCGGTCACCCACCCCAGCGGCTATCCTGGCTCATCCGTGCTTGAAAACGGGCACACCGTTACGGACATTAAAAGACCGGATTCACAGATGCCTTGGTGTGTTTGTGTTATAAATAGTTAACAAGTGAGGAGTAATCATGTGTGTGCTTGGATTGTGCAACTCTTTCCAACAGTCCTTGGTGTTCACAAATATTTAATTAGTGTTGAAGCCAACGGTGCTGTTGGGGCAGAATGCATTGCCGTGTTTTAAATGGGTCCTTTCGCTCTGGTTTTTATCACCGAAGTTTCCGCGCTAAGTTTTTTGTTTTAATGTCGTGGGTTTTCTCATGGAGGTCTGCTCGACTTAATAACAGCAACGCAACTCGACACTCGTGTTTTGTTCTCATCGGCTCTTCCTTGGCGAGAGTTCCAGCGCCGCTGCCCCTCTCGGACAACGCCGCTTAACCTCCGTTGGCGACCGTTGCCAAACGGGGCGCCGTTGGGCCGACAGCTCCCCTTTGTTTGACGCCGCGCCCGCCATCCCTGTCCCGTGCGTCCCGTGCGTGCCGCGTGTGCGCGCGAGACAGGGGCCAACGTGCACGCGACGACGGCCACGGGCGACACGGCGCTCACGTACGCCTGCGAGAACGGCCACACCGACGTGGCCGACCTCCTGCTGCAAGCCGGCGCCGACCTGGTGAGGCCACGATCCGGCCGCACGGCGGTGAAGTCAAAATCCGACGCTTTCTCCGTCCCCCACTCCGCCTGATTTTATTTTATTTGTTGACGGGAGAAATAAACATTCGGCCGTGAGCTGTTTTATGACAATAACTCGCAGAGGGCCTTTGTGAATGGGGAAAAAAAGGAACTGCAGCAAATCAGTATTAATATTGCTGACACTTGAGTCGCAAACACATTTGAGGAAAACAACATCCAAGTCTTGCACCGTTCACTTAACAATGGCAGGGTGGTGATTCACATTCACGCTAGTCATGAGACAGTTAACCACGTGTTCAGGGATGCAGTGCATATCAGAAATATAACGCCCGATTGCATGGGGTTCGCTTACCACTTGTGCAAGAGACGATGAGGGGAAACGATGGGAAACCAATCACAGCAACAGGAGAATGCTGAATAATAACCTGCATATGATTAACTTTTTAATTACAAAATTGCCCCCTATTGTGATAATTCGGCAGTACCCTCCTGCAAAAGAGCATTGGGACTCGGACATTTTTTTTGTTGTTGTGTAAACGAGCGTTAACTATAAAAATGAAAAAAAAACCTCGATTTCTCGAACAAATCTGGCCGCCACGGAGTCAACCGGGGTCACCTGGGATCGCCCAGGCTGCGCTCGCGTCCAACGCGAGCGAGGAGTGAAGCGTGTGCCGCGCCGTCCCGCAGGAGCACGAGTCGGAGGGCGGCCGCACGCCGCTCATGAAGGCGGCGCGGGCCGGACACGTGTGCACCGTGCAGTTCCTCATCAGCAAGGGTGAGTGCGTGCGCCGCGGAGAACCCCCGCCACCATGTGGTGCACTCAATAAATGGGCAGCCTCCGACCAAGCGGGAGCGACGTCACCCGCGGCACGCTTGCGCCAGGCTGGGGTGCGCTTTGCGGCCGTCATGTGGAGTGCGGATGGCTCGCTGCTGGCAGGAGGGGGGTCCCCAGGACAGACCCAGGTGCTTATGGGTTGAACGAGATGACAGGCAGATGACTGCTACCCATTATGCCAACTTTGCTGCGTTTTAGCCGGTCCTATACTTGGGCTGACGTCTGGGTAAATAGCGTTTGCCGCATCATAGGAAACTTAAATTCCAAGTCAGGTCACTGGGTTTGTAGTGCTGTTCCATAACGTTGTCCATGCCACACCCCCCCCCCCCCACCTCTTAATGTCGAGATGGATGATTGGCAAATGTTTCCTTTGCGGTGATTCTGACCTGCGAAAACGAGTGTTATTTTGTTCTGTGAAATTGTTTTGCTTTGTGCACGGCCAACTTCCTGACCCTGAATTAAAAACAGAAGTCCTAAATGCAGCGTGCCAAAATAAAGTTGGAAGCTTAAAATAGTATTTTTATACATTGGGCAAATGAAGTCCGACCCCAAAGTAATGATGAACAGTTTAGTTAGAATTGCCCTGTGAGCTAAGAAGCTCTTGAATTGGGTTTCATCAACAACACAAAAAAACTAAAATTTAAAACACGTTTGCAACAGGTCACATAAAAAATATAAATACAATAAATGCGACAATGAAAAAGTCAACAAATAAAGAAAAATTACAAAATATAACTTAATTATAAATTAAATACTTAACTAAATTGAACTTTAATATGAGAGAGACATATTGCAAAATAGTGCCTCTAGAGTGAGGAATAAGATTCGATCATATATTGCAAAACAATTAATCGAAACGCCTTTGGTAAAATACGTTTTCCTGCTCAAACAACAAATTTAAAGTAACACTAGTAATCATAACAATCGCCATGATGGTCCCAGCCACTTTTTGCCCATTTGGTCAGAACAAACCGACCGCAGTCCTGCTTTTGGGACGTTTTCTTTTTTGGCAATAACGCCGGCCGTGTTTTGTCGCCCGCCTCCCGCGTGGCCGCCGCTTGTGCGCCCCGTCGTCTCTTGCCCCCCCGCCCCCCCCACGGTCTCCTGGGTGCAGGGGCAGACGTGAACCGCGCCACGGCCAACAACGACCACACGGTGCTGTCGCTGGCTTGCGCCGGCGGCCACCTCTCCGTGGTCGAGCTGCTACTGGCTCACGGCGCTGATCCCAACCACCGCCTTAAGGTAAACCGCCCGCCCGCCTTGCCTGGCTGGGACGCCGCGCCGATCGGCACGCGCCGCCAACGCCCGTCGCCCTCGGTATGCGTTCCCCAATGAGTCGCACCTGCCCGTGCCTGCACCGGCGGCAACAGCGGTAGCCGCGCCGGTGATAAGGCGGTGACGCCGCTTGCGCCGGGCCGGCTGCGCTTCGAGACCGGCATGTGACGCGTGGAATGTTCGCTACCGGCAGGAGGGTCACGGTCACAGACCCCAGGTGTTTTGGGTTAACTGATTGAGGTGACTGGCAGATGAACCACCTGTGCCCCCCACTGCCAACAAACACTTATACATGCGCGCACACACACATGAACTTGCGCACACTAAGGCCCCGCGCTGTCATGTGGCCTTAATCCAACGAGTGTCAAGTTACAGCCCCCGTGCTTGGCCGTCCCAATTAGCCCATGTGTCCAAGGCTCCATTGCTGCCAGGGCAGCTGTATTCCATACTCCCACGTGGATACACTCACGTACACATACGTGCACATGCGCACACACACACAGATTTGCAGATACTCATATAAATCGCTAGACAGTTTGTGCGTTACGAGGTTGCAATTATTAGAACGACTAATTAGCAGGCTCATGCTGAGTGAACGGCGGTTGAAGTCATCTTTGTTTGTGCTGGATGTACAGCAAAGCACAAAAATGATACAAATGGAAATGCTGTTTTCTAACTGGTATCGCAATGAACGTCATCGTGTACAATTTGAATCATGCCTGTAGGAATACACTGTTTGATTAATGTGTGGAAATGCTCGTGGTTGGTGAGTGGTTAGTTGAGTGAGTGGTTGCTGCTGTAACCTGCAACTGTGGTGGTTGGTGAGACGAAACGGTGAGTCTGGTCGACCGACTCCTCGGCAGCGAAGTCCAATCGCCCGTTTGTTCCGTGTCCTCTGTCCTCGCAGGACGGCTCCACAATGCTTATTGAGGCAGCCAAAGGCGGCCACACGAGCGTGGTGTGCTACTTGATCGACTACCCGCACAACCTGCTCTCAGCCTCACCCCCCGAGGCCCCCCAACTCACCCCCCCTCCCCAGGACCAGGGGCAGGTTGGTGCTCCCGTCTTTGTACGTATGCCGCACACCAAGCCCACACTTCCATTAGCGTCCTTGAGGTGTGTGGGTTCAGGTGTGTGAGGTTCAGTAGTTGTGTGTAAGGTTCAGTAGTTGTGTTAGGATTAGACAGTGGCGCAAGTCGGGGGTGGGGGGGGGGTTCGATTGCCTGGGTGAGATTGTGTGGGTTCAGGTGGGATGTTGGATCTGTGGGTTCAGGTGTGTGGGATGACACGTGGGGCTAGGTGTCAGGCTTGGTGTGAGGGTTGAACTGTTTGTGTTTCGGAGTGTCGGTCCGTGCCCCTCTTCCTTCTACGGTGAATGTTCATGAACTATCTTTTTTGCTGGGTAGACTTGGTTTGTAACGGGATATCAATAAGATATTATTCTCATGTTTCATTTGTTATTGTTTTAGAACGCTGGAATTTTTTTGTTTCAAATGTGTTCCCTTGGCATTCTGCTCAGGAGTAATAAAATTAAATTAAAATGAATTTTTTACCCAACTGTGCAAGCCTCTGCAGAGGAGACCTGACACTTTAATTTGGAGTAAAACGTAACGGTTATAATTTGTTTTTTTCTGGAAACATTTTTTTACGTCAACGTTGCTATTCAGCGATGCCGTTCCGTCCCGGCCTGCGCGATATTGGCTGCACCAGATTATGCACTGCTCGTGCAAAAACACAGTCGGGAACGAAACAATTGCAAACGGCTCGGCGGGGAACAGAAGAACTCGCGTTGACCCTCAAAACGCAGATAGGGAGACCCTTGATCTCTCCAGCACCTGTGGGCTTCCCAGAGAGAGAGGCTGTTTTGGGCTCTTGTTATTGCTGCTGTTGCGTTGGGTTTTCAAGGTGTCCGGGTTTCTCTGACCTTACCCAGGCCCCGCGGGTGCCCATGCAGGCCCTGCCCATGGTGGTTCCGCCCCAGGAACCCGACAAGCCGCCCAACGACCTCCAGCAGAACCTGCCGGCGCGGGGAAAAGGTAGCGCCCCGGAGCGTTTCCGCGTCGTGACGCCGACTTTTGGGGGGTGCACCGCTTGTGCTCGCGATTCGAGCGCGCGTTCCGATTCAAGAAAAGCGTTTCACGCCTCTAGTGGCTGCAGAGGTCACGCAGACTGATTGCAACACCGCCTATCATCTTTTAGCTCACAAGGTTTACATGACTACGCGCGTTTCATCTGGCTGCCGAAGCCACGAGAACCGTCTGCATTTCAGTTGCGCCGATGTTCAGTTTAATTACGCAGCAGTTTGATGGCCCTGTTAGGCGAGGCCTATCAAAGGTGGGGTTTTGTCAAACGGTGATGCAGCAAGCCGGCCGTGTTGTTGACGAGTGGGCTCCGTGACGACCGCGCCCGCACGTCGTACGAGCACGCCCGAGGCGCGAACGCGCAGTCGTGCGTAACCGCTAACTGTGGTCCTCACTCGCGGGCTTCCTTTCTGTCAACCCCTGCCCCCCTCTCTAAGCTCCGGCAAAGCCCAAGCCCGGTGCCGGTCCGCCTTTGCCGGCGCCCAGCCCCGTCCCACCCAACCCTGACGTGGCCGCTACCGCCGCGGGGGGCTGCTGCTGCCACGTCCACACGCGGGCGCACCAGGCGGCGGCTGCGGCGGCGGCGGTGGCGGCCGGGGGCGCCCACCACACCGCCGCGCCGGCGGGGGTCCCGGGCGGCGGCGGCGGCGGCGGCGGAGCCGGCGGCGGCGGAACCGGAGGGCACCCGCAACAGTCGCCTGAGCGCATCGTGGAAGAGGCGCAGGGCAAGCTGACGGAGCTGGAGCAACGGATCCGCGAGGCCATCGAGAAGAACGCGCAGCTGCAGTCGCTGGAGCTGGCGCAGGCGGAGCAGCTGACGCGCGAGCGCATCGAGGAGCTGAGCCGCACGCGCGAGGAGCAGATCCAGAAGAAGCAGCGCATCCTGGAGGAGCTGCAGCGCGTGGAGCGCGAGCTGCAGCTCAAGACGCAGCAGCAGCTCAAGAAGCAGTACCTGGAGGCCAAGGCGCAGCGGCAGGCACTGCTGCAGCAGCAGCAACAGCTGCAGCAGCAGCAGCAGCCGGGGGGGGCGACGGGCGCCGCGGCGACCGCGCCCCCCAATGGCGCGGCCGTTCAAACGCCGCCTCAGCAGACGCCGCAGCAAATCCAGCTCCACTTGCACCAGCAGCAGCAGCTGCAGCAGTTGCAGCAACAATTGCAGCAACAGCAGCAGCACCTGCAGCTGCAGCAGCAACTGTTGCAACAGCAGCTCCAGCAGCAGCAGCTGTTGCAGCAACAGATGCAACAGCAGATCCAGCAGCAGCAGCAGCAGGAGTCCACAGGTGTGTTGGAGTCGATGAGTCGCTCACAACACACACAGTACAGACGAGTATTTAGAGATGTTTGATTTGATGGGGTACTGCCATGGTGTCACGGTGAGCAGCGCACACGGTGCTTGCAATACAGAGGTCGCCGGTTCGATCTGCTGACGCTTTAGTTGAGAGTGCCGCTGTGAGATGATTTGGCAGGCCTTGTGTGCGGGGTATAATGTGGGTACTCCCACCTCTTGCATGACGCTTGGCCAGAGTGGAAGTGGAGGCCAATCTACCTTCTTGATTGGAGGCCCTTCTGCCAGCAGTGGCACTTGCGAGTAATTTCAGGGCTGCACCTTGACCGTTGGCCTATTTATAGATTTGAACGAAAGTCCGCCGGGTGTGTTACTCTGCGACGTGCGCAGGCGGTACAACCACTCCGGAAACCGCCTACGCCCGCCTGGCGCAAATGGAAGCCATCTTGCCCAGGGAAGACGGCTCGCCCACTCACCAGCACCAGCACCTGCCTCTCACGGCCGGCGGGGCGGCGGTACCGGGGGGCGGCGCCGGCGCCGGCGGCCTCCCCGCGGGCTTCGTGTCCCTGCACACGGCGCAGCCGCCCGGCGGCGCCACCCCCTTGGACGCGGCCGGCGTGCCCCCTGAGCTGGGCGGCATGGGGGTAGGAGTCGGGGTGAGCGCAACGGGGCAGCTGGTGCTGGGCGAGACGGGAGAGGGCCTCATGGTGGCGTGCCCCGCCCGCACGCTCACCGACACGCTCGGAGACATCATGGCAGGTGAGCGCACGGTTTGCCGTGGCGGTTGGACGTCTTGTCGCCAGCATGTTTCACCGAACCGCTCTGGGGGGGGGGGGGGGGGGGGGCGCCTGGCCACGCGCCCGTGGTGTGCAACTCGTTGTGGGCGTGCTGGTGGCACCATTTAGAGGCATCCGGTGAATTTCTGATCCATCACGATTTGGGTTCATTGTTCGACTAAAGAATCCGTTCTTTAATGTGCCATTGCCACAGTCGTATCTGTACCATCTTGCTTTGTGCCCCTTCATCTGTGCCGTCTTGTCTTTCCTGAGATGCACAGTAGATGATCAGGTTTGTTTCTTAAGACCCTCCACCACCTGACATAACAAAACAAATAAAATTGTCGCATATGCAAGAGTTGAACAGATCAATCCCCGTTGTTTCACCTCACACCTGTAACTTGAAGAACACTTTTTTCGGCTAAATTTAAAGAGGAGAAAAACGTTGTTTAATTTTAAACTATGCCCGGTCACCTTTGTGGAAAATCCAGAAAGTTGGGATGAAATCGAGGACATCTGAATGATTGTCTCAATTCCAACCATTAGCCTAAATAATAAGTATGCACAAGTTGAAGATAACCCATTAGCAATATACTGCTAAATTGTGGATTTATATAGATGCTAAATGCAATCACTTCAATGACACTGTGCAGAAGCAGTGGGCAAATGTATTTTATGGAAAGAGAAGCGGTCAGATGTAGGCAGAGAAACTGATCAAAGTCTGGACTCAAACAGGGGCAGTGAATCGACAGCGCAGATCGCTGGGCGGAGCACATGTCGTGAGCGCGCGATTTCAGTCAATCGCTCGTGACGCACCTCTTCTCCGGAGAGCCGTGCTGACCCGCGTCATGTCCCTCCGTCCACAGCTGCCAGCGGCCGGCCCTCGGCCGTGGCCAACCCTCCCCCGCCGCACGGCGCCCTCGGCGGCTCCTCCTCCGAGCCGCAGACACCGGCGCCGAGCCCCATCGTGTCCCCGCCGATCCCTCACCCCTACAACCCCCTGGAGCTGGACGCACAGGTGACTAGGCACACTCCGTCCTGCGGCCGTTTCTCCAGCGGGGTGGGTTGGACGGCTCGCCGAGTCTCGACCCCTCTCCACGACGCTTGGCCGTTACTTTCCAACGCTTTCCAGTGAACATTTAGAGACTGAATACATTGAGCTCCGTTCTGCCCCATCTGTCTGTCTTTCTGTCTCTGTCCGTAGCAGGGGGGGTCCTAATAACTCCTGAAGATGATCCATTTTCTTAGCTCTTTTGGTAAAGTCACGAAAGCTTTAAATCAAAAGATGATCTATTGTAAATTCTGATGCGCAGGTAGCAGCGTTTGACCTGGTTGATATAGATTGCATCCATGTGTGTTGCAGGACAGTCGCACGTTCTGTGTGCGAGTTGACAGGGATAGCCCTTTGAATTGCTGTAATTGGCAGTCTGCTTGATCTGCTGATTTGTAATGGCCAGTGATATAGCTATCCTGTGTGGAGTGCTCATTCAATCCACCTTTATTATTATTATAGTAAGCATTTACAGCCCTTTTGACAGTCCACTGCTGGATGGAAGCCTCCCCGCATCGTTGGGCTCAGGGGTTTATTCACTACTTCACCACACTGGTTAATACATGTTGGTGAAGGCCCAGGACCAGTTAATATATCACTCGGCAACTGATGTTAGCTGGGAATTGAACTCTGGTCTCCAGGTTCATGGTGCGACATGCACACCCGGGGCACTACCACTCCATATTGGTTAGGGAAAAGGAAAATGCCTTGCTTTGGTAATGGTTCTCATGTTTCATTGCAGTCTGTTAGAGAATTGTTGTAGTTTGTTTGGTAGGATTTGTTGGGATGGCTATTTATGGAGATGCAACACCTCGGGCTGGTGGTTAGCTGGTGGTGGGGAGCGTTGGGAGTGGACCGTAGCACGTATGTGCACGTTGTGTGTCTGGGGACGTGGTGCAGCTGTTAGCACACTGACACAATTCCGGAGACCTGGGTTCGATTCCTGGCCATTGATGACACCTGCAGCATGTGGTATCTGTGCCTCACCTGGGTCTCCGTTCGGTTGACTCGGTGCTGTAAATGTGCCTGGTGCTTTGTGCAAATATCAGCAGTGGGAAGACCAAAGGTGGAATGATTGTTGCCACACCACATCCTTGTGCTCCGCGCCAGCCCTTAACAGGCCCTCGCTGATAGCACTTACCCCTGCAAGCCTTTCAGTCGAACCAGGATCTTTACCTTTGGCTTGTGCGTGACCTAGACGGAGAGCAACCACGACACCGCGCTGACGCTGGCCTGCGCCGGCGGCCACGAGGACCTGGTCACGGTGCTCATCGCCCGCGGCGCCAACATTGAGCACCGGGACAAGAAGGGTGAGCCGCACCCTACCCACCGGCCCGGGGGGTGAGACAGCGCCCGCGCGCGGCAACTGGATCCTTCGGTTTTGAGGATTTTTCGCGGGCACTACCAACCCATCCGGCCCACGACTTCATTCCACAAGGCCCACGAGCAAATGAGGCCTGCCATTTGGCAACGGCCCGCAAGCACTGTTTGTCTGTCGCTGCAAGTATCTTGGCCTCTTGGCACACTAATTGCCTATTTCAGGGGCATATTTTGTCCTTGTAATTTTATCGTGCGCACTCACTTGCCGTCTTTCGAGTAGTTCTGAGCACACGATCAACGGAACGTGTGCAGTCCTCGCGTGATCAGTGAGGGATGGCGACGACTTGGGGAGGCAGTCGATGGAGCCCGTGTGATGACGATGATGATGAGGCACCTGGCTGATGCTGGTTTGCGCCGCGTACTTCAGGCTTCACGCCGCTCATCCTGGCGGCGACGGCGGGGCACGTGAACGTGGTGGAGCTGCTGCTGGACAACGGCGCGGACATCGAGGCGCAGTCCGAGCGGACCAAGGACACGCCGCTCTCGCTCGCCTGCTCGGGAGGCCGGCAGGAGGTGAGCGAGAGAGCCTGAGTGAGTGAGTGACAGCGTGATTGTGTTTGTCTGTATTTGTGTGCGAGTGCGTGCTTGTGAGTGTGCGAGTGCGTGCTTGTGTGCGTGCTTGTGAGTGTGCGAGTGCGTGCTTGTGAGTGTGCGAGTGCGTGCTTGTACTGGGGAAAGGTGACGTAGTGGAGAGCGTGCTGTGCTATCAACTCGGCGGCCCGAGTTCGATTCCCGCTCTCGGCCAACACCAGTGACGACCATGAACCAAATTTCGATTTAAAGCTTTCGTGACTGCAAGGATTCATCTTCTTTGGTTCTTTCGGTAAAGTCACGTGACTTTACCGAAAGGACCAAAGAAGACTATGAACCAGTCCTGGGCCTCCTCCTAGGTCGACTCGGCCTCAAATTAGTTCCTCCCCCCCCCCCCCGTGTGCCATGCCGCTTGCTAGGTGGTGGAGCTGCTGATCGCGCGCGGAGCCAACAAAGAGCACCGCAACGTGTCGGACTACACGCCGCTGAGCCTCGCCGCCTCCGGGGGCTACGTCAACATCATCAAGATCCTGCTCAACGCCGGCGCAGAGATCAACTCCCGGTGCGGTGCCCCCACCACACTCGGACAACACCCATCCCCTTCGCTCCTCTCTCATGCCCTTGTTCTCTTAGTCGTGGCTTGGCTCAGGCTTGGCTCTGGCCCAAGTGAACTGGCTCAAAGTCGATTGGTCATGGCTGATGATGATCATGATTTACCTAGGAAAGCCTCGACTTATTTTCAGGAGCGTGCTGCTCCAATGGGTGTTTGGCTAATTCCAATAACGAGCGTTTCGATTTGTGTTTGAAGAGGGTGGAGAAAATCCGGAGAGAGATCCCACCACGAATACGAGAGGCGTAACACGCACTCAATACTCGGCAGAGATGGATTAAAAAAAAACCCCACTTGCCATCTCCTGGCCGGCCCCGCAGCCAAATCCTACAGCACGTGGTATTCCCACGTGGTCTCCCGTCCAAATGTCCGGCTGCTGTTGATGACGACGACGATGGCGACGGCGATGATGATGGCGCTGCTCTTGCAGGACTGGCAGCAAGCTGGGCATCTCGCCGCTGATGCTGGCGGCGATGAACGGGCACACGGCCGCCGTGAAGCTGCTCCTCGACATGGGCTCCGACATCAACGCGCAGATCGAGACGAACCGCAACACGGCGCTCACGCTCGCCTGCTTCCAGGGCCGCCACGAGGTGGTCAGCCTGCTCGTCGAGAGGAAGGCCAACGTCGAGCACCGGGCCAAGGTGCGTGTTAAGCCGACGTGTCGCGGGATGGCGGACTTGGGCAAATCTCGGTTACGGGAAGCGGTCGGGTTGATCGATGATCCCCCACTCGCCGATTCGGTGCGGTCGCTGGCAGATCGTCTGGCTCGCATGCCAGGTGCTGAGTCGCCTTGCACCATGTGGGGACAGCTGCCACTGGAGGTGCCCTTTCAATTTAAGAGTTATTATTTCGTTTCTGACGTCTCTATATATTGTATATGAATGATTCCCTGCCCTGATTTAATTACAGTTTATTCATATTTTTAGCAGCACAACTAGAAAAAAAAAACTTTTCTGAATACTGGTGCATGCGGAGGACACGTGTGTCGGGTGCATGCGGAGGACACGTGTGTCGGGTGCGGCGGGTGGTACACGTGTGTCAGGTGCGGCGGGTGGTACACGTGTATCGGGTGCGGTGGGTGGTACACGCGTGTCGGGTGCGGTGGGTGGAACACGTGTGTCGGGTGCGATGGGTGGAAGACGTGTGTCGGGTGCGGCGGGTGGTACACGTGTGTCGGGTGCGGTGGGTGGTACACGTGTGTCAGGTGCGGTGGGTGGTACACGTGCGGTGGGTGGTACACGCGTATCGGGTGCGGTGGGTGGTACACGTGCGGTGGGTGGTACACGTGTGTCGGGTGCGGTGGGTGGAACACGTGTGTCGGGTGTGGTGGGTGGTACACGTGCGGTGGGTGGTACACGTGCGGCGGGTGTGGTGGGTGGTACAGGTGCGGCGGGTGGTACACGTGCGGTGGGTGGTACACGTGAGTGGCGTGTGGTGGGTAGTACACGTGCGGCGGGTGGTACAGGTGCAGCGGGTGGTACACGTGAGTCGGGTGTGGTGGGTGGTACACGTGAGTCGGGTGTGGTGGGTGGTACACGTGCGGCTGGTGGTACACGTGAGTCGAGTGTGGTGGGTGGTACACGTGCGGCGGGTGTGGTGGGTGGTACACGTGCGGCGGGTGGTACACGTGAGTCGAGTGTGGTGGGTGGTACACGTGCGGCGGGTGTGGTTGGTGGTACACGTGAGTCGGGTGTGGTGGGTGGTACACGTGCGGCTGGTGGTACACGTGAGTCGAGTGTGGTGGGTGGTACACGTGCGGCGGGTGTGGTGGGTGGTACACGTGCGGCGGGTGGTACACGTGAGTCGAGTGTGGTGGGTGGTACACGTGCGGCGGGTGTGGTTGGTGGTACACGTGCGGCGGGTGTGGTTGGTGGTACACGTGCGGCGGGTGGGGCGGGTGGTACACGTGCGGCGGGTGGTACAGGTGTGTCGGGTGTGGTGGGTGGTACAGGTGTGTCGGGTGTGGTGTGTGGTACACGTGAGTCGGGTGCAGTGGGTGGGACACGCGTGATAGGATCCCGGCTATAAGGATTGTTCTCAGCCTGAGCCACGTGCTTAGATCTGGGCCCACGCCAGAGCATCTCTAAAAACAGCAAGGCTATTTCTTATTTTTACTCGTGTAGTCGCACCAAACCAACGTCTACGTCGATTGTTGTTAAACACAACGTTTTTTTATTTCACGTTTGCAGGAGCGAGCATCTTGACTCACTGTGCATGGAGACATGGGCCCAGGCCCCCAGTGCTATTTCTGGGCCGGAAATGGGCCATCGCTGGGCTGGTGGGGGCCACTCCCCCTGTGCTCGTGGCAATGTGGCATTGCGCTCTGCAGCAGCAGTTCCTTCTGATCGAGGCCCCAAAGAGGACCCAGATGGTCTTGGGCTGAGCTTGGTAGAAGGGTGGGGGGGAGGGAGGTTGCGTTTCCGGTGTGGGGTGGGGATGTTTGGGGCACCCCCTCAAGTAACTAATGGGTAATTAGAGTGAGCAGGAAGTTCCCGTTTGGGTAAACAAACAGCCTCTGGGTTAAGGCTGGTTTTTATTGGGGCTGAACACGAACAGAAGGGGAGGGCTTCTTTGATCGTTGTGAAGCGGGGCTCCCCCTGGTGTGCTCACGCTGTGCAGGAACTCCTCCCCTTAAAACCCCGGGACGTTGCGCCTTTTTTCCAATGTACGCATACGGTAAAAAAAGACGACCGCCACTCGCATATGGTGTAATAATTAAAAATAGCAGAAGAAAATAATAATGGTCAGTTTAACACGTGACCAATATTATCCACAATAATTTTTATGTTAGATTGCGAAAATATAAAACCCATAATTGTAAAGTTGTGGGTTTACTCTCCAACACACCGGTGTGCTGTACACGTAACGAATTGGCATGTTTTGTTTACGTGACAAACCTTACTAATTGGTGGTATTGGGTGGTGGCGGGTTTAACGACCCATTTATATTTACGCGGTTTAACCCAATAAATCCTCTTTTGAATAATGATTATAATAATTACAATGCCATTTAGCATGTTTGCGTTGCTTGGTTCAATTCCATTTTCTTTCCTTCGGTGTTGGATCGTTCCAGGAGCGCTGATGACCGATGCACATGCTCTGGCCCATCCTCGCATTTCCCATCCCCCCCCCCTCCCCCCACATAGTCAGCCATGCCGCGGCTTCGTTTTATGCAATGCATCTGGGTCCCTTGCTGTAACGGATACGGGGCGATGCCACCACCAGGGCCGTACGGGAATGACACCGAGTCCCAGCCGTGACTCCAGACATAAACATCGCCCGTTGATCGGCAGACACGCCGTGCACGTTTGAGCGCGCGTCCGCACACGTTCTCGCACATGTCCGTTTTCACGTGTGTGCGTTTTTAAAAGCGAGTGGGGTAGGAAATGTCAAGGCTTTGCAACGACCTGACGCCCAATTGCGTGCGTGCATGTTGCTGTTCGCTCGGTGCTCTGTCCCGATTGGCCTAGTCTCTCCAGGTCTCTCGAAAAGTTGGTGATCGATTGGTTTGTGGTAGCGACGCAGTCAAGTTTATCGGGTCTCCTTCATGGATACATCTCTGCATATATGCAAACCATCGGCCCCATGGCATTTGGGGCATGCATAATTTCTATGCAAGAAAAGACTTGCCTGGTCTCATCAGCAGAGCCAGTCTTCGCTTGAATCAATGCTGGTGAATTGCCAGGCATTATAGGCAAAGGATCCTCTCTTTAAGATATGGGTTCGTAGTTCAATGCAAAATTACATGTTAAATATATATTTTCTAATGGATATAAATAGACTCACATGTAGGTTTCTATGAGAGGATATTCTATGAGTCTCTCTGTGTGTCTTTGTGCCCCGCCGATGGGACAGGATCCCGATGAGTGGAGGCGTTGGGTTGCCCAAGTGTGTCAGACCTCGAACAATCTGACGATCGGACCCCGATATTTCAAGAGGATTGAACGACGCCGGCGTCTAAAAACCTTCAACTTTGTGTCCCCCGGCAGACGGGGCTGACCCCGCTGATGGAGGCTGCGTCCGGCGGCTACGCCGAGGTGGGGCGCGTGCTGCTGGAGCGAGGAGCGGACGTGAACGCGGCGCCCGTGCCCTCGTCTCGTGACACCGCCCTCACCATCGCCGCCGACAAGGGCCACTACAAGTTCTGCGAGCTCGTCATCTCCAGGTGCGTGCGTGTGTCTGCGCGTACGTGTGCGTACCTGTGCGTACCTGTGCATACGTGTACCTCGTGTGTGTCGGCGCTCTGCCGGGTTTGATTCCCGCTCGCGGTCAACATCGGTGACGAATATTTTAACCGGTGCTGGGCCCTCCCCTAGGCAAGGTCGACTCAGCCTTAAATGAGTGCCCGATGCGGTGTGTGAACATCAGCATGAGGGGAGACGAAAGCTCCTTGGCGTGATGACAGACGCACCACCCCCTCGTTCGTGTGTGCCATGTTGGCTTTGATAGGTGCTCGCTAACAGGACTTGCCCCAATAGTCAGGGTATAAGGGGGAACGATGTCGTTGGTTTTGTGTGAGTAAAACACAGCAAGGTGGCACAGTGGGGGGCACGGTCTCCTCGGTCATTCGGCCTCTTAACACCTTGGTCTGTCGTGTAACCTCCTGCCGTGATCTGGCAGCGAGCCTTCAGCTCTTCACATGGCCTCAAAGTTCACCTAGCCTGGCACAAACGTTGAGGTAATATCACTGCCACTTAGTAATGTACGGCAGCTGTTGTGCGTGCAGGTATGTTGCGTGCAGTACGATTAGCACATTGCTCAACAATCCTGGCCTAACATGGGAATCGCATGCGTGTCTAGCCGTCCAGCCACAGATTTAAACTTCAGGCAAATGCCTGCCGAATGGTGCCTTTACACTTGCACGGCTCTAGCAATGTAGGCCGAGGATTCTTGTTGTCACATGAGCAGGTCACATGACACAAAAAAAACAAAGATCCCCCGTATAGCCTTATCAGACTGTTGGGGCAAATGCTGTTCGGGAAAATCTACGAAGGCCAGAACGGTACACGAGGGAGGGGCTGTTGGCCAGCACCACCGAATCGCCTTTCTCTCCCTAGTGGCGATGTTTACACACCACACCAGGTACTTAATTGAGGCTCAGGGGAGGCCCAGGACCGGTTCAAATAATAATCTCTGGTGTTGACCATCAGTGGGAAATGAACTCGGGTCACCTAGTTCATAGCGCAGCACGCTAACCGCTACACTACCGCTTCCTGCGTGACATGCACACCGAGCCAAATTCCAACATCGCCTCTATGCTTAAGGCCAGCATGCCAGCACACCAGCGCCCTCCCACCAGCGCTCGCCAGCCCCCCTCTCCTTCCTTTCCTCTCCGTAGGTTGGTGCCTGGGCCCCTCCAGCCCGCGGTGCCCAGCGCAAGTCTGCATGGCACACGGCCTTGTGCGCCCCGTTCAATGCGCCCCACCGTGGTTTTCATGGTCGCCTTGCTTCTCCGTGTCGGTGAATTTGCCCGCGTGCTCGTGCTCATAGGGGCGCGCACATCGACGTGCGGAACAAGAAGGGCAACACGCCACTCTGGCTCGCGGCCAACGGGGGCCACCTGGACGTGGTGCAGCTCCTGGTGAACTCCGGTGCCGACGTGGACGCTGCCGATAACCGCAAGATCACGCCGCTCATGGCCGCCTTCCGCAAGGTGAGCGGCACTCGCTCGCGGTTAAAGCGCAGCCGCCATCGGCGACCTGGCTCTGCCGATGGCTGAGAACGAGATGGTTTGGCGGGCACCAACATTGATAAATCCTTCCAATTCGCCTGGACAGCTGTGGGTGTTGGTCTGCCATGAGCTGTGGTTGTCAAAGTCATTGTGAATCTGCTGCTCAAATGAGCATTGAGGAGGATCTGCGTCTCACATTTTGTGCCCTGAGCCAGTGTTGGAAATTCTTCTTTTCTATGGCGGAAGCAAGTCTATCCATATTGACAACTGCCATGGACTTATGTTCATTGGCCCTGGAGGAATGATGGGGTCAACCCCCAACCATCCAATTGAACTCCGCAACCTTCCAGTTTCGAGCAGCTCACAATACCGCTGAGCCACTCGGCCGGTTCTCAAGCCTCTTTTTGGAGAAACATTGCTTCATTGTATTGATTGTCGAGTTGATTTATCGCTTGCTGAATTTTCCCATTGCCTGCCGTCGCTGTTTAGCGGTCACTTTGGGCGTGGGACGCGCCGTTCAGTGGAAGGGGCTCTTCGTGTGGCGTGTGCGCGAATGCGTTTGTGTTCGCATGCGTTTTTGTTGGCGCGCTGCAGGGTCACGTGAAGGTCGTGCGATACCTGGTTAAGGAGGTGAACCAGTTCCCGTCCGACTCGGAGTGCATGCGCTACATCGCCACCATCACCGACAAGGTACCACCATTCCCGGCCTCGAGCACGCGGCCGCACGGGCCACCGTACCACGGCCATAGCCAGCGTCCAGGTCGCACGTATCGAACGACCGTGGAGGATGTAGCGCGAGTGTGTGCTGGAGGAGAGGGGGGAGCGGTGGCGCAGTGGTTAGCGCACTGCGCTACCAAGCCGCCGACCCGAGTTCAAATCCGGTCCTAGGCCTCCCCTGGTATGGCTCAAAATGAGTACCTGGTGCAGTATCTAAACATCGTCACTGTGGAGACAAAGGCAGCCAGACGGTGGTGCTGGCCACCCCACCCCCTCGTGGGTCGTGTTGGCCTTCGTAGGTGCTACTCGCAAACAGCACTTGCAGTTTGTGTAGGCTGCACGGGGAATCTTTGTCTTTGTCAACGGCGTTGAAAATTACCTTCCGCCTTTTTTGCACACGGCTCTGTTGGCTCTCATGGTGAAGCTAGAGTAGGAGGCCGGCTGAATGAACACGGTACAATTCATATTCATGTCGCGTAAATGCAACCGTTTTTTCAAGGCACGGTATGCAAACAGTGGATATGTTAATTTCATACAGAAAGGCCATCGGTTAAAAGTAAAAATGGGAGGTCTTGAACCTGGTGGACTTGAACAGGGGTAGGGGGAGATGACAACACAGACGGCTGGGGAAAGGGAGCTGCTGACAACGGGGGCAGCAAAGGAGAATGAGCAACCTCCCACAGGGCCCAAAGGATTGGCTTCTGGAGCGGAGTGCGCATGGAAAGGCGCGTACAGCGAGATGAGAGAGAAGAGCTGTACGAGAGTACATGGGGTAAGTAGAGCGCAAAAGGGAAGAGGCAGGAGAGTGCATGGACGTGGGTTGAGTGAGATGAGAGGAAGAGAGGTATATGCAGGGGCGAATATCGAGGATCTTGAAGACTTGAGTGCGATGTGGTCATTGATCCGCGATTGCATTGGGAATCAGTGGAGGGATCTGAGCATTGGGACGGTGTGGTCTCATTTAAGGGTGCGGGTGAGGGATCTCTCGGCGGCATTTCAGATCATATGGAGGTGAGGTATTCGCGGAGCTCGTAGAGGAGACGGGGAATGTGGCGAGGGCACAGGCGAGGTTCCTGGCGGCAGCTGGGGCGTGGAGGTGGCGGATGCGGGAGACGTTGCGTAGGTGGACGTGTGAGGTCCTTGCACGGTGGTTGAGATCTATGGGAACGGAGGAATGAACCTGACTGGGCCCACCTCGGCTTTTTTGAAGTCCCTTGCCCTTTGGCTGTGCTCAGGAGCTGCTGAAGAAGTGCCACCAGTGCATGGAGATCATCGTCCACGCCAAGGACCGGCAGGCGGCGGAGGCCAACAAGAACGCGTCCATCTTGCTGGAGGAGCTTGACCTGGAGAGGGTAAGGGTCGTGCTGCTCCGTCTTCACCCCTGCCACCACCCCCTTGACCAGGAATTGTAAATGTTGATGACAGTTTAGCGGGTTTACCGTCACGGTTCGAGTTACGGGAACCGTGAAATGCCCCGTTGTACTTACCCCGAGTTTGCCGCAAATTCCTGCGGCCTGTCTTGACTTGTCGCTTTCCTTTCCCCGTGCCGCACCTTCGGCTGCATAGGGGAATCGCTGCTGACGCATCCCCGCATCTCCTCCCAAGATTTGCTTTCAGTTTAGTGTTTTTAAAAACCTCTTACGAGCATGGCGATATTTCACCGGGACTGTTACTGACGGTGGTTTATGCCGCTCGCCTGCCTGCCCGTGCCGCCGCCGCCGCCGCCGTTGCTTGCGCTCGCACAGTCTCGCGAGGAGAGCCGGCAGAAGACGCTCGCAGCCAAGCGGGAGAAACGCAAGGAGAAGCGCAAGAAGAAGAAGGAAGAGCAGAAGAGGAAGGCCGAGGAGCAGGAGGCGAAGAGCAAAGAGGACACGGATGAATCGCACAAGAGGGACGATGGCCAGCAGAAGAAAGGTAAGTGAGACCCTGTCTATGATAATTTACCTCGTTACCCAGGAGTGCTCACGCTCCGCCTTTTTCAGGAGGGGTCCTGCTCCATTGAGATGTTTTTTTGTTGGGTACGACGAGGAAATATGAAGAACCCCCCCCCCCCCCCCCCACAGAAACCCTTGCGGAATAGAGGGAGAATGTACAACACTTCCGCGGTGGCTCTCATGCTCACTCACTCGCACAGCAGTCGCACCGTTCAACCAAGCCGACCTCGCCGGGCGGCCCGTCTCGTTTATAACCTCGTTTGTTCGGCTGCCTGCGCAGAGGAAGAAGAGGACGACGACGACGACGATGACGACGAGGAAGACGTGGTCCCCCCGGAGCCCCCGAGCGCGACCACTACCACCACCATCGGCATCTCGGCCACGTCTTCCACGCTGTCAAACGCGCACGGCAAGCGAGCCGCCCTCAGCGCCCCCGCCGCCACGCCGGGCCCCAAGCGGAAGAACCGCACGGACGTCGGCGTGGTACGGCACACGGCCCCCTTGCCGGGAGCGCTCGCGTTAAGCGCGGCCGTGACTTGGCCCGGCGGTAGCGCTTGGGTTCGGAAGCTTCTGCGTGTGAACATCGACGCTGGGGAGACGAAGGCGGCCCGGGCTTGGTGCTTCTCGCACTTCAACGGTGCGTGACCCAGTGGTACGTTAAGGCTTATATGGCGTTCGCTTCCTCTCCCCAGGCGGCACCGGCCACCTCTGCCATGCTGGACAGCGGCTCGACGGCGACTCCGCAGTCCTCCTCCATGTGCCCCACGCCCGTAATCAACGGCGAAACCAAGGCAGGCGAGGTGACGGGCGGAGGCGGGTGCGGCGGCATCGGCGGAATCGGCGGCAGCAGCAGCTGCAGCAGCAGCAGCAGCAACGGCACGGTGTGCAGCAGCAGCAGCAGCGGAGAGGACTCGATCGGAGTGGCGGGGAAGGCCGGCAAGGGCAAGGAGCGCAAGCGGAACAAGGCCAACGCGGCCGGAGCGGACCACGAGGGGGACGGCGACAGGAAGGCCGTCGGGCCGATGGGCACCCAGAAGCACGCCGTCACGTAAGACTCGTGTCATTGACGGGGTGATGTCACGGGATCTTTAATGTCCGCCGCAGCCACTTTAGACGCTGACGAAACAGCTCCGTCGTTAATTATTGAGTCGATGCGGCGTGGCGTGCGCCAGCGCCTCCACGGCAACCCGTGGAATCGCCGGTGTGACTCGGCGAGTCTGTTAACGCACGCGCCCGTGCCCGTTCTCCGTGGTGCCATCGTCGCGCAGGGCGCTGGAGGTGGCCGGAATGCTGGCTGGCGCCGGCGGCGTCGGCGGCCTGCACGCGGTGGCCACGGTGGCGGCGAGCCTCAAGGCCGGCGTGGGTGCGACGCCGCTGTCCTCGCCCAACAGCAAGCTGAACCTCACGAGCCCCAAGCGGGCACAGAAGCGCGAGGACGGCTGGAAGGAGGTCGTGCGGAGGTGCGACGCCCTTGCAACTTTTTTTTTTTTAACGCAATTGCTGAGCTCGGGTCCCAAAAGGCCGAATTGGGCAGCAATGAAATGGTTGCATTTAAGCTGTAAAAAATTAAGAGAGTAGAATGGTTAAGACGATCGCCTGGGGGGAGGGCGGGGGGAATCGACCGCTGGGAGGGAAATCCATCGAGGAGCAGTACGAGGGCCAGAAACGAGAGAAGTGACCTGCAGCAGTAGTGTGGCGGTTGAATGCAGTGTGGATGAGATGAAACGGTCTGGCATGGGAAGAGGAATCTGTCAAGTTCACAGGAACATTAACCATGGTAACAGCAATAGAAGAGTGTTAAGGGGCCAACTGATTGTTGGCGAGCGAGTTCAATGGAGGGAATCGGCGAGTGCTGCTGCTCTCTAAACTCTCTCCTCTGTAGTGGAGGTCGAAACTTTTGTGCTCCACTCCGCATACGACGGCAGGATTCCGGCAATCCAGCTGCACAAATTCCTGATACAGAATCACCAAATCGCGGCGCAAACCCCGCCACCGCGTTATACCGCCGATGCCGTTAACCGGTTGCCTCGTTCGAAGCTCCGAGGGGGGGGTGGGTTTAGCGCCCGCCTCTGCACTTGGTTGATTCCACGTCCCCTCTCCTCGCTCGCCCGTCAGGTCGAAGAAGGTGGCCGTCCCGTCGACGGCCATCGCGCGGGTTATCGGGCGCGGCGGCTGCAACATCAACGCGATCCGCGAGTTCACGGGAGCGCACATCGACATCGACAAGCAGAAGGACAAGGCCGGCGATCGCATGATCACCATACGGTGCGCACCGCGGTGCCCGCGTCACCCCGTGCACCACGAAAGTCGAATTATTCGAGTGCTTCCACAGCAGTGGCACCCGGGTGACGTCGCTCGCCGCACGGACGCGCCGAAGCGTGTGGGGGGGGTGGCACAGCGGCGGCGACGTCATTGGCTTGATATTCGTATTCACTCGTCTGGGATCGCACACGGCGGCCATGAGCCGGACTAATGCCCGCTCGCAGGCCGGGTACCGAGTCGCCATGTGCTGCGCAGGGAAAGCTGCCACAGGGGGTTCCCCTAGGCTAGACTACACAACAATCATTGCCCCCTACTGGCACACAAATGGCCAAGTAGTCCATGATGGAGCAAGGCTTTTTAGCATGTGTCTTTGTTGACACTGCGCACCCAGACAAGCGAGAGAGTGTCGTGCTATGCGTTAGCTCTACGTGCGTTGCATTTGCCACCATGCCTGCAGGTTAATTTAATTTCCAGCTCTGTGCCATAACGATGATGATGATGATGATGATATCGCTCAACCGTTATCGGACGAGCGTGCCTCGCGCTGAATCGGAACGGGCCGTGAACACCGTGGTATTGTTGTTCGGTTCAGGGGGGGAACGGAGGCCACGCGCCAGGCGACGCAGCTCATCAACGCTCTCATCAAGGACCCAAACCAGGAGATCGACGCGCTGCTCCCCAAGAATCGCGCCACCGGCAAAGGCAGCTGCTCCTCCAAGGGCGTGGGATCGGGGGGCGCCATCGGCGGCGCATCGGGCAAGAACACTCAGGTGAACGCCACCTCCGCCGCCTCCCTCACCTCCGTCTCGTGTGCCACCACGGGGACAAGCGTCACCGTGACGACCACGATGACGGTGGTGGCCACCAGCGCAAAGGGGCAGCAGCAGCCGCAGCACAAGCCGCCCACCTCCGCCTCGGCGAGCGTCGGAAACTCCCCGGGCGGCGCCAACCAGGGAGTGCGCCCGTCGTTCCCGGTGCCCATCTCGCTCTCGTACGCCAGCCCGCCCTTCCCGCACGCCCACGCGCTCTTCGCGGCGCAGGCCTTCCAGCACCCGCGTCTCCCCGTCGCCCACTTCGGAGGCAGCGCCTGGGGCCCCTTCCCCGTACGGCCGGCCGTTTCCGCGGCCTCCCCGGCCTCGGGCGTCCCCAGCCTCGCCGGAGCCTCTGGCCTGCCGGCGCTGGCGGGCAAGCCCGGCCTGTCGCCGGCCGCGGGCAACGTGCTCGCCGCCGCGGGGTCGACGCATGCCACCTCGAGCAGCCCGAAGCACAGCTCTGTCCGCAAGCAGCTGTTTGCCAACGCCACTGCCGTCACGGCGACCGTCACCTCGGCCGCCCCCTCCTTCGTCACTGCCTCCACGACCACTGCCTCCACGGTCTCCGTGACCACGACCTCCGTCGCCACGCCCACCACACGCCCGCAGCCGAGCGGCGTCAACGTCGCCGCGTCGGCCACCAGCAGGCTTCCCGGCAACTTGCAGTCGTCCTCTTCCCCGTCGCCCACACCCCAGCATGCCGCCAACGCGTCCGCCAATGTTGGCAATCAGCCGTCTGTGGCAACGCAGCAGCAGCAACAGCAGCAGCAGCAGCACCAGCATAAGAACGCGCAGGCCCCATCGGTTGCCACGCACGGTCATCCTGTGGCTGCAGTGAGCGTGAAGGAAGCGAATTCGAGAGAAGCGCCCCCGCCATCCATGACCACTGCCTCGGCTCACCCGCCCCAGATGGGCTTCTCGTCGGGCAGGGCGCCTACACCCCAGCTGGGCACAGCGACCGTGTCCAGCTCCTCCTCGGCTCACGTTGGCAATAACCCTACCTCCACCTCCGCCCTCGGAAACCAGAGTTCTCCGGACGTTCTCCGACAACCCCACCCGCAGTCCGTCCAGCAGCCCGCGCCCAGGGCGGTGGCGGCACCGCCGCCCGTCAGGGTCACGGGGCCAGCGCCGGCGCCGTCCGTCTCCGCCCAGCCGCAGATGGCGCAGGGCATCAACGTCCCGTTCGGCGTGGCCCAGCCGCCCCCGCAGTCCGCTCAGACGACCCCCGCGTCGTCCGCCCAGCCGCTCCAGACCGTGGCTCCGCCGCCGCAGCAGCAGCAGCAGCAGCAGCAGGCGAGTGCGGTGCGCCCCATCATGCACGTGGGCGCCGGTCACTACCAGACGGAGCAAGGCGCCGCGCAGCAGCAGCAGCAGCAGCAGCAGCTCCAGGCAGCCGCGTCGGTGCAGCCGGGCCCCATCCAGCGGCCACACAGCGTCCCCTCGGCCTGCATGTCGAGCCAGAGCCACGCGGCCATGGCTGCGGCGGCGGCGGCGGCGGCAGCCCAGGGCACCTGCGCCTCGGCAGGCGTCGCTCCTTCTGGCGGCACCTCGGCGAGTTCCATGCCCCCCAGCTACCCATCCGTGCCCCTGCAGCAGTACAGCCCCTTCAGCGGGAGCTACTTCGACCCGACGCACCTCAACACCGCGGGCGGTGGCTCCTCGGCGGCGGCCGTGGTCGGCGCGGCCAACGCGGCGCCCCCGTCGTGCGGCCCCAGCTGGGGGGCGGGCAGGTCCATCAGCACGCCCGAGCCGATGCTGGCGTCCGGCGGCCAAGTGAACGCCGCCGCGGTCAACGCCAACGCCTACCTGAGCGCCAGCGCCGTGCTCAGCCAGTCGGAGCCCTCGCTGGCGGCGGAGGCCGCTGCCAAGGCGCCGGGATTCAGGCCCGCGGGACCAAGGCCTACGCTGAGCCCGACCGGTGAGCGGCCGTCCCCGTGCACTGTGCTCACGACAGGTAGTTCCCAGGTTCCAGAGCTCGTCGGTCATTACCAATGGCACCGGCCTTCGGCTTGCTGATGAGCACCTTTGCAAAGTGTGCAGTAAGTCAAGTTATGCATCAGTGGTGTGAGTCGGGGATAGACTTGGGGTGCGACCGCTGGTCTCAAGTCTTTATGGGAAATCGCAATGTGTGGTTTATATTGGGGACTGCTTGTCTAATTCTTTATCAGCAACTCTACTTGCCTCAGGGGTACATTGGCAAACACTAGACTATACATAGAACCACTGGTTTCTTAATGATATAAGTAGCTACGATTTATAAGTTCCAGGGTGAAGTGGTGGAACCGTTGTTAGCACACTGAACTATAAACCCACGGCCGACATGGTGTGTGCGCACGCTCCCACCTGTGTGTGTGTGTGCGTGCGTGCTCCCACCGTGTGTGTGTGTGTGCGTGCGTGCTCCCACCGTGTGTGTGTGTGTGCGTGCTCCCACCGTGTGTGTGTGTGTGTGCGTGCTCCCACCGTGTGTGTGTGTGTGCGTGCGTGCTCCCACCGTGTGTGTGTGTGCGTGCTCCCACCGTGTGTGTGTGTGTGTGCTCCCACCGTGTGTGTGTGTGTGTGCGTGCTCCCACCGTGTGTGTGTGTGCGTGCTCCCACCGTGTGTGTGTGTGCGTGCTCCCACCGTGTGTGTGTGCGTGCTCCCACCGTGTGTGTGTGTGTGTGCGTGCTCCCACCGTGTGTGTGTGTGTGCGTGCTCCCACCGTGTGTGTGTGTGTGTGTGCGTGCTCCCACCGTGTGTGTGTGTGTGTGCGTGCTCCCACCGTGTGTGTGTGTGTGCGTGCTCCCACCGTGTGTGTGTGTGTGCGTGCTCCCACCGTGTGTGTGTGTGCGTGCTCCCACCGTGTTTGTGTGTGCGTGCTCCCACCGTGTGTGTGTGTGTGTGCGTGCTCCCACCGTGTGTGTGTGTGTGCGTGCTCCCACCGTGTGTGTGTGTGTGCGTGCTCCCACCGTGTGTGTGTGTGTGCGTGCTCCCACCGTGTGTGTGTGTGTGCGTGCTCCCACCGTGTGTGTGTGTGTGCGTGCTCCCACCGTGTGTGTGTGTGTGTGCGTGCTCCCACCGTGTGTGTGTGTGCGTGCTCCCACCGTGTGTGTGTGTGCGTGCTCCCACCGTGTGTCTGGGCCTTATGTTCGTCGTAGTGTTGCGGCTAGCGCACCGCTCTATGAAACTAGCGACCAGAGTTCGATTCCCGCTCATGGTTAACATCGGTGACGCATATCTCCCCTGTCGACTTGGCCTTTAGTGAGCGCCTGTTGCGGTGTGGGGGAGACGAAGGCTGCCGGTCGTGGTGCTGGCCACCCCCACCCTTTCTGTGTGCCGTGTCGGCCTTCATAGGTGCTCGCTATCTGCGCTTGCCCCAGAAGTCTCTTTTTGAAGGCCACAAGCGGGATCTTTGTCGTTGCCCAGGACTCATGAGCCTGGAGGCCCAGTTCCACCCCGGAGCGGCTCCGGGGTCCGTGCCGGTGCGAGGCCCACCTGGATCCGGCATGCCTCTTGGCACGGGACCAGGGCAGCAGTTTGTGCCCGGCCCGGCAGCAGGTATGCACGGCAGCACCGCAACGTCCGATAACCTCTCGCCGGATAACTCCTGTCTGATGACTTCTACCTGATAACTGTTATCTGATAATGTCTGAATGTCTCGTAATGCTGTGTGTACACCAAGGGACGTGAACTACAACTGTGCCCTGTATTTAATTTTAAAAAGGCCTGGCTGCATCTCAAGACTCATTTTAAGGAGGTTTCTGCTCTAATCTGATGTTAGGCCAATGCCATTGATTAGCGTTTGGCGTCTTGTGGGAGGAAACTGTAGTATCTGGAGAAATCCCATTCATTCAGTAAAACCTCCGCACAGATAGTCAGGAATCCATTGCTTGGCTGAAATCTCCTTGGGGCCCCGCTACCTTATTCACCCAAACGCCCTCGTTTAAAAACCCGCAGGTCAGCAAAAGCCCGTCGGGAGCGGCGGGCAGGACCGCAAGGTGCCCACGCCGATCGGCACGGAGAGGCTGGCTCGCATCCGACAATCGAGCAACATGACGCAGCTGGGGCCCGGCATCGGGGCGGGCATCGCCAACCCCCACGGAGGCATCTGGAGCTTCTCCAACACGCTTGGTGGGAGGGCCGCTCGGCTGCGGGCTTCGGGTTAGGCTTCGTGGCCACACTCGCCTGGGCGATGGCGGCGGCAAACGGTGGCGGCGGCGACGGTAGCGGTGCGGGGAGGGGGGGGGACTCGTGACGGATTTCGCGCGACGCTCGCGTCTGTCATCCCCCACCCCCCCCCGAGTATCCGGGGGTTTGACGCGGTATCGGGTCGCGTAGCTGCTGTGAGGTTTTTGAGGGTGAGCGCGGGGTGCAAAGGGTTACCGGTGATGCCTATAAGAGCAAAGGAGAGCAATGAACGCCGGGCCCTGAAAATCTGGCGGCGTTGATAACGGTTGTTGAGTTACGCGCGACGTTATCTGTTGTGGAAGCGGTTTGTCCGCTAGGGTTGTGCGTCACGTCGAGATGTGGTTTTAGCCGTGGTTAAGGCGGGCAACATTTTAAAATATATTTATTGAATACATCATCACTCTACGCACCCCATCACCGTTAAATACATTCCAGGATAAAGGTACACGTAGCTTCGTACCACGTGTCATCAGAGTAACATGAATATTTTACAGTTAATGATAATGGCCAAGCAAAATGACACTCAGTGTCCCTGGTCAATGTGGTGCTATCATCTTACATTGATTTCCTTTCCCGGGGCTCTGAGTAATCATCTGGCAGCAGGAGAGTAACGCTGCTCGGGCATCGAGAGATCTCACGTTACACTTGTGCCCATGGTCTCTCCTGGAAGCAATTTTTCTGCTTTCAGCCGTTAAGCGAGAACATTCGTACTTTGCATAAATTAGGCAGTGACCGGTGTCAGCGTGCGTATGAGTATAATGTGAGCGTCAAACGGGTGTGTAATTCTTGCTCGGACAGTACTGGATAGTTGTTCCGTCACAAGAAGCCTTTTGTAAATACGGGTCTCTGCATAGGTTCGGTTATATTGGCGGATGCCGCTGTGTCTTGACAATTGTCCTGACCCCCGTCTCTTTCAGGACTGCGGCAGAGTTGGCCGGAGAGGGCCCACGTTTACACGCGACAAGGTGGTGAGCCCAGCTTAGGGGCGCCCCCTCGGTCGCGCTCTCCATCGCATGTGGAGGAAGTCCGCTGACCGGTGTCTCTCCGCGCGCTTTGACCCTCTCGCAGAGAACATGTCGGACTGGTCGCAGACGCCCGTCTTCCGTCACCGCCCGCCTATGGACCCCTGCGTCTATAACCAGCACCAGCCGATGGAGAGGGACAACACTGGAGTGATCAACCCTTCAAATTTCCAGCCAATTCCAGGGAACTACATGGACTTTCAAAAGGCTGGGGTAAGGCTGCGTTGTGTGTTAAGCGGAAATGGTGGATACTGCCAAATGTAATTATTTCCTAACTGCCATGTGTGCTGGCAAATCAAGGTCCATTTTTGACACCAAAAAAATCAAATCGCTTAATTGGAATAACTGAAAACAACATTGACCCATGCTGAGTCGCTTTGTGCTGCAAAGGAGCGGCTGCCATCAGGGGGTTTCCTTTGGCTGAAACTATAATTCTGAAGCTGGCCTTTGGAATGCTTCGCTTGAGATGTTGATGTCATGTACCTTGAGTTTCTAGGGCATCTAAGTGCCCTTAAAATGCCAGTCCTTATCCTCAAAGTGTTGCTGACGTACCACACAGCTGACGTGCCACACAGCTGACGTATGACAGCTGCAATTCATTCGTCCTTTCAGCCGCACAGTCATTTTGCTTTTGTCAAAACATTCTTTTGAAAATAATTTCAGAACTCAATTTATTGACCGTGGTATAGTTACCTAATTTATTTTCATAACCTGGTTTAAAAAAACTTTTTTTTTTCCCCAAATCCAGCGTGTAATTTTAACGAACCATGAAAAAAGTACTTCACTGTCAGTCAAGTCAATTCATCAACTCTGTTGACTACTCGTCTCAGCTCTGCATGAATTAATTTGCGTTCACCACAGACTCTCCCCATGTCGCTGTACGGGGGGGCCCTGATCCGCCCGGGCATGCCAATGATGGACGGCTCGATGCCCGGCGTGTTTGGGGGGCCCCGGGGAGGGGGGCCCTGCCCGGGGGGCGCCGACCCCAACTGGAGCCCCCTCCTCAAGGTGGTGAACCCGGCCGACGCCGGCGCGGCCCAGAACCAGCAGGCAAGCGGCACCCACACTCGCGCCCGCGTGCACGCACATGCATACGCACGCACACACGCATCTGGTCATGCGTGCGAGTGCCTTTTGACCCATTCGCCAGCAGTGTACACGCACGCACTTGCGTTAATAGCAAGCACAGGGCGTTCGTGAAGTTAATTAACACCCCCCCCCCCACCACCGCCGCCCTGAGGGCACTGGTCTACCCAGGGAGTGGGTAGGAGCGGGCGAGCGAGTTTCTGGTGTTCGGTGGCAGGGAGTGAAACCCAGGCCTGCTGGGGCCCCCTGCTGGCCGCAAGCCGTTCACGCAGCTGCCCTTGCCTAGGCATGCACTCATCCCGCGCGGCGCAGCCCGGAAAACAAAATGGATGACGTATTCGCCGAGACCGATTTGCGTGTCGCCTCCTTGCGTTTCACAAGCCATCGCTTTGCAATGTTTGTGCCTGACCGTAACGCCGGTGTGCGGGGGGGGGGTTCGCATGTTAACGATTCGCATGTTTGTGTTCACGGCTTTAGATGTGGCCGGGGCCCTGGGAGGCCCACGTTAACAGCCTGCACCTCAACCACATGGGATAAAGATAAACAAAAAGCCCCAAAAGCGTTCCCACTGCTGTCCGCAAATCCCTGCCCGTCTCTCTCCGACGACGCATACAGGAGCACATTCTCCGCCGGTTACTTCAACAAAGCCTGTACGTGGAACCACCCAGGGTTTTGATGGTTTTCATTTGCTGCTGTTTGTCCTGACATCTGCAAAAAAAAAACCGTTTTTTTTTCATTTGTTATTTTTTTTATTTTTTTTATTTTACACGAAAAGTTACCAGTGATTCGGTTAAATTTTTTTCCGTGCCGTTGCCCCCCGCTGAATTTCTAGCACAAGACGGGCTTCACAGATTTTCAGCTGCCCAGACGAAAATAGTGAGTCAAGGAACCCCCTCTGTAGCGAGAGAGAGGGAGAGTGAACAGGGAACGGCAAAAGGGGGGGGGCACCCTTGATGTTATTCGCCTGAGATAAGTTGCATACGATTCGAGTGGAGTATCCTGCTCACTTATAACCAGATTAAAGATGACGTAGCGCAAGGAAAGGGAGGGAGGGATGTAAGGTTAAGGATTTAACATTTAACTTAGATTGTTGAAGCGGTGTATGATGTACCGTTTACACACACATGAGTTGGCGAACGTTGAGTTTAAGAGTCGGCCTCTAGGGACTCTGCTCTGTGTAGACAAGACACTTAAATGTGAAACTATTTACCTTCATGTTCATTAAACGTGGAAGAAGTTCATGCATAAAACTTGTGATGCCCCGCGTGCTTATTTGACGGGAACGGCGGTGGTGCACGTTGAGGGGTCGCGCGGAGGTCAACGGTCGGACGGGACCCTGCGACACTCTCCCTAACTGCCAACAACTTCCTCTTGCTCAACGAAGGCTGCTTCTCTCCATTCCCTCCGCCAGTTGTTTGTAACTCATCCCTCTGATCATTCCCACTGATCACTCTATTCCTCTCGTCATCTCCTCATGGCAAGTCCTTCCACGTCTTCTCCACCGCTGACCCACCCCCCACCCCCCTCTCCCTCGTTCCGATTCCAGTCTGCCCTCATCCACACGGCCGATCATTGGGGCGCGTTGTTCCCGGCGGGTGTCGCCCCACTTTTGAGCGCCTCCCTGTTTGCACAATCCGCGCGTATAGAACTGTAGTCTGTGGGGTGTGCGGGGGCGAACCTCTTCCCGACGGAGGCCCAACTACGACTTTGATGTCACACTGGCGGCTACCACACGTTTGCGCAGACACACGCACGCACACAATGTGGTCGCACCCGTCGCTGCGAGAGGCCCTTGCCGATGACGCGAGTGACGGAGCGCAGTGTTGCCAGGTAAAAAAATATTCTCCCCCCCGAGTCGCCGATTAGCGCAACTAATATGCGTGCGGTGGCAGACGAATATGGTTTGCGAGCAGTTCTGAAGCGGTAGGCCCTCAAGTTGGCCGCAGGGCGTAGGTGCCCCTCACCACTCAGTTGAGGGCTACGCATTAATCCAGGAACATGTTTCCCCCCATCGAGACTCCATGAATTGTCACGATTCTGGGTCCTGATTCCATTCAAGAATCCGACGATTTTCTGCCCGGTGATGCATTGTAGGTCACCCATTGGTTGCGGGGTGGGTCTTTTGAACGAACCTAGGCATATACAGATCTAAGCAATTCTAGATATGAAGCTTTCATGACTGCAAGGATTTTATTTATTTTTCATTTATTTTTGTTTCTTTTTTTTCTACCTACGTGATTTTACCGAAAAAACCAAAGAGTATAAGATCTAAGGAATTTAAATATTCTCCGTCCCAGTTGGATGCACGGATCTGAAAGCTGAATAATGGATTTGAAACGTTACGCCCGTGTTTATGCACGAAACGGTGTGGTTAAATCACCGGGTATCCGTAATTGAACCAAAATACCAAACGTTGGAACCAGTGGTGGTGGGAAGCGTTCACAACAATTCGCAGGACAGAACAATTGCTTTTTTTGCTTCCACAATTAACAAAAAAAGTTCAAGCTTAAACCGCCACGCCTTACGACGGAGAGGACCGAGAGAGTGGGGCGGATGTCTGATCGGTGCCGCGAGGCGCCGTCAGCGGCACAGCGGACAATCTCTCCGGACTGTGCCGTCACGCCGAGCCGGTAAAATAAATGCTCCCCTACATCATGTACATAAATTATGTATGGTGATTAACTGTGAATAACACCAATACTAGAGCTATCCATTGTAATGTATATGAATATATTAAACCCCCCCCCTCTGGTCTTCTCACCTGATTTGCTGACAAGTGACGACATGTATCCCTCTATGTAAGACCGAAACTGGAGGATTTCTCCACAACTCTGGCTGTCACCTGATGAGGTTGGTTGTAATCACCGGTGAAATGTCATACTCTAATTGTAAATGTCGTGGGCTCACTCTCCAACGCACCGGTGTGCTGAACTAGTAACGAATTGGCGTGTTCTGTTTACGTGACAAACCTTACTAATTGGCTGTGGCGGGTTTAACGACACATTTACGCGATCTAACCCAAAAAAAAACTTCGCTATTTAGTGTAAGATTTCTTTATACCCCTGCGGCAAATGTCTTGAGTATTGAGACCCTTAACCAAGGGTGGTGAATGTGCTTAGTGTACCTGACCTGACATCCAAGATTGATAAAATAAAAAATAAAAACTAGGACCAATTTGTGGTAAAGTAACAGTAACAATAATTGTAATGCTTGGCACGCTTGGTATTAAGGATAAATGCTCCACACTGCAGGCCATCGAGGCTGTTTGCTCGATGTCACCGCGCTGGTCGTTATGTAGGTTCGGTGGAGAGAGCGGTGGGGGGGGCCTTGGGGGGGATGGGGTGGGGCAACCTGTGGTGGTGGTGGTGATGATGGCAGTGGCTGGGAGTTGGAACTGCTTTTGGCCGAGGCCATTTTCCTCTGCTGGGAAGTCTGCACCTTTATCCCTCCCCCTTCCCACCACCCTCCTCTCTCTCCTGGTTGGCAGCTAAAGTTCACCGGCCAGTTAAATGAGCCCCCCTCCCTACGTGTGCGCCCAGTGTGTCCAGCGTAGTGTAACCATCGTACACATTTGAGGTTTCCATAGCCTTGATTTAAAATGCACGCTCGGACTTTATTGTGCACCCTGTCGTCATCGCCGTTACGCCTGCTGGTGTGTTGTGCGTGCACACCGGCGCCGCCGCTGCTGCTGCCCACAAGCCGCCTTGGTCTACGACAAGCGCTTGGGACGGAGTCTCAATCGGTGAGCCCGCGCGTCTGCACCCACTGGCAGCGTCCGTCACCCTGTCAAAACTCCCATTGCACTGCTCAGCCACTGTGCTCTACGGAGACCGCGTCTGGCAGGGGGGTGGGGGAGAAGTCGAAAAACCCCGAGCGAAGTCGGAAAAACGCGGGAACGCCTTAGCCGGCACCGTGCCTCCCGCGCACGACGCAGCTGGACAACCACGCGGCGTGCATCTGCATGAAGTTTTTATTTACATCACGTGACGTAACCGGGTCCCGGCTCTCGCCGACGCTCTGCACGGATCGGTCCAGGCGGTCTCTTCCGTCGACGGCTTCTCCGTTGGTGCCTGCAGCTCCAGCTCGGGAGAGATTTGGCCGCGGGAAGTTTTAAATAAGGTGCAAAAGGAGCGGCGTAGGTTAAAAACTGCTAAAGACGAAGAGAAAACGTGCGCTTTGGGGAGCCCTCCCTGAATACTTTACACTGCTGCCAATACACAGGAATACAACTGAGGTGGTGCTTAAAAAAATCATTTAGTTACACTGAAGCAGCTTATTACAAAACAAAACCTTTAGCTTGCTAACAACAAGAGGCCAATAAATAGTATCGCTCTGCTTTGTTCCATATATGTACACGTACTATACAAGTCTCAAATGACGTTGCTCGAGTTTCATGTTAACATGAACCGTTTGTGTGCAGCTTCCAAGGCAAAACGAAACTTTAAAACTACAAACTCGAGCGCCGCTCCCCCCCCCCCATTC
This sequence comes from Petromyzon marinus, assembly GCF_048934315.1. Classification (NCBI taxonomy): domain Eukaryota; kingdom Metazoa; phylum Chordata; class Hyperoartia; order Petromyzontiformes; family Petromyzontidae; genus Petromyzon; species Petromyzon marinus. Next base: position 3,154,776 of record NC_133707.1, read on the forward strand.
CCAAACGCACGGGGACGGGTTCTGCAGGCGGGCGTTGCTGATTGCGCAAATACTGACGTGTGAGCGTATGTACAGTGCTTAATTGGCTTGAGAATGACCCCTAATGCGAAACACATTTTGCTTGGTGGCTAAATTCTCCAATGACCCTTCTTCCCACTACCCCCCCCCCCCCCGCCAACACAACTGGTTAATTGTACACGTCTAACTTTCTTGACGGGATGACTTTCGTGTTAATTGTTAAATGCCTGCGTTTTGTGAAAATGCCATTGGGGGGGGGGGTGGGGGCAGGGCGGGGTGGTTGTGCAAATTCAAAGTGAACGGGTCCACTTAACTGGACAAGGGGGTGGCGGCGGGGGTGGGGGGGGGAGTAAAGTCCACTTCTACAATAAAAAGTTAATGCTGAGAATAAGAAAAATAATAAACCACAGCAAGCGGAACGGAGTCCAGAGCTAGAAGCAGAGGGGGAGATTGAAATGTTTGAGATGGTCGTTAAAAGCCAGGGGGTGGGGCCCTGGCGCGCGCCGTGAAGTGATTCAACGCTCACTTCAGTGTCCAGCGGTGCGCACATGATCCACACACTGCCCCCGGGGGTGCGCTGCGACGGCGTGGATGGCCGGCGACGGAAGAAGTCGTATCCTCAAAAGTGCTCGTTTCCGAAAAACGGGCGACGCGAGCGCCCCCGTCTCTCCCCGCGACCGCAGGGAAGGTAATTCGGCGTTCGCAAACCGGGGGGGGCGGCCGGGCCGGCGGGGCGTCGGGGAGGATCCTCATGTCTGGCCGCGCGGCCCGTCGGCCGCGGCCGTCCCGTCCTCTCCTCCTTCCCGGCGGTGGCCGTCTCCCTCTCCCCACAGCGGCGCCACCTCCACGATCTGCACCGGCTCGAAGTCCTCCTCCGTGTAGCCGTCGTCGTTCGTGTCCCGCCGTCGCAAAAACTCGTCCGCCGTCGGCGCCCCGGGTCCCGCTCGCGGCGACGGGCGTCCCACGGCGCCGGGGACGGCGGCCGCGGCGTTGCCGTGCTCGGACGACGGCGCGTCGAGCGGCGAGGGCGTGGGGTCCGGGCGGTCGCCCCGCGGCTCGCCCGGCTTGGTGGTGACGGCGGAGGAGGCCTTGCGCTTGCTGCAGGACTCGCAGCACAGCTTGTTGTAGCCAGGGATGGAGCAGTAGCGCGCCAGCACCTCCATCTGGCAGAAGATGGACTTGTCGCCCTGGCACGGCTCTTCTGAGGCAGAGAGAGGCGGGGGGGGGGTGGGGGCAGTGTTTGCGTACCTTGTGGCTCAGTTAAACTTAAGTGCGAGTTGCCAAATGTCGACAGAGGTGGTCGCCCTACAGATGGACTCATCCCCACCATAAGAATGTGGAGTCTCCTGCAGTGGCTGAGGGCTGCAAACCGAGAAATGAATGCCAAGCCAAATTCACTTGAGTGGGAAATGACGTGGGTAAAGGTGGCGCCCCTGTTGTGTATCCACTGCTGGACGAGGGTCTCCGCACGCCTGACTCACGCTGGTCAGTGGGGGTTGGTGAAGGGAGCGACACGTGTTGTTGCAGCAACTTGCTCATGTTGCTGCAACAACACGCGTTGCTGCTGCTGCTGCTGCTCATGTTGCTGCAACAACACGCGTTGTTGCACTTGGCCCCGTGGTGCCCACAAGCTGTGCAGCCTATTTGGTGAGTGGTGCCTTGCCCCAGGCCCGGCCCTCTGCGAACCGTGGAATGACCCTCCACGTGCGTTCCGGGTCATTTGGTCTTTACGCACTTAGCGATGTTGACTTTGTGTGCGGCGGTGCAGGAAATGCATTTTAAGAGACGATCCACATCCTGTACCTCCTTCAACACAAGGAGTTGCCATATGTTTTTTGTTCCAGTGAATCACCACAGGTGAATGTTTAAAAGTCACATTAATCATTAATGCTGCCTTATAAAAAAAACTATCGTGATATTTCTTTTCAGGCAATGGCCTTTATTTAAAACTTTTGCTGGCGAAGGCAGCGTTAATAATGGACGGGTTGTGTGCATTAGTTTTTGTGCGCCATTGCTACAGCCCTTTCATGTTGTCTGTTTAATTCTGGCTTCATTGTAATTGACAGCAGTACTTTCTGCACCAGGTAAAATAAAAACCTGGCAAGCGTTTGTGATTGCAATATTCGGAGTTTTTTTCCCGAAAAGCGCTTTAAATAGAAGGCGCACGGAATCCGCAACGCTTTCCAGCACGCGTTTGTCTGAGGAACTAGATTACGCAAGCCGATGGAATAGCCACCGTGGGGGAAAATGCGTTCGCTTATTTTTAAAATCTCCCTTTGTTGTCAGGTTTTATTTCCTTCCCAGGTTTTTCGGCAGCGCTTTTGATCGGTTTTGCCAGTTTTTAGAGGTCACTCGCGACTCGTTTTTGTCGTGGGGGACACTCGTGACTCGTCGTGGGGGGCACTCGTGACTCGTTTTTGTCGTGGGGGGCACTCGTGACTACCGTGGGGGGCACTCGTGACTCGTTTTTGTCGTGGGGGGCACTCGTGACTCGTTTTTGTCGTGGGGGGCACTCAACTCGTTTTTGTCGTGGGGGGCACTCGCGACTATCGTGGGGGGCACTCGTGACTCGTTTTTGTCGTGGGGGTCACTCGTGACTCGATTTTGCCGTGGCCGCGCACTCAACTCGACTCCCTGTAACACAAATGGCGCTTTGACCAGGATAATGGCGCCTCGGACATACCTGGCAACCGTCTCTTCCAACGCCAAACGTGTGCCACCACAATCATTTAAGAGAAGGGGTTATTGTAATAAATAAAATAGAATGAACCCAGAATTAAATGGACTTGGTGGCACGGTACCCAAGTTTAGATTTGAGACTCAAATGCTTCCACAATTGGCAAACCCTGAGGAATGGAATGATGGCAAAGCACTAAAAAAAAATTAGGACTGTGGTAACCCCACTCTGAGCAATGAAATATCACCAATAACAGCGAATTATGAGAACCGTTTGAAACTAGTGGGGTCACAAGTAAATCGGTACGACCCAAAGTTTTAATTAATTTGGCTCGTGTCATTTAGGTGACCCAAGTCACTTGCGAATGAGACTATTCTGGTCTCTTAAGTTCTTGCCTCTGGTTTAAACACACAAACCTCACTTTTGCTACCTTAGGTAGTACCGATTTCTGCTTGTGGCCCCCTGGAGCGACACATGAGCGCAGTTGGTGCTGCCACCAGTGCAAAACACTTACTTGGTGAGATTTTGTGAATGGGGCTCTCCGGGTCGGGACGGGAGAGCCACGTGATGCGCGGCTTCCTCTGCACCGCCGTCTCGGCCTGGGCCATGCCCTTCCCTGCCACGAGAGACCACACGGGGTCACTGGTCGCGCCGTGCACGATGGGCACACATGCGGCACACGTGTGGGCGTGAGGAGAGCGGAACTGGTCTGGTGGAAATCATAATGTTCAATCGTCGTTCATCATCATGTACAGGGGCGGAGCCAGGGGGGGTGACAGGGGTGACATTCTGCGTGTAAGTGTACGACACTCGGTCTGGCGGACTCCGTGCAACTGCACTGTCAGAGTGTGTCGTCAACCGATGGCATCTAGTTCAACTCTAATCATTCTTGAAATTAAAATTTGTTGAATGTCACCCCGGCCTGAAATCCTGGCTCCGCCCCTGATCATGTATGTATGTATGTTGAACTTTTTCTGGGTTCTTTCGGTAAAGTCACGTAGAATGGAGATAAAATAAGAACCCAGAAGATGAATCCCTGCAGTCACGAAAGCTTTAAATCGAAATTTATGTTGAACTTGTTTCTCACCGTACGTAGACAACACTGCTGATGGGAGGTGCGGCCTCATCGCGTTATGAGAACCGGGCGCAAATACCGAACCTGCCAAATTACTGATTATTACACCCGCAACGCAGTTTGTGGCTGCCCCCGCAGTATTCAATCGGTGCAAAGAAATGACGTCGTATGTGGAGGCAGCCACCCCCCCCCCCCATCCCCTTCGCCCCCTCCACCATGCGGTGCCTCATTCCAGAGCCACCCGCCTGCCACGTGAAAAACAAATGATTCACGATTTAGAAATTGTTTTTTTTTTGGTTACCGTTGCCAAATTCCCAAAACATGTTTTGTGCTCAAACTGTGACAAGTGTATGGCAGCTGGCAAAGGCGGAATGGATTTTTATTCAACAATGGGCATGCTGGAGCGGGACGTAAATAACCGGCCGTGAACAAAAATACAACTTTTTAAAAACAGTTGACTTATACGCTCGTGACCTTGAGCCAGTGCGAAGAGGGCACGAGATTTTCCGCTCCGGTGATTGTCTGGCACGCGACGCTCCACGTGCCATCCGGTATTGCCCAAACGCGGGCACGGCTTGGCTGACACGGTGGCCGTGTCCGAGTGGTCAGTGATATTCATGGCAGGAAAAGTGCTCGCGTGTTGTGTGGGCTTTGCCACCGCTATTCCAGGATTCAGAAACAGTTCTCCTACACTCCATGGTCTGTTCACACATGAGTGAAATTGACACGAGGTATCTGTTTCATGCTTCTGTAATGTACCGAACTTCATTGTCATCGTACTATGCCAAGTATAAAAACCGATTTGACCGCGCAGACTTAAGGTACGGGGTGGTGTTTGTGCAATAATGTTTATTTCTCCCGTGACAGTGGTTTTTTTGCATAGATTTGTATTTGCTTAATCACTGTACCTTTTTTTTTTACTTTTGTCATTTTGGTGACCCAGGTCTTGCGAATGAGACACTCTCGAGGTGTCTCGAAGTTCTCACTTGGTGAACGAGATAAACTCCGTGAGCCCACATGGAATGCGTTCCCCCGACGGTGCCGATTGCGAGTGCGACATCCGTTCGGAAACCCTCTGTTTAGCGTCGTCTGCCAAGGACAGAACTTGAGAAGCAAAGTCTCATTCAGTCTTATGCAACCACAAACGCCCCCGCAGTTTATTACTGTGGAGGACATGGTATGCTGAACTGCCGCAACCCGGTAAACATTGTTGCCGCCCCCACCCCAATAGCCGCTGGGGGTGCGATGATTGGGAGCTGGGTCAACATCACCAGCGGATTTGGATGGAGCAGACAGTCACTGTCAGGTACGCATCAGTGCGCCTGTTGGCACGCCTGATTTTAGGAACTCGCACCACTACCTGTCGCGTTCCTGTCAGGTTGCGCGGAGCCTCTCACCTGCACAGGGGACGAGGCGGCACACTCGCACGGCGTCCGGCTTGTCCCCGTCACACGAGCCGATGGAGTTGTCGCTCGCCCGGCACAGGACCTGCCGCTGCTGGATGCCCTCGCCGCAAGACACCGAGCACTGCCGGGTCCAGCACAAGAGCACGGAAACCACCGCCCCCCCCCCCCCCACACACGTAGCCGTTACGTCACCGTCGGGGCGAGTGCCGGCGGAACCCAAGGCAGGGGGCGGTGTGACCGGCACCACGTCGCCGCCGTCGTGTTTCAAAATGCGTACCCCATGCCTCCCCCCCCGTCTCTGCTCCCCAAGGGCCCCGGCGGCCCACCCCACGTGTCCCCCCGTGCGTGCGCGTCACCTGCGACCAGGCCCCCGTGCGCCACTGCGCGGGGCAGGGCGTGCGGCTGCAGGAGCGCCGCGTGTCGGGCCGCTCCTCGGTGCAGTACTTGCTGTGCACCGAGCGGTTGGTGCCGTCGTGCATGGCCTGCACGCAGCGCACCGTGCGCATCTGGTAGCCCGCCTTGCCGCACGTCTTGGTGCAGTGCTCCCACTCCTCCGCCACCCACCTGCCCGGGCAATAAAACGGCGGCTCGGTAAGACCGAGCGATCTTCTTGTTCTTCTGCATGACCGGTCACGCGACAGCATCCGGGGTTGGGGTCACGGTGTGCCGTCATTTGGAGGGCCTCGCCGCTGGTCGATGGGCGACTTTGCGAGTCGGTGGCTAAGTTGGCGCGTAAGTGGGGGCGACTGGGTGACGAGTCGGCGGGCGACTGGGCGAGCGAGTGGCGCGGCGAGCCCCCACCTGGGTTGGGTACACTCGTGCAGGTTGCAGCGCCGCCGGATGGGCTTGGGCTTGCGGCTGCCGTTGCAGAAGCTCTTGTGCACCATCTTCATGTTGGACTTGCGCCGGCAGCCGTACTTGGTGTACTGTATGCCTGTGGGGGGTTGGCGCACACGCGACAGCGTCACCGCACGCTCGCTCCCACGTGGCGTCAACCTTGCGCGCGGAACCGTTACACAGTAAAACCTTGGATTGCGAGTAACTTGGTCTGCGAGTGTTTTGCGAGACGAGCGCATTTTTTTTTAACAAGTATTAATTTGATAAACGAGCGAGGGTATTGCAATACGAGTAGTAGTACGTATACGCTTTGTCTGCCGAGCGTCACGTGATCGCAACTGATAAACGAGTGCTTTGATATACGAGTGCTTTGGATTACAAACACGTTTCCGGAACGAATTCTGCTCGCAATCCAAGGTTTTACTGCACTCTCCTCTGCATCACGAGTGGAGCGCGACAACCATTACACCACAGCGGCGGCTGCCTCCGCTGCAGCATTGCCAATTTCGGAGATGCCGGCCCGCCGTGTTTGTGTGCGGCTCGTTCGCGAGCACCGTCGTACCGCTGCCGCACGGCTTGGAGCACTGTGTCCAGCTCTTGAGGGCCCACTCGTAGGCCTCGGCCTCCTGCAGGACGTTGTTGTTGCCGACGGGCGGCAGCGAGTCCTCGTGGATGATGTAGCGGTACGTGAGGCTCGACTTGGTCTCGTTGTCTTGGGGCAGGATCTGACCAGGCGCCGAAGGAAAAAGGTATTGTGGTGCAGCCCTGAGATTCCATTCCCAAGGCAAACTTGGCACGTGGTTGGAACCGATGAACTAACGTTGGCCCGATGGTCTGTTTTCTGGGAGGGCCTGCAAAGGGTAATTTGGCCTACTCTTCCACGTTAACGAGACGTGATGTAAAAGTTGGGTGTACCCACGCTTTTACCCACCACACGTGACCTGCCGACTGACTCACTGTGGTGCGCCGATCTACAGCGCTGGGTGTAAACCGAGGCGGTGAGATTTTGGCAACTGGCACCGCTCGATCGGCTACCACCCGGCACTCACCAGCACCACGATGGGCTCGGGCAGAGGCCCCGTGGAGCGCAGGAACTCCTTGCCGTCCTCCACGGAGTAGTCCCACTCCAGGCCCAGGTCGATGAAGGTGCGGGGGCTGCGCTCGCGTTCCCGCGGTTTCCCGCTCAGCACGAACTGCCCCGTCGCCTGGTTCTTCACAGCTGGAACGGCGGCACGGACGCGCACCGGCACGGGGACGTCAGCAGCGTTGGCGGCATGGGGCTAGTGGCGGCGCCGCTCGGCACTTCTGTCGAGCAGCGTCCTCGCAAGTTGGGTGCCCCCCGAGTCGGGGGGGGGGTCACAAGGTCAAGAGCCTATCGCCCCTCCGGGGATTATAAAATGCTTACCACTTTATTTGCAGTCGACAGTGGTAGTACGGTATTATGATGGAATGACTGGCCCCCTGCCATGGAAGTATGGAAATGTCACCAGCGTATAAAGGCTGCCTAATAAAGATAAGTGGCCGACCTTTGCTTATTTGAACAAAGATTCTGTTTTTACTTTAAGTGTATACCGATCGATTGAAGAGGTTCCTTGTGTGCGTGAACATGCGAGTGCACGTGCGTGTGTGCACCCGGTGGGGGGTTGAACTTGAAAGCAAACGCGAAAATCATTTTCTAAAAAAAGCACAGACAAAATTAGGCTTAGGAATGTGAAACGTCAGTAAAAAAAACTATGGGAAAACATGCCGAGATTTATGGATTTTTCTTTCGTAAACGGGGCTGAAATTTAAAAAACACATGCCCGACTTCTAAAAGTAACTCGGCGTGGCGGTAATTCCTCCAACGGGGCCCAGGTCAATATCTTCGGAACGCGACGCGGCCGAGTGCCACTGTGGATCAGCCACCGCAGTGTTGGCCATGCACAGGCTTAGCCACCGCCGGGGGGGGGGGGGGGGCGGGCCCCCCACGGAGAAATGCGTACACGGCCCCATTCCTCGCACCACAGGGCCCGTGTCGACCGCGCTCCGCCGCTAGCACCGGGGCCCCCCCCTGGGGTGAACCGAGGTCGACCGGTGCCCAGGCCGGCAGGGAGCGCCAGAAACTCCGGGTGAGCACCAGGGAGCAACAGGAAGCACCAGTGCTTCACTCGCAAACATGACGATGGCACCTCCACCCCTACACCCATTTAACCCGAGTGTTGAGTTCATAATGGCCGGGCATAAGCTAGGGGGTAGGAGGGGGGGGGGTTAGTTACCCAGGTTGTGGGGCGATGCTTCTGCTTCATTCACCATCAGGTGCCTCGCTCCGGCGGGGATGTCGAACATCTTGAGGAGACCTGCAGAGGCACAGCCACGGCGCCGTCACATTCACGGCGACGTCACGGCCACGGCGACGTCACATTCACGGCGCCGTCACGGCCACGGTGCCGTCACATTCACGGTGACGTCACGGTGACGTCACAGTCACGGCGCCATCACATTCACGGCGACGTCACATTCACGGCGCCGTGACGGCCACGACGCCGTCACGGTCACGGTGACGTCACAGTCACGGCGCCGTCACATTCACGGCGACGTCAGTCACGGTGACGTCACATTCACGGCGACGTCACAGTCACGGTGACGTCACAGTCACGGCGACGTTACATTCACGGCGACGTCACGGCCACGGCGACGTCACGGCCACGGGTTGATTTTCAAAGCGGCCAGTACCAAAAGGCGCAATCCAAGTTGTAATAGGTAAGGGTTGACGGAGGTTTTGATCTGAGCAAGGTTTTTCTGAAAAGAGCTTCGTGGGGGGGGGGGGGGGGAGAGAGACGACGATGACAACGGGAGGAGGGAATTCCAGAGAAGCCGCCCGAGGGAAGAGACTTTTTTGGGCCTGTGGGCCTGTTCTTCGCAACTGTGTTTATTATGTTTATTTGCCTGTCTCTCTGTCCACCTTTCCGACTATCTGTGTGTCACTACCTATGTCCATCTCTATGAATATCTGTCTGTATATCTGTCTGTGTCTCTGTCTGTGTGTGTGTCTGTGGTAGTGTAGCGGTTAACGCGCTGCGCTACGTGCCCGGCGACTTGGGTTCCATTCCCACTCACGGCCAACATCGGTGGCGATTATCTGAACCGGTCCTGGGCTTCCCCGAGGTCGACTCGCCCTCAAACGAGTACCTGGTGCGGCGTGTAGTAAACAGAGACAAAGGTGGCTGGGTGTGGTGCTGGCCACCCACCCCCTCGTGTGCCATGCCGGCCTTCACAGGTGCTCGCTAACAGCACTTGCCCCTACAGTCTGTTCAGGCTATATGGGGGGGGGGGCGGCTTTGTCTTTGTATGTTTGTGTTATTATCTTTGTATGTGTGTGTTATTATCTTTGTATGTGTGTGTTATTATCTTTGTATGTGTGTGTTATTATCTTTGTATGTGTGTGTTTGTTATTATCTGTGTGTCTGTCTCTATGTCGTCGAAGCGTTGAGATTTCCTCCCAATGGCTCTGTTCACAAAAGCTCTGTTGTTTGCTTTGCGAGGGTTTAAGAAGCAGCCAACAGCTTTTCCGGGTATTTTCCAAGCCGGGACACCACATCTGGCTTGTTTTGTTTCGTATTTTGGTATTTAATTTACTTGGAGAATAATGGATCACATTCCAAGAAGACATCATGGCTTTCACATGCGGTGTACTTTCCATTGACGAAGGGGGGTGGGGGGGGTGGGGAAAGAGGCACAGAGAGAGAGAAAGAGGGAGAGATTTGAATATTGGGAGAGGAGAGAGATGGAGAGGAGAGAGATGGAGGGGAGATTGGGGGAGTGAGGGAAGAGCCCAGCGGCAGACCGGACCCCTCCGCTCCGAGGGCCCGGAGCCTCGTCCACCGTGCGGGGAATCCAAACTTTGGTCTCCGTGTTCAATAAGCGTGCCGGCTCATGCGGTCGACCGACCGTCCGGAAAATATTTCCGCACCCGGCGCACCGCATCCAGCGTATGAGCGGCGCGCGCGAGGGGGGGAGGGTGGCTCGCGGACTCACCGGGCTTCTTGGGCGTGCGCGTGAACGTGCCCTTGACGGTGCGGCAGTGCGAGTTGTCTCCTCCGCACACCCCGCACTTGTCCTCCTGCTTGCTGGAACCCAGCTCCTTGTCACAGCCGACGGTCTGCGTGCGGGCACGGGGGGGAGGGCACGGGGGGGGGGGCAGCGCCGTCAGACGACGGGCTGCTGCTGCTGGCGCCGCTGACGCCAAATGGGCCGTGCCGTACCGTGCCAGTGGCGGTGGTTTCAATGCAGAAGGAGGCTGCCTGCTGCTGTGGCTCTGTTTGTGTCCAGCGACGGGAGGTGGCGGGGGGGGGGGGGAGGAGTGGTTCGTGCAGTCCGCTACAGACCGGGGGTGATCCGACTTTCGCCTCCCGCCCATGGCAAACGTCAGCAGCGACACCGAGTCCCCTGAGTCGACTCTGCTCCAAATGAGTACCCGGTTCCGAATCGCGGCACCGTGGCCACCGTTGACTCGCCCCTGCGGCCCGTCGAAGTAACGCGGAGGAGATCTTTGTCTCCGCGTGGACCCCCCCACCCCCCACCGTACCCCAGCCCGGCGCCGCACGTGGCACACTCACCACGCAGGCCCCCCGCACGCACACGCCATAGGGGTTGCGGTAGGAGCAGCGCGTGCCGTCGTGCACCAGCTGCTTCGTGTAGATCGCCTCGCCCGTCTCGCGGGACTGGCAGTGCAGCTCGCACAGCTGCAGCTCTGTGCAGGAGGTGGGGGGGCGGGGGGGGGGGGGGGGGGAGCGAGTGGGGGGGCGGGGGGAGGAGTCATGTGGCTGCACGGCGTCGGAATGCGAGCGCCCGACCGCTCCGCTGATGCGACTGGCGCGACGAGACGTGACGACACGTGTGCGGCACATGGCGATCGTGGTGGCGTTGGCGATGATGATGATGATGATAGCGGTGATGACACTGCCAGATTCCTCACCCCCCCCACCCCTACTCTACAACCCCTCGACTGGCTCCCAACACAGCCGGGGTGTGAGGTGGAGTCCTCGACGTTGGCAGAGGAATCGGTGACTACGGTAGTGTTATATTCTTAGTTTTTTCGGTAAAGTCACTTTACCGAAAAAACTAAGAATATGAATTACTGCAGTCACGAAAGCTTTAAATCAAAATTTACGGTAGTGTTGGCGGGCAGGCGACGGTGCGGGTCGGGCCGTACCGTTGGGGTGCTCGTAGGGCAGCCAGTGGTGGCGGGTGCCGGCCACCTCGAAGTGCGCGTTCTGCAGCTGGCACTGCTGGGCGCGGAAGTCGTGGTGCGCGCCGGGGCAGTCCTCCACGTTGCACAGCTGGTACTCGTAACTCTTGCCGGCACAGTCGCGCCCGCCGTGCGTCGGCCTGCCGCGGAGACCGCCTCCGTTTAGATGCGCGGCTCCGACGCGACGCGCGTGTGTGCGTGTGTGTGCGTGTGTGCCTGTGTGCGTGTCCACCCTCGTCCACGCTCGTGTCCATGCTCGTGTTCACGCTCGTGTCCGTGTTCACGCTCGTGTCCGTGTTCACGCTCGTGTCCGTGTTCACGCTCGTGTCCGTGTTCACGCTCGTGTTCACGCTCGTGTCCGTGTTCACGCTCGTGTCCGTGTTCACGCTCGTGTTCACGCTCGTGTCCGTGTTCACGCTCGTGTCCGTGTTCACGCTCGTGTCCGTGCTCGTACTCGGGGTTGTCACAGAGGCGCGTGCGGAAGCGCACGCCGACGCCGCAGGAGCGCGAGCAGGCACCGAAGCGGCTCCACGAGCCCCAGCTGCCGTCCTGGCGGAGAGGCTGGATCGCCGTCTGCCAGATGCAGTGGCCCTTGAAGCACCACTGGGGGGGACACACAGAGAGGGGACCCAGCAGCACACCGCGCTGGTGGTGAGGGCGGTGACGGCGATGACGGCGAGGGCGGTGGCAGTGAGCGCGGCGACAGTGAGGGGCGACGGTTCGGGGGGCGACGACGATGACGACGACGATGATGATGATGATGATGCAGCGGTCCCGACGGTGACGACGACAGTGTCTGGACGAGGGGCGACCCCCCCCCGCCCGCCCCCCCCCCCCGCACGCGACCCCACCTTGCCCGGCGCGCACTCCGTGCCGTCGAGCGGAGGCCCCTTCTTCGTCTTGCAGAAGTAGGGGTTGTCGGGGTGGCTGCACCACAGCTGCTTGCAGGGGTCGAACGTCCGGAACTGCGGCCGAGCGGAAAGAACGAAAATAAACTAAGCGGGGAAAAAGCGGGTCAAGGCCCAGAGTGCTGCGGTGTCACCGGCACAAGGGTGGGCCCCCAAAGATCAATTTGAGCAGGGCGAGGTGGCGGCGGTGACGGCGGTGACGGCGGTGACGGCGGTGGTGGTGGTGGAGAAGGTCTGCGATCCAACACCGTGGCAGCAAGGGTTGGTGGACCACGTGGATATTTGTGAATCTGTCAAAGCAGTCTTACTTGGCAAAGAGTCACTTTTCTGGGCCCAAAGACTCATAACTCTAAACCATAACAAAGTAAGTGAGCATAAAATCTCAACACCAAAACATTTCCTTTCAAATCTGAGCTTTTAAAATCCAAACTCATTCCTCCTCCAAAATTCAATGAGGTATCTATAAATGGATCATCCTGCACATTTTACTATTATAATTACGAGGACCCCCATACTGATAAAATCACGGGTGGTCACGGGGATCTGGAGCTGCCCGACTTCTAAGACCACATTTAACAAAGTGTCCTGGAAAAAACGAAACGAAGCTAAATACATCGCTGACACAACGTTTTTTTTTTGTAAATAATAATGGGTTTCGGAAAGGATGTCTAAAAACAGCAAATAATAATTAGGGAATTTTTCCAACGCTGCAAATACCTTCGCATTATCGGCGCGTTACAGCGACTTAACGCGAGGTCACGGTTTGCACGTGTAGCAGAACTAATTTAACACGCACATTGTTGCAACGAGGCTCGCGATACCCACAGCGTTCGGTCAACAGCGCCCAGTGGAATGTTCCACTCTTGGACCGGGGTCAGCCGCTCCACCACAGGGGTCAGCCGCTCCACCACAGGGGTCAGCCGCTCCACCAAAGTGGTCAGCCGCTCCACCACAGGGGACAGCCGCTCCACCACAGGGGTCAGCCGCTCCACCACAGGGGTGAGCCGCTCCACCACAGGGGTGAGCCGCTCCACCACAGGGGTGAGCCGCTCCACCACAGGGGTCAGCCGCTCCACCACAGGGGTCAGCCGCTCCACCACAGGGGTCAGCCGCTCCACCACAGGGGACAGCCGCTCCACCACAGGGGTGAGCCGCTCCACCACAGGGGTGAGCCGCTCCACCACAGGGGTGAGCCACTCCACACCACAGGGGACAGCCGCTCCACCACAGGGGTCAGCCGCTCCACCACAGGGGTCAGCCGCTCCACCACAGGGGTCAGCCGCTCCACCAAAGTGGTCAGCCGCTCCACCACAGGGGTCAGCCGCTCCACCACAGGGGTCAGCCGCTCCACCACAGGGGACAGCCGCTCCACCACAGGGGACAGCCGCTCCACCACAGGGGTGAGCCGCTCCACCACAGGGGACAGCCGCTCCACCACAGGGGTGAGCCGCTCCACCAGAGGGGTGAGCCGCTCCACCACAGGGGTGAGCCGCTCCACCACAGGGGTCAGCCGCTCCACCACAGGGGTGAGCCGCTCCACCACAGGGGTCAGCCGCTCCACCACAGGGGTGAGCCGCTCCACCACAGGGGTCAGCCGCTCCACCACAGGGGTCAGCCGCTCCACCACAGGGGACAGCCGCTCCACCACAGGGGTGAGCCGCTCCAACACAGGGGTGAGCCACTCCACACCACAGGGGTCAGCCGCTCCACCACAGGGGTCAGCCGCTCCATCACAGGGGTGAGCCACTCCACACCACAGGGGTCAGCCGCTCCACCACAGGGGTCAGCCGCTCCACCACAGGGGTCAGCCGCTCCACCACAGGGGTCAGCCGCTCCACCACAGGGGTGAGCCACTCCACACCACAGGGGACAGCCGCTCCACCACAGGGGTGAGCCACTCCACACCACAGGGGACAGCCGCTCCACCACAGGGGTGAGCCGCTCCACCACAGGGGTGAGCCGCTCCACCACAGGGGTGAGCCGCTCCACCACAGGGGTGAGCCGCTCCACCACAGGGGTCAGCCGCTCCACCACAGGGGTCAGCCGCTCCACCACAGGGGTCAGCCGCTCCACCACAGGGGTCAGCAGCTCCACCACAGGGGTCAGCAGCTCCACCACGGGCACGGAGAATTGGGCCAGGGGCGAGGACTGCTTTAACAAGCCGTGCACACGGCCATGCACAGCATCGGCACGACGTGGTGCGAGCATGGGTTGCAGGTGCGAGTGCGTGTAAGTGCGGGTGTGTGTGACTGTGACTGCGGGTGTGTGTATGTGTGTGTGACTGCGAGGGTGTGTATGTGTGTGTGTGACTGTGACTGCGGGTGTCCGGCAAAACAACCCCCTACCTCCTCGCGGTGCCGGACGGGCAACTCTGTCATGGACAGTGCTGTGGGGGGAGGTCCAATTCCGATTGGCTCCTCCCCTCATGGCGTCTGTGTCCACCACAGTGGCTAAAAGGGGGCTCTGGACGGGTGCAAGGGGCTGGTAACCCCTCCACCTTCAATTAATTACCACTAAACTACGAATACAAAATTTTACTAATAAGCTTGTGCCGGAGGCCCCGGGGGGACAGGCGTCTATGACGTCTCCTGGCCAAACCCCAATTGGCGGAGCCAGGAGATTGAATCTCTACCCTCGGGGCTCCTCCAGAAACAACGAAAAGCCACTACGGATGGCCACGTGGAATGTTCGAACGCTCACTGCGGAGGAGAGGCTGCTACTCCTCTGTCGGGAGCTGGACTGGTACCGCCTGGATCTCTGTGGCATTCAGGAGGTCCGGTGGACCGGTTCTGGCTCCTGCAACCATGAGGGGTTGACAGTCCTCTACTCGGGGCAGCAGACTGCCAAACAACAGAGTGTGGCTCTTCTTTTGAACAAAAGAATGAAGGGGGCGTGGGAGCGTGGCGGTGAGGTGTGGGAAGCTGTAAGCCCCAGGCTACTTTGGGCTCGCCTTCCCATCAACCGGAGGCGAGGAGTGGTGGTCGTGGTTACTTATGCCCCCACCGAAGACGAACATCCGTGGAGGGATGCAGGCAAAGCCGATGAGTCAGATGCCTTCTATGACCTCGTGTCACAGGTGCTGGCTAAAGTGGCCCCATGGGATAGAGTCATCATGTTGGGTGACTTCAATGCCCGAGTTGGTCATGATGCTGGCACCTGGTCTGGAGTGATTGGAGGGCATGGGCCAGATCAGCTCAATAACAACGGTAGGAGGCTGCTAGATTTTTGTGCAGCCCACAGGCTTGTAATTACCAACACGCTGTTCCGGCATCGGCGCATCCACACAACATCATGGATGCATGCCGGGTCCAAGCAAGAACATCTGCTGGACTACATAGTGACGGACCAGCGGATGCGAGCCCATGTCCTTGACACCAGGACCTACCGTGCAGCTGATCTGCCCTCTGACCATCGACTAGTCATCTGTAAGATGCGCCTGCCATTCTTCCACTCCGGCGGTGGGTGTACACCCAGGACCCCATTCCAACCTAAAGTGGCCTGGTCTCAGTTATCTGATGAAGGTTGCAAGCGAGAATTTCATCATCGCTTGCGGCTGGGGTTGGCATCGTCCCCCACTCCTCCTGATGTCGAGGGTAAATGGGCGAGGTTTAGGACTGACTCATGCAGCTTCAATGGCTGCTTTGGGTACGCGGTCCAGACCTCTCCAGAGACCCTGGCTGACAGAGGAGGTGTTCAGGATGGTTGAGATAAAGCGACAGGCCCACTGTCATCGGCTACAGAATCCCACGTCAGAGAATGAGGAGGCTTACCGCAGCCTTCGCTCGGAGGTTCGGAGAGCCGTGAGGCGCTGCAAGGATGGGTGGTGGTCGCGGGTTGCTGAGGAAATGGAGTCTGCCTCAGTGGCCCGTGATCACAAATCTCTATTTAACTCCATCAAAAAAGTAACCTGCAGCGCCACACCTATTACCATCATTAGGGGAAAAAAACGGTGATCCAATCTCCGACCCCCAGGAACAGGTTTGCAGATTTGCTGAGCATTTCTGTGAGGTCCTGGGGGAGGGAAATCCCTCAGCCAGGAAAACATCGTGGCATAAAGTGAGGATGACCCTGCTGAGGCTGCGGTGCCTCAAATATTGGAAGAAGTCACCCCCTGTGAGTGGCTGGGTGAGGTGCCATCTGTTGAGGAAGTACTGAAGGCGATCCGGAGTCTGAGACCAGGAAAGGCAGCGGGCAGAGATGATCTCACAAGCGAAATGCTGAGGGAGGGTGGCGCTTGTGCACAGACTGCCCTATATGACATCATAACAACAGTCTGGACCACTGGACGGGTTCCGCAGGATTGGAAGGATGCCCTGGTGGTCCCCCTCTTTAAGAAGGGAGACCACACAGACTAACAACTACAGGGGCATCTCACTCCTCAGTGTGCCGGGAAAGGTCCTGGCAAGGATTATTCAACATCGCCTTGCCAGGCACGCTGAGGAGAGGCTTGCGGAGCCCCAATGCGCTTTCAGGAAAGGGGGGGGGGGTCCTGCAAAGATGCCATATTTTCTGTCCGTTTGCTACAGCAGAGGTGTAGGGAATTCCAGCAAGACCTACATCTCTGCTTTATTGACCTGGTCAAGGCCTATGATACCATCAGTAGGCCTGGGCTCTGGGTTGTTCTTCGTGCTTTTGGAGTACCTGATCCTCTGCTCACGATCATTAAGGACCTTCATGATGGTGAGCGGGCCCGGGTAAAACTACGTGGCCGGGAGTCAGAGCCATTCCCTGTACACCTTGGGGTGCGACAGGGATGTCCTCTGGCTCCCACATTATTTAACATCTATTTTGACCACGTAGTTCGTGAAGCCTTCAATAGCTGTACCGGGGGAATCTCCATTTGGTACAGATATAATGGGAGGCTGATCAATGCCCGGGTGTGGTCAAGGGATGGCTCCCTATTGGTCAACCATGTTATGTATGCCGATGATTTGGTAATAGCCGCTCATTCAGAGGAGGAGTTGGAGACGCTGCTGCTGAGACTGGAGCGTGCCACTAAGAGATGGGGCCTTACCATCAGCCCCACCAAAACTAAGCACCTGCCTGGGTATTTTGTACCATCGGACACTCCACCCCCACAACTCCCAATCGGTGATGGGGCAGTTGTGGAAAGAGTGGAGAGTTTCCCATACCTGGGCAGTGTGCTTATGACCGGCTCCAGTTTAACAGCAGAGGTCTCACTCCGAATCAGTCGAGTGGCAATATCTTTTCATCGTTTGCGTAACGCTGTGTGGAAGCTACCTGGTCTGTCGTTCCGCACTAAGCGTCAGGTCTTCTCGGCCACGGTCATTCCCTCCCTTCTCTACGCTTGCGAAACATGGACCTCCCTAATAGAACTTCTTCGCCGGTTAGAAACATTTAGGCTGGCCTGCCTACGATCCATCCTAGGTTTAACCAGTCTGGATTGTGTGAGGAGCTCACAAATCCTTGAAAGATCTGGGCACAGTCCCATCGGTGAGCTCCTCTGGCAGGCAAGGCTGCGTTGGTTGGGTCATGTAGCCCGCATGCCCAGCCACCGCATGCCGAAACAGCTTTTTTCGGCCGGATCGAGGGGGCTAAACGGGCGCGGCACGGGCTAGAGAAGAGATGGAGTGATGTGGTACAGGAGGACGTGGAGCTGAGTGGACTTGCCAATGACTGGTACCAGCGGTGTCAAGATCGGCCTCTGTGGAGGAGGCTCGTGAAGGACGCTACTGGGCAGTTGGAGGCAGTCCCCCTCCAACAACAACGGAGGGCGGAGGAGGGATGCTCACAACAACGAGCGGAGCGCCGGGTGGCTAAAGCACAGCAGGTTGGCACAGTAGGGGGCACAGGTGGTGCATCAGCCAGTCATCTCAGTCATCTCAGTCAGTCGACCCATGGCACCTGGGTCTGCCCCGTGACCTCCTGCCACCGGGCGTTCGACACTTCACGTGGCCTCAAGGTGCACATGGCCTGGCACAAGCGTCGTGGTGACGTCACCGCCACTTAGTGGCGAATGGCGGTTGTTGTGTGTGTGACTGCGGGTGTGTGTGTGACTGCGGGTGTGTGTGTGTGTGAGTGACTGCGGGTGTGTGTGTGTGACTGTGTGTGTGTGTGTGACTGTGTGTGACTGTGTGTGCGTGTGTGACTGTGTGTGCGTGTGTGTGTGCGCGCAGTACGCACGGCCGTACACATCTTGTATCCCACGCCGAAGTCGAAGCGGCACTGCTCATCCATGGAGTAGTTGATCCCGGGCAGCTCGGGCATCGTCGGCCAGTCGTGCTCAAAGGGGTCGTCCAGCAGGCAGTCGTACGAGCTGCGCGGAGAGAGGAGGGGTGGAGGGGGAGGACACGCGGGTGGCAGGGGGTGACCACGCAGAGACAGGGGCACGGGGGTACAGAGACACAGGAACACGGGGACATGAGTACGCAACGTACACGTGTGTGCGTGTGTGCGCGCGAACACGAGTGCTTGTGCGCGTGTGCGTGCGTGACTGTGAGTGCGTGACTGTGAGTGCGTGCGTCACTGTGAGTGCGTGCGTCACTGTGAGTGCGTGCGTCACTGTGAGTGCGTGCGTCACTGTGAGTGCGTGCGTGACTGTGAGTGCGTGCGTCACTGTGAGTGCGTGCGTCACTGTGAGTGCGTGCGTGACTGTGAGTGCGTCACTGTGAGTGCGTGCGTCACTGTGAGTGCGTGCGTCACTGTGAGTGCGTGCGTCACTGTGAGTGCGTGCGTGACTGTGAGTGCGTGCGTCACTGTGAGTGCGTGCGTGACTGTGAGTGCGTGCGTGACTGTGAGTGCGTGCGTCACTGTGAGTGCGTGCGTCACTGTGAGTGCGTGCGTCACTGTGAGTGCGTGCGTCACTGTGAGTGCGTGCGTCACTGTGAGTGCGTGCGTCACTGTGAGTGCGTGCGTCACTGTGAGTGCGTGCGTCACTGTGAGTGCGTGCGTCGTACTGCAGGTATCGCGCGAGCTCCTGCCGGCTGCAGCGCGACCAGTGGTAGCGGTGGAACGCGGCCTGCACCAGCGGCGCCATGATGCTGCCCATGCTGGTCTCGTCCCCACAGCGGTTCCCTTGCCCGTCGTGCTCCATGCCAAGCCTGCACACGCACGAACACGCACGCACGAACACGCACGAACACGCACGAACACGCACGAACACGCACGCACACGCACACACGAACACGCACGAACACACGTGGCCGGGGCGTGAGCGTACGCATGTGCAAAAGCATACGATGGGCGTACGCGCGCGCTCAAACAAGCATGTGCACGAGCATGAATAAATAACGACGAAGAACCTCCGCGTAGCCTGTCACGGGCTGTTGGCGACCACGGTGCACGAGGGGGTGGTGTGGCCGCCACTGCACCCGGTCACCTTTGTCTCCCCCGGGGCTGACGTTTATGCACTGTGCATTCCAGGTCCCAGCGATAGCCTGGGACCTGGAATCGAACTACCGGTCGCCGGGGTTCGTAGCGCCGCGCGGAAACGGCTGCCCCACCGCTCATCCACGGGCACGAACAGAGACGCGCACACACTGGTGAGCACACACGCGGCCCAAGCGTGCTCGCATAGCCACGCCGGTTGCTCGGGGTTGGAGAATCATTGCGCCCGTGTGTGTCCCGCTGCACTCCCTCCCTCTCTCTGCAAGTGCCACCCCCGCTGGCCCTGCGTGTGCGTGAGTGCGTGTGTACGTGCGTGTGTGTGTGCGTGTGTGTGTGCACCCGCTGTGTGGCCACAGCTGTGTAAATTTGCCGACCGTGGGCAATAAAAACTCTTGCTGGGCTCCCCGGTAGCTGGCTGCAGTCCGTGAGAGCCGCTCGCTCGCATCTACAAACTCACTTTTAAAAAGACAAAGATCCCCCGTGCAGCCTTAACAGACTGTTGGGACAAGTGCTGTTAGTGAGCACCTATGGAGGCCGGCGCGAGACACAATGGATTCAGTGAGCAGCACCACCCCCGGCTGCCTTTGTTTACACACAGCACCAGGTACTCATGTGAGTCTGAGTCGACCGAGGGGAGGCCGAATCACTCACTTAATCCATCAACCCCTCAATCGCTCACTCACACATTCACTCACTCATTCATTCACCCATCGACCCACTCAATCAACCACTCATTCATTCACATACCCACTCACCCAAACACCGAGCAACCTGCTCCCTCACGTACCACTCATTCACCTTCTCACTCACCCACCTAATTACTCACCCAAAACTCGGGTCTTAACCTCATGTGGCGGATCTAATACAGATGTGTCAGGTCTAACACACACACACGTGATGGTTACACATCACACGCATGTGCGGGTCCAGCACACGCGTGGCGGGACAGGTGGCGGGCGGCACTCACACGTGGCCGGTCTCGTGCGCCACCACGAAGGCGGAGGAGAAGCCATCCTCGTGGTTCAACGTGCAGCTCCGCAGGGCGTGGCACATCCCCGTGACCGGAGCGTAGCCTGGGAGGGTGGGATGGGTGTGTGGCGTAACCGGCGTGAGTGTGAGACACGGGGGAAGCGATGCGGGGAGAAACGCGCAGAGGGGGGGGGGGGTAGAGATTGGGAAGGATGGTGGAAGAGTCGAGGGATACGAGGGAATGGGAGAAAGATGTTTGTGATGACAAAGAGGAGTGAGAAGCAAGTGACGGATGGGTTTTGTGACGAGGGATAGGGGTGTGTGTGTGTGTTTGTGACATGAGAAGAGAGATGGGAGGGAATGGATGGTGGGCAGGGATGCAAGGGATGGAGGATGTGGGAGAGTGTGTGGGGTGTGTATATTGCGCCGCTGGCCGAGGCTGTGAACTCAAGGTGAGCAGGGCCCCTTTGCGAGCCCAGCGAACGTCACCCCCACCCCCTCCTGCAGCAGACACCGCGCTGACGCCGCCGGGTTACGAAACGGGGCGACTCATCGGCACGGCACACGGGGTCGGGGGAAGCCATGGGGCAGGCGCCGGGGCCCAACGAGGACCCCTCCCGGTGGTCGGGGTTTTTGGGGGTGGCGTCGAGCCCTGGACGGTGTGTGCACGATTAAGTCGATTGGAAATGATCGATTGCTCGTGCCCTGTAAAAAATGGTGCACCGCCCCCACATCATGCCTCCCGAAGGTGGGAACACCCCTGAAAGCCACGCCCTGGCGAGACGGGGCGGGCGACGACGCTAGGCGAGACACCGGGCCCCCCAAACTGTTTACGTGTCGTCCGATTGGTCAAGTTATTGAACCTACATAATCGGTGGAGTGAACCGGTTACTCAAACAATCGGCGAGCCCACCTCCAGTGGGTGGCATCGCCACCGCCACCACCGGCCCAGCGAGCGTTTACGACCGCTTGGGCCAACCCCTGATACACCAAGGCACACTCGTAAAGCGACGCTCGTGTTTTTTCCTCTGCGATCGATTGCCATTTTTGGTCAGACACGGGGCAGGCGGGCGGGCTTGCCGGTGTTTTG
Source organism: Petromyzon marinus (assembly GCF_048934315.1). Lineage (NCBI taxonomy): Eukaryota > Metazoa > Chordata > Hyperoartia > Petromyzontiformes > Petromyzontidae > Petromyzon > Petromyzon marinus. Next base: position 3,176,330 of record NC_133707.1, read on the forward strand.
ACGGCCCCTGCATTTTTGCAATAACTCGTCTCGGTCGCGCCACGTGCGGTGTGATCCGCGGCCAAAGCCGGCCGCGAGAGCGCGCTCTGTGAGAATTCCCCGAGTCTCAGGAAGGGGGACTGGAAAGCCTCAATCTATTTTATGGCTCCGATCTGTTTTCGTAACGCCGGCACCGACCGTACAATGTATAAAATACAGATTCGGGACGGGGGACGGGGGACAGGGGACGACGCCTCTGGCTCCCGCCCGGTGAGGCCCTCGCCCGGCGTTTTCAATCGCGCGGCGTTTTTCGGCGCACGTCTAAATTTAAACGTCTCGGCCTCTGCTCCGACCATCATCGCGTTCGCGGCCGGGACGTGTGCATCGCGCACGGGCGCTGCCGAGCGTGGCGACGCACGCCGAGCGTCTGCGATTGAACCGGGTTCTCAAGCATTCCACGAGCTCACGGTCTCGGCCCGGGCCACGGCTGTCGCCTGATGAAGCCGGTTGTAATTACTGGCGAAACGTCGTACTCCGATTGTAAATCTTGTGGATTTGCTGTCCAACAAACCGGTGTGCTGTACCCGTAACGAATTGGAATGTTCCGTTTACGTGACACAAACCTTAATAATTGGCTGTGTCGGGTGGTGGCGGGTTTAACGACACATTTATATATTTACGCGATCCAACCCAAAAAAAACTAGTAGTATTATGGATGATATTGGTCGGGAAAGCCTGCGTGATAAAAAGGACAACGTCGCGGTAACGTTGGGTTGTTTCGCCAACATTTGGCCGGCGTGCGACTTCGAGAACGGAACCGGTTTGTTGCGATGACGAGCGCAGGGAAGAGCGGAAGTCCGCCCACCGACGTGAACGCGGACAGATTCTGTGCAAGCGACATCGTCGCAAGCGGTTGCGGCCGCTCTCTTGCACACGGCGGTGCGCGACGATCCGCGGGGGGAGTTCCGCGCGGAAATTAATCGCAAGCCGAACGCTCGTTACGGGAATTGGCCAAACGTTCCCAGTGCAGGCGTTTCCTTGGTTCATAAAGGGCATTGCTATTACATGGGGGTGGAGTGGTGGCGCAGCGGTTAGCGCACTATACCACGTACCCGGGCCACCTGGGTTCAATTCCCGGTCACGGTCAACGGCGGCGGTGAGCGATATCTGAACCGGTCCCGGCGTGTCCGCGTTCACAAAGCCGCACCGCATTCGCCATAACCGTTCTCACTTCCAGTAGTGGCGATTGCATCGCATCAACAAAACATTCGTCAACAGCACCAGGGGCGACACTTGCACATGCGCGGATTGGGGGAGCGGCGGAGGGAGCGGCGGAGGGAGCATGCACAGAAGACCCGCGGATCACGCGGTTGGGGTTGGGCGAGCGTTCGGGCGAAGGCGAAATGAGATCCACAGGGCGACGAAAACACGGAGGAGGTGGGGTATGAGGGGGGGGGGGCTTAGACAGCCCAAAGGCAGCATTCTCATTCCAGCACCGTGCAGTGGCTAGAGGAGCCGTGTGCGTCGAGTTAAAGGGACAGGCCACCCCCCGCCCACCGAGGGCGGCAGCTCCCGGCTCGGTCCCAGCGGGCCGTGGGTGTCGGCTGGGCCGGTGTCTGTTGCTTAAGGTGGCTGGGAAGCAACGGAAACGGAGAACGGGAAGGATTTCCGCCGTCGGAACACCGGTGGCTACCCAGCGCTCGCTCACAGTGACGTCCACTGTCAAATGAGCATCCAGCCGCTGCTCGTGTTCCAGTGGTGGGAATTCCACATTCCTATGGCGGGGGCGATTCAACGGATAGGACGACCACTGCCGACTTCTCCACACTCATTTCATCGGTCCCGAGCAATCTCCCGATTGCGAGCAATCTCCCGATTGCGAGCAATCTCCCGATTGCGAGCAATCTCCCGATTGCGAGCAATCTCCCGATTGCGAGCCGCTCGCTCTGCCACCGAGCCTCCTGGCCGGTAACGTGTAGCCCGTTTGTTTGGTGAGAACGGTCAACTGACCCCCGTGACCCGCACGGCGACGGGAGGCCCTTGTCCAGCAGGGGAGTGTGGCAAGGTGGCTGCACGGCGAGACGTACGTGACACGTTTTGCTTTTCCACTCTTTTCCCAAAGCCAGAATAAGAGGGGCACAGCGTCCGACGGGGAGATGGCTGCGCTTTTAAATCTGTTAGCGAGACGGGAGGAAGGTCGTTCGAAATATCGTGCGGTGTTAATTTGTAGCAAAGCACTGTGTAGCGGAGGGCACGCTTGCCGCAGAACGGGGGCATGAGAAAGAAGTGGCGGACATCGGAAATTCATCGCAAAAGCCCGGAGGACGGGTTATAACCCTGAGGTGTATCATCGGTGACGTTCTGCGCGTGGACCTTCCAACGTAAAGGGCGTCGCCCTTCCCGCCACCGCCGCTCACACCGGGAGCGTCTGGCTGTCCAGAAAGGCGATTCTCACGTGCCAGCGACTCGCGCTGCGAGAATCAATCCTTCCAGAGTCGTCCCAATTACATAACAATCAGCTGCGTCACGACTTGACCACCGTCCAAATCTGAGCGACGTGATTGGCTGTCACGGATCGGCGGGGGGGGGGGGGGGGGGGTGGGGGGGTGGGTCGCAATTCGATTCGAGAATTGATTTGTATCCATATATGCAAACCATATGCAGAATTAAATACAAATGACACAGGACACAGATGATACAAAGGAGAGTGGTGTGGTTGCCTGAGACGGGGGTCTGAGCAGGCAGGGGGCACACGACACAGAGAGAACGACGCAGCAGACGAAATGATTCAAAGGAGAGGCTCGTGCAGGAGGGAGATTGCACCAGCGGGGACACGGGGGAGCACTCGCACAGACACACAGATCGCGCGGCACGCTCATTCAGGCACTAGCGAGACGCACCGTACACACGGGGCGGATGGCACAAACGAGATGGTGCAAACGATCATTTAAAATGCAATCGATTTTCGAATCGAACCGTGACCGCCGATCGTGACAAGCCAATCGGCGGCGGGGTTCACCGTTGCCCGGCTGGCGACCCCACGGGGGGGGGGGGGGGGGACGGCACGCCGCGGTTACGCAATCCCAGGCCGCGGCACGGCGTCGGAGCAGCGCTCCTCCTCAAACGGGCGACGGCCGCGACGGAACCCGGGCCCTTCGAGCCCCTCGGCCACTCGCGACTCTTCCCCCTTCCCCGCCCCCCCCCCCGCCTCCCCCCCCAGCCTCCACCCTCACGGCGGCACCGCGGCTCCCACAGATTCTGCTAGCGTCGTTGTTCCTGCCAGCGGCTGGGTGACCGGGCGGTGCCGCTCCGACCCGGAGTCGAGCGCACAGGGGGGGCGGGCGCACAGCCCCCCCCCGCCCCCCTCCCCCCCACCCTCCCGGGAGCTCCATTTGCTCGGGGGGGGGGGGGGAAATCGGTCTTCGTCGCCGCTCCCAGAGGCTTGACGGCCGGTCCAGGCCGCGAACGACGCTCGGCTTCCGGCCCCCCCCCGGTTGGGAAGCAGAGCGCCGCCACGGGCCGCGGCACCGAGCGGCGCTCTCGCGACGAGCCTCGCCGCCACATCGGCGACCGACGGCCGGCCCCGGCAAAGCCGCGCGACTCGGCGAGGTTGGCCAGGAGCGCGGCGGAGGAAGAGGAGGCTACGGAGCCCGGGCGGGGAGGGCGGTGGCATTGTGGTGGTGGCACGGTGCCGTGCGCTGCAGCGGTACCGGACTGAGAATGATACCTTACCTTGCATACCTGCCGGACCGAAGTCCTGGCGGGTGAGGAAGATGGCGTGGTCGTGGTGCTCGGCGTGCTCCACGTCCGCACGCTGCTGCCCAAACGCCCAGCGGCACACCTGTTCCAGGCTCCGCGCCGGGTTCCCGCGCTCGATCAGGCTGATCGACTGCACGGGAGGACGATGAGGATGGGGGAGGGGGTGGATGGGGGGGGACGGTCAGGATGGGCGGTCGTGCGTAAAGGGCGGGCGCCACGCGGCAGCGTGGACGTTCCGCGCCCGTCCTCGCAGTGTCCCCGGAGAGGGAACGCCTCATTTGCCGCGCGTCCGGGAAGTCAGGTGACGCACGCAGGGGCGACGTGTTTGCAAACGTCAACTTGGTTTCTATCGCCTGGCGTGTCCTCAAAATACCGGGCCAGTTCAGGGCTGGGATTGCCCCCGTATATATATCCATTCCCTTAGCAAAAGGCCATTACACCGCGCAATGTTCCTAATATGACGACAGTGTGATGATTACATAGCTGCTGATTGTCATAGCCAATGCTGCTGCTGTTGCTGCTGTTGCTGCTGTTGATGAACATTACATGAGGATGATGACGACAATATGACTAATGATGACGATGACGACGATGACGACGATGACGTCGATGACGACGATGACAACGATGACGACGAGGGTGTGGCGGCGCCGTACCTGCCGGTAGCCCAGCATCACCATCCTGACGAGCACGACGTTAATGTGCGCCCCCAGCGAGTCGTCGTGGTAAATCTCGTTCACCTGCGGAGGTACGGTCACACGGCGCTCGTCACGGGTCCCACTCGCCCACCCGCCAACCCGCTCATTTACTCGTTCACCCGCTCATTCACTCACCCACCAACCCGCTCATTCACTCGTTCGCTCACTCACCCGCTCATTCACTCACCTGCTCACCCGCTCATTCACTCGTTCGCTCACTCACCCGCTCATTCACTCACCTGCTCACCCGCTCATTCACTCGTTCACTCAGTCACCCGCTCGCTCACCAGGCTACAAAAGTGGCAGTGCAAATGAGTGACGAATCGATTCGAGAATTGACCTCGGGGCGAATGCAGCACCTCCAGCGGTTGGAGGGGTCGCACATGAACCCCTCGCGCACGGTACACGTACGGACACAAAATAACGGGTCCGTGCATGTTGCAGTAATGGGGTCACGGTGACCTCACGAGGGAACACATCGCCCCCCCCCCACCACCACACAACAACAACAACAACAACCGCCATTCGCCACTAAGTGGCGGTGACGTCACCACGACGCTTGTGCCAGGCCATGTGCACCTTGAGGCCACGTGAAGTGTCGAACGCCCGCGGGCAGGAGGTCACGGGGCAGACCCAAGTGCCACGGGTCGACTGACTAAGATGACTGAGATGACTGGCTGATGCACCACCTGTGCCCCCTACTGTGCCAACCTGCTGTGCTTTAGCCACCCGGCGCTCCGCTCGTTGTTGTGAGCATCGCTCCTCCGCCCTCCGTTGTTGTTGGAGGGCGACTGCCTCCAACTGCCCAGTAGCGTCCTTCACGAGCCTCCTCCACAGAGGCCGATCTTGACACCGCTGGTACCAGTCATCGGCAAGTCCACTCAGCTCCACGTCATCCCGTACCACATCACTCCATCTCTTCTCTAGCCCGTGCCGCGCCCGTTTAGCCCCCTCGATCCGACCGAACAAAAGCTGTTTAGACATGCGGTGGCTGGGCATGCGGGCTACATGACCCAGCCAACGCAGCCTTGCCTGCCGGAGGAGCTCACTGATGGGACCTTGCCCAGATCTTTCAAGGATTTGTGAGCTCCTCACACAATCCAGCCTGGTTAAACCCAGGATGGATCGTAGGCAGGCTAGCCTAAATGTTTCTAACCGGCGAAGATATTCGCAAGCGTAGAGAAGGGAGGGAATGACCGTGGCCGAGAAGACCTGAAGGGTTAGTGCGGAGCGACAGACCAGGTAGCTTTCACACAGCGTTATGCAACCTATGAAAAGATATTGCCGCTCGACTGATTCGGAGTGAGACCTCTGCTGTTAAACTGGAGCCGGTCATAAGAACACCACCACACACGCACCACCACACACGCACCACCACACACGCACCACCACACACGCACCACCACACACACACGCACCACCACACACACACGCACCACCAAACACGCACCACCACACACGCACCACCACACACGCACCACCACACACGCACCACCACAAAGACAAAGATAAAGATCCCCCGTATAGCCTTAACAGACTGTAGGGGCAAGTGCTGTTAGCGAGCACCTATGAAGGCCGGAACGGTACACGAGGGGGTGGGTGGCCAGCACCACGCCCGACCGCCTTTGTCTCCCTAGTGACGATGTTTACACACCGCCCCAGGTACTCATTTGAGGCTGAGTCGACCTAGGGGAGGCCCGGGACCGGTTCAGATAATCGTCACTGGTGTTGGCCGTGAGCGGGAATCGAACCCGGGTCGCCAGGTTCATAGCGCAGCGCGCTAACCGCTACACTATCGCTCCCCACACACGCACCACCACACACGCACGCACCACCACACACGCACCACCACACATGCACCACCACACACGCACCACCACACGCACCACCACACGCACCACCACACGCACCACCACACACGCACCACCACACATGCACCACCACACACGCGCCGCTTCCTCGCGCACAGCAACGCGCCGCTACTGGCGCACAGAACCACAACGCGGCGGCGATACTGGCGGTGATGGTGGCGGTGATGGTGGCGGTGATGGTGGCGGTGATGGTGGCGTCGGGCAGTGCCAGTTGACAGAGACAAGCGGGGAACGTTGTGCGAGTGACGCGGGACTCTGCGGTTTGTGAGGCCACGAGCCGATCGCCAGGTGGGGGAGGAGCGGTAGAATTGGTATTGAGTAATCGGTCTGACGATCAGCACCAATACTGATCCCTTCACTACGATCAACATGAACACAGCCTATGAACACGAATACTGATCACTACGATCAACATAAACACCGCCCATCAACACGAATACTGATCACTACGATCAACATAAACACCGCCCATCAACACGAATATTGATCACTACGATCAACATGAACACCGCCTATCAACACGAATACTGATCACTAGGATCAACATGAACACCGCCTATGAACACGAATACTGATCACTACGATCAACATAAACACCGCCCATCAACACGAATACTGATGCCTTCGCCACACAGGCATCAAACACAACGATGTTTTCTGATCGCCATCGTCGCCGTGGTCGTAAGGAGCTACCATCTATCAGCTGGAGGACGAAGCCCTTCACAAAGCCATCCCGCCTTCACTCACAGTTGGTGTCGCTGCTGGGCGTGGAGGTGAAGAGTTGGTGGATCACGGAGGGATCGGTAAAACTCTCACAAGCTGCGAGGCTGCGAGGTAGCCAGGAGATGGCACTGCGAGTGTGGCGCTCTGAGCGTTGTCCCCTCGTGCGTGTGCTGGGTTTTCTTCCTGCTTTCCGGTGCCCTCCCTCACGCGACGCCAAGCTCGTTCAAGACGTTCAACACGTAGCAGGCTTTCGCGACCAATATTATCCACGAGAGGTTTTTGTTGGGTTAGATCGCGTAAATATATAAATGTGTCGTTAAACCCGGCACCAACCGACACAGCCAATTAGCAAGGTTTGTCACGTAAACAGAACGTGCCAATTCGTTCCTAGTACAGCAGCACTAGGAACGAATTTCTGTACTAGTAACGAACGTTGACATATTCTTGGTTCTTTCGGTAAAGTCACGTTGAAGGGAAACAATAAAATAACAAGATATATATAAAACATTAATATATTTTATTCTTCTTTGGTTCTTTCGCTAAAGTCACGTAGAATGAGAATAAAATAATAAAATAAAACAATAAAATTCTCACGACGTTTCGGCCACAACACAAGTGGCCTTCTTCAGGTGAAAGGAACAGACCTGTCGGGACGACAGTGCTACAATGAACGCTGCTAAGATTTGCAGCGTCTTTTAAGCTGGTTGGATGTGTAGGCTTTGACCAGTCACAAGCTAATCCCTCAACTGTTTCAATGCTAAATTCTCCTGTTTGATATGTAAACCCCTTTGTCAGGGTGCCTCACTTGTCTCAACCAGCTTAAGGGACGCTGCGAATCTTAGCAGCGTTCATTGTAGCTATGTCGTCCCGACAGGTTTGTTCCTTTCACCTGAAGAAGGCCACTTGTGTTGTGGCCGAAACGTCGTGAGAATCTTATTGTTTTATTTTATAATTGTATTCTCATTCTACGTGACTTTACCGAAAGAACCAAAGAAGATGAATCATTGCAGTCACGAAAGCTTTAAATCGAAATATATTTTATTGTTTCCCTTCAACGTGACTTTACCGAAAGAACCAAGAATATGAATCACTGCAGTCACGAAAGCTTTAATTCAGAACGTTGACATGTTATATTTACGTGACAAACCTTACTAATTGGCTGTGTCGGGTGATGGCGGGTTTAACGACAGGACTTGAGCGATGCTTCCCGATGCAGCAGGACCCCCCAGGGAAGGCAGCCCCTAAGACTCCGCGGGGCTTCCCCGAGTAAAAAGTCGTCGTCGGTAACGCGCGCTACAGGTCACAGCAGGGCACGAGTTGGACGCTGTTCTGCCTGCGGGGCTCCAGGAGGAGTTTCTGGACACCGCCACGCGAGGGAATTGAATCTGACGTGTGTTTGGGGCTTGTGTTTGCCTTCGTGAAGGCAGCTTATGTCTAATATGGCGGAAGGGGAAAAAATGGCAAGACCAATATTTTGTGGTGAAATCTGGCAGTGACCGACCTTCGCACCAACACCTGAACCCTTCCCCCAAAGTACGATCGTGACGAATCGCACACGGGTAGGCCCCAGGTCTCGACTTGCCCTCAATACCCTTCTCAAGCCTGAGGCCTTTGATAGTTGTGCAGCGATGTGGAAAAACTGGGAGCACTGGCCGCCACCCCACTGAATTGGTAACCTTCCTGGGCCCCCCCCCCCCCGTTGGATACTTCCCATGCAACCTTTCGACGGAGGAATTTAAAAAAATTCTATTTGCAGAGAAAAACGCAAAGATAACATTTTTTAAGGAGGTGTCGCTACGGAAACGTGGGGCTGGCCCATGGAGGCCTGCCACAGAAAACCAGAAGGACCCGTGCCCCCCCCCCCCCCCAGCTAATGATACCGCATTTTTTGGCGGGAATTTTGCAGTAAAATGTTTAATGGGCGTTTATAGAAAAATGCCAGGAAATTTGAGTCGGGGCAGGGCCCAGCTGCCGGTCTTGGGTCTGGGAAGCCTCTCAAGACAGTTATTCCATCTTGAAGGCAGAGCACGGCTCCCTCCACGGGGAGGCACCGTGGCCCTCGCAGCAACAAGCGCCTGGGTTCTCATCCTGATCCAGGCACCTTTCTGCGTGGAGTTTGTACGTTTCTACCCCCACCCTGTCCAGCTTTTTTTCCTCCGGGTGTCTCTCGTTTTCTACCACAGCAAACAAGACATGTAATGAACGTTAATGTTGCTGGCCAAACGTCCCACCGCAGCAGCAGCAGCAGCATCTTCCAGCGTGCCTCCCCTGGGTGATATAGTCGAGATGTTAACTCCCTCGCCTGGTATACAGGAGGCCGGGGGATTCGATCCCTACCCTGACGCCTGCCGCTGTATATTTGGAGTTTGCGTTTCTCTCTCCCCGTGACCGCGTGGATTTTTCTCCGGGGTCCCCCGGTTTTTCCCCTCCGCAATTTAGAATCAACCTCACGCGTTCATAGAGTTTTTGCTGCGAAAAAAAATCCTTGCGATGAGCCACTTCCGTTGAGTTATCATTCGCGATGGCCAAGTCGCTTCTGAAAAAGAGCTATACAGCTCAGTGGGGCCTTACCTAGTAAAATAAAAAAAATCGTTTTAGTAGTTTATAAGCAACTCTCGTTACATTATCGCAATGAAGCACACTCACACGGGTCTTTCTACACATCGATGTGAGACCAGAGGGCCATCACACACTGGGTTTTTAGAAATGTTTTCTTTTACCAAGTAAAAAAACTATTTTGTGTTTAAATGTAAATTTTACACACGTTTATTTGCATTCACCCATTTTTCCCTCATTGTTGGACATCGGAAACAATTGCCGTGACGGCGGAATGGGAGTTTAAATTGCTCGCAGGAATTCGGGAACGCTATTAGCGCTGGTCCGTGGGATGTTTGCGAGAGGCAGCATTCGATTTAGTGCTGTCTGTGAGTCCTGGGCAAATTGCCTTCGAAAAGTAAAATACGCGCACACACACATACACACGCACACACACACATGCCTGGCTACACACACATAGAGTCAACACAAAGATCCCCTGTATAGCCATAACAGACTGTTGGGGCAAGTGCTTTCAGCGAGCGCCTATAAAATCCGACATGGCACATGAAGGGGTGTTTGGCGAGCACCATGCCCGGCCACCTTCGTCTCCACAGCGGTGATGTTTACGTACCGAACCAGGTGCTCTTAAAGCTGGTTCGGATATTCTCCGCCGATGTTGACCATGAGCGAGGAATCGAACTTGTCTCGGCCGTTTCGAAGCGCAGCGCGCGGACCGCTGCGCCACGATACGCGCACAGACGCGCACATGTGCGCGCAAACACGCGGGCGCACGCACAGACGCGCAGACGCGCACGCCACACATTCCACTGCGCCTGCCGAAACGCAACTCATCTGGAGATTCCAAGGTCAGAATTTTTTCCTAAGTTTCACAATCGCCCGGTAAACAGGCGACGGACGCGGCCGCGCCGCGGTCGCAGTCGCGCGTCTCTCTCTGGTCTGCGCCCGAGTCGGAGCCGGCCGAGAGGGCGCCGTGCCGCGGAACGCACACCGCATTCCGGCCACGCACGCAACCGCGCGTCGTTACCAAATGTGTGTCCGTTCAGCACCACGCCGCCCCCCCCACCCCCACGCGTGACGACCGCACTTCACCACCCCCCACCCCCACGCGTGAACGGTAACGGTTGGATAAATCCTAAGAGCTGCGGTGGAAGTGTGTTTGTTGGGGGTGACGCTGCGCTGCTCTTCAATGCACAGAAGCTGCTCCTAAGAGCGTGCGGCACCACGGCGGAGCACTTAGCGGGCAGCTTGCACCGAATGGAGATGACGTCACCACTGAGGCTGTGCCAGGCACTCCGAGACACGGACGCGCACATACACAGGCAGACAAGGACAAGACCAAGACAAATATTCCCCTTTACAGCCTTAACAGGCTTTTGGGGCAAGTGCTGTTAGCGAGGCCGGCACAGTACGCGGCGAGGGGGTGGGTGGCCAGCAACCTCGCCCGACCGCCTTTGTCTCCCCAGTGGCGATGTTTTTACGCACGGCACCAGACACTCATTTGAGGCCGAGTCGACCGAGGGTAGGCCCAGGACCGGTTCTCCCAGGGATCGCCGGGGTGACCGGCAAACGAGCGCAAGGGCAGGGGGGGGGGGCAACCCCCCAAAGTCCAGCGATGGGGGGAGGGGGGTTGAAGGGGGGGAGCGATTTCCTCCCCAGCCCCACCGCTCACCTTGAGGGCCAGAACATCGGGTACTGTATTTGACTGATCATTAGCAGAGGAAATACAGTGAATGTCTTTAAGTTAATGTAGGGGGGGGGACCCTGTTTAAAAAGCGTGGCATTTCAGGACCACCCCAACTTTCTGCCAGAACAAAATGTACCATGGCAATGCCTGAGTGCCCCTCTAGCACACGTGAGCCCCTCTAGCCCACGTGAGCCCCCCTAGCCCACGTGAGCCCCCCTAGCCCACGTGAGCCCCCCTAGCCCACGTGAGCCCCCCTAGCCCACGTGAGCCCCTCTAGGTATTCTGCTGGCTCTGCTCAGCGCTGGTAACCGCCCGCCACGGGCAGACTCTGGAAGCCGCTATTTACACAAAGGAGCTATTTTTAAAGATAGGACAAATTAAAGAATCTGCTGTTTATTTTTTGGACGTGCAGAGCACTGGGCGGCAAAACAAGTGCCCTGGACAAACAAGGACGGAAATAGAACGGGACCTAGAAAACCACAAACAGAACCAAGAGCAGCACCAACACTCTCCTGTCTGGTGAATGTACAAAGATACCCCCCGTTTCGCCTCAACAAGTGCTGTTAGCGAGTAGCACCTATGAAGGGGGTGGGTGGCCAGCACCACGCCCGGCCACTTTTGTCTCCCTAGTGACAATGTTTACACACCACACCAGGTGCTCATTTGAGGCTGAGTCGACCTAGGGGAGGCCCAGGACCGTTTCAGATAATCGCGAACCCGGGTCGTCAGGTTCGTAGCGCAGCGCGCTAACCCCCCCCCCCCACTCCCACCAGCATCACTCCCACAGCTCGCCGCAGGCAGCCACAACGCTGCCCTCTGACCTCCAATCGCAGCCAAATCGGGATGTGAACCCAGAACTCTGTCGCAAGTCAACTCAATCCCAAACTCTCAAATACCAAACTCTCAGATCCCAACGCATTCCCTGCCCCCCCCCCCCCCCACCCACGAGATGGTGTGCAGAGTCATAATCACAATTGACAGGACCTTAGTCAATCTGCTGCTAGATGAAAGCCTCTCCCCGCACGTCCTGAGAGTTACGGGGGTTGTTTTGGCTGTACTTCACGACGCTGGTCGGCGCGTGTTGGCGAAGGGGGCGCAAGAACACACCGGTTCGGCTGTCGCTCGCCACGGATGTTAGGCACGGCTTGGGACTCGAACTCAGGGAACCAGGAGCAAAGTGCAGTGTGCTAACCACTGAGCCGCCACTCCTCCAGCTGCCAATTAGTCTCTTCCCTGCCCATGATTAAAGTTCTGTCTCTTTGCCTCTTTGTTTCAGGGAGGGAGAGGAGGGAGGGAGGGAGAGGAGGGAGGGAGGGAGAGGAGGGAGGGAGGGAGGGGAGAGAGAGAGAGAGGGACCGAGTCGTAGCGACGGAGATGGAAACTCTGCTGCTCCGACAAGGAGGCCTCTGGAATGCGTCGACGACGACGGTGATGATGATGACGACAGTGATGATGATGACGACGACAGTGTTGATGACGGCGACGGTGATGATGACGACGACGATGATGACGATGGCGACGACGACGACGGCGATGATGACGACGACGATGTAGGTTGAGTGCAGTGTTGCGATCTCCTCTCAAATGATTCGTTAACCAAAACAAAAGTGCAGGCGCACGCACGCACACAGGCACAAACGAACACGCGGCGGCGAGCACACACACATGCACACACACGCACACACGCGCGCGCACACGCACATACGCACACGCACAGACACACACGGGCGCGTGCACACGCACACACACACACGCGCGCAGACGCGCACAGACACGCGCTGTGCACGCACAGACATCAACACGCGCGCGCGAGGGGCGGCTCGCGATTATCTGGGGCAATGGGAGGGGGGAGTGGGGGGTGTGCATTAGAGAACGTACACGATGCACACACACACAAACGTCCATACGTGAAACTCACCGAGGCTTCTCTGGATAAATTAATATTGTTGTTTTCGTCGTCGTCGTCACGATGACAATTCGAACGGCTCGGGTCTCGGCGCGGCCGCAATTTACCACCGCTCCAGCCACACTGCTCGGAAGCGAAAACCTCCTCCTGAGCGAGTCGCAAAGCATTTCTAATTTTTCGACCACCAAACCACAATGGCCTAAATTAATTTACCCAGGAGATGACGCGGCGGGGACTCCTAAGAGCTCGGAGATCCTGGGATCAGCATCCCGGGTTTCAGATGCCCAGCTCACTCTTACGAATGACTCATTGTCGTCTCTCAATATCTCGCCCGGGTTAAACAAAATAAACGTGCAACTGGATGAAACCACATCATCGAGTGAGGCGAGTCTACCGTCTCAGCCCAGTCCACCTTCTCGGCCATTTCTATAACACTATTAAACTATTTTTTATTTTACCAGGTAAGACCCACTGAGCCACAGCTCTTTTTCAGAAGCGACCTGGCCACAAACGATAGCTCAACGAAGTGGTTTATCACGTGGACATTCATAGCAGCCAAGTACTCTAAACGTATGTTGATTCTGAATGTGGAGGGAAAAAAAACAGGAGGATCCGGAGAAAAATCCACGCAACCACGGGAAGAGAGACACACAAACTCCAAATATTCAGCAGGCGTCAGAGGATCGGGATCGAACCCACGACCTCCTGTATACCAGGCGAGGCAGTTAACATCTCATAGCCAGAGTGGTGAGATGTTAACAAACACCCTCTGTGGGGCATATGAAACGTGTGGCCCCCGAAAGTGGATTAAAAAAAAAGTCCCCATTAAAGTGACCTCAGAAGAAGTTCTGTGACGTCACCTTCCAGCACGGCTCTCTGCCACAGGGTGATGCACTGCCGGCTGCAGAATTCCAAACGGGAATGTCTTCGTCTCGCAACGCGATGCCAGCAACACAACTTGGAATATAATTGGGGGGTGCGGGGGGTCGATGGGGGAGGGGTGGGGGTGGCGGGGGGGGGGGTGTCCGAAGGGGATTATGATAATATCCTGTTGGGGTTTCCACACGAATCATCAAGGGGATACACCGGGGATCGCTCGCCCCCACCAAGACACTTTCCATCTCAGGTGGCATCCATCGTGCCTCAACACATTCGAAGCACCAACACAAACGATTTCCGCTCGCAGGAACGCTGCTCTTTCTGGGACGCACTCTGGAATCCCGCTGGAATCGCACTCGTTTGTAAACAACGCCGGTGTTGTTTGAAACTCTAGGACCTCATTAGTGAGCACGGCAGGAGTGGGGGATGCGTGTCCGGGGCTGGCGGCTTGCTCGCTCCCGGAGGGGGTGGGTGGGTGGGGGGGCAGCATCAGGTTCACAGTGAAGGTGCGTGAAAGAGAGCAGAGGTGGAAATTCCACATTGCTATGGCGGTGGGGGAAGGGGTGGGGGCGAGTCAATACATAGGGCAACCGCAGCTGAATTCTACATGAAGCGGTACTCGAGTTATCCACCACAGAGGAATGACGGTGGCGAGATGTGAACTACCTCACTAAGTAAACACGAAGTCGTGGGTTCAATCCCGCCTCTGACGCCTGTATATTTGGAGTTTGCGTGTCTCTCTCCCCGTGGTTGCGTGAATTTTTCTCCGGGTCCTCCGGTTTCCCCCTCCACATTTAGATCAACGTGGCGTTTGGAGTATTTGGCTGCTATAAATTGCATGGTGATGATGAGCCACTTCGTTGAGCTATCGTTTTTGATACGTCAGGCCGTTTCTGAGAAAAAGCTTTACAAGCTCAGTGGGCCTTACCTGGTGTGTAAAAAAAAAAATGTATAGCTTAAACCCAAAACAGGATTTGAACTCTCTCTACCACTGAGGCACCTGCCTGGGTTCTAAGAGATGAGGGATTGGGATTAGTATGGGGTTAAGAAGGGAATCGAAACACATGCGGTTTCCTAGACCGCTTGAAATCCAAGTTTGGAGTTCCAGATCGTGCCGTTTCAGCCACAAGGCGTGTTGCCAGCTGTGGCGTACGCATCAGAAGAATGCGCCGCTGGCAAAGGGAGCGGAACCACGTCCAAAAGTGCGGGGTTTCCAAGCCAGGCTGCGCGTTGAGCAGTCCTCCTCGCAAGCTTTCTCCGCGCACTACCACGGGCGTCTTCAGGAGTCGAATTCGGAATGAGCGGAGGGGAGTCGACGCCCGCGAGCGGTGCGTGGTGCAAGCCCGAGAGGAGACAGTGCGCGGCACACGGCGCAAGCGGCTGCAAAAACCTCGCGCAAAGAAACACGGAGAAAGAGAGAGAGGCGCGGGAGGAAGGGAGAGAAGGAGGGAAGGAGGGAGGGGCACCGTGGCTCAAACGCAACGTGGCGATGGCGCCGCGGGAGAGGGACTTACGATGTTCATGAGCGTGAGCAGGTAGTTCTGCACGTGCTCCTTGCCGTGGAAGCGCACCACCGAGTCGTCCACCGCCAGCAGCACCTCCACGTTGTAGTCCTCGTTGGCCGTGTGCCGGCGCGCCCGCTCCCGCACGCGGTCCCCCACCACGCCCTCGAGGTGGCGCAGGCCGTCCGCCAGCGCGCCCGCCAGCCCGTCGGCCCCTGGGACACCTGACAGACAACGCGGACGCAGACATGGTCAGATTAATCCATTTTCAGAGAGCTGTGAAGCTCCGGGATGAGATGCGGGTGCCAATCAGCGGCTGCCGAGACAGCGGGCGACAGGGCCCAGAGGTCGTCTTCAACGGCGTCGCCCTGCGCGACCCCGACCAGTGGGCGTACAGCCGTTGTAAACGCCACGCAGCGAGGCCTGCTGCTACCAAGGCGGACCCTGCGCCTCGCCTAGTTTGCACACTGGGTTGACAGTCTCCGACTTGGCTGAAGGGACACGAGGGACACAGCTCCCCCCGTGTAGCCAACGCGGTTGCTGGCAGCGAGCACTCGTGAAGCCCCAACACATCACCTGAGGGGGGTGGTGTGGCCAGTACCATGCCCGACCACCTTTGTTTTCCCAGCACTAATGCTTACACAGCGCACCCAGTACTCATTTAAGCACACCTGTCAACCTTATTACCTTATTACAGACAAATTCAAACCTTATTGGTTACCCCGCGCCCTTATAAATCTCAACGTTCATCCATCACGAGGGAGAAACACAAATAAATAGACGAAAAAATGTTGCCCATATTGAAACGGATGTACGCCGTATGGACCTGAATACTAAATTTCCCTGTATAAGAATACAGGTCAACCGCATGGCTTGACGGGGATGTTTAAAGCCGAGTCGAATAAACGGAGGCCCGAGACCAGTTAAAACATACACCACTCATTGTTCACCATTGCCGGGAGTCAAGATTTGAGATTTTTTTGAACTTGGAAAAATTTGGACCATGACGCAGGCACACAATGGCCTCACTAATTTAAATGGACATCGGGGGATGTCCACTGTGAATGAAGCAGGTGGCGCGAGATACTTAAGGTGAACACACCCGCAGTATTAACCAGGGCGGCCTGCCGGATTCAATCCTCTGCAACAACAAGCGGCAGCAACGCAAGCCAAACCCAGCGCGTTAGTGGGCCAAGCCGTAAGGATCTGGTCTGGATAGTGCTTGCTCTGGCAGCACATATTCTAATAATCTGGTGTTTTTTTGGGTTAGATCGTGTATGCATGATAACCTCTATTATGGATTATATTGGTCGCGAAAGCCTACGTGTTAAACGGATCTGGTTTGGTATTTGCTCTGGCAGTACATACACTAAGGATCTGGTTTGGTATTTGCTCCGGCTGTACATATACTAAGGATCTGGTTTGGTATTTGCTCTGGCAGTACATATACTAATGATCTGATTTGGTATTTGTTCTGGCAGTACATATACTAAGAATCTGGTTTGATATTTGCTCCAGGAGTACATATACTAAGGATCTGATTTGGTATTTGCTCTGGCAGTACATATACTAAGGATCTGATTAAGTATTTGTTCTGGGAGTACATATACTAAGGATCTGATTTGGTATTTGCTCTGGCAGTACATATACTAAGGATCTGGTTAAGCATTTGCTCCGGGAGTACATATATTAAGGATCTGGTTTGGTATTTGCTCCGGCAGCACATGCACTAAGGATGCGATTTGTTATTTGCTCCGGCAATAAATATACTCAGGATCTGGTTTGGTATTTGCTCCGGCAGTACATTTACTAAGGATCTGGTTCGGATAGTACTTGCTCCGACAGTACATACACTCAGAATCTAGTCTGGATAGTACTAGCTCCAGCAGTACATATACTTAGGATCTGGTTTGGATAGTACTAGCTCTAGCAGCACATATACTTAGGATCTGGTTTGGATAAGAAGCCAACTTGAGCCTCCAGCACAGAGAGCCGCTCGACCGCAGTGCAAATGTGCGGCGCGGTAAACACGAGCGTCGGCGCAACGCATCGGGAAAACTCCAAGGATTTATTTGCATTCACACATTTGCGAGTTTCGTTTGATTTATTTTTAACAGTTGCAATAAAACGCCGGGTTTAGAGGCCCGCGTCGCGTGGTGTTGCCGAGGGCCACTTGGCCGAAACGCGGCCTTCAACCGTCACCGTGGCGATCTTCGCTAAAGTCGCCGGCCGCGGATTACATCGGTGGCGAGTGATGCCGAAACCGGTCCTGCCCCCTGCCCGACCCCCCCCCTTCCCCACCATCTTCATCAACCGTGCTGACCAGCACAGAGAAGTATGGCCAACCAGCGTTCACGAATGACACGGCATTTGGAAAGTTTTCATCCAGCACCGGCTGACCAAGGAGCTGTAAAGAAAATAATATAACGGCATCTCGAAGAGAGCGCGACTAATTTAAGAAGCTGAAGGTTATGTCGGGTTGGAGTTTTCTCCAGTCGGACGGCAGGGAGCGAGAGGCTCAGCCTTGCGGCACAGGGAGGAGGCGGTCGTGCCGCGGGGCTGAGAACGAGGACGACGCTCCGCACGGACAGACTCTCAAGTTGCTCAACCAGAGGGGAGAACTCGAGGGACGAGGGTAGAGTTTCACTCGCGAGAGCAAGCCGGGCTTGCACGAGTCGCCACAGAGAGGCGGCCGTGGCCAGAGAGGAAGGAGACGCGGGGCGGTCTTAACTCCCGGACTCAGGGGGCACAGAGCCGCGGGGCGGAGGTCCGGCGGGCAAGGGGCTTCCCGACGGCCCCGCCGAATAACGCGCGCCATCGATACCGTCGCGTCTCGGCGCCCCGACCACCCGCCCGGCTAACTCTCCCCGCGCCCACGGAGCGCCGCGCCCGCCGGTGAGCGGTCCGCGTCCTCACGTGCCGCTGCGCCGGCCGATCCTGGCGAGCGGCCGCCAGCGCACCAGCTATCGCCTTCCGGCGTTGGGCTTTGATGCCGCTACAAGGCGGAGAGCACCGGCCGGCCGCAGTCGCCCGGGAACGATAGCGGCGGCGGCGGCGGCGCGACACAAAAGCCGGCGCTGTCTTGTCTGTCCGCGCCGAGAATCCCAACCCGGAGCCAGGCCTCACCCCGCTATCCGGTTACGTGCGACAGCGCGCACTTGTTCCCGGGCCGGGCCGGCGGAACGCAGCGGGCCGCGGTGCCGGAGTTTCGGCTTTCATGATTGCCGGCAGCGGGGACACTGCGGCTTGGGGGCACGCCGCGTAAAATTATCTTGTCCGCGACGCGTCGTCGGGGGGGGCAGGGGCCCCGCGTGGGGACGGGACGGAGCGGGGAGATCAAACGGCGCTGCACACGGCGCCCTTTGTGTCGCCGTCGGGGGTTCGTTTGACGGTTACCGACAAACGCGGCAGGGCCGCCGGTGAGGGCTGGCGAGCGGCCCGCCGGCGGGCACGCCGCCCAAACGGGTCGTCAGCCTCTGCCCCGCTCTGTCGCCGCCGCCGCCGCCGCCGCCGCCGTCGTCGCCGCTGTCCCTCCGTCGCTCATCGCGAGCGACTCCGTGGTCTGCGTGCCATCTGTTGCCCTGCGGCAGTTTGGCAGGGCGCGTGCCGCACATGTAGGTTGCCGCAATTTGACGGAGGGGGGGTTGGCGGGGGGGACCTCTTCCGTTACAGAGACGACGGACTCCGTAAAAAATTATAATAGAGGTTTTCTTTTGGGTTAGATCGCGTGCATTTATAAATGTGTCGTAAAACTTTGGCTTGGCTCTCCAACACCCCGGTGTGCTGTACTAGTAACGAATTGACACGTTTGTTTACGTGACAAACCTTACTAATCGGCTGTGTGGGGTTGTGGCGGATTTAACGACACATTTATATATTAACATGATCTAACCCAAAAAAAAAACCTCTATTATGGATGATGTTGGTCGTGAGAGCCTACTGCGTGTTAAACTCCGTAAAAATTGTGGCGATACAAAACAGGAATTTCCGAACCGGTTACAGGAACGTAAAATAAACGACAAATTCTCAAAACGATGTGGAGCCCCGCGGCGGGCTGGAGGGATCCTCGCACGACCCGCAACTGCCGTGCATGCTCCTGTCGTGCACGCGAGCCTCCAACAACGGTCTAAAAAGAACATTCGAATGTGTTTGGAATACAATAATGTACATGGGGTCACACTGAGTAAGAGTAATGAGATTGTAGCGAATGCACCGCGGAGCCCTGGGCATGCGGAACCCGACTCTTGGAACGAGTCCAACTGTGAAGCCATGTGAGCGGCACCCTGAGCGCACGGCGACGCACGCACCCCACACGCACGCACCCCGCATGCACCCTGCACACACGCACGCAGCACACACGCACCCTGCATCACACACACACGCACCCTGCATCCACGCACGCATCCCGCACACACGCACCCCGAACTTGTCCACCCGCGCGTCTCTCCGCCTCTCAGATTTGCCACGTGTCTGATTTTGGATTCGTTTGTCAGTCCTCAATGGTTGTGTTAATCTCATGTGGCTGTCTCTCTGTCTAACCGAAATGTATTGCTGTTTGTCTGTCCGTCTCTTTGCTCTATGTCCCAATTACAGGGTTTTTTCTTTGCTCCACTTAATTAAAAATCTGCAACAACAACAAAAAAACGCCCCAAAATATTTCTTGACTGCTCGTGAATGCATTACCACCGAGCCGGCTAAACTCCCGGTTTGTTTTCGAGACAAAGCGTCAGCCAAAGCCGCCGTAAGCCAATGTTCACGCTTGCCGTCACAAGCAATTAAAGGTCTCCCGGAAGGGCGCGCGGCGGCCACGGCGGCCACGGCGGCGACGGCACGAAGTGCCGGCCTACGAAGCGCCCGGCCTACGAAGTGCCCGGCTCGGTTCGACGCGACGGCGTGTGCGCGCGGCAGAGGGAGACAGCGGCGCGCGGGACGAGCAGGTGGCGGATCCGCCCTCCTCCTCCCGCTCACGTTTGCCCACGCTCCGAACCGCGCTGGCACGGCAGCCGGGTCGGGGGCGGGCGGAATCTGTCAGTTTGTCACGATCTCCCCGTCGGCACAAAACCGGCGTTCATCGGACCGTCGCCCACCGAGAAAACGCCGACGACAAAAAAAGCAAGACGGCCGCGTTTTCACTCGACGTACTTTTTTTTTTTATCGTGGACGCGATCCGCTTTGAAGTTCTCGCTGCGCCCTCGGCGCTTGCTCAGAGGAGTGAGGGCACTACCCACGGCGAGAGATGCCAATCAGCGCCGTCTTAATGCCCCGCTCTGACACACGGGCATTCGCGCAGAACGTGGAACCAAAAAGTGAAAAGCGCGCAGAGAAGCGCGCTTCGAATTACACCGCGAGACAGGGAAGAGGAGCGCGTGCATTGGAGAACGCACGCAGGCGAATGACATTGTCCACACTGTGGATAAACGTGGCATGGCCTCTGGCAGGACACGTCGCCAGAAGCGATGACGCACGACGGTCGAGATTAATAACGGAGCGGCAAGCCGAGGAATGCAACGCGTCCGAGGGGACGGGGCGCGATGGCATCGGCTCTCGTGTGCAGGAGCCGGGTGAGTTATTGCATCGTGGGATCGTGAGAGATGGCGGCGGACTTGGGAGGCCTTCATCCAGCAGTGGATTGATGACAATGACGACGACGATGCGGGCGCTGACACTGATGGATCAATAAGCCATGCGGGGAGACACGCATGGCTGATCCGCATGAGGGATAACCGCCCAAGCGTGACAAGAACTTTGACGACGGCGAACAAGAACGTGACAGCTCTTCGTGTATTTCTTCCTAAACACTTGTGTCTGTACTCGTGGAAAGCAATACACGTGAGAACTGTTTAACATTGCTGGTGGTTTAATCCCAGGCACGCGACGATTTACAGAATTTATCCGAAATCGGTTCGTGCGTTCGCGATATCCGCACGTCGAGTATTGGAGACTTCGCGAGCCGGTTCCGTGGCGGGGATCGCGAGACGAGAGGCCGGACGAGACGGACCACGGGATGGAGCGTGACACGGACCATGCGGGGCACGGTGCAGCGGAGACAGCAGAGAAGCCGCTCACTGGCGAGACCCGGCAGGTCACTCCTGCAGGTGACTCTCTCCTAGCCTCTGGAGCGTGCAGCTCGTTAAACAAATAACCTCGACGCGAATCGCGACGAGCCATCGAATCGCAGCGGAGGGAGGTGGGGGGGTGGGGGGTGGGGGGAGGGGGAATTGGGGGGTCCCGCCGACAGACGCGGTGTGCAGAGCGGCCGCGGCGTTTCCTTCCCATATGGGGGACCGGTCGCGGGCGGGCTGCCCCCCCCCCCGCCCCGTCATAGCCAGTGTCTTCTTAACCAAACCCCCGTTATTTCCACAAAAAACAGAGATTAGCCGTTTTACAGCTTATTCATATTCCTCTTCGACGGTTTCTGACAAAGGGTGAAATTGATCATGCACTCGCTCTGTTTTCGTCCGCGCGTCTCTCTGCAGCGCGAGGCATGAACTCTCGTACGTTGCAAAGCAACCCGAGTGGTTCGAACTACGCGCACCTTGAGAGAGGGTGGGTGGAGGTGAGGCTTCGAGTGCTGCGACTCGTATCCCCGCTGGGCCACACGGCGCAGCCCACACCTGTGCCCACACCTGTGCCCACACCTGTGCCCACACCTGTGCCCACACCTGTGCCCTCACCTGTGCCCACACCTGTGCCCTCACCTGTGCCCTCACCTGTGCCCACACCTGTGCCCTCACCTGTGCCCACACCTGTGCCCACACCTGTGCCCTCACCTGTGCACACACCTGTGCCCACACCTGTGCCCACACCTGTGCCCACACCTGTGCCCACACCTGTGCCCACACCTGTGCCCTCACCTGTGCTGCGTGCCAATAAAGTGATACACACGTGAATTTTGATTTAAAGCTTTCGTGACTGCAGTAATTCATATTCTTAGCTCTTTCGGTAAAGTCACGTTGAAGGGAAACAATAAAATAATAAAATATATATAAAACAATAAAAATTCTCACGACGTTTCGACCATAACACAAACGGTCGTCATCAGGTGCAAACCGACACACCTGATGACGACCGTTTGTGTTATGGTCGAAACGTCGTGAGAATTTTAATTGTTTTATATATATTTTATTATTTTATTGTTTCCCTTCAACGTGACTTTACCGAAAGAACTAAGAATATGATACACACCTGGTCAACAACAACCGCCATTCACCACTGTGGCGATGATGTCACCATGGCACTTGTGCCAGGCTAGGTGCACAAACCTGATCACACGTGCCCCTACCAGATTATAAGACTGCACACCTCCAACGCTTAGAATACAGGGGACGACATGCGTCTCATAATCCAGAGAATACGGTAACAATAATGACGATGAATGTAAGATGAAATACGAAATGCCCCACAAGTATCTTCTAAACTCTGCCTTTGTCCACCGGGTGTTATTGCGTACAGTGCGGCCGGCTGTCGTACGTCCATCGGCTGCCAAAACTCGGCGTCCTTCAGCGAGGCCTTGCCAACTTTTGCGCTTAAGTGGCCTTTTCACGAGGCTGTGGCCACACAGCCCTGATTTATCTCAAGATTGGCGTCAAATCTGAAAGCCCTCCTCGCATTTTTCCACTTTCCACGTCTCCCTTCCCGTGCACCCACCCCCCTCCCCGTGCCACCCCCAGCCCCCCACCCCGCACCCTCCGCCCACCCCACCCTCCCCAGTCCTCCACGTCCCCTCTTTCCCCTCTCCCCTCTTCCTCTCTCCCGGCAAGGCCCCATTCCAGCCCCATCAATGGCCCCTCTGCAGCATCCAAACCAAATCAATATTTTGCCACTTGGATGGGGCTTCTATTTTCTTTCAAAGCTTATACTATTACTACTACGACTATATACCGGGGATTTTTTTTTCGTGCAACACAAGGGCGCACGCACGCACGCACTTTGCCGAACGCCTCCGCGTTCAAAGCGAAAATCGAAGAATCGATTATTATTTTTTTCCCCTTTCCTCGTTCAAAGTCTGTCTTCTCTCGTGTTTTTGTCCAGGACCGGCGGCAGGACCACACGGGGGCCTAGACGGGGGGAGGGGGGGTGGTTCAAAGCCGAGCTCTTCTCTCAAGACGACGCTCCTCCTCAGACTCGTAAATCACCCCCGCCCCCCCACCTCCATTCCTGACCCCGCTGCGGGTGACGACGGGGTTAACGGCGCAGCCGACGAGCGCGCAAGGCGGTGCAACTGCACTGAGGCTGGAGCTCACGGGTCCAAGGGAACCCAGGTTCTGGGCTAACAAGGGGGGGGGGGGGGGTGAAGGGAGTGGGGGGGGGGGAGTCGACACTAGTGAGACTGCACTGTCGGTTAAAATCCACACCATTTTTGGGGTACATTTCCGCCGTGTGATTTAAACACCGCCGGGAAGTTGGCCCTGAGCGAGTGTCGGCACAGCGAGTGACCCCGTGACATCACGGCTGTTTTGCCGAGTCGGCCCAAACGATAATTATTTGTTTCGAGATAACCGTTATCGAGAACCAGTGCAGGACCTCACGTCAAAAGGTCATCGTGACCAACGTCACCGCACTTGGCCATCACTTCCTTCCTTGCGCTCGAGCCCGCAGTTTCGCCAAGTCGACGTGTGACCTTCTAAGTCGGCTCCACGTCCCACCACCGCCTGTGCACGAGCTGCTCCACCTTCGCGGTTGCCACTCCGTAGCTCGTCTCGACCGCACAGAATCGTCGTCCCTCCGATCGACGACGCGTCCCCGCCACCGCCGCGGTCGCTGCGCGTGCAACGGCGATCGACGCGCCGGACGGGACGCCCGCGCGAAGGAGACGTTCCATCTCTAGGGATTAGTCCGGGGGAAATTTTGTCGAAGCCCTGTTTGCGTTCAACACATACGGACGCGACAGGGGATTGTGCCCATTCACGCAGGAGGAGGCAGCCAGGGTGGGGGGGGGGGCGGGGCGGGGCGTGTGAAGGCAAGGTGAGGTGTGGGGGTGGGGGCCGTGTGGGAGGAGGAAGCCCAATGAAGAGGGGAGGGGGGGGTGTGGGCTGGTCAGGCCGTTGTGGATCTCCGAAATTTTGCTCAGTCAGCATTCTCAAACAACCGCCAAACGGCACGGCCGGACTTGCACACACGCGCGCCGGGAAACGCCAGGGTTCACCAACAAGGCGCACAATGCGTCTAGGGCAAGCGCTCGCGTATCCACGGCAAACGTTTACAGAGAGGGCCCTGAGTCTACAGTGAGAAGTGTATGGAGGCCGGAGGCCGGAGGTCGGTCGGCCGGTTGGGTGTAAGGAAGAGGCCACTGCCTACCCAGCACAACACGGGACGACTCGTGTCTAGGGCAAAGCATTCACACGGAGAGACGTGAGGTGCCAGGGAGTCACTTATTTAACCAGTCCAAAGAGTTTTTTTTTTCAGGAGGGTCCTGCTATGTTGGGATGTTTGGCTAACACCAATGACACACTGTGCCTGTGTGTGTTTAGCTCAGGGCGGAAACCAGAGAACACCCAATGCCGAACACGGGGAGAATTTACAAACTCCACAAAGACGGTGATCGTGCGAGTCGGGAACCAAACCCAGGTGCTCTCTTGCTGTGAGGCGCGAGCGTTACCGCTGCATGCCCCTAGCCTGAAGGAGTTTGCCACTCACAGTCGCCCTCTCACCCCACCACTCAGACAGCACTGAGGGAGGGCGAGGGGGGGGATGGGGGGGGGTGTTCAACTCTCACGAAATTGCCGAGCGTCCAAACGAGCCGTGCCGAGCGGCCTCCGGCCACAGCCGGATCCCCCCCCACCCCCCCCAACCACGGGTGGTAGCCAGAGGCTCATTTCTCACCGAGTATTTTCCTGGGTCGCCGGTCGACTGGAGTAGGGGGTCACGTGATGAGCAGTAGCCACAGCAACAGCGAGAGGCATGCTGGACGTGGTGTGCCGGGCGCGCAGATATTATCACGGTCGCCCACCAAGACACGTCTGGGCTGTGTCTGTGGCTACTACTCGTCGCTTGCCGCTTTCTCCGGGATACCAGCGACCTGGAAAATACTCGGCGAGCAATTAAGCCCTGGGGCACACAGCCCCTACTGCCAGGAGCGCCACGGCCGGCACGGAGGCCCCTGGCACGCCACGGCCGCGCCGCTACTCCGCACGATCCACCCCTTGCGAGTCGTGGGCCACGCCCCGAGCGCGGGGCGCTGGGCGCCACGCTGAACGCGGCCGGCGGCCCAGCATGGCGGTGACGTCACCACGGCGCTTGTGCCAGGCTAAGTGCACTTTAAGGCCACCCGCTGGCAGGAGGTCATGGGACAGACCCGGGTTGACTAACTGAGATGACTGGCAGATGCATCCCCTGTGCCACCCCCCTACTCTGCCAATTGGCGGATTACACACACACACACGTTCGTGAAACACCCTCCATACCCGTGGGTGTCGAGGTCCCTATCATACCCTCACTTAACGCCAGGGTATGGTGGCAGTACAGCAAGTGGGTTGATTTCCATCTGTATCCCATCCGCGCGGGCACTGGGCGTCACCTGCCTACAGTGGCCGATTTGCCTCCCATGGAATTAGCCGATCATCCCAATGTAGGACCGCAGAGCTTGGGCGACGGTTGGTAGCGCCGATTCTGGCTGACTTTACCAAGCGCTTACCTGTGGTTTGCCACGGTGCCTCCGTGCGAAAGCTGCGCGCGTTACCAACTCTGCGGCAGAGTTTCGCATTAACCGCGCTGCCCCACAGAAATATAACGGTGTCCGTACAACATTAGCAGATAATTATTGTTGGGGTTTTTTTTGCTGTTCGTTTTCGTTTTGAATTCCCCCACCGTAAGGGCCATGTGGCACGGTTTCATATTTTTTTGTGCGAGAGTCAGGGGACTGGGGGGGGGAAGGGGGGTGAGGGGCTAAGAGCAGGGCCCTAGCCTCTGACAATTTGAAACAACCGCGTGGGCTGTAAGGGGAGAAGGCAGGCACAAACGAGGCCTCATTAGCGCCACTCAAATTGAGCGTAACGAGCTCTAACCGCGCAGACCAGGGCGGTTAATTTCACACAAAGTAAATCGTGCTCAGAAAAAAACACGCACGCTCAGAAACGCTCACACGCGCTCAGAAACACACACGTTCAGAAACACACACACACTCTCAGAAACACACACACGTGCTCAGAAACACACACACGTGCTCAGAAACACACACACACGTGCTCAGAAACACACACACACGTGCTCAGAAACACACACACACACACGTGTTCAGAAACACACGCACTCAGAAACACACGCACTCAGAAACACACACGTTCAGAAACACACAAACACGCTCTCAGAAAGACACACACGTGCTGAGAAACACAAACACGCTCAGAAACACACAGACGCTCTCAGAAACACACACGCACGTGCTCTCAGAAACACACCCACGTGCTCTCAGAAACACACACGCACGTGCTCTCAGAAGCACACCCACGTGCTCAGAAACACACACACACACGCTCTCAGAAACACACACACACGCTCTCAGAAACACACACACGCACGTGCTCTCAGAAACACACACACACGCTCTCAGAAACACACACACGCACGTGCTCTCAGAAACACACACACACGCTCTCAGAAACACACACACACGCTCTCAGAAACACACACACACGCTCTCAGAAACACACACACGCACGTGCTCTCAGAAACACACACACACGCTCTCAGAAACACACACACACGCTCTCAGAAACACACACACACGCTCTCAGAAACACACACACACGCTCTCAGAAACACACACACACGCTCTCAGAAACACACACAGTGCTCTCAGAAACACACACACACGCTCTCAGAAACACACACACACGCTCTCAGAAACACACACACGTGCGCAGCAGCAGCCGCGATCGATCCACTGTTGGATGAAGGCCTCCCCAACCCGCAGCCACCTCTCTCGATCCCACGACGCAACGAACTGGCGAGAAACCGCCCCTCCCCGCCGCCGCATACGAGGCCCTCGGGTTCCATCGCTCCATCTCCGCGATGGGCGTCCCCTCTCTGGTGTCCCCCCCCCCCACCCGCCGCCTCGACGCGGCCGCCCGCCGTGGCATCAAGAGCCCGCGTGCGAGTTCTCTAATCCGCGCCTTCCTCTTTCCCCCGGCCTCGCAGGGGTAATTTAAGACACCCACGCACGTCCCCAAGCTCCCGTGCCCATTACACGAAGTCCTTCATCCCCATCCCTGCCGTCAGCTTCCGCGAGGACGGGGGTCCGAGCGAAGTCCCTACGCGACGCGTCTGTTCTGTACCGATCTTCTTGTGCCGTTCCTGTCCTAAACATTTCTTCTGCTCCATGTCCTTATATATATACACACACACACATAAATAATGTGTGTGTGTGTATATATATAAGGACGTGAAGCAGAAATGTTTGTTTTGTAAGCAAAGATGAATCCTCGTTTACAGAATAATGAACAGAATAGCGAAGTGTCTTGCAAGTGGCCTCGCGGATTGAAGCTCACGAGAGACGAAGGGGCAGGAGATGGGCCCAGCACACACGAGCGGTGGCCTCGATGCCAGCAGCAGCAGCAGCAGCGCCACTCAACGCCAACTTCTGCAACCGCAGGCCAATGTCGAGAGGTCGCCACGGTCTCCACACCTCACCGTCTCTCCCTTGGCCAGTCGACAGCCGACCTTCAAGGTTGACCTCGCAGGCCAATCGCCGCCGCCGCCACCACCTGGCTTTGGGGTCACCAACCTCTGGGCGCCACTCCAGTGCCCGTCTCGGTGACCTGCCCTCCCTCCCCCGCCCTGCACTCGTGTCCTGCCCATCGCATCCTCCACCTCCTCCTCCTCTTCCTCCCGATTACACCTGCGGTGCTTTTCTGCCACGGCCGACCCCTTTCCTTCCGTTAAACTTTCAGCGTTCTCCGCTAGCACCTGTGTTTAACGCCACGCGCTTTTTTTTTCCCAGCCGCTGCGGTTAAATTCCGCCCCCCCCCAGTTTCCCTTCAAACCAAATTAACCAACCTGCAAAGTCACCCAACGATAGAGCACACCCCCCCCCCCCCCCCACCATGGCTACCCCTCCCTCCCCTAATCACCCCCCCCCCTCGCCCCCCCCTCCCCCACACTCTAATTGATGGAACTAATCGCACCAATTACTATTGTATCAACTCGCGGGTAAATTGCAAAAACAATTCTCACAGCCAAATATAGCAGCCATTGGGACTCTAATGTGCTCGCTGGTTTCATTGTTTACGCCGAGTGATGGACCAAATTCTCAACAACAGCAACAGAGACCCGGCTCCCCACACAGCAGTGACGACTGCTCCGGCCTCAAGACCCCCCCCCATCCCCCGGGCATCCCCCAAAGCCACCGCCGTCGCCTCCGACCTCTCCGACTCTCCCACGGCGGGGTCACGTCGGCAGGCAACCACTCGGCCTCTCCTCTGCAACTCCAAGGAGGCGGCACGAACGGGGCAACCCTGACCGGGCGGTCACGGGGAGGGGGCGGGGGGAACGCGACGCGGAGGTCGGAGGTCGGAAGAGACCTCCCCGGGGCAACTGGGATCGCGATGTCGCGTCAAACGTGCGAGCAAACGAGGCGGGTTGTTGACCGACGCCGCGGTGGCCACGGCCTGGCCCCCGGGCTCGGCCCCCCCGCGGCTCGGCCCCGGCGCCCAGCGACCGCGTCGAAGACGCTCGCCAAGCGACTTGGCGAGATGTCGGCACATTCGGCGACTCGGCACCAAACCCCGCGGGCGAGCGTCCCCGTCGCCGGACGCTCGGTTTTCACCGCCAAGGCAACGACTCATAATCGATGTTTAGGGCAAGGCCACGTGGTTATAGCACCTTCCACCACGCAACCAAAGGCGTTAAACACGTGGGCAGGCGTCGCTGGTACGTCTGCCGAGCCGGAGACGTCGACAGCCTGGGTTTGAATCCGGGTTTCAAGCGGCCACCGGCGCTCCCCATCGAACCGCCCCCCACCTCACAGCTTTACCCAGAAATCGACAATTGAGCACCGGCGGGCTATCCCCGCCACGCTTGGCCGACCCTCAACGTTGCTCCTTCCGCCGCCGCCGCCGCCTTGACCGCGGCGTTACCGCGCCGGGACGACGACGGGGTGCAGGGTGGCGCTCCCCCCTCCTGCTGTGCAGAGGGGTAGCACCGAGGCCTCTGGGCGCCGACCGCTGACGCAAATAAATAAATAAAGCTCTCCGTCGTCTGATGTGCGCGAGTTGCTCACGCAAAAAAAAATAAAGAGAGGATATTTGATATTTATTTCATTTCATTTATTTACTTATTGGGAGCATTGTGCCAGGAAGCGCGGCCAAGAGGAAATGCGTCGTTTACAGTGGGGTCCCTGGTGAGGCTCGACGGCTCCGTGTCAACTCGATCGCGTGGATTGAGGCACCAACAAGCAGACGCTGGGTGCAGCGGTGCACGAGCACAGCTGCCCGTCGCTCCCGCACGGCGCGCCGCGACGTGTGAACCCGGGGCTCCTGGAGAGGTTCACTCTTGAGCCTCGACGGCCTCAACGGCACCTAGGGGACTCCTCCGCATCAAGCGGTGCAGGCTTCACCAGGTGGGGATCATTTCACTGCTGGCAGCGCGATGATCATGATGACGGTGATGGGCGTGACGATGATGCCAGAGTTCAACTATTGTGGGTGCTGTGATTTGGATGATGACGATGGTGATGATGATGACCTAAGTAGAGGAGGGTAGATTAGACAAGGGTCTCCATTTGATTCCTTGCACCAGGGCCCATGTCAAACACGTGACACCACCACTCACTCTCACACTCACTCTCACACTCTCTCCCTCACTCTCTCCTCTCTCACTCACTCTCTCTCACTCTCACTCACTCACTCTCACACACTCTCACACTCTCTCACTCTCTCACACTCTCTCACTCTCTCACACTCTCTCACTCTCTCACACTCTCTCACTCACTCTCACAATCTCTCCCACTCTCTCGCTCACTCTCACACCCTCTCACTCACTCTCACACTCTCTCACTCACTCTCACACTCACTCTCCCACTCTCTCACTCACTCTCACACTCTCTCACTCACTCTCACTCACTCTCACACTCTCTCACTCACTCTCACACTCTCTCACTCACTCTCACACTCACTCTCACACTCTCTCACTCACTCTCACACTCTCTCACTCTCTCTCACTCACTCTCACACTCTCACTCACTCTCACTCACTCTCACACTCTCTCCTCTCTCACACTCACACACTCTCTCACTCTCACACTCTCACACCCTCTCCTCTCTCACTCACTCTCACACTGATCTCACACTCTCTCCTCTCACTCCCTCACTCACTCTCACACTGACTCTCACACTCTCTCCTCTCACTCCCTCACTCACTCTCACACTCTCTCACTCTCTCCTCACTCACTCACTCTCACACTCTCTCACTCACTCTCACACTCTCTCCCTCACTCTCACACTCTTTCCCACTCTCTCACTCACTCTCACACGCTCTCACTCTCTCTCACTCACTCTTACACTCTCTCACTCACTCTCCCCTCTCTCCCTCACTCTCATCACTCTCTCCTCTCTCACTCACTCTCACACTCTCTCACTCACTCACTCTCACACTCTCTCACTCACTCTCTCCTCTCTCACTCTCACACTCACTCTCACACTCTCTCCTCCTCACTCTCTCCTCTCTCCCTCACTCTCTCCTCTCTCCCTCACTCTCACTCTCACACTCTCTCACTCACTCTCACACTCTCTCACTCACTCTCACACCCTCTCCTCTCTCACTCACTCTCACACTCTCTCACTCACTCTCACACTCTCACTCTCACACTCACTCACTCTCACACTCTCTCACTCAATCTCACACACTCTCCTCTCTCACTCTCACACTCTCTCACTCACACTCTCTCCCTCACTCTCACTCTCACACTCTCTCACTCACTCTCAAACTCTCTCACTCACTCTCACACTCTCTCCTCTCTCACTCACTCTCACACTCTCTCACTCACTCTCACACTCTCACTCTCACACTCTCTCACTCACTCTCACACTCTCTCACTCAATCTCACACTCTCTCCTCTCTCACTCTCACACTCTCTCACTCACTCTCACACTCTCTCCCTCACTCTCACACTCTCTCCCTCACCCTCACACTCTCCTTTTCTCTCACACACACTCTCCTCTCTCACTCACTCTCACTCATCCTCTCCTCTCTCCCTCACTCTCTCCTCTCTCCCTCACTCTCACACTCTCTCCCTCACTCTCACACTCTCTCACTCACTCTCACACTCTCTCCTCTCTCACTCACTCTCACTCTCTGCTCTCTTCCTCACTCTCACACTCTCTCCTTTCTCCCTCACTCTCACACTCTCGCTCACTCTGGCCTCACTATTCCAGCCCCACTCCCTCCCCCTCTCCCTGGGGCTCCCCCCCCCCCACCCCCCTCGAACTCTCCCGCCTGACGATACACGTTGAAGCGATTGCGAGTCTGTGGAGAGGCCCGCATCTGCTAGCGCTTAGGGGTGGTGGCGGCACTAAGCCTCTGGGTGAGACGCAGGCCCACCTGGGCAGCGGCCCCCATGCTCGCTCCCCAGTAGGTGATACGTCACACCGGCCGGCGCTTTTCAACTCGTGGACGCGCATGCACGCACGGACGGACGCACGGACACACACACACGCACACGCGCATGCACAAACACATGCACACACGCACAGACACACAGACACACACGCATTCACAAACGCACGCACAAACGGACACGCACACAAATACAAAGATCCCCCCGCATAGCCTTAACAGACTGTTGGGGCAGGTGCCATTTGCGAGCACCTATGAAGGTCGGTGCGGCACACGCCCGGCCGCCTTTGTCTCCCCAGTGGCGATGTTGTGACACACCGCACCAGGTACTCATTTGAGGCTGGGTAGACCTAGAGGAGGGCCCGGGACCAAATGAGATAAACGTCACCGGCGTTGGCCGTGAGCGAAAATCAAACTCGGGTCGCCGTGTTCGTAGCGCAGCGCGCCAACTGCTACACTGCCGATCCCCATTAAAATAAATCAAACACCAATTTGGGGTCTCAAGGGGGGGGGGAGGGGGGGTGGGGGTGGGAGGTGGTGGCCGTGGGAGGGGGTGGGAGGGTGATCGCTCCCATTGACCCCTTCCCTTGGATCTGCGACCTACTCGAGTCCTCGCTCTTTCCTCGTGCGCTGCCCATGCTGCCCATGCTGCCCACGAGCGACCAGCGCCCGAGTTCCAACTGGACGCGTCAGCCACCGTGGAGCTCACCAGGTGGCAGGAAACCCAAGACGTCACGACGCGTCTGTCATTGGACGAGTCATATTCCCACTGTGGCTACTGGCTCCGTGCGGGCAGGCTACGGAGAGACGTTTTCCGTTGGGAACTCTCACCAGAGAGCGGCGCATCACCCCGTGTTGGAGAACGGCCTGCGGAAGGCGATATCGGCCGTGTTGTGCGGTCCCTCCGAGTGACCTTTGAAGCGGCACCTTCCCCACCCCCCGCCCGCCCGCCCTGCCGCAGGGAATATTAGCCACACGGCAATCAAACGGACTTTTTTTGTAACTCTTAAGAAAGCTGGAGTCGCTCCAAATCAAGCGTAAAAACCAAATGTAACGCAACGGGGGATTCGCGCGGCGATCGGTGACCGCGCTGTGACCCACCGACTCGCTGCACTCGAGAACCCGCGGTTGTGTGGCCGA
This sequence comes from Petromyzon marinus, assembly GCF_048934315.1. Classification (NCBI taxonomy): domain Eukaryota; kingdom Metazoa; phylum Chordata; class Hyperoartia; order Petromyzontiformes; family Petromyzontidae; genus Petromyzon; species Petromyzon marinus. The sequence goes on from NC_133707.1 coordinate 3,209,577, forward strand.
AACCTTGGTGCGAACCCAGTTGGAGCCCTCCTTCCCCGGTGCCAGCTCGGAGTCTCTGATCCCTGGGCCACCGTGACCCATTTCTCTGCCGCCCCCCCCGCCCCCCGGCACCACCCCCCCCCCCACCCCCCACTGCAAGTGCGTTTCGCAAGGAACCATCCGCGCGTCGCTCAGCCCTCTGATCGGGAGACGCTCGCCTCCTCATCTTTCTTCAAGATATGGCGGACGAGCCACGCGCCGCCCGGCCGCGTTCGTTCGGCGCAGCTGCCAAGCGAGCAGCTTTTTTTTTTATCTTGGACGCCATCTCCATCCCTGAAATTCTAAGAATCGCGTGTGCCCCCCGTGTAAGCCCCCCCCCCTGCCTCGCCCCCCTTTGCCAAATCTCGCCCCCACCACCACCCCCCCCCCCCACCAACACCGCGCTCCACGCCAGCGCTGCTCACGTGAGGTTCATAATCAAAACACTGCCCTATTGTATAAGTGGCTACTCTGCGATAACAATAATAACGCTCGAATTCAAATTGGCCATTGCGCTATGTGGATTATCATCACAATCATTGGGGGTTTTATCAGTGAGGCATGCCCATATACCGACTCTGTCAGGGGCAGCCCACAGTGATGTATGTACATGGAAAGAGATCCATTTGGGGCTCACCAATGAAGCCTTGCCACCGATGCACCCACAGTCGAACATGGGCGACAGACCCATCGTTGGACCCCTGTGCTCCGACGCATTACGGCAGTGAGCGCAAGCGGCAATAACTCGCGTCACCGATGCTTCGGGCTCGCTTTATACGGTACGCGAATATATATATTTTTTAAACTAGAGAGGCACTGTGTGTTTTATGGACCGGATCGCATTTCCCATAAACCCCGTGTAACCCCCGGGCCTGCGACGACACGACACAGGGGTTTACGACGCTCGGTTTTTTTGCGCGATGACGGCGGCTTAGATTTAACGGGTTGATGAAATCGACAGCAATTAAATTAATTGAGTTTAATGGGATTCTCGTTACGTAAACGGCCCGTGTGATTTTTCATCGGAAGGTTTATGAAAAAATTAAATAACAGGGGACGTAAACAGGATTCAAATTTTTCATGACAGGTTTTTTGGGTTAGATTGCGTAAATAAATGTGTCGTCAAACCCGCCACCACCCGACACAGCCAATTAGTAAGGGTTGTCACGTAAACAGAACGTGGCCAATTTGTGACTAGTACAGCACTAACCGGTGTGTTGGAGAGCCAAGCCACAGCATTTACAATCCGAGTACGACGTTTTGCCAGTAATTGCAACGAGCTTCCTCAGGCGACAGCCAGATTTGTGGAGAAGTCCTCCTGTTTCGTGCCTTAAATAAAGGGGGTAGATGTGATGACGTCACTTGTGAGCTCTTCTTGCGTGAAGTGGAGGGGCGGGGGGGGGAATTCATGAATGCGTATAAATGACTATGGGTATCCAATTGCCATATTTGTCGTTAATCCCGTTACGTCGCTTTAGAAAGCACGCCGTGAACGACACGGTGACGCACAAGGTCCCTAGGGCTGCATGGACTACAACCCCCGAACAGGAGAGCGTCGTCCACTGCGCCAACCATGGCGACGCACCACTCCGCTGCTCCGGACGCAACCACCGAGGGGGGCGGGAGAAGGGAGATCAACAACCCCACCTCGATGGAGAATCACAGCTGATGCTCTACATTGACAAGATGAGCCACACACAAAAAAAATCGAGAACAAAAAAAATCTCCACTCACGTCAAGCCTCAAATCAGCCCATCATCCCTTTCCGGACCGATAAACTGGGTACCATTCAGTTTCGTCGCTCATTCCGGGCGCTGGGAGTTTAGCGGTGACGGAGCAGTTGGCGCACTGCACGAGTGAACCGCCAAGAAGTGTTCGATTCCCGTCCACCGTGGGCGAGATTTGCGTTCGCAGCACGCCGTGCGCTAAAACCGCTGCACCACCGCTCCGGTTGGAAAAAAACTCACTGGGATTCTTTGTTCGTAACCGAGATACAAAGCTCGCGGGGCCCGGTGCCACCGCGTACAGTGCCGTTGTATTCGTTGTTGGCCGAGGGCGATCACAGACTGGCGCGGGGGCGAGAGACGGGTTCCAACTCCCGCCAGGTGCTCGCTCTCCGCGCCCAGGTGAGCTCGCACGTTCCGTCACGTCCCACGACGTCACTGGCGGACAGGCCTCGTGGCGGCGGCGGCGGGGAGGGAGGCGCGCGTTGTTTATTTTTGTTCCCTTCGCCCTCGCGCGCCCGTCTCTCACTCCCGTCGCCCACCCCTGCGGCGCAGTGAGGATCGCATTCACCATCTTTAGGGTCCCCCCCCTCCTGCTTCATGCTCTCACCCCGCCTCCCCTACTTCCTTCTACCCATTCCCCTACCTCTCATCTCGCTCCACTCCACCCCCCACCTACTCCTCTACCTCTCCCCTCTCATCTCGCTCTACTCCCCTCCACGCACTCTCCTACCTCTCATCCCGCTCTACTCCCCTCCACGCACTCCCCTACCTCTCATCTCACTCTACTCCCCTCCGCACACTCTCCGCTCCAGCAACAAAGGCCTTCTGTTGAAGCCCCCAGTCAACATTGCGCTCAGTCGGAGGTCGCTCTTTCTCCACTGCTGCTCCCGTTGTCTAGAACTCCCTCCCTGCAGCCGTCGGTGCTGTCGACTCCCCGCCCGAGTTCAAGCCCAGGCTTGCCCTTCTCCTCTGCCTGTGACTGCCTCTCCCTTCCTCTCTCTCTATACAGCATACACAGTGTCAAGTACATCTGCCTGCCGTTACTGTGCAGCGTCTCGAGATGTGGTCGCACGTAGCCGCCGCCGACGACCAGGGGGGATGGGAGGGGGGTCATGGGGGGCCCTGGGCGCTCCGCTAATATTTACTCGGAGCGAGGTCGTGGCCCCGAGAACGGGAGAGGAACCGTGAGGCCGTGACAGAGGTGACGGAGAGAGACGCTCACGTACGCCGGGCGGCTCGCGATCGCCCAGGCAGCCCGAGATTTATTTGTTTCTTCATTTCACACTCTGACTCGGGTGCTCAAAGGCCCTGAACGCCGAGCGGCCGGCAACAAACGGCACTGTCGACGGGCGCCAGGCGCGTGTCACCCCACGGCACAAACGGCTCGGTGTAACGACGCGTGGTCTGCGGTTTGCGTGCGGCACGCACTTACCACCGCTCCGTCTGGGGTCGTCATTCGATACCCGTAGAATTATTTTCCTGTCAAAGTCAAAGGGGGGACTCTTCCCTGCCCATGAGCTTTATAGGTGGTGCTCATCTCCTGTTGCAGCCCTGAGGCAGTGGTGGAATTTCCACATTCCTATGGCGGGAGGGGTGGTGAGTCTCTCCGCAGGAAATCCACTGCTGACTTCCCCACAGAGCGGTACTCCGTTTACCAACACACTGGAAGGCATGAATGGCCGATTAAACCCCCCCCCCCCCCACCGGGATGTGTACTCGTACTCCTCCGATTGCGGGTCCGCTCGCTCTGCGGCCGTGCCTACAGAAGGAGCGTCTCTCGATCATCGGCGGTGGTTCATCCGCTACGACGCACGCGGATCGCAAAACACGGCGGTGGCAATGACGACAACGACGAGGACGGGACCCAGGAGCACGGCGAGCGGCGCACGCTTGGAATTACAGGGACTCCTCTACTTACGAGCATTCGACTCACGAACTTTCAGAGATACGAACAAACCTGTCCGTATGTCCAGTTGCCCGTTCGGACCGAGAGTCGTAAGTTAAAGCGCCACGCAATCGATGGCGGCGGTTGCATCTACATCTGCAGAAGATTAAGAACCAGCGGCATCTGCATCTACAGGAGATTATACAACTTTTAAAGCCATTCCCCGTGTTTAGTGAGGCAAGCCGTACAACACGTTTGGAGAGTGCCGTAAAGTTGAACCAAATCGACTTACGAACAGACCTCTGGAACCTAACTCGTTCATTAGGAGAGGAGTCCCTGTGCACCGAGATGGGACGTGAAAGACGCGCAGGATGGAGTGGGGCCCGGGCCCGGGCCTGGGCCTGGACTTGAGCCTGGGCTTTCTTCCAACCAAGGCGCGCCCCCTCCGACAGCGCTGATCTACAACAACCTCGCCGAGGTGGGGTCCCCACTCTACAAGAACTTTAAGCAGGGGGCGCGCAACATTAACAAGAACTAAAAACATAAAATGCACTTTCTTTGATAAATATTATGAATATACAAATATTTTGATGTCTCAAGGAGAAGGGTGGGGGGGTACCACCCCCATTGCCCAGCATTCACCCCCCCCCCCCTCCCCATCCTGGGGATATGCCAAGGGTCTCTCCTCAGCCCGCGCGGTCGCCACTAATGCGATTGTGTTTCCTATTTTCACGGAGCGCGGTTTGCTCTCGCCGGGCGCTAATCGGCTTTGCGGGCGCCGGGCTGAGACCTCGGTGACTTGCACACCAACCCCGGCTCAGCGACGTTCGTGGCGGCCGAGTGAGAGAGAGAGAGAGAAGAGACCGGCGCGCGGTGATGGGGGGGGGGGCAGAACCGAGCCAATCAAAGGAAGAAAGAATAATAAACGGGGAGAGAGAGGATAAGGTACATGAGGGCGGAGCTTGTGCAGTCGGTCACCTCAAGCCCCCCTGGGCGAGCAGTCGGTTCCCGGGACCTACAGGGGTCCCGGGAGACGAGCCCTGGCGCCGCGTTGATCGGGACGTTGAACGCCCATTGTCCGGTCCTGTCCCTCATCACCCTGCCACTCCTCACCCTCCTCTTCCACTGCCGCTGCCTCAATCCTTCACCGTCGGTGGGCACCGTGAAAACTCCCCCACACCGTGCCACACTTTCTTCCATCCTCCTCCTTCGCCTGCCTCTCTCATGTTCACATTAGCATTGCGGTGGTGCTCATCGCCTGTTTACACCTCTTGAGCTGGTGGTAGAAATTCTACATCCCTATGGCGGGGGCCGTAGGGATTCATTTTGTTGACCGTGGAGGGATGAACTCGTCCTTCCGCCGAGGCCCCAGGCCGGTTATGGAGAGCCTTCATCGGCCCTTCTGTCGCGCAGTCGTCTTCACCGCCCTCGCTGGCCCGCAGCACCGCCCTGCCCCCGTTTCTAGACTAGCGCCCGCGCGTCTACTCCCCGTCATGTAGAGCGTCGCGGTCACGGAGCCGACTCGCCTGACTCACACACAGGCTACAAAACCTCGGGCGGTGAAGATTGCGCACGCGGATATTCGCAGGAGAGGGAATCACCGCGAGATCCGTAGCAGTGGCGCAAGCGTGGCTGGCACGGGCCCTGGGTGCAAGGAATTCAATTATGGGGCACACTTTTCAATTTAGCTTCCTCGCCTGGCACCTGTGCCCCTCTGGCCCGTTATTTTTTTGTTTTTATCGCTTCTCACCTTCCGTTAAACCGAGCACCGAGCGGGCAGGTTTACACGGAGGGCATTCACGGGACCTGCGATAAAACGTGAATGGGGAAAAAAAGGTGGCGGATGGGGGGAGCGGATGAGGGAGTGGGAATTTATTTTTATCCGGAGATAAAAATACCGTGAACCCAAGGGACCCCCCCCCCACCCCAGTGCACAGCTGCCCCACTCCCAACAACCCCTGCCCCCCTTCCCAACGCTGCCCCCAACTCCCCAAGCCTGACTCTCCCACCAACCAACGGCATACACGGCTCCTCAACAAAACACCGCGTCAAATGTTCCAGTGTCCACATTAGTCGGCAACATTGGAAGGGGAGGGATTGGTGAGCGCTCACCTTTTTTTCCACAGCTGTACGAAAGCCACGTGGCTTAGCTGGTACAAAAATTACTCACTTCACAAACTCAACCCATCTGTCAATAATACTGTGCCCTTAAAGTGAAAACTACATCAGAGGTGAAGTTTAGGGCAATGGCTTCTCATCTTTACGCGAGTCAGCGGGTCTCCGTAACGAGTCCGCGGGTCTCCATACGGGTCCGCAGGTCTCCGTACGAGTGAGAACCTGGTTTAATCACGGGTAGCTCAGACCCGCACTTGAACCCAGCATCTCAGCGGTGCCGGCTCGGTGTGTCCGACACGGCCATTATGAACCCCACCGAGCCAACCGGCTGCCGCGGCACGTCCCACTTTTGGCGCGCAATCTATCTCGAGACCGTCGTGCGCACGCACGCACGCACGCACATCGGCACGGAGACGCACAGACACAATCAATCCACCCGCACCGCCACCCCAGCCACCAGTGCACAAAACCTCTGCCTGGCTCCACATGGCCACGAACTTTATCTGGAAGGATCTCGCTCCATCAATCAGCCGCGCCGCAGTCCGCGCTCGCAAGACGTTACACGCGAGCACATTTTTTTCAGGAGGAGGGTGGGGTGGGGGAGGCGGAATGTATTTGATTTAAAAAAAACTTTGCTCTTTCTGTCTCGCATTTAGTTCTTTTTTTTTGCTGCGCGCAAAATCCCAAGTCGTGAGTCACCGGCAGGGAATGCCACGTCCCGAGCGACGCGCAGGAGGTGGGTGACCGCCGATGCGCTCGACGGTGGACAACGCACGCCGCTCACGAGCTGCGGCAAACAACGCACGCGTTCACGTCGCCAAGCGAGATAGAGCGATGGGGCTCCGCGTAACATAAACAGTCTGTCTTTAAATAGTTTCGAGCGGGCCGCGACGATGACAGGGGAGCGGCGTTCACGCGGATGTAAGAGGCGTCCCTCCCTCTTCCCCGCCGGCGCGGCTAAAGGCGCGCCGCTCACACTCGTGGCCGGATTTAGGGAAAGCCGCGCCGCTCCGTGCCATTCTGCGTCTTTTTCTAAGCCCTCCGAGCAAAGCGAGTCGTGTGTCACCGCGAGGGCTCGACAGGGGGGGAGCGAGCGAGCGGGGGGGGGGGCGGGTGGACGCGATCAACCCCTCGACGTAGACACGGAACCACGGTCAGCAACGTGCCGCCCGGAGGGCTGGGACCACATCCGATCGCACCACTCCTCAAGTCCCGCATCTCCTTGACTCCACCACCGAGGAGGCCATCGTGGCGTAAACTCCAGCATCTCCTCACCTGCCACTGGCTGCCCACCTCATCGCCTCGCAAACCCCCTACGGCAACCCGATTGTGCACGGCGGTGGCTGCCCACCAAACGCTACCCAGCCTCGACCCTGCTTGGCTGCAGCGCTGCGGCCGTGGGCGCGTGATGCATCTCGAGCGTCCGGAAAGCACGCTCCCGCGTCGCGCGGCGGACCCCACTTTCAAAAACCCAGCTTCCGGGAGAGGTGGCTCTGGCCCTCGGGTCCGCAGCGCCGGTGCGTGCACGCTCCGGCAGAGCCGTTCAGGCACGCGGCGCCGGGTGCGCAGGATGCGGCCATGCCGAGCTCAAGGTCCGGGCCGCCACGAGGGGCCTTCTTTGCGGAGCGAGGCTGTGGAAGTTCAACTCGGTGCTGCCACAGCGGCGCATTCGGCCAGTCGGACGACGGAAACACGTGCCGCGTATAAATGGCCGCCGCCGGCGGAGCCGCGGCGCCGCATTCAGCGCGCTGCGTCTACGCTCGCCGCCCCCCGCAGCCCGTGCCGACCTGCGTGGCGAGGCTAGCACGGCGGGGGGAGGCCCTCATCCAGCAGGGGAGCGACAGTTTTGTGAATATCGTTATTTTGATCCGATTCCTTGCGAGCGGAATGATGCATTGAAGCTCCCCTATAACTTCACGCGCTGAACTCTGCACACCCACGCACAATCACGCACAGAAACTGACACACACACTGAACTATGCAACCGTACGCACCCACGCACAACTACACACACGCCGAATTATGCACACGCGTGCAATTGTGCGTGCGCACACACACACATTGAACTATGCAAACGCAGCCACGCACAATCTCGCACACACTGAAATATGCACACGTACGCCCCGACACACAGTTGCGCTCCCACTCACACACACACACACAGGCGCGCAGCGCTGCGGTATTTGAGCGCCGTGGTGGTGGGGCAGGAGAACGGGGCAGTGTTGGGGCCACGCGTGCACAGCGCGCCCTTTGAGCGACCACCACGGTCGCAGACGCGCGACTCCGTGCTCACGCGGGGCGACCCGGCCCCTCCCCCCCCCCCAACCCGTCCCCTACACCTCCCCCAACTGAAGAAATCTGCGGTGGTGAAAAAAAAAAGGACCAAGCCACGCAGCGCAGCAGTGGCAGAGAGCAGTGGCCACTACCAAGGCTGCGGCGAGCCTCCGCTGCTGCCAAAACAATGCTTCAACAATAGAGGAATGCTGGGCTCTCTATTTATTATTTCTCTGGCGTGTGCGTGCGTGCGTATCCATGTGTGTGTACGCATGTGCGTGCGTGTGCGTGCGTGTGTGTGCGCATGCGTGCATGTGCGTGCGCGTGTGCGTGTTTTATGGGCTCGCCGAGCCAAGGGGACCATGTGGAGCTCGCCGGGGATGAGTCAGAGCTTGCCAGGGTCACGGCGCCGGTCACCGTATTGCCGCGGTCGTCCGATCAAGGCCGCCCCCCTCCCACCCCCCCCAACCCACCCCTCGGTTGCCGTCGACCCCACCGCGCTCGACCGAATGCCCGCGATCTCAGCTCGACGGCTCGCGCGGGTTGTGGTGTTTTTTTTTTCTCTTTAACTTCACTAGCGGGGGTGGGGGGGGTGGGGCGCCCTTCCAAAAGGAAGAGAGATTAAATCGGCGCGGTTTCCGCTTGTTTTTCACACGGCGTGGCGCTGCCCAGCCGTGCGCATCCATCTCGGTGCGCTGCCCCTCCGTGCCAGGCCACGCCGCCGCTTGACCAACGTCACCGACTGCCGCCCGCTCGCTAGCTGAAGTAAGATGCGACGTCAGAGAAGAGCCACCGCTGCTCGGGCCTCATCAGAGTCCGCCCAGCAACCCCGCCCAGCCCCCTCTCGCCGAGGAATTTTTCGCTCGTTATCGGAATAATAAAATATTAATCAGAGCGATCGTCCACGGAACAATCGATCGCGCCGAATCTTCGCGTGCACATGCCAAAATACCGAGCGCCCAATAATTAAAACCTGATGATAATAACAGTAACGGTGATACCATTTACAGCTCTTTGTCAATCCACACTGCCGGATGAGAGCCTCCCCACACCGTGGGTGTCAATGCGCTAGTCAAGTGCTGTTTGGGTCCTAGGATCGTTTCAGACACGACTCTCCGCCAACGCTGGCCGTGGCCGAGAATCTAACTCAGCGCCGCCAGGTTCGTCGCGCGGTGGTTTGCCAACAGCGCCGCCGCCGCCGCCGCCGCAGCAGCAGCAACGGTCGGCGATTCCCAACGCGCGGTAATTCACCAGCGCGCGGTTCACCGAGCGTCGACAGCGTCTCGGCCGCGCTTCGCCGATTCACGACAAACCCCAGAAGCTTTACGTCTCACACTTGTCAAGGGGATCTGGCCCGGCATTGGAACACGTGGTGGCCAAGTCACCGATGGGAGCTTTTCGTTATTTCTCTCTCTGTGCGAGGGGGGGGGGGAAGTGTTGAGGTGCGGGTAGACTTAATTCAACCGTGGTGAGAACTCAAGAGAGACCAGCATGAAAGTCTCATTTGCAAGAGTGACATGGGGGTCACCCAAATGGCAGAGTCGCAAATACGTGCAATGAAATAAATAGAAATCGGTGCAAAAGCAACTGTGTTGCGGCAGAGAAGGAAAGGAGGGATTCACTGACAAGACAAAGATCCCCCGTATAGCTTTTAACCGACTGTTGGGGCAAGTGCTGTTAGCGAGCACCAACGAAGGCCGGCACGGCACACGAAGGGGGTGGGTGGCCAGCACCACGCCTGGCCGCCTTTGTCTCCCCTGTGGCGATGTTTACACACCGCACCAGGTACTCGTTTGAGGCTGAGTCGATGTACGCACACATGCACACACACACACGTGCACATGCATGTTGATGATAGAGATGCAAGCGTGTCGTGAGAGCTGCTGGTGGATTGTAAGTGGCGCCGCACTTTGTGTGGCAGCATTTATCTATTTATTCATTTTGCGTAGCCTACGTTCGCAACAGCGGCGAGCATGCCACCGGCGTTATATAAACGCACGCGCAGACACGCGCACGCGCAGACACACGCACGCGCAGACACGCGCACGCGCAGACACGCGCACGCACAGCTGGACTGCAGCTGCACGACGCGGTCCAGGCAATTACCGTCGGTTCATGATCTGTCGACTGCTGGATGAACGCCTCCTGAAGCCGGCCTGCTGCGTCCTGTGACACAACTAGCCCTCCGGCTCCCGCACGCTGTATTTACCGCCCACCGAGCGCGGCACCCCGAATGTGTCACGGGCCGCCTCCGCTCCGTGCCGGCTCCATTCTTTCAATCGTGCGGCTTTCACGGCTCTCATTCCCGTCGGGCCGTGTTCTTCACAACCCACCAGGGTTCACGACGGCACCGTGGCGCAAGCCGCCCGATGCTCACCGCACCTCACCGTCAACGCTTTCCTCCCCTCCCCATACCTCCTCCACGCAGAACGTGCCCGCAGCTGCCGCAATAACATCTGGGGGGGGGGGGTTGGCGGACGACGCGGCTGCCCGTCAAGTCGGGGACCTGGGTTCGAATCGCCGACCACGCTTCCAAGTGGTTTCCGTGGCGCAGCGGTAATTCAATCGCTGCCCTTGCCCCTTACGTCACCGGTGTTCGCCGTGAGCGGGAACTCGAACTCAGGCCGTTGGGGTTCATGGCGCAGTGCGCGGACCGCTGCGCCACAGGCGCAACGTCTCCCGGCCAATATCTGCGTGCGAACGAAGATCGGCGATCGTTAGACGGACGGAGCCGTCGGGAGCAGCGACGGCTCCGGGGTTTGCCAAACGCGCGGCCGTGACTTTTCGGGTCGGGCGCTCGGCTCGAAGCGCGCCAAAAACTGTCGTCGCAAATCAGCAGCGGCGGCGGCGGCGGCGCGCTGGACGCCGCGAGGCCGCGGGCTTCCCGGCGGCGGCGGCGCCGCACGCTCAACGCCCCCGGGGCCGGCCTTCGGTTCAGGCGAGGCCACGCGACCCGCGGGTCGGGGACGGAGGGGGAGGCCACGGACCCCGGCGAGAGGCTCCCGCGAGTGGACACTCGCTCGTGACGCCGCTGTGGCAGGCGAGCACAAAGCTGCACAAGCTGAACGCTCCTCGTCCACAACGCTGCTCTAAAACGGGGCGCACTCTCACGCAATGGGCGACGGGTTGTTTTGGCAATCGCTTTGCTTCAAGGGATATTATTTTATTTAATATTGATGACGTTTGTGCATTGGAATGCAATTATTTTTGCTTAGATTTCTAATTGATCGTGTTTGCTCCGAATTATCATTGCTTCAAATTGCTGTGCTTTGCTTCCACGTTGTTACTGGGAGCTGTCATTTTTAGTGACGCAGGTCACTGTTGCGCGCAAGACGCTGTCCTGGTCTCCTGCGTTCTCACCACCTCCAGCGACACCACAACAACATCAAAAACAGCAACAACAGCAGCAGCAGCAGCAACATTCTCCTTGCCGTGCGAGTGTCACGGTGCTCCGGAACCTCCACCTCACACCCTGGCAGCCGTGCCGGCCCGAAGGTCAGCCGGAGCGGGCACTGCCCACGCACGCACGCACACACTCACTCACTCTGCGGTTTGCCCACACTTAATTCGCCAAACGAGCGATGTTATTACGAAGGCTCTTATGTAATGGCCTAATTGGGCAGCGTCCAACCCGGCCGTGCGTTCCGCTCGTCGCATAGCGCTGCTCTTACACAGACGTCCTCCTCCTCCGCGATTTCAGTTGACCTCTGCCCCTACGGCCCCCCCCGCCCAGTGCAAGTGGTCAACAAGTCCTGAAACACATCTCCAAGGAGGCCGAAGTGCCCCTCGCACCCCCCAGCAGCTCACGAACCCTTGACTAAAAATCTGATTCGTATTAACATTTTATTTAGAAGTGGCTAAAGAGAACGGCGACGTCAACCCAACAAGAGGCGGTGGGGGGGATGAGTCGTTCGTCTGTGGTTGGGGTTGAACTTGGGCGGCCTAAGCCGGGGACAGGGTGCCAACAAGGGACCACGGCGCCGCCCCACCGTCCCTGGCCCTGCTCAGGCCCAGCCTCTCGGCCCCGGGCCCGTAGCCCGTGGCTCCACGCGGCCCGTCACCGCACGAGGCTTACGGTGCGATACCGCCCTTTAGCGCCCGTTAGCACCAGTTACCCAGCTCGATTGATACACGGTCTCCCGGAAGGTTGCAACCCCCAACGTTTACTTTGCAATACTTCGGTAGGGGGGGGGGGGGCGTGGTGGGGGGGGGGGGGGCAGTACATCTGATAATCGGGAGACCACGACATCCGGTCGGATCACGGCAATGCATCGTGCGAGGTTCCCGGACCATCTCTGGGCTATCCGCGCGACCGAGTCGAGCGTCGTTGTCGTCGCGAGGTGGGGGGGGGGGGGGGGGGGGGGGGGGGGGGCGGCGCTCTCCTCGTCGCGGACGGCCGACGGCGCGCGCTCGACCGGCGCTCGGCCAGGGCGAGCGCACACCTGTGTGGACGGAGGCCACGCCGCCGCCGCCGCCGCCGCCGCGCCGCGTCCAAACCAAACCCCGCGCTCCGCTCGGAACAACGCGTGAGCGAGCGAGCGAGAGAGAGAGAGAGGGAGAGAGGGAGTGCTGCGCTGGAGGTGACTGGCAACGTGCGGTATTTCTGCTGGCCCGGAGCGAGGGACTGAAATTACTAAATAAAGAAATGTACGAGAGAAGCCCGCAAGGGGTGCAAAGAAAGTACAACCGGCCGTTTAAAAGGATCCGAGCCCGGATTAAGGTCTCTTATCGCCGTCAATCTGCCTCAGCATATGCCTAGGGCTCACATCATCACAGACCGCACACAAAGGCACGCAGCAGCCATCCGTGTTAACACGTGTGCGTGTGTGTGTGGGTGCGTCAGTCTGTCTGTATGTCTTTCTCAGTCAAGGGAGTCAAAGGCGGCTGGGCGTGATGCTGGCCACCCACCCCCTCATGGGCCTTGCTGGCCTTCATAGGTGCTGCTGGCCAACAGCACTTGCTCCAAAAGTCTGCCAAGGGCTGCTTGTGCTGAGCTGTGTGGCGAGTTTAGTACTGGTGTGGGTGAGCTGTGCGCCGGACACACACACACATAGATTGCCTATTGACAGACAGACAGACACACGGATGGGCCTAGCAATACGCAGTCTCCGGGCTCCCATGGCAACGACCCACGAGGTAGAAGACGCTATGGGGCAGCTTGGAGGGGAGGGCAAGAGGTTCTGCTTGGCATGCCCGACCGCAGGACTGCCTGCTTGTCTGGAAAAGGTGGGCACAGGTTAAGGCGCGACCGGGGTCGCACGGACGCCAGGGGCAGACGAGGGGCGGGCGCCGCTGCTGGGGTCAGCCTGGCGCTCGGCGTGCCGCGTTCAACTCGGTTCAACTCGGTTCAACTCGGTTCAACTCGGTTCAACTCGGTTCAACTCGGTTCAACTCGGTTCAACTCGGTTCCCTCTGCTCGAAGCGACGGCTCCCGCGGGCAAAGCCTACGAAAGTGAGCCGTGCGGGTAAAAGAGGAGGCGTTTCACGATGGCGTTTGTGGTAAATATTACTCACTCCGCCTCTCCCCAGGTGCTACGAAGAACGGCCACTGCATCCCAGAGCAGAGAAAACCCCACACATCCAACGCAACCGGAATTGGTCAAAACGAGGCAGTGCTGACACTTTACCCGCTCGTTACTCAATGGGCACAGCGCACGGCACCGCCACCGCCTCCACTCCGTAAAACTTAGCAGGACCCTCCTGAAGGAGTCTTGAGACTCGGCGAGGCTGTCCCGGGTAAACAAGCGGAACCCAGCGAGATTAATGACGTCAACGAGCGGACACCGGCGGCTGGCAGTGGCGCAAGCCTCCCACGCACGCACGCGCGCTAACGCACGCGCTGACATGCTAAGGCACAGCGCTCGCCCCGAGACAAAATAATAAAAATAATAAAGCCACGAAACAAAAAAACAAATGGGACAAAATAACGAAAGAAAAACGCAAGGGGGCTAAGCGCCGACCGGGGGAATAAAACAAAACAACAACCTGGCACTGCGCTGAAGGGCTCCGCTAACGAGAGGCAAGCGCGGCAGCACCAAGCGGTGAAACGGAGACGCCAGGGCAGTGCCGTCCGGCCAGGAGAGTCCGCCACGGCGTGTGGGACGCATCGAAATAAATTAACACTCGCCGCGTCGCGTTTCACGAGGCGCGGAACGCGCGCTACACCTTTCATTACTCACGCGAGCGAGCAACTGGGGCGTGGGCCGCTGTTTTAGTTCGGCGGCGCAGCTCGGCGCGGAGGGCGCCCTGCCGGCCGCGAGTCTCACCGCACACGAGACAATGTTTCGCGCATCGTGGTGGGGACGCGGTGGCGGCGGCTGCTGCCGGCGGGGGTCGGAGTTCGATTCCCAGACACGGCTAACATCAGTGGGCGAGCCATAGCGGAAGTGGTCCCCAGGCCACCATCTCCCCCACCCACCCACCCACCAATAAAAAAAACATTACACAATGTGCACGCTTTTGTCAATCCACTGCCAGATGAAGGCCTACCAAAGCCAGGTTGGCAATGGACGTTGCTTGACCATACTTCACCACGCTAGTCGGTACAGAGATGGTGAAGTCATGAAGAAGGGAGCAGACGGGTGGGGTGGGAAACAAGTCCGGTTTCAGATGGCAGCCGTGGCTGGGAACCGAACTCAGGTATGCTAGGTTCGTAGTGCAGTGCGCTAACCGCTGCGCCACCGCTCCGACGGTACGCACGCCTGCTTCTAATAAAGTTCATGAATGAACCGAGGGGAATTAATTAATTAACAAAAATCTGGCAGTGGAAGAAATAAAGTTTACGAGAAAAATATCGTTGAGTGGTGGAAAAAAAACCCTGCGAGGATGAAACTTCTCACCGGTTCCACCACCCACGCCAGGCCCCGGCGCGCCCGGTCGGGAAGGCTCACGGCCCACGGCCCACGCAGGCCGCCCAATGTGAATTTAACGACGCACCTCTCGGGTTACTGCCACTCGTTACCGCCGCGGGCGCCAAAGCGAGGGGCCGGAGTGGACCCCTGGCACCGAGATAAATGCCGAAATGCAAATGACCCCCACATTACCGCGACCGTGCCCACACGGCTGCCTCGCTCCGCCGCGTGCCAGGCTAGGTTTTCCCGGCGAGGCCTCGGGCCCCGTCCACTCGGCTCAGAACGCAACGCGAGACAGGCGACGCGGCGCACGAGGCTCAGGGGGCCCAGGGGGCTCGTAATGGCCGTGTCCGAGCACTGATCCAGTGCAGTTGCGATTCTGGGCTCGAGCACAGATGTCGGCCACCTGAGGATTAAACCAGGGCTCTCAGAAGTAACAGGTTAATGGCTCTAACCCAGTTACCGATCAACGTACAAAAACGCAACACGACACGAGCTCCCCGTTCGATGTAGGCCGACAAAACCAACGGCACGATGAGAAGCAATACAAACGAGGTGGTAAAAACGAGGCAATGTTTTGTAAATCGATTCCTCAATCGAACCGCGACACCTCCCCACCCTCCCTCGCCGGGCCGGTGAATCATTGCGTGCCGCATGGATTATGGAGTGAGCGCAGCGGCGGCGGCGGCGGCCGTAACGGTGACACCGGCTCGGAGGAATGTAAACCGAGGCAACAACAAAGGGCTCTTATCTTGTCGCCGCACCCCGACGTCCGTCGTGTGCGGCCTGGCCCGCGCGGCACGAGTCCGAGACCTCGTTAATGAGGAAAAGATTTCAAAGTCGTGGTCAAGCGAGGCCACTCGAGCACCCCCCGCGGCATCACTCCCATGCATTGAAAGTGATGCCAATGCTGTGATGTCACTGGAGCGGTGCACTTATCAATCCGCTGCTGGATGAAGGCCTCTTCACGGTTCGTCGATCTCGGGGTGAAAGGGGGAGCTCAGGACCGGTTCCGATATCGCTCGCCACTGATGTTAACCGTGAACGGGAGTCGAACTCGGGTGGCCGGATCCATAGCGCAGCATGCGAGCCACAGCAACGATGCCTCGCCCTCTAAGTGTAGGCGAGATGCAATATCGTGACATGTACAGGAAGCAGTCCTGGGTCACGCAGCCAGGGGTTGCGCAGCCCAGGGGTCGCGCAGCCCAGAGGTCCATCAGCCAAGGGGTGAAGCTACAAGATGAGAGCCGCTCGTTTTCTTTGAATCGGTTCTTCATTTATGCCCAGGAGACAAGTGACGACCCACCCTAGGTGGTCGCGATCGCAACATGGCAATCAAACCAGAAGCACTTTGTCACACATGGGAACACACGGGCACACACACACACTGGCACAAAGACAACGACACACACTGGCACAAAGACAACGACACACACACTGGCACAAAGACAACGACACACACACTGGCACAAAGACAACGACACACACGTGTCCGTCCCACTTCGTTCCCGCATGCGTACATCTGTCCGCGCGTTTGTTTGTTTCTTCGCCGCCACAGGCCCCGTGGGACGAGCGAGGGAGGGCACCCAAACCGCACGGGCGGCGCACACGGAGCGCCGCGTCACGCGCTCGGCGAGCCGCCCGCCGTCCGCGCTCCACGACAGCGTGAGGAGCAGTGGCTCAATGGCTCCGCGGCCCCGACGGCCCCGACGGCCCCGGGCCAAGGGCGGCGCGATGGCGGTGATCGCGCGGCGCGATGGCGGCGTCGACGTACCGGTGGCGGGGCGTGGCGTGGACGTGGCGTTGCGCGGGAAGGCGCTGGCGGCGGCGGCGGACCGGCGGTACACGACGTGCACGCGGCCATCCTCCCCCCGCTCCGTCTCCTCCGCCCGACGTCCCCGCTCCAGCGGCTCGATGAAGAAGTCGTCGTCCTGCGTGTGGATGAGGCCGGCCTGCGGACGAGAGGTCGAGGGGTCGGCCCGGGAGGCGGTGGGGCGGGCGACGGCGGAGCGCGTCAGAGCGCGAGCCGTCGATTTGACGCTCGCGGCCGAGGTCAGGTCGAGCGGACGTCACGGCCAACGCCGGCGATTGTGCGACACCGTGCCGTCGATTCCTCCCTCCTGCTAGATCCCCTCGATGTCACGAACCCGACACTCAACCTCGAGGGACCGCTCTTACGGTCTCGTCAAAACCACTTGAGGTCACCGACCTCTGAGTGCCACTCTGATGCCCGTCTCGGTGGCCTGCTCTCCTTCACCCTGCACTCGTGTCCCGCCCATCGCCACTTCTATTTCCTAACTGCATCCACAGCACCGTCTTACTCCGAGTACCAAGCTGCTTACCCGCTCTACAAAATCATTCCATAACTCTCCCAGCGTCCCCCGCCTTCACCTGCATTCAAAATACCTACCGGCTTCTTTTCCCGCGGCTTTGCCCATGACAGAGGAACGCGTGGCGATTGCTCAAAATAAGGCAGGGATCCATTCGCTTGCACACGGAGGTAGCCTCGTATAGCCCCCCCCCCCCCCCCCAAGATGGAGTGGTGGCTAGGAGATGTTAACTATCTCGCCTGGTATGCAGGAGGCCGTGGGTTCGATCTCGACTCTGACGTCTGCTGTATATATGAAGTTTGTGTGTGTCTCTCTCTCCCATCATCACGGTGGCTAGGAGATGTTAACTACCTCGCCTGGTTTGCAGGAGGCCGTGGGTTCGATCTCGACTCTGACGTCTGCTGTATATATGAAGTTTGTGTGTGTCTCTCTCTCCCATCATCACGGTGGCTAGGAGATGTTAACTACCTCGCCTGGTTTGTGAGGCCGTGGGTTTGATCTCGACTCTGACGTCTGCTGTATATATGAAGTTTGTGTGTTCTCTGGGGGTCCTCCGGTTTTTCCTTCCGCATTTAGAATCAACGTGCGCTGAGAGTACTTGGCTGCCGTGAATTCCCACGCGACGACGATGAGCCACTCCGTTGAGCCATCATTTGTGATGGCCAGGTCGCTTATGAAAGTGCTATATAGTTCCGTGGGGCCTTACTTGGTAAAAGAACAAATAGTTTAGTTTAATAGCTTAAATATCCCCACCCCACTCCTTCCCCCTCCCCTCTCTTGCGGTTCACGGAATTGTCATGGTTTATCGCAGGAAAATTCTAAAGTATAAATAAATTATTATTCACCTTGTCTTCTCCCACACGCCTGCCAGGCGAATGTTCGCCCAGCGCCCGATTGTTTCAGCAAGCAATACTGCTGGACCTATTTCAACCTTCTCGTCAACAGATGCAGCAGCATATGTTTCACAAGCCCGTCTCTGCATCATTATCATCATTATTGCAGATGCACCCGGGATCAGACAAGTCTCCCCCTCCTGTATCGATTTGAATAAGTCTATCGACTAATTCAAATCGATTAATCGATTTTTGATTTTTAACACGATGATAAATATCGCTGCCTCTAATGGCTGTCAGTACACTACATCAATGTTCATTGCTGGGAGACCCTCGATGGAGAGGGCTTGCCCTCTGCACCACGTGTCCTCTTGTCACGGCACAGCGTGTTGTTCATTGTCACGCAGTGAAGCGCCCTTGCTTGACCGAACATTTTGCTCCCCGTTCTCAAATTTCCTTCTGAATATTCATCTCATTTCTCTGTTGCAAGAGAGATGGCGGTGGTCAGTGCTCGCCAAAATAAAGGTCTCTGTCCGGACGACCGAATGACCGACCGTTGCACAGAAATGCACGTGCGCACGCACAGGCGCGGGAGTGACACAGGTACGTACGTAGATTAAATAAAAAGCCACACATCGCCTAACAGACCACGGCCTGTGGGAGAGCCTAGACAGCAAAAGCCACAGACACCAACTGGGCTGACAGGTGCAAGTGAAGCGCAGGGAGAGACTGCAGAGAGACACTGTGCAGCCTAGAAGACAGCCAGTCTGTCTTCACAGAGACACACGGAGAGACATGCGGACACGTGCAGGTTAGGGTTAGATATACACAGGGACACTCACAGACGCTCACACGAACACTCACACGGCGAGCACCTATGAAGGCTGGAACGGTACACGAGGGGGTGGATGATCAGCAACACGCCCGACCGCCTTTGTCTCCCCAGTGGCGATGTTTACACACCGCACCAGGTTCTAATTTGAGGCTCAGTCGACCTAAGGGAGGCCCAGGACCGGTTCAAATAATCGTCACCGGTGTTGGCCGTGAGCGGGAATCGAACCCGGGTCGCCGGGTTCATAGCGCAGCGTAGTGCTAACCACTCCGCCACTGCTCCCACACACAGACACAGACAAACAGCCACACACAGACACAGACAAACAGCCACACACAGACACCCAGCCACACACAGACACACAGACACACAGCCACACACAGACACAGACAAACAGCCACACACAGACACACAGCCACACACAGACACACAGCCACACACAGACACCCAGACAGGCGAACATGAACCCACCCACCCCCACCACCTCGCCATCCCATCCAGCCGCTGGCCCGTCCACTCTGCACGGCCACGCGGCGTTTGCGAGTGCGGCGAGGGGAGGGGCGGGGCGGCTTCATTACCCGGACAAACGCGACGCGGAGAGCCGATTGCCAAAGTGCCGCGCGAGAAATGCGGTGTCTCGTTTCTTGTAGTTGGCCACCAGGTTTGCACACATCTCAGGGTGGATTTTGTCCCACTCCTCTTTGCAAATCTTCTCCAAGTCATGGAGGTTTCGAGGCTGACGTTTGGCAACTCGAACCTTCAGCTCCCTCCACAGATTTTCTATGGGATTAAGGTCTGGAGACTGGCTAGGCCACTCCAGGACCTTAATGTGCTTCTTCTTGAGCCACTCCTTTGTTGCCTTGGCCGTGTGTTTTGGGTCATTGTCATGCTGGAATACCCATCCACGACCCATTTTCAATGCCCTGGCTGAGGGAAGGAGGTTCTCACCCAAGATTTGATGGTACATGGCCCCGTCGGTGAAGTTGTCCTGTCCCCTTAGCAGAAAAACACCCCCAAAGCATAATGTTTCCACCTCCATGTTTGACGGTGGGGATGGTGTTCTTGGGGTTATAGGCAGCATTCCTCCTCCTCCAAACACGGCGAGTTGAGTTGATGCCAAAGAGCTCCATTTTGGTCTTATCTGACCACAACACTTTTACCCCGTCTGGCAAACTTCAGACGGGCATGTATATGTGCTTTTTTGAGCAGGGGGACCTTGCGGGCACTGCAGGATTTCAGTCCTTCACGGCGTAGTGTGTTACCAATTGTTTTCTTGGTGACTATGATCCCAGCTGCCTTGAGATCATGACAAGATCCTCCCGTGTAGTTCTGGGCTGATTCCTCACCGTTCTCATGATCATTGCAACTCCACGAGGTGAGATCTTGCATGGTGCCCCACGCCGAGGGAGATTGACAGTTCTTTTGTGTTTCTTCCATTTGCGAATAATCGCACCAACTGTTGTCACTTTCTCACCAAGCTGCTTGGCAATGGTCTTGTAGCCCATTCCAGCCTTGTTTAGGTCTACAATCTTGTCCCTGACATCCTTGGAGAGCTCTTTGGTCTTGGCCATGGTGGAGAGTTTGGAATGTGATTGATTGATTGCTTCTGTGGACAGGTGTCTTTTATACAGGTAACAAGCTGAGATCAGGAGCACTCCCTTTAAGAGTGTGCTCCTAATCTCAGCTCGTTACCTGTATAAAAGACACCTGGGAGCCAGAAATCTTTCTGATTGAGAGGGAGTCAAATACTTATTTCCCTCACTAAAATGCAAATCAATTTATAACATTTTCGACATGCGTTTTTCTGTTTTTTTTGTTGTTATTCTGTCTCTCACTGTTTAAATAAACCTACCATTAAAATGATAGACTGATCATTTTTTTGTCAGTGGGCAAACGTACAAAATCAGCAGGGGATCAAATACTTTTTTCCCTCACTGTACTAGTTTCAGGCTGAGTTGATCTAGGGGAGGCCCACGACCGGTTCTGATAACCATATTCTTGGTTCTTTCGGTAAAGTCACGTAGAAGGAAACAATAAAATAATAAAAATATAAAACAATAAAATTTGAATATGAATCCCTGCAGTCACGAAAGCTTGAAATCAAAGGTTCTGGATAGCCGTCAATGGTGTTGGCCGTGAGCGGCAATCGAACTCGGGTCGCCGGGCACGTAGCGCAACGTGCTAAACCACTGCGCCAACGCTCCCCACGCCCAACCACACGCACGGCAGTGTGGCACGAATCTCACGACGTTCACACACCGCGCGAAATGAGCTGCCGCCGCCCGGGCCGATTCGCCCCTTTATTGGAGACGGAGGCATCGGAGGGCGCTCTCGGCAAAAAGGAAAATCGGACGGAAACGACCGACTGGCAAACAACTGGCGAACGCGGCTTCGCTGGACGTGAACCACCAAGCATGGAGTGGATGCAATTTCATCCTCGCAGCAGCAGCCGCAGCAGCAGCAGCAGCAGCCGCAGCAGCGCTCCCACTTCACGCAGCACGCCAACATCGGCGACGAACCTGCTGCTGCTGTTGTTGTTGTTTATACTTCACCGATGTGAATGCAGAGCTCCTAGCCACCGTGAGTCTCTCCTAGCCACCGTGAGTCCCGCTAAACATCACCGCCAAGCCCCCCCCCCCTCCGCTCCCGCGACAACCTCGCTCGTTAAGAAACCAACGAGGCGAGCCGCACGAGAGCCTGGGATTAATTACGGCAAATAGAAAGGGGTCTGCCAGGGCTCAACATTAATACAATGGCACCGTCTGGTGCTGACTATTCAAATCCCTCCGCCGCGCTAAGCCGCCACCGCCGCCGCAACGAGCGCCCGCTAAGATTAATGGGCGCTCTGTAAATAGCGGCGCCACGAATAAGCACGGTGGCACGGTGGGCACGGGGGGGGCACACCCCTCGTACGGATGCCACTTCGCGCTCACCCCTCCTGCCCGCGCCGGGCACCACGGACGCGCTCGTGGTGCCCGCGCCGGGCACCACGGACGCGTTCGTGCCGTCGCGTCTGTCGCGACAACGTGGCTCGCGTGCAATTTGCCCATCGATGGAGTTGGCCCGAACATCCCAATGTAGAACCGCTGAGCTTGGGCGATTACCGGCGCGGGTTTGGGCTGCATTCCCAAGCGTTCGCCTGCGGTTTCCCGCGCCTCTGATAGAAAGAAAGCTGTGCTCTGCGTTACAAATCTGTGCATTTTTATTTTATTTACAGCACGGCGGTTGCTCTGGAGGCATCTGTCACGGTGATGCAATGCAACGCAATTTGGATTTCTATACCGGGCAAGTAGGGGAGTGGTGGTACAGTGGTCGGTGCGCTGCACTCTGAACTCGGAGCCCCAAGTTAAATTGCTGGCCACGGCTAAATTCGGTGGCGAGTGATATCTGAACCTGTGCTGAGCTGCCACACCTTCACCAAATGGCAGCAACCAGCGTGGTGAAGTATGGTCAAACAACAGCCACATGACTGACATGGCGCGGGGAGGCCTTCATCCAGCAGTGGACAAAGCGCTGGGCACCACCATTACGACAGACCTTAAATGTGCCAGCATCTCAAAACACCAGAGAGAAACCCGCCAACTCAGCGCGTCGTCACGGAAGCTGACAGTGGCAAATTAGTGCCGAATGGAAATTCATCATCCACTGTTGGGGAACGTCACAGGAAATAAAAACCCATAAATAACCAAATAAATATCCCCTCTTTATTTTCTCCACGTATTTATAACAACCTTTTTAGTCCATCGGGCCCCCTCTGGGTCTCATCAACGGACACAGATGCGTTCATTTAACGAGCCTGTCTCTGTAGTACAATTACTGTTCGTGTACTCGGGGTGGGACGAGTCAACTCCCTCGAGGGCAAGACATTGAATTGTCGCAATTTTGCATCGCTATTCAATTTAACAAATCGTTTCCTTTTTTTTGGTTTTGGCCGCTGCGGCGACCGTAACGGCCTCTAACAGCGGCGTGAGTCGCCCGATGCCTGTTACGTACAACTTATATGGATCGAGCGCGATCGTCCCTGACCACGCACGTACCGCGAGCCCGAGAATCAACACGGACGGAGGAATCGACGGACGCGTCGTTGCACTCCGAATCTGCACTATCAACACCCTCGAACGAGGTTTTATTCAAACATTCACATCACACACGTGCGGTTTACAATCGAGAGCGTGTGCGGGCATTTATTTTTTGTTGTTGTTGTTGTTGTTAAGTGAAACGTCGCTTTCATACAAATCAAACATCAACGGGAACGTGAAACCAGGCAAGGGCCCAATCTAAACAAGGCTGAAGAGGCTTATCATGTTCACCGCGGGGGCACGCTGCCACTGCGCAGGCAAGCACGGCCACGCTGATCCTCAAGCTCAGCCGTTCACGCTCCGCCAGCCCATTAGCGGTGTCGCGATATTTATTATTTTTATTATTACCACAACCTCGACTACGTTTGTTTACCCAGGAAAGCCTCGCAGAGTGTCAAGACTGCAGCAATGTTGCTGCCACAAGTGCGATTCCCAATTGAGTAATTTGCAGGTTATTTTTCAGCATTGGGGATATGGTTTGAGCCAATACCAGTCGGAGTGTATGGTTTTTTTTGTAGAGAGGAAACTGGAGGATCCACAGGAAACCCATGCAAAACAGGGGGAGAACATACCAACTCCACACCAATACCAATACACCCGCCATTCGCCACTAAGTGACGGTGACGTTACCACAGCGCCTGTGCCAGGCCAGGTGCACTTTGAGGCCACGTGAAGAGTCGAAGACTCGCTGACCGGAGGTCTCGGGACAGACCCAGGTGCCATGGGTTGGGCCGGCTAAGATGACTAGTAGATGCACCAGCTGTACCCCCCTTACTGAGCTAACTCCACACAAACACTGACTCACGTTAACGCACACTCTGCAGACCAGGGTGAGATCATACAAACTCCACATGACGCTCGGGTCGGGAATTGAACCTAGGCCCCTCTTGCCGTGAGGCGCGAGTTGTCACCACTGCGCTGCTTACCCTGCTCTCTAACAGAGGCAACGGGGCCACCCGAACGAGCTTTGAGGACAGGGGAAGGAAAAAACCTCGTTACCAATTACCGAGCTCCCAGACTCTCGCCCCGGTAACAACTGAAGCGCGCCGTGATCAGTGCCAGATTAAGCTAGTGCGGGGCCTGTAGCATATGTTATAAAGAGGCCCTAATAAAAAAAAAAAAACACTTAAATATTAAAACACACATTTTTTAATTGCATAGTAAAATTATTGTATTTTTTTTCATTTCCTATACAGCCAGATAATATGACATATCGCTAACTTTAAACACCCAGTCGTTCATAAAATTTGAAGGCGGTATAGTACTATAGTAATAGAGCAAGTGCAGAATCACTGAATCGGAATTGATAGCTTGAAAGTATTTAGCGTGGGGCCCTTGAAAGTGCGGGGCCCGTAGCATTTGTAGCGACTTTTGCTACTAGGATAATCCGGCACTGGCCGTGATTACGCGCAGGGAATTTATTTAATTCTCGAGCGATATTTCGTTTCAGGGTGGAGAAAAGAAGGTTAAGAGCCACACATTTCCTGCAAGACGTCCGTTGCCATTACCGCTCGCTCTCGTGCGAATACAGTACACGGGTGGTTTTTTTTGTTGTTGCTGCTGCGGTTGCTAATTTCCCCGAGGGTAAAAATCTGGTAATTCCTGTCGACCTGAGCACACGGGGACAGACAGGAAGCAGTCCGCCACAAAGTAGTTGGGGAAGGGGGGCGGACGGGGGGTCTGGGGGGGGGGTTAATTAAAACTGAACTCGTCTCGGAGCGTGACGACAGGAGGAGTGGTTCGCGACGGGGGTCGGTGTGGAGGGACAGGCGGCAAGAGGTGCGCGATGGGGTTGGCTCAAGGAGATGGAAATATATTTGGTTTCACGGGATTCCTCAGGGAAAACCCACTCGTTTACAAACCTGAATGTGGCTAAGATGCCGGGTCAGGTGACGTGGTTATTCCGACTTCCTGGATCTCGTCCTCTCAAGATGCCTGGCATAGCTTCAAGTGAAACGTCGCGTATCTAACATTGGTACATATGGCGGTGAGATTGTTCTTGAACTCACCGCTTAGAAGCCGAGACAATCGTTTCACGCGTTGTGCACGTGTACGCGCGGCGCTTTAATTCGTTTGGCTATGTCGGGTGGTGGAAGGACTTACGACACAGATTTGGCAAGACCATACGGTGACCTGTGCCAAAATTCAATCAAGAATCGCAATACTGGCAACCCGTTTCATGGGAGAAATAAAATGCCAGTCAATCCACCGACCCATCAGCCTCGCGGATCACCGTCTCTGTTTAAACTCTGGAGCGGTTTCGACTTCTCTGGGTCTCATCCGCAGAGTGCGACCCCATCCGTCATTGAAATGCAACAGAGCAGACTGACGCTCTGGGCAAGACGCTCTGCACAAACGCCATACAGAAGCGATCACCCGGGGGTGCGGAAAGGCGAGAAGCTCGTATGGGGGAGGGTTACGGAGATGATGATGTATTTGTATTCTCTGCAGCGCTATTGGCCGTAGGGGCCAGTGCAATTAGAGAGCACCTATTAAGGCCGGCTTGGGCACACGATGGGCGTGAGGTGGCCAGCACTACGCTGATGCTTTACGCACACACCAGGCACTCGTTTAAGGCTGAACCGACTTAGGGGACGATCAGGGCATCCCTCCTTAAGCAGCCCAAGCGTGTGGTGGTGGCGGTAGCGGTGCAAGCCGAGTGAGCTGCCCTGGTTTCTGGCGTTGGTAGCCCACGGGCCTGGACGCACCGACACCACTCCGCCAACAGCCGGTTAGGGCCAAGAACCATGGCTCTGCGTGCCTTGTGCGAGTGTGTGTGCGTAAGCGTGCGTGCATGCACAGGCAGGCGTCTCACCAGGCCGTCGCAGTTGCTGATAGCGGCGCTGGCGCCGGGCATCCCGTCCACCTCGCCCGTGTACAAACACCCGTGCGGCAGTGCCTCCCGGCGCAAGGTCCCGCCGCCTCCACCGGCGCTCTCCTCCCCGTCCTCCTGCCACTCCGCAGAGGCGCCGGGCGCCAGCAGCCGGCCGTTGCGCTTCAGCCGGAGGTGCAGTTCGCGCCCGAAGATGGTGACGTTGAAGTAGACGCTGTCTTCGCTGTCCGCGTCAGCGCTCCTGCGGACGCGGGTGCCGGCGCCCGTGCCGACGCCCGCCGAGAGCCGGTGGGAGGAGAAGAGGCCGTTGGGGTCGGTGCGAACGGGCGTCACGAGGGCCATCTCCCGCGGCTCACGGCCCAGCGAGACCACTGCAGACGCGCAAAGGCCGGAGGGACAAAGGTCAAATATGCCCCGTGTAGCCTTCACAAACTGTTGGGGCAAGTGCTGTTAGCGAGCCAGCGCCTATAAAGGCCGGCACGGCACACGAGGGGGTGGGGTGGCCAGCACCACGCCGGGCCACCTTTGTCGCCCGAGTGGCGATGTTTATACATCGCACCAGGTACTCATTTGAGACTGAATTGACCTAGGGGAAAGCCCAAGACCGGTTCAGATAATCATCGCTGGTGTTAATTGTGAACGGGAATCGAACCTGGGTCGCCAGATTCGTAGTGCAGCGAGCTAACTGCTCCCCGAAAGGACACGCTCGTACAGACACACACGTGCGCGGGGGCTGCAGTCAGTACAGCTGGGCAGGGCTTCATTTCACACACTGTTGCCTTGGTCGCCGCAAATATTTGGTGGCACATCGATAGCGAGGGGTAGCCTGTATATGGTGGTGTGCCGGGTAGAGAAAAGTAACATTTCATAACTCTGGCGAAAAGCGGTGTAGCACACACCCTATGTCACAGAGAGCAGCCACTGAAAGGGAGAACACAGAACTACTTCTGATTTCCCGTCAACTGCCTCTTACCCACGATAGGGGGTGGTGGTGCCACCTTTCTCACATGCCCTATTATCGAGGTGATCGTCACATGGCAATCAATCCAAAAACTTGTTCTCTTCCCCAAAGCTGGGAATATCTAAAGTGAATAAAATACATTTAATATTTCGTATTTTGGTGATGGGGGCTGAGACCATCAACTCACGGCACTTGAGAACCCAGATTAATCAGTGGAACGGCTGAAATCCGCATTCGAACCCGGGATTTCAGCAGCGCAGGTTCATTGTCTCTAAGCCAGTGTTGACAAAGAATATAAAGTTACACGTTCGTATGGCAGGGACCAGTCTACTCCATAGGAAAACCACTGGTGACTTCCCACAAAGTGGCACGGCCAGCGGTCAGTACAACACGAAGTCTTGACACGTGGTTGTTGAGTGAGCTACCAAAGGACTAGAACAGAGACACAGTAGCCTGGGTGAAACTAAACAAGCTTACCACGCTGATACAAACGGCAATGCTTACGACTGTCTAGCGCGAGACCACAGGCACAAATGACGATAATAATTGCGCTTAAAGTGTTCTAAGGACATTGTGTTCCGACAGCGCAGCAACATCATCCAGCGCGGGCACACAAAACAAAGACCGACCCCCCCCCCCATGAGGCCATAACGAATGCCGGGATAAGTGCCTAGAGCGGCACCTCGCATTTAAATGCGGAAGGGGTGGTTGTGGGCAGCCCCACGCCCCCGCAGCATTTATCTCCCCGGGGCCGCTGTGTGCACCAGGTGCTCGTTGCAGGCCGAGTCAAGCCAAGCAAGAGGTGCAGACATCACTTGCTGTCCTTGCCCCGCACCTCCGATTCACACCGCTGGCTGCGTACGGCGCCAAAGAAGTTCGGCATAGCCAAGCGCAGTGCGCGAAGAACCTGCAGCGCCGACGCCGCTCCCCACAACCTCGCTTACACGCACGCTCAGGCAGTTCACGTCCGGCAAACCAAGCGAGTCGGATCGATGACGAACGAGAGTCGGGGGTCAGAGCCCCCCCCCCCCCCCCCGCGGTCAGCAACGGTGCTTGGGTCACCGGCTCCTCCAGCGGGCGCAGCCGGACCGAGCGAGCGAGGCCCGCTCCAATCGCCCCCCAGACGCGGCTCACGTTCTGGATCTGGTCGAGATGGGCCCCCCCCCACCCCCGACCCCTCCCCCCGCCCCTGCAAGGTGTGGACCTCCGCAGCAGCCGACACCTGTAAGGAGGCGGCCGAGCCAATCGTCTGCCGATTTGCCCGCGGTACCTCCCGACCCTGGTGGAGGAAGTGGCGGCCACTTTCTCCGCCTCATCATCTGAGCAACAGCAGCAGCAGCAGTTGCGGCTGCTGCTGCTGCTGCTGTTGCGTGCACGGCCTGACAGACGCAAGCCACAAGCCAACCCCAACTCGCAAGCGCCGGGATGAGGTCACCAAACAATGGCTCTTCCCTCGTGGCGAGCAAGCAAACAAACACATTATGTCTCATTAGGCACAATTAACCGGCAATTTTTACGTGTTCTGCCCATTTTTACACAAATAGCCGCGGACCAATGATGGATGGTCGCTTCCCCACCGCCCCTCACGGCGCTGCTGCTGCGGCTCGGGCTACGGATTGCCCCACCGCCGCCTTTACATCGGCAAAGGCGCAGGCCCCGCAACTGCTCGACCACGCCGCTGCCTGACGGAAGGGCCACCGCCGGAGGGAGCCATAGGCAGGTTTAGGTCGACCCCTATGGCAGGTATAAGTGGATCCCCGCTCTTCCTTCACGCTTTGACCGGACGTCGTTGTTTGAAGAGGCGGGCGTACCCACACTTGACCCCACCGTACACACTCTCCCCACCGCCCAGCGGAGTACTCCATCTGCTGTGCGCTGGTCAGGAGGGAGGATTTAAAACAAACAAAAAAAGAGACTTACCTCTAATGTTTCAACTGCCGCGCGGGGAGATGGAATCGAAACGTCGATCGGCGGTGCTCAGCACTGCACAAAGGGACGATGTGTGTGTCTGTGTGTTGGGAATGTTTATTGGCACAGCAGGGGGTACAGCTGGGTGCATCTACCGGTCATCTCAGTCAGCCAACCCATGGCACCTGCTGGGTGTGTTATCCCGAGACCCCCTGTCAGCAACGAGCCTTCGACACTTCACGTGGTAGCCTCAAAGTGCACCTTTGAGTCTACCACGGCACCGTCACTTCGTGGTGAATGGCGGGGGTATTGATATTGGAATGTATATTGACAGGTGCTCGCTAACTAACAGTACGTCCACCCCAATAATCGAAACGGGAGATCTTGTTTTGTGTGTGCGTCAGTGTCTGTGTATCGGTGTTTGTGCGTCTGTCAGTGTTTGCTGTTGGTTGTTATTGTGCGTGTCGGCATCGATGCATATCAGTACACAGTATGTGTATCAATATCCGTGTGTGCGCACGAGTGAGTGTGTGTCAGTGTGCTCGCAAACATAACTTTGCCCCAACAGTCTGCTGAAGGCTAAACGGAGGGGTCTTTGTATGTCAGCATGTGTCAGGTCATGTGTGGTGTACCTGTGCACGAGTGTGTGTGTGTGTTTGTGGATTCCCATGTGGGGCTGTGGTGTAGCGGCGAGCGCGCTGCGCTACGAACCCGGCCACCCGAGTTCGATTCCCGGCTCACGGCCAATACCGGTGACAATTATCTCTAACCTTGTGTGGTATATCAAACATCACCACTGGGGAGACAAAGGCGGCCGGGCGTGGTGTTGGGATTCCTAAACCCCCTCGTGTGCCGTGCCGGCCTTCGTAGGTGCTCGCTAACAGCACTTATTGAGGCTCCAGGGGGCGGGGGGTGTAATATTTGTCTTGGATTCCCTTGTATCGTGTGTGGATATTTGGAGAACTCTGCACCGGGAATGTGTGGAATGGTATCTCAACGGTGCAAGCGGCTCAGTGGTATCCGAATCCACCCCGATCACCCCCTAGGTCGACTCGGCTTTAAACGCGTGCGTTGTTAACAGGCGGTCCGCTAACATCGCTTGCGGCCCACGGCGCTAAAGCGAACACAGATCCATCATCATCAGCAGCTCCATAACCCGTAGGACGAGGTGACACTGAGACAACACACCTGATGTTGCCAAGGGAGACATCCAAGACATGCCGAACACTTTCTATCAGCTTTAGCGTCACACCCCCAGGGGAGGTGAATTACTCGGTTCACTACTAATGATGATTATATATTGTCTGGGTTTTGCACGAGTCTTAGAGCGGCGTGCAGGTTTAGGCTGAACCTGTCCCTCCGAGTGAAATCGATCAGCCTTGTAAGCGTCCTGGGATTTATTTTCCAAAGATCAGATGTCTATCGCCCCTCTAGAACATCCTTATAAGCTGTGTCAGGCACGATCGCCCACACCGGAATCGATCAGGTGCCACATCAGGTGCCACTGTGCGCTGGACAAGACCGAAGGGGCGTTTTCCCAGAGCCAGTGGTGGCAATTCCACATTCCCATGACAGGGAAAAGTATGTTAATTCATTTCTCGACGCAAGGAGCTCTCGTGACGTTCTTCATTCGGCGATTGTCAATTTAATATCTCCACACGATGATGACCATTATGATGACGGTGGGATTCGTGATCTCAGTACTCATCAGTGAGCCGTGGCAGCTTACGCGATGGTTGAAAAACACGGCTAACTTAAGTCGGGGCACTCCAAAGTATAGTCCAACATACACTGCATTCACTATTCATGTGTACAATTATGTACAGGCGCATATGGGTATCACTACGCGGGCATGTAGGTCGGTCAGCATACAGGTGGGCAGAAAATAACTACATAAGTAGGTAAAGAGTTGGCTTAATCTGTAAATGGGTAGACGACTAGACGGGCAGGTAGAGAGGTACGAAGTTCGATACGAGATTGAAAGCTAAACAGATGTGTCGGAAGGTGGACAGATAACGTAGGCAGGTAGAGGAAGACAGCTGCGTAGAGAATGCAGCAATAACGAGCGAGTGGGTACGTACACAGGTGTGCAGGCAGGTAGGTTAATGGGTGGACAGGCAAGGTATACGAGTGGATGTGAAGGTAAGTAGCTAGGTATACGTATCGGCAGGCATGCACAGGTAGCTAGCTGGGTAAATTACAGAGTGAATAGCCTCGTACCCTCCTAGAAGCACGCCGCGCGATAGCAGAGATGAAGGCGCACGCACACTGCGTGACCGGCACCCGCCACCCCACGTGCTGACAACAGCTGGAGAAGCAACAGCAGCGGCAGCGGCTGCTGCTGCTGCTGCTGAACTCGGTATAACCAGCACCACGAGTAGTTGTATAATAATCAGGCGGCTGTGATTACAGCTGCATAAGCTGTAAAAGGAATTGCTGCAGCAAACAAAGTTGTAGCAGCGGCTGCAGCGGCAAGCGATAGCTTTGATACGATCAGCAGCAGAATTAGCTCTCATCTCGGTAGTGTCATCAGCTGGAGAAGCAGCATCCACTGCAACAGCGCATTGACAAAAGCAGCAGCGATACAGGTCAAGATCATCAACATCAGCAGCAGCAGCAGCGATACAGGTCAAGATCATGAACATCATCATCAGCAGCAGCAGCACCACGAGAGTGATGAGCCCCAGCCGGAGTCTACTAACCTGGCCGGTGGGGCGAGTCGCGGGCAGCCCTCCCGGCCGCAGCGTCGCCGTGCGCCCACTGCACGCAGACCGGCGGCATCAGCAGCAGCAGGAGCAGCAGCAGATCCCGTAAATCCATGTGTGTCGCGGGCTCTTTTAAACTTAGAAACTAGACGCAGCCCGGCCAGCTAACTGCGAATGCCGCCCAGTTCACCCAGTCCAACCCGGAGTGCCCAACAATTTGAAGTCGTCGTTCGTCCCCCCCCCACCTCCCCCTACGCCGGAGAAGAGCGATTCTAACAAACTCCGTGCACGCACTCCTCCCCTGCTGCAACCAGCACCCCGCTACAATGGTGCCGCACGGCACACACGTGGGTGAAGTATGCCGCACACGAGCAGTATACCGTGGTACACACACACACGCGCGCGCGCACGCGCGGGCACTGTATCCAAAGTCCACGTGCTTATCCGAAAATGCACTCCCGTGGGCAGGGGGGGGGGGTAAAATAAGGGAGTTAAAAAAAAAAACCTCCCGCCGCTTTAAACGAAGTTTTTAGCTTTAAATAAAGTGGAGCTGTGGCGAGCTCTGGCGAGGCCGGCTGCTGCGGCGGCGGGGGCGGGGAGGCAGGGGGGCTGTGAGCTGAGGAGCGACCGCTCGTGTGGGCGGGCGAGAGGGGACTGTGGGGGGGACTGTGGGGGGGCCCCCACCCGGGCCCACCCCGGCCCGCCCCCCCCCCACCCACCACACTGGGGGGCCCCCACCACCAACGCGGCCCCTCCCTCCCGCGCGCATCGCAATTTCCCAGAGCGCATAGGCGAAGCGCGCCGTTAACGAGCGCTCGATTGGTCGGGGCGCCCCGAGCGAGGAGCGCGCCGACCAATGGCGTTCGCCGTGACGGAACGGCGCGCCCGTCAGCGTTGGGGAATCTGATGCGAAGTGACGTCTCGCGCACGCTGGCTCTCTCCCCCGCCCGCCCCACGCGTTTCGGGATAGGTCACGCCCATCGCGCGCGTTCCTCCAATCGGCAAGCGAGTGCAGCGGACTTGGCTCGTCTCCCATTGGGCAGGCGCTGGCGGCGGGCGTGTTGATTGACGGCGAGGCCGGGCTATATAAGGAGCTCGCGGAGTGCCACGGAGGCAGTTAAAAGTTTTGGACCCGGTGGATGTCAGTGGTGCCAGGGCTTCCCCTTAATCACACAAAGCAAAACCTCCGCGCCCTCTCGCCGGCTAATAAACATCTGCCGGCTCTAATCGCTCGCAGATGTTCTCGTAAATTTCAGGCGGCGAGACGGAAAATCGGAGACGAATGGCTTTTTTTTTTAATACCGAAGCACGCCATGGCCGGCAAACGCACGGGGCCTGAGGCGTTTGCCAAAGAAAAGCAGCACCCCCCCCACCCCCCCCCCCCCGAGAGTGAAAACAAGCGGACAGTTTGTACTTTGCATTATCTCTTAGCCCTGTAATATCTATCTCGAGCTCGGGAGTTATCTCAAACGTCACGGTGATCTCCTCACACAAGTATGTGTTTTTTTTTAGGTTAGCACTTCACAGTCTCCCGCACAAGACAAAAAAAGGATGTATACAGTGTGCTGTAGTTTTTACCCCCCCCCCCCCCAAAAAAAACTGGTACAATGTACCCTCATTAAAACGTCAAGATTCATAGCGATCCTTTCCTGGTTAAAGTTCGATGGTTTAACGTACGTCAGTGAATAATAAAGCTAAATGTGGACAACTGAATTTCGGGTGTTAATTAAGATTACCTCACCGTCAGCCGCGCGAATTTTCGGTTCCTCGTACAAAGTTACAATTCGTCCGCTCCTGGGACAAAAGCCTCCCCAAAAACGCCGCGTCAGCCGTTGAGGAAAATTGTTTGACCATACTTCACCACGCTGGTCACTGCGGCTACATTCGATTCAGGCATCACTGGCCGCAGATGTTAACCCCTGCCGGCCATCAAATCTCTGGTGGTGGGGCTTGGACCCAAGGAGCTGACACTGCCAGGGAGATTTTGACTTTCGTGACTGCAGGAATCCATATTCTTGGTTCTTTCGGTAAAGTCACGTAGATAAATAGAAAAAATAAAAGTAAATAAAATAAAGATTTTTTTTTTTAAAACTACGCCGTACCTGATGACGATCGCTCGTGCTGTGATAGAAACGTCGTGGTTTTTAATTTTTTAATTTTAAATTTTATTCACTTTTATTTTTTTTCTATCTACGTGACTTTACCGAAAGAACCAAGAATATGCCAATTGCAAAAATGCGCTCCCTGCCCGAGCCCCCCACGCACTCCCGAGCTAACCGTCGGGGGAGCGTGTACTCGCCGGAGCCCTCAACTGTATTTGTGTCAGCTCCCCCCCAAAAAAAAAACACCCAAGATGGGTTTCTTTTTACTTCTTTTCTCTTGCCGGAGAGGCGCGCGGCGCTGAGGTTTGTATTTTTGGACCCCGTGTTGGCTATGACGATTTGAAATTTTCCCATGAAAGCCTCGTTGCCCCCAGATACACGAAGTGATTTTGGCCGAAAGACTTGGTCTCAGGACAATTTTGGTGATTTTTTTTAGTCTTTAATTTTGGTTGTTTGTCAAAATCCCAAACTTGCAACTTTCTCAGCATTAAATTTATTATTTTATTGTTTCCCTTCTACGTGACATTACCGAAAGAACCAATAATATTTCTCAGCATTGTTTTAATATGATTCAGCCTCATTTAACTGTAAGTAACGACTTCGCACATATACCTATAGAGCGTATGAATACGTGTTCAGAGTGAGAATAATGAGAGTGTTGTGAACATTCATTTATTTGGGCCACTCGATCGCACCGAGAGCCATCGAACGCACGGGCAAGACGTGGCGTGTTTGCGGGACGACGAGGACACGGAGCCCGCCTGGCCGAGACCTTGACATTCTTCGTGGCATCGCAGGCATCCTCAGAAATCCTGCCCTCCTCAACTTGGCAGGATGGGCCTCATTTTTCCTTCGTTTTGGCGCTGGAGGTCCCCACCCCAAAGGAGCGTAAGCAACATCCGCCACCCCCTTTCCCACTCCGCAAAGCCTGAGTCCACATTCAGGACCCCCCCCCCCCTTACCTCCCTCTCCACTTCATAACGCTATACGGCACCGTCGAAAGGCAGAGGCGAAGCTATAAACTTCCGAGGGGAAATGGGCGGTCCCGAAATTCAGGGAGCGAGCGAGAGAGCGATTTTTTTTTAACCCTAGAAAATATACAATATACATTTATTTTATCACTTCAACGTGAAATAGGGGGGTGGGTGGAGGATAGAGGGGGGGGGGGGGTCCAGGCCATCGTAACCTGGCAAGCAAAGGAGAGTGAGCGCGGGCCATTCTCACCAAAACGTCCTGAGTTTTAAGAGGTAATCGGAGGGAATGTAATGGGCGAGGGCATCGTGGTGCATGCCATGGCTGCGTCCGCCCCGCACCCACACGCACCTGCTCCCCTCCACGCGCTCTCATTTAGGACTGCACCTAAGAGTAGACTAAAAAGACGACAAAGATCCTCCCCCCCCCCCCCCCCCCCCGTGTAGCCTGTAACAGATTATAGGGACAAGTGCTGTTAGCGAGCAACTATGAAGGCCAAGAGAGGTGGGTGGTCAACAACCACGGCCGACCGCCTTTGTCTCCCCAGTGGCGATGTTTACACACTGCATCAGGTACTCATTTGAGGCTGAGTCGACCTAGGGGGAGGCCTAGGACCGGTTCAGATAATCATCACCGCTGTTGGCCGAGAGCGGGAATCGAACCTGGGTCGCCAGGTTCGCAATGCGCCAACCGCTACACTACCCCTCCTCACACACACACGAGTGGCATCCCGCACACATCCTTGCGTTCGTCTCCCTCTCGGGTTAGAATATCAGCGGTTATTATTTTCCCTCCAGGGCTCGGCATGCGCATGAATTCGACGCTCGCCAGCAGCGTCGCTATCGAGTATGCAGGCGGTGTAACTGCACAGGGGGTGTGGGGGGGGGAGCTACGGACCGGAGGGGGCCCAGGCACTGGGCTGCACTGAGCCTTGTACATTACGAAAAAGCCATCAATAGTTGATGCACAACTGCACCGTGTTCCTCTTATCGTATGTAGCCATTTGAGCAAATGTGACTGATGGGCAGCAGTGATACAGACCGCAGTGGCTTTCCTTATCACTTGCAGATTTCAGCCGGGCCCACGCCAACCGCGCTCGAACACTGGCGCTCGCCGCGCTCTGGCTAGCACTCTTCAAGGCACACTTTGAGCCACACATGATGCCCTTGACGAACTTCCCACAAGCACGTGGCAGCAACTCGCCGTGGAGAGCGGCGGGGCCAAAATCTCACCTCGTCCGGGGCACCGTAGCGGCTTTGTCCGGCCGCCTCCGGCCCGGCGAGCGCGTTACCGACAGGGCCCTACCGCGTGCGAGACGGCCGCGTGTGGCCCCTCCACGGTGGCCTCGCGCCGCGACGAGGCGAGCCGGCGGGCCACGCCAGGCTCGGCTCCACCAAAATGTTTTTCATTGCCCGATGTCGCTAAGTGTTAAAACTACGTCAGCAGCAACCGTATAACGAGAGTCGTGATTATAATAATAACCCGACTCTCAAAATCATATTTTATCCCCGAAGAATTTGTTTTCTTTATTTTTTTTTCAACATGTGCCGATGGTTTTAGCGATATAACAGTATTTTTTTTGTTCGTAAAATATATAACGGTAAAGCAAAACGGCTGCGATAAATCTGAGCAGAGTGTGCGAACACGTGTATTTTCTGGCAATGCTACGAGATGCGGAGCCCCCGGGGCCAGCTCTGGCTGGGCCCGTGTCACCGAATCCTCTGCAGAGGGACACTTCTCTGACATCCAGACCTCGCCGCGTTCGTCTCCCTCTGTCACACGTTCCGACGAGCAGACGTGGACTTCAACAGTGTCTCCAGCGAGTCTTGTACGCGCGTTGGGCTTCCTTCGCAACGTAACGTGGCCGACCGCGCTAATTGGAGGCGCGGGGTAAGGACGACCCATGCATCTTCATTCGAGACTACGACTGTGAAGACAGTTTTCAGGAGTGCCTTGAACATTCACTTCCCTTCCTCCTTTCGAGCGGCATTTTGAAAAGCAAGTGACAGAAAACATGTGTCACTGCGTCTCGAGTCTGCCTGCAATCAGTGCGGTGGCGTCCGGAGCCGCGAGGGACACGCAGTATCCGTGCCTTCCTGTGTAGGCGGATAACGGGCGGTCGGTCAGTCGGTCGGTCGGTTCGGCGACGATGCACAGGGTTCGCACGGCAGCGCATTGGCGATCGGGGCAGACTCTTTAATGGTCCGCCCGTGTGGAGGAATCTGAGCCGCCGCACCTGCCGTGCGTTGCCCCCGCCGTTGCCCTCTACGCGGGCTGAGGCCGGCTCATTGCCGGGTCCTCGGTGGGGGCATGCGGATTTCACGCCAGTGATCGCTGACGCCGTTTGTTTTTAACGTGAAAAAAGTTGCTGCTGCTGCCGCTGCTTGTGCTGGGGGCGATCACGAGCATGGTGCACGAGCATTAAAAGTCACCTCGGGCAGCAAACGTTGCTCCCAGGATGATTTGACATCTGTTCTCAAAATGTATCTTCCAAAGCCTCTCCGATTCGTTCTCGCTTGCCTCCTCTTCATTATTGTTGTTGTTTAACCCTGCTCCACCTTCCATAGTTTCCCTAATATATACGTACGTACTGCACATAAACAAAGTAGGAGTGGCCGCTGACGAGTCTGGATCTCACCAAGGCGACTGCGTAAGGCTAGGTGGATATTGAGACCGGGTGGATTTCCAAAGGTTCATCTCTATCGGCTATGGTCAATCCACTGCTAGATGAAGGCATCCTCGAGCTCTCACCATCAATCACGATCCTGTTATGTAATAATCCACCTAGCACATGCACGCGAGCCGATTTCATCGCCCCATCTCCTCTAGTCGACGTGCTCCCGGATATTTTCTTCCTTTCCATGGTTCCATCGTTATTATTATTATTCTCGACCATCGCCCATCGTCAAATTCCGACGACGCGTCCTGCCCAAGCCCACTGACTTTCGTTGACAGCTTGAATGAAGCCAGTAACCTGCGTATGTTCTCCAATCCCTGCGTTTTTCTTTCCGTCTCTTACTTTAATTCCCAGCGCGCACCTCCACCAGGGCCGTGTTATCCAATAGGCCACAGTGGGCAGTGTGCCTAGGGCCTACAAACACTAAAGGGCCTACGAAAACAAAATGTGACCATTTTTTTGTATGATGAAAACAAATTTAACCAAGATATATTGGTTTCAAGCTTTCGTGACTGCAGGAATCCAGGGACTCATTTTCGGCTGAGTCCACCTAGGGGAGGCCCAGGACCGGTTAAGATAATTATAATCGTCACTGAGTTATTGGCCGCGAGCGAGAATCGAACCTGGGTCGCCAGGTTTGTAGCGCAGTGCGCTAACCGCTACACCACCGCTCCCCACTGCTGTTCGCAGGCACGCACGCACACAGGTGCTCACAGATATCTGACACAGGTGCAGGTGTCCACATACTTACACCCGTCCGGGCAGTCACACGAGAATGCCAGTTATGCGCTGGGCTTAATTTCAGCTGGTCTCTGTCTTGGTCGATAAACTGGAAAATGTTATCACGCCTGGCACACCACATCCAGTATGACTCTCGCTAACGCCTGGCACACCACATCCAGTATGACTCTCGCTATGTGACCGTGGCTACCGCGTCGCGGTTAGCCTACTGTGAGACGTGGAAACATCTTCAGTGAGAGAGTGAACACCGACTTTATGTGTGTTAGTTTGTTGTCCTCCCCGCCGCCCCGCACCTCCGATTAACACGGTTTGGTTACATACGGTGCGAAAGAAGTTCAACATACATACGTGCATGCAACACCTGAAATCGTGTCTTTCACACGGGGTCGCGGGAACCCGGCCCAGATCCTGAACAGCAGGGCCCAGCCCCCCACTCCCGCCGCAATCCCCACGGCACCGCCAGCGCAGGATTTTAATTGTCTCAGCAGAGGCCAAAATCAACAAAAGGTCCCAGACACGGGGCTGGCGCGGCGGCGGGAAGCGGTGTCACATGGGGAATGCCAAAAAAATCCCTCCTCTCCTAGGTACACCGGGCGGAGGTATGCGTGAAGATGTCAAATTTAATTTTCTTCCTCCCCCCACCCCCTTCTTTTTTATGGTAAACAACGCCGAGAATGACCAGAGGACAGGTTTCGTTTGACGGTGGAGAACGGCGTTTGCCAACGAGTGCCACACTTGCGCCGGGTGTTGTCGTTGTTGTTGTTGTCGTTGCTGCTGAAGTTTTAAAAGTTTGGAAATTGTGATGCGGGCACGCGCAAAAAGAGCGGAACAAAAGTGTGTGTGTTAGTGTGTGTGTGTTAGTGTGTGTGTGTTAGTGTGTGTGTGTTAGTGTGTGTGTGTTAGTGTGTGTGTGTTAGTGTGTGTGTGTTAGTGTGTGTGTGTTAGTGTGTGTGTGTTAGTGTGTGTGTGTTAGTGTGTGTTAGTGTGTGTGTGTTAGTGTGTGTGTGTTAGTGTGTGTGTGTTAGTGTGTGTGTGTTAGTGTGTGTGTGTTAGTGTGTGTGTGTTAGTGTGTGTGTGTGTTAGTGTGTGTGTGTTAGTGTGTGTGTGTTAGTGTGTGTGTGTTAGTGTGTGTGTTAGTGTGTGTGTGTTAGTGTGTGTGTGTTAGTGTGTGTGTGTTAGTGTGTGTGTGTTAGTGTGTGTGTGTTAGTGTGTGTGTGTTAGTGTGTGTGTGTTAGTGTGTGTGTGTTAGTGTGTGTGTGTTAGTGTGTGTGTGTTAGTGTGTGTGTGTTAGTGTGTGTGTGTTAGTGTGTGTGTGTTAGTGTGTGTGTGTTAGTGTGTGTGTGTTAGTGTGTGTGTGTTAGTGTGTGTGTGTTAGTGTGTGAGTGTGTGTGTGTTAAGTGTGTGTGTGTGTTAGTGTGTGTGTGTTAGTGTGTGTGTGTTAGTGTGTGTGTGTTAGTGTGTGTGTTAGTGTGTGTGTATACTAGTGTGGTGTGTTAGTGTGTGTGTGTTAGTGTGTGTGTGTGAGTGTGTGTGTGTTAGTGTGTGTGTGTTAGTGTGTGTGTGTGTTAGTGTGTGTGTGTTAGTGTGTGTGTGTTTAGTGTGTGTGTGTTAGTGTGTGTGTGTTAGTGTGTGTGTGTTAGTGTGTGTGTTAGTGTGTGTGTGTTAGTGTGTGTGTGTTAGTGTGTGTGTTGTTAGTGTGTGTGTGTTAGTGTGTGTGTGTTAGTGTGTGTGTGTTAGTGTGTGTGTGTTAGTGTGTGTGTGTTAGTGTGTGTGTGTTAGTGTGTGTGTGTTAGTGTGTGTGTGTTAGTGTGTGTGTGTTAGTGTGTGTGTGTTAGTGTGTGTGTTAGTGTGTGTGTGTTAGTGTGTGTGTGTTAGTGTGTGTGTGTTAGTGTGTGTGTGTTAGTGTGTGTGTGTTAGTGTGTGTGTGTTAGTGTGTGTGTGTTAGTGTGTGTGTGTTAGTGTGTGTGTGTTAGTGTGTGTGTGTTCGTGTGTGTGTGTTAGTGTGTGTGTGTTAGTGTGTGTGTGTTAGTGTGTGTGTGTTATGTGTGTGTGTTAGTGTGTGTGTGTGTAGTGTGTGTGTGTATGTGTGTGTGTTAGTGTGTGTGTGTTAGTGTGTGTGTTAGTGTGTGTGTTAGTGTGTGTGTGTTAGTGTGTGTGTGTTAGTGTGTGTGTGTTAGTGTGTGTGTGTAGTGTGTGTGTGTTAGTGTGTGTGTGTTAGTGTGTGTGTGTGTGTGTGTGTGTGTTAGTGTGTGTGTGTTAGTGTGTGTGTGTTAGAGTGTGTGTGTTAGTGTGTGTGTGTTAGTGTG
Organism: Petromyzon marinus; assembly: GCF_048934315.1. Lineage (NCBI taxonomy): Eukaryota > Metazoa > Chordata > Hyperoartia > Petromyzontiformes > Petromyzontidae > Petromyzon > Petromyzon marinus. The sequence goes on from NC_133707.1 coordinate 3,249,726, forward strand.
TGTGTGTTAGTGTGTGTGTGTTAGTGTGTGTGTGTTAGTGTGTGTGTGTTAGTGTGTGTGTGTTAGTGTGTGTGTGTTAGTGTGTGTGTGTTAGTGTGTGTGTGTTAGTGTGTGTGTGTTAGTGTGTGTGTGTTAGTGTGTGTGTGTTAGTGTGTGTGTGTGTGTGTGTGTGTGTGTTAGTGTGTGTGTGTTAGTGTGTGTGTGTTAGTGTGTGTGTGTTCGTGTGTGTGTGTTAGTGTGTGTGTGTTAGTGTGTGTGTGTTAGTGTGTGTGTGTTAGTGTGTGTGTGTTAGTGTGTGTGTGTTAGTGTGTGTGTGTTAGTGTGTGTGTGTTAGTGTGTGTGTGTTAGTGTGTGTGTGTTAGTGTGTGTTAGTGTGTGTGTGTTAGTGTGTGTGTGTTAGTGTGTGTGTGTTAGTGTGTGTGTGTTAGTGTGTGTGTGTTAGTGTGTGTGTGTTAGTGTGTGTGTGTTAGTGTGTGTGTGTTAGTGTGTGTGTGTTAGTGTGTGTGTGTTAGTGTGTGTGTGTTAGTGTGTGTGTGTTAGTGTGTGTGTGTTAGTGTGTGTGTGTTAGTGTGTGTGTGTTAGTGTGTGTGTGTTGTGTGTGTGTGTTAGTGTGTGTGTTAGTGTGTGTGTGTTAGTGTGTGTGTGTTAGTGTGTGTGTGTTAGTGTGTGTGTGTGTGTTAGTGTGTGTGTGTTAGTGTGTGTGTGTTAGTGTGTGTGTGTTAGTGTGTGTGTGTTAGTGTGTGTGTTAGTGTGTGTGTGTGTGTTAGTGTGTGTGTGTTAGTGTGTGTGTGTTAGTGTGTGTGTTAGTGTGTGTGTGTTAGTGTGTGTGTGTTAGTGTGTGTGTGTTAGTGTGTGTGTGTTAGTGTGTGTGTGTTAGTGTGTGTGTGTTAGTGTGTGTGTGTTAGTGTGTGTGTGTTAGTGTGTGTGTGTTAGTGTGTGTGTTAGTGTGTGTTAGTGTTAGTGTGTGTGTGTTTGTGTGTGTGTGTTTGTGTGTGTGTGTTAGTGTGTGTTAGTGTGTGTGTTAGTGTGTGTGTGTTAGTGTGTGTTAGTGTGTGTGTGTTAGTGTGTGTGTGTTAGTGTGTGTGTGTTAGTGTGTGTGTGTTAGTTGTGTGTGTGTTAGTGTGTGTGTGTTAGTGTGTGTGTGTTAGTGTGTGTGTGTTAGTGTGTGTGTGTTAGTGTGTGTGTGTGTTAGTGTGTGTGTGTTAGTGTGTGTGTTAGTGTGTGTGTGTGTTGTGTGTGTGTTAGTGTGTGTGTTAGTGTGTGTGTGTGTGTGTTAGTCTGTGTGTGTGTGTTAGTGTGTGTGTGTTAGTCTGTGTGTGTTAGTGTGTGTGTGTTAGTGTGTGTGTGTTGTGTGTGTGTGTGTTAGTGTGTGTGTGTTAGTGTGTTAGTGTGTGTGTGTGTGTGTTAGTGTGTGTGTGTGTGTGTTAGTGTGTGTGTGTTGTGTGTGTGTGTTAGTGTGTGTGTTAGTGTGTGTGTGTGTGTGTTAGTCTGTGTGTGTGTGTTAGTGTGTGTGTGTGTGTGTGTAGTGTGTGTGTTAGTGTGTGTGTGTTAGTGTGTGTGTGTTAGTGTGTGTGTGTGTTAGTGTGTGTGTGTTAGTGTGTGTGTGTGTGGTGTGTGTGTGTTAGTGTGTGTGTGTTAGTGTGTGTGTGTTAGTGTGTGTGTGTTAGTCTGTGTGTGTGTTAGTGTGTGTGTGTTAGTGTGTGTGTGTTAGTGTGTGTGTGTTAGTGTGTGTGTGTTAGTGTGTGTGTGTTAGTGTGTGTGTGTTAGTGTGTGTGTGTTAGTGTGTGTGTGTTAGTGTGTGTGTGTTAGTGTGTGTGTGTTAGTGTGTGTGTGTTAGTGTGTGTGTGTTAGTGTGTGTTAGTGTTAGTGTGTGTGTGTTAGTGTGTGTGTGTTAGTGTGTGTGTGTTAGTTGTGTGTTAGTGTTAGTGTGTTAGTGTGTGTGTGTTAGTGTGTGTTAGTGTGTGTGTGTTAGTGTGTGTGTGTTAGTGTGTGTGTGTTAGTGTGTGTGTGTTAGTCTGTGTGTGTGTTAGTGTGTGTGTGTTAGTGTGTGTGTGTTAGTGTGTGTGTGTTAGTGTGTGTGTGTTAGTGTGTGTGTGTTAGTGTGTGTGTGTGTTAGTGTGTGTGTGTTAGTGTGTGTGTTAGTGTGTGTGTGTTAGTGTGTGTGTTAGTGTGTGGTGTTAGTGTGTGTGTGTGTTAGTGTGTGTGTGTTAGTGTGTGTGTTAGTGTGTGTGTAGTGTGTGTGTGTGTTAGTGTGTGTGTGTTAGTGTGTGTGTGTTAGTGTGTGTGTGTTAGTGTGTGTGTGTTAGTGTGTGTGTGTTAGTGTGTGTGTTAGTGTGTGTGTGTTAGTGTGTGTGTGTTAGTGTGTGTGTTAGTGTGTGTGTGTTAGTGTGTGTGTTAGTGTGTGTGTTAGTGTGTGTGTGTGTTAGTGTGTGTGTGTTAGTGTGTGTGTTAGTGTGTGTGTGTTAGTGTGTGTGTGTTAGTGTGTGTGTGTTAGTGTGTGTGTGTTTGTGTGTGTGTGTTAGTGTGTGTTAGTGTGTGTGTGTTAGTGTGTGTGTGTTAGTGTGTGTGTGTTAGTGTGTGTGTGTTAGTGTGTGTGTGTTAGTGTGTGTGTTAGTGTGTGTGTGTTAGTGTGTGTGTGTTAGTGTGTGTGTTAGTCTGTGTGTGTTAGTGTGTGTGTGTTAGTGTGTGTGTGTTAGTGTGTGTGTGTTAGTGTGTGTGTGTTAGTGTGTGTGTGTTAGTGTGTGTATGTGTGTGTGTGTTAGTGTGTGTGTGTGTTAGTGTGTGTGTGTTAGTGTGTGGTGTGTTAGTGTGTGTGTTAGTGTGTGTGTGTTAGTGTGTGTGTGTTAGTGTGTGTGTGTTAGTGTGTGTGTGTTAGTGTGTGTGTGTTAGTGTGTGTGTGTTAGTCTGTGTTGTGTGTTAGTGTGTGTGTGTTAGTGTGTGTGTGTTAGTGTGTGTGTGTGTGTTAGTGTGTGTGTGTTAGTGTGTGTGTGTTAGTGTGTTAGTGTGTGTGTGTTAGTCTGTGTGTGTGTGTTAGTGTGTGTGTTAGTGTGTGTGTGTTAGTCTGTGTGTGTGTTTTTGTGTTAGTGTGTGTGTGTTAGTGTGTGTGTGTGTGTTAGTGTGTGTGTGTTAGTGTGTGTGTGTTAGTGTGTGTGTGTTAGTGTGTGTGTGTTAGTGTGTGTGTGTTAGTCTGTGTGTGTGTTAGTGTGTGTGTGTTAGTGTGTGTGTGTTAGTGTGTGTGTGTTAGTGTGTGTGTGTGTTAGTGTGTGTGTGTTAGTGTGTGTGTGTGTGTTAGTGTGTGTGTGTTTAGTGTGTGTGTGTTAGTGTGTGTGTGTTAGTCTGTGTGTGTTAGTCTGTGTGTGTTAGTGTGTGTGTGTGTTAGTGTGTGTGTGTTAGTGTGTGTGTGTTAGTCTGTGTGTGTGTGTTAGTGTGTGTGTGTGTTAGTGTGTGTGTGTTAGTGTGTGTGTGTTAGTCTGTGTGTGTTAGTCTGTGTGTGTGTGTTAGTGTGTGTGTGTTAGTGTGTGTGTGTTAGTGTGTGTGTGTTAGTGTGTGTTAGTGTGTTAGTGTGTGTGTTAGTGTGTGTGTGTTAGTGTGTGTGTGTTAGTGTGTGTGTGTTAGTGTGTGTGTGTGTTAGTGTGTGTGTGTTAGTGTGTGTGTGTTAGTCTGTGTGTGTTAGTGTGTGTGTGTTAGTGTGTGTGTGTGTTAGTGTGTGTGTGTTAGTGTGTGTGTGTTAGTCTGTGTGTGTTAGTGTGTGTGTGTTAGTGTGTGTGTGTTAGTTGTGTGTGTGTTAGTGTGTGTGTGTTAGTGTGTGTGTTAGTGTGTGTGTGTTAGTGTGTGTGTGTTAGTCTGTGTGTGTGTTAGTGTGTGTGTGTTAGTGTGTGTTAGTGTGTTAGTGTGTGTGTTAGTGTGTGTGTGTGTGTTAGTGTGTGTGTGTTAGTGTGTGTGTGTTTGTGTGTGTGTAGTGTTAGTGTGTGTAGTGTTAGTGTGTGTGTGTGTTAGTGTGTTTGGTTTGTGTGTTGTGTGTAGTGTGTGTGTGTTAGTGTGTGTGTGTTAGTGTGTGTGTGTTTGTGTGTGTTAGTGTGTTAGTGTGTGTGTTAGTGTGTGTGTGTGTGTTAGTGTGTGTGTGTTAGTGTGTGTGTGTTAGTGTGTGTGTGTTAGTGTGTGTTAGTGTGTTAGTGTGTGTGTTAGTGTGTGTGTGTGTGTTAGTGTGTGTGTGTTAGTGTGTGTGTGTTAGTGTGTGTGTGTGTTAGTGTGTGTGTGTTAGTGTGTGTGTGTTAGTGTGTGTGTGTTAGTGTGTGTGTGTGTGTTAGTGTGTGTGTGTTAGTGTGTGTGTGTTAGTGTGTGTGTGTTAGTGTGTGTTAGTGTGTTAGTGTGTGTGTTAGTGTGTGTGTGTGTGTTAGTGTGTGTGTGTTAGTGTGTGTGTGTTAGTGTGTGTGTGTGTTAGTGTGTGTGTGTTAGTGTGTGTGTGTTAGTCTTGTGTTGTAGTGTGTGTGTGTTAGTGTGTGTGTGTTAGTGTGTGTTAGTGTGTGTGTTAGTGTGTGTGTGTTAGTGTGTGTGTGTTAGTGTGTGTGTGTTAGTGTGTGTGTGTTAGTCTGTGTGTGTTAGTGTGTGTGTGTTAGTGTGAGTGTGTTAGTGTGTGTGTGTTAGACTGTGTGTGTGTTAGTGTGTGTGTGTTAGTGTGTGTGTGTTAGTGTGTGTGTGTTAGTCTGTGTGTGTTAGTGTGTGTGTGTTAGTGTGTGTGTGTTAGTGTGTGTGTGTTAGTGTGTGTGTGTTAGTGTGTGTGTGTGTTAGTGTGTGTGTGTTAGTGTGTGTGTGTTAGTGTGTGTGTGTTAGTGTGTGTGTGTTAGTGTGTGTGTGTTAGTGTGTGTGTGTTAGTGTGTGTGTGTTAGTGTGTGTGTGTTAGTGTGTGTGTGTTAGTCTGTGTGTGTGTGTTAGTGTGTGTGTGTTAGTGTGTGTGTGTTAGTGTGTGTGTGTTAGTCTGTGTGTGTGTGTTAGTGTGTGTGTGTTAGTGTGTGTGTGTTAGTGTGTGTGTGTTAGTCTGTGTGTGTGTTAGTGTGTGTGTGTTAGTGTGTGTGTGTTAGTGTGTGTGTTAGTGTGTGTGTGTGTGTTAGTGTGTGTGTGTTAGTGTGTGTGTGTGTTAGTGTGTGTGTGTTAGTGTGTGTGTTAGTGTGTGTGTGTGTTAGTGTGTGTGTGTTAGTGTGTGTGTGTTAGTGTGTGTGTGTTAGTGTGTGTGTGTGTGTTAGTGTGTGTGTGTTAGTGTGTGTGTGTTAGTGTGTGTGTGTTAGTGTGTGTGTGTTAGTGTGTGTGTGTTAGTGTGTGTGTGTGTGTTAGTGTGTGTGTGTTAGTGTGTGTGTGTTAGTGTGTGTTAGTGTGTGTGTGTTAGTGTGTGTGTGTTAGTGTGTGTGTGTTAGTGTGTGTGTGTTAGTGTGTGTGTGTTAGTGTGTGTGTGTTAGTCTGTGTGTGTGTTAGTGTGTGTGTGTTAGTGTGTGTGTGTTAGTGTGTGTGTGTTAGTGTGTGTGTGTTAGTGTGTGTGTGTTAGTGTGTGTGTGTGTGTTAGTGTGTGTGTGTTAGTGTGTGTGTGTTAGTGTGTGTGTGTTAGTCTGTGTGTGTTAGTGTGTGTGTGTTAGTGTGTGTGTGTGTTAGTGTGTGTGTGTTAGTGTGTGTGTGTTAGTCTGTGTGTGTGTGTTCGTGTGTGTGTGTGTTAGTGTGTGTGTGTTAGTGTGTGTGTGTTAGTGTGTGTGTGTTAGTCTGTGTGTGTGTGTTAGTGTGTGTGTGTTAGTGTGTGTGTTAGTGTGTGTGTGTTAGTGTGTGTGTGTTAGTGTGTGTGTGTTAGTGTGTGTGTGTTAGTGTGTGTGTGTTAGTGTGTGTGTGTTAGTGTGTGTGTGTTAGTGTGTGTGTGTTAGTGTGTGTGTGTTAGTCTGTGTGTGTTAGTGTGTGTGTGTTAGTGTGTGTGTGTGTTAGTGTGTGTGTGTTAGTGTGTGTGTGTTAGTCTGTGTGTGTTAGTGTGTGTGTGTTAGTGTGTGTGTGTTAGTGTGTGTGTGTTAGTGTGTGTGTGTTAGTGTGTGTGTTAGTGTGTGTGTGTTAGTGTGTGTGTGTTAGTCTGTGTGTGTGTTAGTGTGTGTGTGTTAGTGTGTGTTAGTGTGTTAGTGTGTGTGTTAGTGTGTGTGTGTGTGTTAGTGTGTGTGTGTTAGTGTGTGTGTGTTAGTGTGTGTGTGTGTTAGTGTGTGTGTGTTAGTGTGTGTGTGTGTTAGTGTGTGTGTGTTAGTGTGTGTGTGTGTGTTAGTGTGTGTGTGTTAGTGTGTGTGTGTTAGTGTGTGTGTGTTAGTGTGTGTTAGTGTGTTAGTGTGTGTGTTAGTGTGTGTGTGTGTGTTAGTGTGTGTGTGTTAGTGTGTGTGTGTTAGTGTGTGTGTGTTAGTGTGTGTTAGTGTGTTAGTGTGTGTGTTAGTGTGTGTGTGTGTGTTAGTGTGTGTGTGTTAGTGTGTGTGTGTTAGTGTGTGTGTGTGTTAGTGTGTGTGTGTTAGTGTGTGTGTGTGTTAGTGTGTGTGTGTTAGTGTGTGTGTGTGTGTTAGTGTGTGTGTGTTAGTGTGTGTGTGTTAGTGTGTGTGTGTTAGTGTGTGTTAGTGTGTTAGTGTGTGTGTTAGTGTGTGTGTGTTAGTGTGTGTGTGTTAGTGTGTGTGTGTTAGTGTGTGTGTGTGTTAGTGTGTGTGTGTTAGTGTGTGTGTGTTAGTCTGTGTGTGTTAGTGTGTGTGTGTTAGTGTGTGTGTGTTAGTGTGTGTTAGTGTGTGTGTTAGTGTGTGTGTGTTAGTGTGTGTGTGTTAGTGTGTGTGTGTGTTAGTGTGTGTGTGTTAGTCTGTGTGTGTTAGTGTGTGTGTGTTAGTGTGTGTGTGTTAGTGTGTGTGTGTTAGACTGTGTGTGTGTTAGTGTGTGTGTGTTAGTGTGTGTGTGTTAGTGTGTGTGTGTTAGTCTGTGTGTGTTAGTGTGTGTGTGTTAGTGTGTGTGTGTTAGTGTGTGTGTGTTAGTGTGTGTGTGTTAGTGTGTGTGTGTGTTAGTGTGTGTGTGTTAGTGTGTGTGTGTTAGTGTGTGTGTGTTAGTGTGTGTGTGTTAGTGTGTGTGTGTTAGTGTGTGTGTGTTAGTGTGTGTGTGTTAGTGTGTGTGTGTTAGTGTGTGTGTGTTAGTCTGTGTGTGTGTGTTAGTGTGTGTGTGTTAGTGTGTGTGTGTTAGTGTGTGTGTGTTAGTCTGTGTGTGTGTGTTAGTGTGTGTGTGTTAGTGTGTGTGTGTTAGTGTGTGTGTGTTAGTCTGTGTGTGTGTGTTAGTGTGTGTGTGTTAGTGTGTGTGTGTTAGTGTGTGTGTTAGTGTGTGTGTGTGTGTTAGTGTGTGTGTGTTAGTGTGTGTGTGTGTGTTAGTGTGTGTGTGTTAGTGTGTGTGTTAGTGTGTGTGTGTGTTAGTGTGTGTGTGTTAGTGTGTGTGTGTTAGTGTGTGTGTGTTAGTGTGTGTGTGTGTGTTAGTGTGTGTGTGTTAGTGTGTGTGTGTTAGTGTGTGTGTGTTAGTGTGTGTGTGTTAGTGTGTGTGTGTTAGTGTGTGTGTGTTAGTGTGTGTGTGTGTGTTAGTGTGTGTGTGTTAGTGTGTGTGTGTTAGTGTGTGTTAGTGTGTGTGTGTTAGTGTGTGTGTGTTAGTGTGTGTGTGTTAGTGTGTGTGTGTTAGTGTGTGTGTGTTAGTGTGTGTGTGTTAGTGTGTGTGTGTTAGTGTGTGTGTGTTAGTGTGTGTGTGTTAGTGTGTGTGTGTTAGTGTGTGTGTGTTAGTGTGTGTGTGTGTTAGTGTGTGTGTGTTAGTGTGTGTGTGTTAGTGTGTGTGTGTTAGTGTGTGTGTGTTAGTGTGTGTGTGTTAGTGTGTGTGTGTTAGTGTGTGTGTGTTAGTGTGTGTGTGTTAGTGTGTGTGTGTTAGTGTGTGTGTGTTAGTGTGTGTGTGTTAGTGTGTGTGTTAGTGTGTGTGTGTTAGTGTGTGTGTGTTAGTGTGTGTGTGTGTTAGTGTGTGTGTGTTAGTGTGTGTGTGTTAGTGTGTGTGTGTTAGTGTGTGTGTGTTAGTGTGTGTGTGTTAGTGTGTGTGTGTTAGTGTGTGTGTGTGTTAGTGTGTGTGTGTTAGTGTGTGTGTGTTAGTGTGTGTGTGTTAGTGTGTGTGTGTTAGTGTGTGTGTGTTAGTGTGTGTGTGTTAGTGTGTGTTAGTGTGTGTGTGTGTGTTAGTGTGTGTGTGTTAGTGTGTGTGTGTTAGTGTGTGTGTGTTAGTGTGTGTGTGTTAGTGTGTGTGTTAGTGTGTGTGTGTTAGTGTGTGTGTGTTAGTGTGTGTGTGTTAGTGTGTGTGTGTGTTAGTGTGTGTGTGTTAGTGTGTGTGTGTTAGTGTGTGTGTGTTAGTGTGTGTGTGTTAGTGTGTGTGTGTTAGTGTGTGTGTGTTAGTGTGTGTGTGTTAGTGTGTGTGTGTTAGTGTGTGTGTGTTAGTGTGTGTGTGTTAGTGTGTGTGTGTTAGTGTGTGTGTGTTAGTGTGTGTGTGTTAGTGTGTGTGTGTTAGTGTGTGTGTGTTAGTGTGTGTGTGTTAGTGTGTGTGTGTTAGTGTGTGTGTGTTAGTGTGTGTGTGTTAGTGTGTGTGTGTTAGTGTGTGTGTGTTAGTGTGTGTGTGTGTTAGTGTGTGTGTGTTAGTGTGTGTGTGTTAGTGTGTGTGTGTTAGTGTGTGTGTGTTAGTGTGTGTGTGTTAGTGTGTGTGTGTTAGTGTGTGTGTGTGTTAGTGTGTGTGTGTTAGTGTGTGTGTGTTAGTGTGTGTGTGTTAGTGTGTGTGTGTTAGTGTGTGTGTGTTAGTGTGTGTGTGTTAGTGTGTGTGTGTTAGTGTGTGTTAGTGTGTGTGTGTGTTAGTGTGTGTGTGTTAGTGTGTGTTAGTGTGTGTGTGTTAGTGTGTGTGTGTTAGTGTGTGTGTGTTAGTGTGTGTGTGTTAGTGTGTGTGTGTTAGTGTGTGTGTGTTAGTGTGTGTGTGTTAGTGTGTGTGTGTTAGTGTGTGTGTGTTAGTGTGTGTGTGTGTTAGTGTGTGTGTGTTAGTGTGTGTGTGTTAGTGTGTGTGTGTTAGTGTGTGTGTGTTAGTGTGTGTGTGTTAGTGTGTGTGTGTTAGTGTGTGTGTGTTAGTGTGTGTGTGTTAGTGTGTGTGTGTTAGTGTGTGTGTGTTATTGTGTGTGTGTTAGTGTGTGTGTGTTAGTGTGTGTGTGTTAGTGTGTGTGTGTTAGTGTGTGTGTGTTAGTGTGTGTGTTAGTGTGTGTGTGTGTTAGTGTGTGTGTGTGTTAGTGTGTGTGTGTTAGTGTGTGTGTGTTAGTGTGTGTGTGTTAGTGTGTGTGTGTTAGTGTGTGTGTGTGTTAGTGTGTGTGTGTTAGTGTGTGTGTGTTAGTGTGTGTGTGTTAGTGTGTGTGTGTTAGTGTGTGTGTGTTAGTGTGTGTGTGTTAGTGTGTGTGTGTTAGTGTGTGTTAGTGTGTGTGTGTGTGTTAGTGTGTGTGTGTTAGTGTGTGTGTGTTAGTGTGTGTGTGTTAGTGTGTGTGTGTTAGTGTGTGTGTGTTAGTGTGTGTGTGTTAGTGTGTGTGTGTTAGTGTGTGTGTGTTAGTGTGTGTGTGTTAGTGTGTGTTAGTGTGTGTGTGTGTTAGTGTGTGTGTGTGTGTGTTAGTGTGTGTGTGTTAGTGTGTGTGTGTTAGTGTGTGTGTGTTAGTGTGTGTGTGTTAGTGTGTGTGTGTTAGTGTGTGTGTGTTAGTGTGTGTGTGTGTTAGTGTGTGTGTGTTAGTGTGTGTGTGTTAGTGTCCGGCAAAACAACCCCCTACCTCCTCGCGGTGCCGGACGGGCAACTCTGTCGTGGACAGTGCTGTGGGGGGAGTTCCAATTTTGATTGGCTCCTCCCCTCATGGCATATGTGTCCACCACAGGGGCTAAACGGGGGCTCTGGACGGGTGCGAGGGGCTGGTAACCCCTCCACCTTCAATTAATTACCACAAAACCACGAATTAAAGTTGTAACAACTAAGCTTGTGCCGGAGGCCCCGGGGGGCCAGGCGTCTATGACGTCTCCTGGCCAAACCCCAATTGGCGGAGCCAGGAGATTGAATACCTACCCTCGGGGCTACTCCAGAAACAACGAAAAGCCACTACGGGTGGCCACGTGGAATGTTCGAACGCTCACTGCAGAGGAGAGGCTGCCACTCCTCTGTCGGGAGCTGGACCGGTACCGCCTGGATCTATGCGGCATTCAGGAGGTCCGGTGGACCGGCTCTGGCTCCTGCCACCATGAGGGGTGGACAGTCCTCTACTCGGGGCAGCAGACTGCCAAACAACAGGGTGTGGGTCTTCTTTTGAACAAAAGAATGAAGGGGGCGTGGGAGCGTGGCGGTGAGGTGTGGGAAGCTGTAAGCCCCAGGCTACTTTGGGCTCGCCTTCCCATCAACCGGAGGCGAGGAATGGTGGTCGTGGTTACTTATGCCCCCACCGAAGATGAACATCCGTGGAGGGATGCAGGCAAAGCCGATGAGTCAGATGCCTTCTATGACCTCCTGTCACAGGTGCTGGCTAAAGTGGCCCCTCGGGATAGAGTCATCATGTTGGGTGACTTCAATGCCCGAGTTGGTCATGATACTGGCACCTGGTCTGGAGTGATTGGAGGGCATGGGCCAGATCAGCTCAATAACAATGGTAGGAGGCTGCTAGATTTTTGTGCAGCCCATGGGCTTGTAATTACCAACACGCTGTTCCGGCATCGGCGCATCCACACAACATCATGGATGCATGCCGGGTCCAAGCAAGAACATCTGCTGGACTACATAGTGACGGACCAGCGAATGCGAGCCCATGTCCTTGACGCCAGGACCTACCGTGGAGCTGATCTGCCCTCTGACCATCGACTAGTCATCTGTAAGATGCGCCTGCCATTCTTCCACTCCGGTGGTGGGTGTACACCCAGGACCCCATTCCAACCTAAAGTGGCCTGGTCTGAGTTATCTGATGAAAGTTGCAAGCGAGAATTTCATCATCGCTTGCGGCTGGGATTGGCATCGTCCCCGACTCCTCCTGATGTCGAGGGTAAATGGGCGAGGTTTAGGACTGTGACTCATGCAGCTGCAATGGCTGCTTTGGGTACGCGGTCCAGACCTCCCCAGACACCCTGGATGACAGAGGAGTTGTTCAGGATGGTTGAGAAAAAGCGACAGGCCCACTGTCATCGGCTACAGAATCCCACGTCAGAGAATGAGGAGGCTTACCGCAGCCTTCGCTCGGAGGTTCGGAGAGCCGTGAGGCGCTGCAAGGATGGGTGGTGGTCGCGGGTTGCTGAGGAGATGGAGTCTGCCTCAGTGGCCCGTGATCACAAATCGCTATTTAACTCCATCAAAAAAGTAACCTGCAGCGCCACACCTATTACCATCATTAGGGGAAAAAACGGTGATCCAATTTCCGACCCCCAGGAACAGGTTCGCAGATTTGCTGAGCATTTCTGTGAGGTCCTGGGGGAGGGAAAATCCCACAGCCAGGAAAACATCGTGGCACAAAGTGAGGATGACCCTGCTGAGGCTGCGGTGCCTCAAATATTGGATGAAGTCATCCCCTGTGAGTGGCTGGCTGAGGTGCCATCTGCTGAGGAAGTATTGAAGGCGATCCGGAGTCTGAGACCAGGAAAGGCAGCGGGCAGAGATGATCTCCCAAGCGAAATGCTGAGGGAGGGTGGCGTTTGTGCACAGACTGCCCTATATGACATCATAACAACAGTCTGGACCACTGGACGGGTTCCGCAGGATTGGAAGGATGCCCTGGTGGTCCCCCTTTTTAAGAAGGGGGACCGCACAGACTGTAACAACTACAGGGGCATCTCACTCCTCAGTGTGCCGGGAAAGGTCCTGGCAAGGATTATTCAGCATCGCCTTGCCAGGCACGCTGAGGAGAGGCTTGCGGAGCCCCAATGCGGTTTCAGGAAAGGGCGGTCCTGCACAGATGCCATATTTTCTGTCCGTCTGCTACAGCAGAGGTGTAGGGAATTCCAACAAGACCTACATCTCTGCTTTATTGACCTGGTCAAGGCCTATGATACCATCAGTAGGCCTGGGCTCTGGGTCGTTCTTCGTGCTTTTGGAGTACCTGACCCTCTGCTCACGATCATTAAGGACCTTCATGATGGTGAGCGGGCCCGGGTAAAACTACGTGGCCGGGAGTCAGAGCCATTCCCTGTACACCTTGGGGTGCGACAGGGATGTCCTCTGGCTCCCACATTATTTAACATCTATTTTGACCACGTAGTTCGTGAAGCCTTCAATAGCTGTACCGGGGGAATCTCCATATGGTACAGATATAATGGGAGGCTAATCGATGCCCGGGTGCGGTCAAGGGATGGCTCCCTATTGCTCAACCACGTTATGTATGCTGATGACTTGGTAATAGCTGCTCAGTCAGAGGAGGAGTTGGAGACGCTGCTGCTGAGACTGGAGCGTGCCACTAAGAGGTGGGGCCTTACCATCAGCCCCACCAAAACTAAGCACCTGCCTGGGTATTTTGTACCATCGGACACTCCACCCCCACAACTCCCAATCGGTGATGGGGCAGTTGTGGAGAGAGTGGAGAGTTTCCCATACCTGGGCAGTGTGCTTATGACTGGCTCCAGTTTAACAGCAGAGGTCTCACTCCGAATCAGTCGAGCGGCAATATCTTTTCATCGGTTGCGTAACGCTGTGTGGAAGCTACCTGGTCTGTCGCTCCGCACTAAGCTTCAGGTCTTCTCGGCCACGGTCATTCCCTCCCTTCTCTACGCTTGCGAAACGTGGACCCCCCTAATGGAACATCTTCGCCGGTTAGAAACATTTAGGCTGGCCTGCCTACGATCCATCCTGGGTTTAACCAGACTGGATTGTGTGAGGAGCTCACAAATCCTTGAAAGATCTGGGCAGGGTCCCATCGGTGAGCTCCTCCGGCAGGCAAGGCTGCGATGGCTGGGTCATGTAGCCCGCATGCCCAGCCACCGCATGCCGAAACAGCTTTTGTTTGGCCGGATTGAGGGGGCTAAGCGGGCGCGGCACGGGCTAGAGAAGAGATGGAGTGATGTGGTACAGGAGGACGTGGAGCTGAGTGGACTTGCCGATGACTGGTACCAGCGGTGTCAAGATCGGCCTCTGTGGAGGAGGCTCGTGAAGGATGCTACTGGGCAGTTGGAGGCAGTCGCCCTCCAACAACAACGGAGGGCGGAGGAGCGACGCTCACAACAGCGAGCGGAGCGCCGGGTGGCTAAAGCACAGCAGGTTGGCACAGTAGGGGGCACAGGTGGTGCATCAGCCAGTCATCTCAGTCAGTCGACCCGTGGCACCTGGGTCTGCCCCGTGACCTCCTGCCAGCGGGCGTTCGACACTTCACGTGGCCTCACGGTGCACATAGCCTGGCACAAGCGTCGTGGTGACGTCACCGCCACTTAGTGGCGAATGGCGGTTGTTGTTGTTGTTGTTGTGTGTTAGTGTGTGTGTGTTAGTGTGTGTGTGTGTTAGTGTGTGTGTGTTAGTGTGTGTGTGTTAGTGTGTGTGTTAGTCTGTGTGTGTGTGTTAGTGTGTGTGTGTTAGTGTGTGTGTGTTAGTGTGTGTGTGTTAGTGTGTGTGTGTGTTAGTGTGTGTGTGTTAGTGTGTGTGTGTTAGTGTGTGTGTGTGTGTTAGTGTGTGTGTGTTAGTGTGTGTGTGTTAGTGTGTGTGTGTTAGTGTGTGTGTGTTAGTGTGTGTGTGTTAGTGTGTGTGTTAGTGTGTGTGTTAGTCTGTGTGTGTGTGTTAGTGTGTGTGTGTTAGTGTGTGTGTGTTAGTGTGTGTGTGTTAGTGTGTGTGTGTTAGTGTGTGTGTGTTAGTGTGTGTGTGTTAGTGTGTGTGTGTGTGTGTTAGTGTGTGTGTGTTAGTGTGTGTGTGTTAGTGTGTGTGTGTGTGTTAGTGTGTGTGTGTTAGTGTGTGTGTGTTAGTGTGTGTGTTAGTCTGTGTGTGTGTGTTAGTGTGTGTGTGTTAGTGTGTGTGTGTTAGTGTGTGTGTGTGTTAGTGTGTGTGTGTTAGTGTGTGTGTGTTAGTGTGTGTGTGTGTTAGTGTGTGTGTGTTAGTGTGTGTGTGTTAGTGTGTGTGTGTTAGTGTGTGTGTGTTAGTGTGTGTGTGTTAGTGTGTGTGTGTTAGTGTGTGTGTGTTAGTGTGTGTGTTAGTCTGTGTGTGTGTGTTAGTGTGTGTGTGTTAGTGTGTGTGTGTTAGTGTGTGTGTGTTAGTGTGTGTGTGTTAGTGTGTGTGTGTTAGTGTGTGTGTGTTAGTGTGTGTGTGTTAGTGTGTGTGTGTTAGTGTGTGTGTGTTAGTGTGTGTGTGTTAGTGTGTGTGTGTTAGTGTGTGTGTGTTAGTGTGTGTGTGTTAGTGTGTGTGTGTTAGTGTGTGTGTGTTAGTGTGTGTGTGTTAGTGTGTGTGTGTTAGTGTGTGTGTGTTAGTGTGTGTGTGTGTTAGTGTGTGTGTGTTAGTGTGTGTGTGTTAGTGTGTGTGTGTTAGTGTGTGTGTGTTAGTGTGTGTGTGTTAGTGTGTGTGTGTTAGTGTGTGTGTGTGTTAGTGTGTGTGTGTTAGTGTGTGTGTGTTAGTGTGTGTGTGTTAGTCTGTGTGTGTGTGTTAGTGTGTGTGTGTGTTAGTGTGTGTGTGTGTTAGTGTGTGTGTGTGTTAGTGTGTGTGTGTGTTAGTGTGTGTGTGTGTTAGTGTGTGTGTGTGTGTGTTAGTGTGTGTGTGTTAGTGTGTGTGTGTTAGTGTGTGTGTGTTAGTGTGTGTGTGTTAGTGTGTGTGTGTTAGTGTGTGTGTGTTAGTGTGTGTGTGTTAGTCTGTGTGTGTGTGTTAGTGTGTGTGTTAGTGTGTGTGTGTTAGTGTGTGTGTGTTAGTCTGTGTGTGTTAGTGTGTGTGTGTTAGTGTGTGTGTGTTAGTGTGTGTGTGTTAGTGTGTGTGTGTGTTAGTGTGTGTGTGTTAGTGTGTGTGTGTTAGTGTGTGTGTGTTAGTGTGTGTGTGTTAGTGTGTGTGTGTGTTAGTCTGTGTGTGTTAGTGTGTGTGTGTGTTAGTGTGTGTGTGTTAGTGTGTGTGTGTTAGTGTGTGTGTGTTAGTGTGTGTGTGTGTTAGTCTGTGTGTGTTAGTGTGTGTGTGTTAGTGTGTGTGTGTTAGTGTGTGTGTGTGTTAGTGTGTGTGTGTTAGTGTGTGTGTGTTAGTGTGTGTGTGTGTTAGTGTGTGTGTGTTAGTGTGTGTGTGTTAGTGTGTGTGTGTGTTAGTCTGTGTGTGTTAGTGTGTGTGTGTTAGTGTGTGTGTGTGTTAGTGTGTGTGTGTTAGTGTGTGTGTGTTAGTGTGTGTGTGTTAGTCTGTGTGTGTTAGTGTGTGTGTGTTAGTGTGTGTGTGTTAGTGTGTGTGTGTTAGTGTGTGTGTGTTAGTGTGTGTGTTAGTGTGTGTGTGTTAGTGTGTGTGTGTTAGTGTGTGTGTGTTAGTGTGTGTGTGTTAGTGTGTGTGTGTTAGTGTGTGTGTGTTAGTGTGTGTGTGTTAGTGTGTGTGTGTTAGTGTGTGTGTATGTTAGTCTGTGTGTGTTAGTGTGTGTGTGTTAGTGTGTGTGTGTTAGTGTGTGTGTGTGTTAGTCTGTGTGTGTTAGTGTGTGTGTGTTAGTGTGTGTGTGTTAGTGTGTGTGTTAGTGTGTGTGTGTTAGTGTGTGTGTGTTAGTGTGTGTGTGTTAGTGTGTGTGTGTTAGTGTGTGTGTGTGTTAGTCTGTGTGTGTTAGTGTGTGTGTGTTAGTGTGTGTGTGTTAGTGTGTGTGTGTTAGTGTGTGTGTGTTAGTGTGTGTGTGTTAGTGTGTGTGTGTTAGTGTGTGTGTGTGTTAGTCTGTGTGTGTTAGTGTGTGTGTGTTAGTGTGTGTGTGTTAGTGTGTGTGTGTGTTAGTCTGTGTGTGTTAGTGTGTGTGTGTTAGTGTGTGTGTGTTAGTCTGTGTGTGTTAGTGTGTGTGTGTTAGTGTGTGTGTGTTAGTGTGTGTGTGTTAGTGTGTGTGTGTTAGTGTGTGTGTGTTAGTGTGTGTGTTAGTGTGTGTGTGTTAGTGTGTGTGTGTTAGTGTGTGTGTTAGTGTGTGTGTGTTAGTGTGTGTGTTAGTGTGTGTGTGTTAGTGTGTGTGTGTTAGTGTGTGTGTGTTAGTGTGTGTGTGTTAGTGTGTGTGTGTTAGTGTGTGTGTGTTAGTGTGTGTGTGTTAGTGTGTGTGTGTTAGTGTGTGTGTGTTAGTGTGTGTGTGTTAGTGTGTGTGTGTGTTAGTCTGTGTGTGTTAGTGTGTGTGTGTTAGTGTGTGTGTGTTAGTGTGTGTGTGTGTTAGTCTGTGTGTGTTAGTGTGTGTGTGTTAGTGTGTGTGTGTTAGTGTGTGTGTGTTAGTGTGTGTGTGTTAGTGTGTGTGTGTTAGTGTGTGTGTGTTAGTGTGTGTGTGTGTTAGTCTGTGTGTGTTAGTGTGTGTGTGTTAGTGTGTGTGTGTTAGTGTGTGTGTGTTAGTGTGTGTGTGTTAGTGTGTGTGTGTTAGTGTGTGTGTGTTAGTGTGTGTGTGTGTTAGTCTGTGTGTGTTAGTGTGTGTGTGTTAGTGTGTGTGTGTTAGTGTGTGTGTGTGTTAGTCTGTGTGTGTTAGTGTGTGTGTGTTAGTGTGTGTGTGTTAGTCTGTGTGTGTTAGTGTGTGTGTGTTAGTGTGTGTGTGTTAGTGTGTGTGTGTTAGTGTGTGTGTGTTAGTGTGTGTGTGTTAGTGTGTGTGTGTTAGTGTGTGTGTGTTAGTGTGTGTGTGTTAGTGTGTGTGTTAGTGTGTGTGTGTTAGTGTGTGTGTTAGTGTGTGTGTGTTAGTGTGTGTGTGTTAGTGTGTGTGTGTTAGTGTGTGTGTGTTAGTGTGTGTGTGTTAGTGTGTGTGTGTTAGTGTGTGTGTGTTAGTGTGTGTGTTAGTGTGTGTGTGTTAGTGTGTGTGTGTTAGTGTGTGTGTGTTAGTGTGTGTGTGTTAGTGTGTGTGTGTTAGTGTGTGTGTGTTAGTGTGTGTGTGTTAGTGTGTGTGTGTTAGTGTGTGTGTGTGTTAGTCTGTGTGTGTTAGTGTGTGTGTGTTAGTGTGTGTGTGTTAGTGTGTGTGTGTTAGTCTGTGTGTGTTAGTGTGTGTGTGTTAGTGTGTGTGTGTTAGTGTGTGTGTGTTAGTGTGTGTGTGTTAGTGTGTGTGTGTTAGTGTGTGTGTGTTAGTGTGTGTGTGTGTTAGTCTGTGTGTGTTAGTGTGTGTGTGTTAGTGTGTGTGTGTTAGTGTGTGTGTGTTAGTGTGTGTGTGTTAGTGTGTGTGTGTTAGTGTGTGTGTGTTAGTGTGTGTGTGTGTTAGTCTGTGTGTGTTAGTGTGTGTGTGTTAGTGTGTGTGTGTTAGTGTGTGTGTGTGTTAGTCTGTGTGTGTTAGTGTGTGTGTGTTAGTGTGTGTGTGTTAGTCTGTGTGTGTTAGTGTGTGTGTGTTAGTGTGTGTGTGTTAGTGTGTGTGTGTTAGTGTGTGTGTGTGTTAGTCTGTGTGTGTTAGTGTGTGTGTGTTAGTGTGTGTGTGTTAGTGTGTGTGTGTGTTAGTCTGTGTGTGTTAGTGTGTGTGTGTTAGTGTGTGTGTGTTAGTGTGTGTGTGTTAGTGTGTGTGTGTTAGTGTGTGTGTGTTAGTCTGTGTGTCCGGGGCGGTTGCATAACGCTGTGTGGAAGCTACCTGGTCTGTCGCTCCGCACTAAACTTCACGTCTTCTCGGCCACGGTCATTCCCTCCCTTCTCTACGCTTGCGAAACGTGGACCCCCCTAATGGAACATCTTCGCCGGTTAGAAACATTTAGGTTGGCCTGCCTACGATCCATCCTGGGTTTAACTAGACTGGATTGTGTGAGGAGCTCACAAATCCTTGAAAGATCTGGGCAAGGTCCCATCGGTGAGCTCCTCCGGCAGGCAAGGCTGCGATGGCTGGGTCATGTAGCCCGCATGTCCAGCCACCGCATGCCGAAACAGCTTTTGTTCGGCCGGATTGAGGGGGCTAAGCGGGCGCGGCACGGGCTAGAGAAGAGATGGAGTGACGTGGTACAGGAGGACGTGGAGCTGGGTGGACTTGCCGATGACTGGTACCAGCGGTGTCAAGATCGGCCTCTATGGAGGAGGCTCGTGAAGGACGCTACTGGGCAGTTGGAGGCAGTCGCCCCCCAACAACAACGGAGTTTTCAAGTTTCATTTATTAGGTATAGCCCTGTGAGCCATGCGGCTCTTAAGTCGGGTGCAACAGCAACAAACTAAATTTGAATACAGAACATCTTAAAGCGACAACGCGTAACAGAAACATCCTGGAATAAACCAGCAAATATTCCATGCAAAAAAACATGTTAAAACGCTGTGTGTTAAAATCAATGTGGTGCAAGCCAACAACAACAACCATAAGACAATTTAGATTAACCATATGTTTTCGAATCACCAAAATAAAGCTGTAAAACAATGTAACAACAGTAATCATAGGAACTGTGAATTTAAATTTAACAATAAACGATATACATAACACGTACGACAAAAAAACTGCAGCCATAGCTGGCAGCACGACACTCCCAGTATATGATGTGTGAGTGAGTCAGCAGCAGAGTGAGTGAGTGTATGATGTGCGAGTCAGCGTATGATGAGTGAGTCAGCAGCAGCGTGAGTGAGTGTATGATGTGCGAGTCAGCGTATGATGTGCGAGTCAGCGTAAGAAGAGTGAGTCAGTGAATGATGTGTGAGCGAGTGTATGATGTGCGAGTGAGCCAGCAAACAATGAGTGAACCTGTGTATGATGAGTGAATGGGTCAGTGGTTGTGCGAGTGTATGATGTGTGAGTGAGTAAGCGCATGATGAGCGAGTCAGTGCATAATGTGTGAGTGAGTCAGTGCATGGTGTGAGTGAGTCAGTGTATGATGTGTGAGTGAGTCAGTGTATGATGTGTGAGTGAGTCAGTGTATGATGTGTGAGTGAGCCAGTGTATGATGTGTGAGTGAATCAGTGCATGGTGTGAGTGAGTCAGTGTATGATGTGTGAGTGAGTCAGTGCATGGTGTGAGTGAGTCAGTGCATGGTGTGAGTGAGTCAGTGTATGATGTGTGAGTGAGTCAGTGTATGATGTGTGAGTGAGTCAGTGCATGGTGTGTGAGTGAGTCAGTGTATGATGTGTGAGTGAGTCAGTGCATGGTGTGAGTGAGTCAGTGTATGATGTGTGAGTGAGTCAGTGCATGGTGTGAGTGAGTCAGTGCATGGTGTGAGTGAGTCAGTGTATGATGTGTGAGTGAGTCAGTGTATGGTGTGAGTGAGTCAGTGCATGGTGTGAGTGAGTCAGTGTATGATGTGTGAGTCAGTGCATGGTGTGAGTGAGTAAGTGCATGGTGTGAGTGAGTCAGTGTATGATGTGTGAGTGAGTCAGTGTATGATGTGTGAGTGAGTCAGTGTATGATGTGTGAGTGAGTCAGTGTATGGTGTGAGTGAGTCAGTGTATGATGTGTGAGTGAGTCAGTGTATGGTGTGAGTGAGTCAGTGCATGGTGTGAGTGAGTCAGTGTATGATGTGTGAGTGAGTCAGTGCATGGTGTGAGTGAGTCAGTGTATGATGTGTGAGTGAGTCAGTGTATGATGTGTGAGTGAGTCAGTGTATGATGTGTGAGTGAGTCAGTGTATGATGTGTGCGTGAGTCAGTGTATGATGTGTGAGTGAGTCAGTGTATGATGTGTGAGTGAGTCAGTGTATGATGTGTGAGTGAGTCAGTGTATGATGTGTGAGTGAGTCAGTGTATGATGTGTGAGTGAGTCAGTGTATGATGTGTGCGTGAGTCAGTGTATGATGTGTGAGTGAGTCAGTGTATGATGTGTGAGTGAGTCAGTGTATGATGTGTGAGTGAGTCAGTGTATGATGTGTGAGTGAGTCAGTGTATGATGTGTGAGTGAGCCAGTGTATGATGTGTGAGTCAGTGTATGATGTGTGAGTGAGTCAGTGTATGATGTGTGAGTGAGTCAGTGTATGATGTGTGAGTGAGTCAGTGCATGGTGTGTGAATGAGTCAGTGTATGATGTGTGAGTGAGTCAGTGCATGGTGTGAGTGAGTCAGTGCATGGTGTGTGAGTGAGTCAGTGTATGATGTGTGATTGAGTCAGTGTATGGTATGAGTGAGTCAGTGTATGATGTGTGAGTCAGTGTATGATGTGTGAGTGAGTTAGTGTATGATGTGTGAGTGAGTTAGTGTATGATGTGTGAGTCAGTGTATGATGTGTGAGTGAATCAGTGTATGATGTGTGAGTGAGTCAGTGTATGATGTGTGAGTGAGTCAGTGTATGATGTGTGAGTGAGTCAGTGCATGGTGTGAGTGAGTCAGTGCATGATGTGTGAGTGAGTCAGTTTATGATGTGTGAGTGAGTCAGTGCATGGTGTGTGAGTGAGTCAGTGTATGATGTGTGAGTGAGTCAGTGCAAGGTGTGAGTGAGTCAGTGTATGATGTGTGAGTGAGTCAGTGCATGGTGTGAGTGAGTCAGTGCATGGTGTGAGTGAGTCAGTGTATGATGTGTGAGTGAGTCAGTGTATGGTGTGAGTGAGTCAGTGCATGGTGTGAGTGAGTCAGTGTATGATGTGTGAGTGAGTCAGTGTATGATGTGTGAGAAAGTCAGTGCATGGTGTGTGAGTGAGTCAGTGTATGGTGTGTGAGTGAGTCAGTGTATGATGTGTGAGAAAGTCAGTGTATGATGTGTGAGTGAGTCAGTGTATGATGTGTGAGTGAGTCAGTGTATGATGTGTGAGTGAGTCAGTGTATGATGTGTGAGTGAGTCAGTGTATGATGTGTGAGTGAGTCAGTGTATGGTGTGAGTGAGTCAGTGCATGGTGTGTGAGAAAGTCAGTGTATGATGTGTGAGTGAGTCAGTGTATGATGTGTGAGTGAGTCAGTGTATGGTGTGAGTGAGTCAGTGCATGGTGTGTGAGAAAGTCAGTGTATGATGTGTGAGTGAGTCAGTGTATGATGTGTGAATCAGTGTATGATGTGTGAGTCAGTGTATGATGTGTGAGTGAGTAAGTGCATGGTGTGTGAGTGAGTCAGTGCATGGTGTGAGTGAGTCAGTGTATGATGTGTGAGTGAGTCAGTGTGTGATGTGTGAGTGAGTCAGTGTATGATGTGTGAGTGAGTCAGTGTATGATGTGTGAGTGAGTCAGTGTATGATGTGTGAGTGAGTCAGTGTATGGTGTGAGTGAGTCAGTGCATGGTGTGAGTGAGTCAGTGTATGATGTGTGAGTGAGTCAGTGCATGGTGTGAGTGAGTCAGTGCATGGTGTGAGTGAGTCAGTGTATGATGTGTGAGTGAGTCAGTGCATGGTGTGAGTGAGTCAGTGCATGGTGTGAGTGAGTCAGTGTATGATGTGTGAGTGAGTCAGTGTATGATGTGTGAGTGAGTCAGTGTATGATGTGTGAGTGAATCAGTGTATGATGTGTGAGTGAGTCAGTGCATGATGTGTGAGTGAGTCAGTGTATGATGTGTGAGTGAGTCAGTGTATGATGTGTGAGTGAGTCAGTGTATGATGTGTGAGTGAGTCAGTGTATGATGTGTGCGTGAGTCAGTGTATGATGTGTGAGTGAGTCAGTGTATGGTGTGTGAGTGAGTCAGTGTATGATGTGTGAGTGAGTCAGTGTATGATGTGTGAGTCAGTGCCTGGTGTGAGTGAGTCAGTGTATGATGTGTGAGTGAGTCAGTGTATGATGTGTGAGTGAGTCAGTGTATGATGTGTGAGTGAGTCAGTGTATGATGTGTGAGTGAGTCAGTGTATGATGTGTGAGTGAGTCAGTGTATGATGTGTGAGTGAGTCAGTGTATGATGTGTGAGTCAGTGTATGATGTGTGAGTGAGTCAGTGTATGATGTGTGAGTGAGTCAGTGTATGATGTGTGAGTGAGTCAGTGTATGGTGTGAGTGAGTCAGTGTATGATGTGTGAGTGAGTCAGTGTATGATGAGTGAAT
Organism: Petromyzon marinus; assembly: GCF_048934315.1. NCBI lineage: Eukaryota > Metazoa > Chordata > Hyperoartia > Petromyzontiformes > Petromyzontidae > Petromyzon > Petromyzon marinus. The sequence goes on from NC_133707.1 coordinate 3,271,724, forward strand.
GAGTCAGTGTATGATGTGTGAGTGAGTCAGTGTATGATGTGTGAGTGAGTCAGTGTATGATGTGTGAGTCAGTGCATGATGTGTGTGTGAGTCAGTGTATGATGTGTGAGTGAGTCAGTGTATGATGTGTGAGTGAGTCAGTGTATGATGTGTGAGTGAGTCAGTGTATGATGTGTGAGTGAGTCAGTGTATGGTGTGTGAGTGAGTCAGTGTATGATGTGTGAGTGAGTCAGTGTATGGTGTGTGAGTGAGTCAGTGTATGATGTGTGAGTGAGTCAGTGTATGATGTGTGAGTCAGTGCCTGGTGTGAGAGTGTCAGTGTATGATGTGTGAGTGAGTCAGTGTATGATGTGTGAGTGAGTCAGTGTATGATATGTGAGTGAGTCAGTGTATGATGTGTGAGTCAGTGTATGATGTGTGAGTGAGTCAGTGTATGATGTGTGAGTGAGTCAGTGTATGATGTGTGAGTAAGTCAGTGTATGGTGTGAGTGAGCCAGTGTATGATGTGTGAGTGAGTCAGTGTATGATGTGTGAGTGAGTCAGTGTATGATGTGTGAGTGAGTCAGTGTATGGTGTGAGTGAGTCAGTGTATGATGTGTGAGTGAGTCAGTGTATGATGTGTGAGTGAGTCAGTGTATGATGTGTGAGTGAGTCAGTGTATGATGTGTGAGTGAGTCAGTGTATGATGTGTGAGTGAGTCAGTGTATGATGTGTGAGTGAGTCAGTGTATGATGTGTGAGTGAGTCAGTGTATGATGTGTGAGTGAGTCAGTGTATGATGTGTGAGCGAGTCAGTGTATGATGTGTGAGTGAGTCAGTGTATGATGTGTGAGTGAGTCAGTGTATGATGTGTGAGTGAGTCAGTGTATGATGTGTGAGTGAGTCAGTGCATGGTGTGAGTGAGTCAGTGTATGATGTGTGAGTGAGTCAGTGTATGATGTGTGAGTGAGTCAGTGTATGATGTGTGAGTGAGTCAGTGCATGATGTGTGAGTGAGTCAGTGCATGGTGTGAGTGAGTCAGTGCATGATGTGTGAGTGAGTCAGTGCATGGTGTGAGTGAGTCAGTGTATGATGTGTGAGTGAGTCAGTGCATGATGTGTGAGTGAGTCAGTGCATGGTGTGAGTGAGTCAGTGTATGATGTGTGAGTGAGTCAGTGCATGATGTGTGAGTGAGTCAGTGTATGACGTGTGAGTGAGTCAGTGCATGATGTGTGAGTGAGTCAGTGCATGGTGTGAGTGAGTCAGTGTATGATGTGTGAGTGAGTCAGTGTATGATGTGTGAGTGAGTCAGTGTATGATGTGTGAGTGAGTCAGTGCATGATGTGTGAGTGAGTCAGTGCATGGTGTGAGTGAGTCAGTGTATGGTGTGTGAGTGAGTCAGTGTATGATGTGTGAGTGAGTCAGTGTATGATGTGTGAGTCAGTGCATGGTGTGAGAGTGTCAGTGTATGATGTGTGAGTGAGTCAGTGTATGATGTGTGAGTGAGTCAGTGTATGATGTGTGAGTGAGTCAGTGTATGATGTGTGAGTCAGTGTATGATGTGTGAGTGAGTCAGTGTATGATGTGTGAGTGAGTCAGTGTATGATGTGTGAGTGAGTCAGTGTATGGTGTGAGTGAGTCAGTGTATGATGTGTGAGTGAGTCAGTGTATGATGTGTGAGTGAGTCAGTGTATGATGTGTGAGTGAGTCAGTGTATGGTGTGAATGAGTCAGTGTATGATGTGTGAGTGAGTCAGTGTATGATGTGTGAGTGAGTCAGTGTATGATGTGTGAGTGAGTCAGTGTATGATGTGTGAGTGAGTCAGTGTCTGATGTGTGAGTGAGTCAGTGTATGATGTGTGAGTGAGTCAGTGTATGGTGTGAGTGAGTCAGTGTATGATGTGTGAGTGAGTCAGTGTATGATGTGTGAGTGAGTCAGTGTATGATGTGTGAGTGAGTCAGTGCATGGTGTGAGTGAGTCAGTGCATGGTGTGTGAGTGAGTCAGTGTATGGTGTGAGTGAGTCAGTGTATGATGTGTGAGTGAGTCAGTGTATGATGTGTGAGTGAGTCAGTGTATGATGTGTGAGTGAGTCAGTGTATGATGTGTGAGTGAGTCAGTGTATGATGTGTGAGTGAGTCAGTGTATGATGTGTGAGTGAGTCAGTGTATGATGTGTGAGTGAGTCAGTGTATGATGTGTGAGTGAGTCAGTGTATGATGTGTGAGCGAGTCAGTGTATGATGTGTGAGTGAGTCAGTGTATGATGTGTGAGTGAGTCAGTGTATGATGTGTGAGTGAGTCAGTGTATGATGTGTGAGTGAGTCAGTGCATGGTGTGAGTGAGTCAGTGTATGATGTGTGAGTGAGTCAGTGTATGATGTGTGAGTGAGTCAGTGTATGATGTGTGAGTGAGTCAGTGCATGATGTGTGAGTGAGTCAGTGCATGGTGTGAGTGAGTCAGTGCATGATGTGTGAGTGAGTCAGTGCATGGTGTGAGTGAGTCAGTGTATGATGTGTGAGTGAGTCAGTGCATGATGTGTGAGTGAGTCAGTGCATGGTGTGAGTGAGTCAGTGTATGATGTGTGAGTGAGTCAGTGCATGATGTGTGAGTGAGTCAGTGTATGACGTGTGAGTGAGTCAGTGTATGATGTTTGAGTGAGTCAGTGCATGATGTGTGAGTGAGTCAGTGCATGGTGTGAGTGTGTCAGTGTATGATGTGTGAGTGAGTCAGTGTATGATGTGTGAGTGAGTCAGTGTATGATGTGTGAGTGAGTCAGTGCATGATGTGTGAGTGAGTCAGTGCATGGTGTGAGTGAGTCAGTGTATGATGTGTGAGTGAGTCAGTGTATGATGTGTGAGTGAGTCAGTGCATGGTGTGAGTGAGTCAGTGTATGATGTGTGAGTGAGTCAGTGTATGATGAGTGAGTCAGTGTATGATGTGTGAGTGAGTCAGTGTATGATGAGTGAGTCAGTGTATGATGTGTGAGTGAGCCAGTGCATGGTGTGAGTGAGTCAGTGTATGATGTGTGAGTGAGTCAGTGTATGATGAGTGAGTCAGTGCATGATGTGTGAGTGAGTCAGTGCATGGTGTGAGTGAGTCAGTGTATGATGTGTGAGTGAGTCAGTGTATGATGTGTGCGTGAGTCAGTGTATGATGTGTGAGTGAGTCAGTGTATGATGTGTGCGTGAGTCAGTGTATGATGTGTGAGTGAGTCAGTGTATGATGTGTGAGTGAGTCAGTGTATGATGTGTGAGTGAGTCAGTGTATGATGTGTGAGTCAGTGTATGATGTGTGAGTGAGTCAGTGTATGATGTGTGAGTGAGTCAGTGCATGATGTGTGAGTGAGTCAGTGCATGATGTGTGAGTGAGTCAGTGTATGATGTGTGAGTGAGTCAGTGTATGATGTGTGAGTGAGTCAGTGTATGATGTGCGAGTGAGTCAGTGTATGATGTGTGAGTGAGTCAGTGCATGGTGTGAGTGAGTCAGTGTATGATGTGTGAGTGAGTCAGTGTATGATGTGTGAGTGAGTCAGTGTATGATGTGTGAGTGAGTCAGTGCATGATGTGTGAGTGAGTCAGTGTATGATGTGTGAGTGAGTCAGTGCATGATGTGTGAGTGAGTCAGTGTATGATGTGTGAGTGAGTCAGTGTATGATGTGTGAGTGAGTCAGTGCATGATGTGTGAGTGAGTCAGTGCATGATGTGTGAGTGAGTCAGTGTATGATGTGTGAGTGAGTCAGTGTATGATGTGTGAGTGAGTCAGTGTATGGTGTGTGAGTCAGTCAGTGTATGATGTGTGAGTGAGTCAGTGTATGATGTGTGAGTGAGTCAGTGCATGATGTGTGAGTGAGTCAGTGTATGATGTGTGAGTGAGTCAGTGTATGATGTGTGAGTGAGTCAGTGTATGATGTGTGAGTGAGTCAGTGTATGATGTGTGAGTGAGTCAGTGCATGATGTGTGAGTGAGTCAGTGTATGATGTGTGAGTGAGTCAGTGTATGATGTGTGAGTGAGTCAGTGTATGGTGTGAGTGAGTCAGTGTATGATGTGTGAGTCAGTGTATGATGTGTGAGTGAGTCAGTGTATGATGTGTGCGTGAGTCAGTGTATGATGTGTGAGTGAGTCAGTGTATGATGTGTGAGTGAGTCAGTGTATGATGTGTGAGTGAGTCAGTGTATGATGTGTGAGTCAGTGTATGATGTGTGAGTGAGTCAGTGCATGATGTGTGAGTGAGTCAGTGCATGATGTGTGAGTGAGTCAGTGTATGATGTGTGAGTGAGTCAGTGTATGATGTGTGAGTGAGTCAGTGTATGATGTGTGATTGAGTCAGTGTATGATGTGTGAGTGAGTCAGTGCATGGTGTAAGTGAGTCAGTGTATGATGTGTGAGTGAGTCAGTGTATGATGTGTGAGTGAGTCAGTGTATGATGTGTGAGTGAGTCAGTGTATGATGTGTGAGTGAGTCAGTGCATAATGTGTGAGTGAGTCAGTGTATGATGTGTGAGTGAGTCAGTGTATGATGTGTGAGTGAGTCAGTGTATGGTGTGTGAGTCAGTCAGTGTATGATGTGTGAGTGAGTCAGTGTATGATGTGTGAGTGAGTCAGTGTATGGTGTGAGTGAGTCAGTGCATGGTGTGAGTGAGTCAGTCTATGATGTGTGAGTGAGTCAGTGCATGGTGTGAGTGAGTCAGTGCATGGTGTGAGTGAGTTAGTGTATGATGTGTGAGTGAGTCAGTGCATGGTGTGAGTGAGTCAGTGCATGGTGTGAGTGAGTCAGTGTATGATGTGTGAGTGAGTCAGTGTATGATGTGTGAGTGAGTCAGTGTATGATGTGTGAGTGAATCAGTGTATGATGTGTGAGTGAGTCAGTGTATGATGTGTGAGTGAGTCAGTGCATGATGTGTGAGTGAGTCAGTGTATGATGTGTGAGTGAGTCAGTGTATGATGTGTGAGTGAGTCAGTGTATGATGTGTGAGTGAGTCAGTGTATAATGTGTGAGTGAGTCAGTGTATGGTGTGTGAGTGAGTCAGTGTATGATGTGTGAGTGAGTCAGTGTATGATGTGTGAGTGAGTCAGTGTATGGTGTGAGTGAGTCAGTGTATGATGTGTGAGTGAGTCAGTGTATGATGTGTGAGTGAGTCAGTGCATGATGTGTGAGTGAGTCAGTGTATGATGTGTGAGTGAGTCAGTGTATGATGTGTGAGTGAGTCAGTGTATGATGTGTGAGTGAGTCAGTGTATGATGTGTGAGTGAGTCAGTGTATGATGTGTGAGTGAGTCAGTGTATGATGTGTGAGTGAGTCAGTGTATGATGTGTGAGTGAGTCAGTGCATGATGTGTGAGTGAGTCAGTGTATGATGTGTGAGTGAGTCAGTGTATGATGTGTGAGTGAGTCAGTGTATGATGTGTGAGTGAGTCAGTGTATGATGTGTGAGTGAGTCAGTGCATGATGTGTGAGTGAGTCAGTGCATGATGTGTGAGTGAGTCAGTGCATGATGTGTGAGTGAGTCAGTGCATGATGTGTGAGTGAGTCAGTGCATGATGTGTGAGTGAGTCAGTGTATGATGTGTGAATGAGTCAGTGTATGATGTGTGAGTGAGTCAGTGCATGATGTGTGAGTGAGTCAGTGCATGATGTGTGAGTGAGTCAGTGTATGGTGTGAGTGAGTCAGTGTATGATGTGTGAGTCAGTGTATGATGTGTGAGTGAGTCAGTGTATGATGTGTGAGTCAGTGTATGATGTGTGAGTGAGTCAGTGTATGATGTGTGAGTCAGTTTATGATGTGTGAGTGAGTCAGTGTATCATGTGTGAGTGAGTCAGTGTATGATGTGTGAGTGAGTCAGTGTATGATGTGTGAGTGAGTCAGTGTATGATGTGTGAGTGAGTCAGTGTATGATGTGTGAGTGAGTCAGTGCATGATGTGTGAGTGAGTCAGTGCATGATGTGTGAGTGAGTCAGTGCATGATGTGTGAGTGAGTCAGTGCATGATGTGTGAGTGAGTCAGTGTATGATGTGTGAGTGAGTCAGTGTATGATGTGTGAGTGAGTCAGTGCATGATGTGTGAGTGAGTCAGTGCATGATGTGTGAGTGAGTCAGTGTATGGTGTGAGTGAGTCAGTGTATGATGTGTGAGTCAGTGTATGATGTGTGAGTGAGTCAGTGTATGATGTGTGAGTCAGTGTATGATGTGTGAGTGAGTCAGTGTATGATGTGTGAGTCAGTGTATGATGTGTGAGTGAGTCAGTGTATCATGTGTGAGTGAGTCAGTGTATGATGTGTGAGTGAGTCAGTGTATGATGTGTGAGTGAGTCAGTGCATGATGTGTGAGTGAGTCAGTGTATGATGTGTGAGTGAGTCAGTGTATGATGTGTGAGTGAGTCAGTGTATGATGTGTGAGTGAGTCAGTGTATGATGTGTGAGTGAGTCAGTGTATGATGTGTGAGTGAGTCAGTGTATGATGTGTGAGTGAGTCAGTGTATGATGTGTGAGTGAGTCAGTGTATCATGTGTGAGTGAGTCAGTGTATGATGTGTGAGTGAGTCAGTGCATGATGTGTGAGTGAGTCAGTGTATGATGTGTGAGTGAGTCAGTGTATGATGTGTGAGTGAGTCAGTGTATGATGTGTGAGTGAGTCAGTGTATGATGTGTGAGTGAGTCAGTGTATGATGTGTGAGTGAGTCAGTGTATGATGTGTGAGTGAGTCAGTGTATGATGTGTGAGTGAGTCAGTGTATGATGTGTGAGTCAGTGTATGATGTGTGAGTGAGTCAGTGTATGATGTGTGAGTCAGTGTATGATGTGTGAGTGAGTCAGTGTATGATGTGTGAGTCAGTGTATGATGTGTGAGTGAGTCAGTGTATCATGTGTGAGTGAGTCAGTGTATGATGTGTGAGTGAGTCAGTGTATGATGTGTGAGTGAGTCAGTGCATGATGTGTGAGTGAGTCAGTGTATGATGTGTGAGTGAGTCAGTGTATGATGTGTGAGTGAGTCAGTGTATGATGTGTGAGTGAGTCAGTGTATGATGTGTGAGTGAGTCAGTGTATGATGTGTGAGTGAGTCAGTGTATGATGTGTGAGTGAGTCAGTGTATTACGTGTGAGTGAGTCAGTGTATCATGTGTGAGTGAGTCAGTGTATGATGTGTGAGTGAGTCAGTGCATGATGTGTGAGTGAGTCAGTGTATGATGTGTGAGTGAGTCAGTGTATGATGTGTGAGTGAGTCAGTGTATGATGCGTGAGTGAGTCAGTGTATGATGTGTGAGTGAGTCAGTGTATGATGTGTGAGTGAGTCAGTGCATGATGTGTGAGTGAGTCAGTGTATGATGTGTGAGTGAGTCAGTGTATGATGTGTGAGTGAGTCAGTGTATGATGTGTGAGTGAGTCAGTGTATGATGTGTGAGTGAGTCAGTGTATGATGTGTGAGTGAGTCAGTGTATGATGAGTGAGTCAGTGTATGATGAGTGAGTCAGTGTATGATGTGTGAGTGAGTCAGTGTATGATGTGTGAGTGAGTCAGTGTATGATGAGTGAGTCAGTGCATGGTGTGTGAGTGAGTCAGTGTATGATGTGTGAGTGAGTGAGTGTATGGTGTGTGAGTGAGTCAGTGTATGATGTGTGAGTCAGTGTATGATGTGTGAGTGAGTCAGTGTATGATGTGTGAGTGAGTCAGTGTATGATGTGTGAGTCAGTGTATGGTGTGTGAGTGAGTCAGTGTATGATGTGTGAGTGAGTCAGTGTATGATGTGTGAGTGAGTCAGTGTATGATGTGTGAGTGAGTCAGTGTATGATGTGTGAGTGAGTCAGTGTATGATGTGTGAGTGAGTCAGTGTATGATGTGTGAGTGAGTCAGTGTATGATGTGTGAGTGAGTCAGTATATGATGTGTGAGTGAGTCAGTGTATGATGTGTGAGTGAGTCAGTGTATGATGTGTGAGTGAGTCAGTATATGATGTGTGAGTGAGTCAGTGTATGATGTGTGAGTGAGTCAGTGTATGATGTGTGAGTGAGTCAGTGTATGATGTGTGAGTGAGTCAGTGTATGATGTGTGAGTGAGTCAGTGTCGGCTCCCTCTGCTTGCGCCGTCGCCCCGCCCCCCCCTGACTCCGTCGGCCCCCCCAGCTCCGTGCCCCCCCCCAGCTCCATCGCCCCCCCCCCCGGCTCCGTCGCCCCGCCGCTGGCTCCGTCGGCCCCCCCCCCGGGCTCCGTCGCCCCCCCCCCCCCAGCTCCGTCGGCCCTCCCTGGCTCCGTCGCCCCTCCCTGGCTTCGTCGCCCCCCCCCCCAGCTCTGTCGCCCCCCCCCCGACACCGTCGGCCCCCCCCCAGCTCCGTCGCCCCTCCCTGGCTCCGTCGCCCCTCCCTGGCTCTGTCGCCCCCCCCCCAGCTCCGTCGGCCCCCCCCGGCTCCGTCGCCCCCCCCGGCTCCGTCGCCCCCCCCCCGACACCGTCGGCCCTGCCCCCACCTCCGTCGGCCCCCCCCTGGCTCTGTCGCCCCCCCCCAGCTCCGTCGCCCCCCCCGCCTCCGTCGCCCCCCCCAGCTCCATCGGCCCCCCCCGACTCCGTTGGCCCCCCCTGGCTCCGTCGCCCCCCCCCCCCAGCTCCGTCGCCCCCCCCCCCCGACTCAGTCGGGGGGGGGGGGCGACGGAGGGCGGAGGAGCGACGCTCACAACAACCAGCGGAGCGCCGGGTGCCTAAAGCACAGCAGGTTGGCACAGTAGGGGGCACAGGTGGTGCATCAGCCAGTCATCTCAGTCAGTCGACCCGTGGCACCTGGGTCTGCCCCGTGACCTCCTGCCAGCGGGCGTTCGACACTTCACGTGGCCTCAGGGTGCACATAGCCTGGCACAAGCGTCGTGGTGACGTCACCGCCACTTAGTGGTGAATGGCGGTTGTTGTTGTCCGGGGCGGTAGTGTAGTGGTTAGCGCTACGCTGCGCTATGAACCCGGCGACCCAGGTTCGATTCCCGCTCACGGCCAACATCAGTGACGATTATTTGAACCGGCCCTGGGCCTCCCCTAGGTCGACTCAACATCAAATGAGTACCTGGTGCGATGTGTAAACATCGCCACTGGGGAGACAAAGGCGGCCGGGCGTGGTGTTGGCCACCCACCCCCTCGTGTACCGTGCCGGCCTTTATAGGTGCTCGCTAACAGCACTTGCCCCTATAGTCTGTTAAGGCTGTACGGGGGCTCTTTGTCTTTTTTCGGGGCTTGCGAAACCTCCCGCGGTGTTGCCGTTCGAGGTTCATGTCGAATGCGGCGCGGCGTTTGTCGTGGACGGCCGAAGTGGCTGACGAGCGCTTTTTTTTCCGATGCGTCCGCTCTTGAGAGGGGGAACCTCGGACGCTTTTGGAGCTAAGAAATATCTAAAACCACAGCTGAAAACAACGAAGCGCATGCATAAATGTTTTGACTCGAGAAAAATTGCCGAAATCAAGCAGCGCAAATATACGCGCGTGACCTTCAGGAATATTTATCAATGAATGTCTCCCCCACACCCCGCCCCCCCCCAGCTGAAAATGACGCCATAAAATAAGTCATTGCCTGAGGTCACTGGCGTTGCCTGCGGCCAACTTTACCCTGCGAGGTAGCTGGCCCCGGGGTCCGCGCGAGAGGTCGCGACGTGACGCCAGTCGCAGCCCGAGCAGGACAACACTGCCCAGAACCCTGCCCAGTATACCCGGATGGGACGCTGCCTAGGAATAGCCGCCGGTTGTCTTTAGTCTTGGTGCTGTGACGTGGGCCAGAAGATCATCACGGCACAGCAAAACGGATTCTCGAGTCTGTTGTGGATCTTTGTCGGTCACCCCCTCCGCCCCCCCCCCCCCTTTTTATGCGGGGGCGGATTCCTCTGCGTTCTCCCGTACGAAACCACGTGACGTCAAATTCCAATGGGCACATCTCTCTTGAACATCAGTGAGACTTTCCTGGATATACAGTGAGGGAAAAAAAGTATTTGATCCCCTGCTGATTTTGTACGTTTGCCCACTGACAAAGAAATTATCAGTCTATAATTTTAATGGTAGGTTTATTTCAACAGTGAGAGACAGAATAACACCAACAAAATCCAGAAAAACGCATGTCAAAAATGTTATAAATTGATTTGCATTTTAATGAGGGAAATAAGTATTTGACCCCTCTATAAAACATGACTTAGTACTTTGTGGCAAAACCCTTGTTGGCAATCACAGAAGTCAGACGTTTCTTGTAGTTGGCCACCAGGTTTGCACACATCTCAGGAGGGATTTTGTCCCACTCCTCTTTGCAGATCTTTTCCAAGTCATTAAGGTTTCGAGGCTGACGTTTGGCAACTCGAACCTTCAGCTCCCTCCACAAATTTTCTATGGGATTAAGGTCTGGACACTGGCTAGGCCACTTCAGGACCTTAATGTGCTTCTTCTTGAGCCATTCCTTTGTTGCCTTGGCCGTGTGTTTTAGGTCATTGTCATGCTGGAATACCCATCCACGACCCATTTTCAATGCCCTGGCTGAGGGAAGGAGGTTCTCACCCAAGATTTGACGGTACATGGCCCCGTCCATCTCGTCCCTTTGATGCGGTGAAGTTGTCCTGTCCCCTTAGCAGAAAAACACCCCCAAAGCATAATGTTTCCACCTCCATGTTTGACGGTGGGAATGGTGTTCTTGTGGTCATAGGCAGCATTCCTCCTCCTCCAAACACGGCGAGTTGAGTTGATGCCTAAGAGCTCCATTTTGGTCTCATCTGACCACAACACTTTCACCCAGTTGTCCTCTGAATCATTCAGATGTTCATTGGCAAACTTCAGACGGGCATGTATATGTGCTTTCTTGAGCAGGGGGACCTTGCGGGTGCTGCAGGATTGCAGTCCTTCACAGCGTAGTGTGTTACCAATTGTTTTTCTTGGTGACTTTGGTCCCAGCTGCTTTGAGATCATTGACAAGATCTTCCCGTGTAGTTCTGGGCTGATTCCTCACCGTTCTCATGATCATTGCAACTCCACGAGGTGAGATCTTGCATGGAGCCCCAGGCCGAGGGAGATTGACAGTTCTTTTGTGTTTCTTTCATTTGCGAATAATCGCACCAACTGTTGTCACCTTCTCACCAAGCTGCTTGGCAATGGTCTTGTAACCCATTCCAGCCATGTGTAGGTCTACAATCTTGTTCCTAACATCCTTGGAGATCTCTTTGGACTTGGCCATGGTGGAGAGTTTGGAATCTGATTGATTGATTGCTTCTGTGGACAGGTGTCTTTTATACAGGTAACAAGCTGAGATTAGGAGCACTCCCTTTAAGAGTGTGCTCCTAATCTCAGCTCGTTACCTGTATAAAAGACACCTGGGAGCCAGAAATCTTTCTGATTGAGAGGGGGTCAAATGCTTATTTCCCTAATTAAAATGCAAATCAATTTATATCATTTTTGACATGCGTTTTTCTGGATTTTTTTGTTGTTATTCTGTCTCTCACTGTTCAAATAAACCTACCATTAAAATTATAGACTGATCATTTCTTTGTCAGTGGGCAAACGTACAAAATCAGCAGGGAATCAAATACTTTTTTTCCCTCACTGTATGATTTAAAAAAAAAAACACATCGTTACATATCAGTTGTGTTTATTTTGAGGGGGAGATTTCAAGCGAGGACCAATTGGGTTACATCTACAAGGGGGGTGCCCTCTTTCGGTTGTGACCCCAGCAAGTAAGTACGTACATTTATAAAGCGTAACTCTTATACCCTAGGTTATCACGAGTGCACAATATTCGTACATCGTAAGCTCTATTAAACATTTGTGTCTCGCATGTTCTACTGAACTGGTTAAATGTCTGTAAAGATCGCGCAGCGGCAGTGAGTTGCAGGCCGACGGACCGCTGAGTAGGTGAGTGAGAGGATAAGTAGGTGGGTGAGAGGGTCGGTGAGTTCCAGGATGATGGACCGCTGAGTGGGTGGGTGAGTAGGTGAGTGAGAGGGTGAGTAGGTGAGTGAGAGGGTGAGTAGGTGAGTTAGGGGGTAGGTGAGTTCCAAGCCGATGGACCGCTGAGTAGGTGAGTGAGAGGGTCAATGAGTGCGAGGGTAGGTGAGCGAGGCCGATGGACCGCTGAGTAGGTGAGTGAGAGGGTGAGTAGGTGAGTGAAAGGGTAGGTGAGTTGCAGGCCGATGGACCGCTGAGTAGGTGAGTGAGAGGGTGAGTAGGTGAGTGAAAGGGTAGGTGAGTTCCAGGCCGATGGACCGCTGAGTAGGTGAGTGAGAGGGTGAGTAGGTGAGTGAAAGGGTAGGTGAGTTCCAGGCCGATGGACCGCTGACTCCGAAGTGGCGAGATCCAAACCTCGCTCTCCGAGTGCGCGGAGCGATCACGTGATCACCACGAGCTGCTGAGCGAAGATGACGACGGTGCCCACTCAGTGCCAGGGAGGCGCCTCAAAGACTTTGGCGAAATCACCTTGGCCTCCTCCTCCTTCTCTAGTATAGACGTGAACTGAGCCGCGAATCCAGCTGCCGGCGTCAGAGCAGGTGGAGGGGTGCCCTGGAGAGGCCGCTCGCAGCGCACGCGGGACTCACGACGCGGGGCGCGCCGCAGCCGCTTCTCGACGATTCCTTTGATTTTTCCATTCGTGCAAAATGGTGATTTGAGCCCAGCCTGGCCGGATACGATGCTCGGCAGCGAGATTCCCGATGGCTGGATGTGGGATTTGCGGCGAGCTGCCTGATGGCGGACAGAGTTTCGTGCTCTCCCGGTGGGCAGTTGTCCGCGGTGCTCCCCAGAACGGCTTTCACTTGCTCCAACTCAACGCGGCTGACGTCCGTGCCGAACGAGGCCCAAAGCTACGGTGAAGCAAACATGACAATCGCTTGTTTTACAAAGTCTGATGGGTGTGCGTTTGTTTATTTGCGCGCGTGTACACTTCCACCGCCGGCTCTCTCTCTGCAAACCGGTTGGGTTCTTTTTTTATTCGAGGAGAAAAAAAAGTGGAGCCAAGATCGAAAATTGAAAGCAGCAAAAAGAATTATTCCCGAATAATTGGACTTTATCTTTGGAGAATTTGAGCACAAGCTGTGCTGTGGTTTTATTGATGTTCCACACATTTTGATTCAACAATTTTCTGTCCTATCCCCCCACCGCCCCCCGCAGCGATGCAACTGCATAAAGAGACAGTCACAAACATTCCCTCCCGAATCTAACGTCTCCATCGGCAATCGACGGATGCAGAAATCTAATTACAAATCCGCTCATCTAAAACGTGGCCCTGCTGCCTCGGAGAACGAGTCACCCCTTAACCCGATATTACTGCTCGCAACAACGCGTGGTTTGTGTTTTGCCAGAGGAAAAAAAAACACAAAACCCAATCTCGAGCAATGACAACAACATGTGACAATTTCCGCCGTACGCAGTTGCAAATCCACGTTTGGCACTCTGGATGGAACGGCGCACTTGTGTGTCACACGCACACGGCTCTGTTCGTTGTCCCCCCGTTCTGCGCTGTGTTTTCACCAGGTTCTCCGGTCTCCTCCCATAGCTGGTTTTGCCAAAAAAACACCCAATGCCCAAAGCTTGCCCGCAAATAATTTACTTGAGATCACACACAGCAGCGACATCACGCCCTCCATCCCCCCTTTTACTGTGAAGACGTGGCAGGACCCTCCCGAAAATGAGTCGTGAGACTCGGTGAGGATTTCCTGGGTAAACAAACGGAGCAATAACAATGAATAATATTAAATAATGACTTTCTGTCCCAAATGTTTGGCATTCTGTGACGCACAAATAGATGTGGTTTGGCAGCGATGGGATGGACCACGGCGGAAAAACTCCGCCACGTTTCGCGTAAGTCAGTCTCGTCCACGTGACTTGAGCGAAGAGTGAAAAACATGAGCCATCGTGTTTCATAATTCTACGGATGCAGAATGAATTACATCTACAACTGAATATAAGCATTTTGTAATGTGTCTCAAAGTGCATTAAAATAACACGTAGAGTGTCACGGTGAAACACTATGATTCATAATTGTTTTTTGGTCTGACCAAATTTGTGTCGTCAAGGCCCTCCACCACCCGACGAAACTAATTAAGTTTAATTGTCCTGCGTACACGCGGGTGCGATGCGCCAAACCGCTATTTGCTCAGCTTGCCGACGAGGGGGAAGAACAACTAGATCCGTGAAGTGCCATTGAGACTCCGTCAAACATCATCGGGACGACAAACAGGATGGCATTGTGACCTTCTGGATCTTCATTCTAACTTCTTTCCCGCCATATGAATGTGGAATATCCACGCCCGGCTACGGAGATGAGTACCACCCAACCTCATTTGGGCGGGGAGACGAACCGCATTTTACTTTCGGAACTTGAATTTTAAAAAACACGGATTTACAGCCCTTTATGAATCCACTGCTGGGTGAGGGCCTCCCCATCCCATATCAGTCAAGGGGCTTGTATGAGCATACTTCACCACGCTGGTCAGTGGTGAGGTTGGAGCGTCAAGGACCGGCTCAGACGTCACTCACCACTCATGTTGGTCATGGCCAGGACTCAAACTCGGGTGTCTGAATTCAGAGCGCAGCGCGTGAACCGCAGCCCAGGCGTTCCACCACGGATGACTATGAAAAATGTTGAATCGCGTTGCTTTTCCTTTGGACTGAAATTCGCTGGGATGTCGGGCGGGCAGGTCGTTGCGCAATCTTCCGGACAGTGCGAATGTGTTTGGAATGTTGTGAAAGCCTATATGTCTGCACCGAATTACTTTTTTTTTACCATCGCTCGAATCCCACGTTAAAACATTGCAACCGTGTGCTTAGTGTTGACTGCTGCGTTCCATTTCGTTCTGTACTTGTGGTTGTTACGGTGTCCTTTGCGTCTGCACTGTTACTCTGTTTATGATTTTAATTCGGAGTCCTTTGGCCTGGATGCCTCCTCTCCTGGCGATGACAACGCGAGGACGCGAACCGCTCCCAAACTTCACCGACGCGTAAAGGACGAGGTCAAGAGGTCACCGCGACCAATGCCATTGGTGCCAACGCAACTCGCAATCGCTCTCTTTTTTTCTGCCAGGGCTGATGAATCTAAACGAGCGAGGGCTCTCTTGGAAGTCCATCCTTGAATTGTCGACGTTGCAGGACTCCCCAGGATGCTTTTACATTCCCCCGAATAAAGCAAAACGCTATGTTCGTCCCATTTACATTTTATGTCTCTTGCATTTATGACATTTTGCATTAACAAAAAAACGTGTCTCCCGAATCTCCAGCACGGCTCGATCCAATACCAAATTACGTCGAGTGTCGAGAGAATGGAAAAGATAATTACAAGTTACGTATTTATTTATCTAAGTAACATTTTATCCGCGTTAAAGAGAACCTCGTGCGATCCGCGTCCTGCGGCGGCAGCACCACACGGTGCCTGGGCGCGCGCCGATCACATCGCTCTGAAATCCATAAAACCCCCAAAAATCCGGCCTTGCAGTTCGACGTGCGGGCAACAACAGCCCCGCGTGCTGGCGATTGGCCGGCTACGACCGCTCCAGGTGCGGCTGCTGAGCATCAGCGCAGGCGCGCGTCCCGGCGCTCTGCGTCCGTCTCGCGTGGAGCGGCCTGCTGACACAGGCTCAGTGCGGCGGCGCAGTAACGTGGGCGGCACACCGTGCCTCGCGTGGAGCGCGGGGTCGTTCTCGTGCGTGCGTCTGCGTGTGCCCGTGCCGTTACAGACGAGGAGCGGCGGCGTGCCGGTTAGCGCGCCGCGCTACGAACCCGGCGAACCGAGTTCGATTGCCGCTCACGGCCAACACCAATGGTGATTATCTGAACCGGTCGTGGGCCTCCCCTAGGTCGACAACGCCTCAAATGAGTACCTGGTGCAGTGTGTAAACATCGCCACTGGGGAAACAAAGGCGGCCGGGCGTGGTGCTGGCCAACCGCTCCCTCGTGTGCCGTCCCGGGCCTTTGTAGGTGCTGCTCGCTAACAGCACTTGCCCCAACAATCTCTGGAGGCTATATGGGGGATCTTTGTCGTAACAGGTTTGCCATACACGCGGGACGACGTCCTTGCAGATGACATTCTCCACCTGGAGGGGACTTTCCGGATTAATCTTGAAATCGACACAAACGAAATTAAAGTCGAACTCAAGATGAACCCGAGCGAAACGAAAGTCCCCTGCCACGCATTTGTAAACAAAGCAACGTCGACACGCTTGTCAAAAGTACCGTGGCGTGTGGCCTCAACGTGGAAAAGATATGTATTAGGCGACGTTTCAGGCAATCACCCTTCTTCATCGGACGTAACATTTTGAAGAACCATTGCCTGGAACATAAAATGATACGTGCTTGAAGAAGGTTCATTGCCTGCCACGTCGCCGACTGTATATATTTTTTTCCCTTCAAGGTCACAGTGCTGTTGATGAACGCGTTGAGTTTTTGTTGTCTGTGCACCGCTGCCGACGCAGCAGCAGCAGCAGCAGCAACGGCAACGTCACAAAATAATGTCTTTAAAAATTGTAATTGATTGTTCAAACGCAGCGCACACAATGTGTGCACCTAGAGCCAGGATCACTGGGGGGGGGGGGGGGGGAGTCGTGATCAATAAAATGGAATATCAGACGTGGTGGACGAGGGCAAGAGGGGGGGGCGATAATGGGAAGCCGCGGCGCACAATGGGCGGCGCGGGGGGCCTTGCAGTGGGAGATTTTAATTCGGTGCACGCTGCCAGCTGACACACGTGGCAAAAAAAAAACACACGAGTGAGAAAAGAAGCAAACGCGTCAGCCCATATGGAGACAATCGGGTTTAGGCAGAACGGGTGATCGTCCGCCAGCAGGGACGATGGCCCGATGGACGAGACTGGTGATGGAATGGCAGCCTAAGGAGAATAATGGAGTGATGACATCAGCTTACGTCAAGGAGGGGTGAGATGGATCGTGGCATCATGGGACCATTCGGGATGAAATAGACCTTCATCCAACAGTGAACAGATCGTGGTTGCTGCTGGGTCACGGGTCGCTAACTCCTTGTTCTGTGTCGCGTGGCAAACCTCACAGCGCGCGTCTGCGCGTCCCACTTAGAATCGGCATTCTCAAAGGGCCTCTCACAGTGTCTGTACAATGTCACTTCTAAGCCGGGCAAAAACCCATAATCCGATTTCATTTTTTCCGGTCATCGAGTTTCAGCTCGTGTCGCCGCACGGAGAAGTTGTATCATCATCATCATCATCCCGACGGTCGATGGAACCATTCCTCGACGCCAGGATAGTCATCGCACCCACGCTGGGCGAATTGCTTCACAACAACAACAATAATAATCACAATAGAAATATATTTGTAAGAATGTCATTTTTTGGAGGATCAATGTTGCGTTCGTTGCACAGACTGCGTTCAGAATCAGAACATTAATTTATACTGGATGAATCCGATGAGCTTTCAAGCTCTTTTTCACAGATGTCCGGTAAATAAATGTTCAAACGTTGAAGCGGCCTCCGGGGAAGGCGGCTTGGGGGGTCAGACCCCCACCGCGTGGACGGTTTTTGTCTCTCGAGGTCGAGGCGCCCTGCCTCGCCGCTACGACGGATGGCGGCCTTCGACCAGGTCACCATGAACGCGCACCGTTCTCGTCGGAAGCTGAGTTGGGTTGAGGCTGCTCGATACTGAGAAAAAAAAAATCTTACACGCGGGCGTTCGAAAAGCGCAACCGGCTGAAACTGAAACGCACAGAGTGGCGGATGCTCGTTATCCGGTGCTTTGAAGGGCCAAGGGTCGGTGGATCACGCAGAGATTTGTGAAACTCCCATAACCCGCTGGGGCGTGAGGTGACCAGGAGGTTGCGGCACGGCAGGTGGAGTGAATCCATCTGTGCAGCGCTCGCAGTGCTATCCCCTCGGGAGCCCCTCCTGAAATGAGAGCCATGAGACCCAGCGTGGCCCTGCTGGATAACGCGACGAGAAACGCGCGCGCGCCGAATAGAATGTGACACGGACGTGTTTCACAAAGTACACACGCGGGCGAGTTTTTATACACACAGCACGCACCGATTGTACAGGGCAGGGAACTGAGCGGGGGTGGGGGGGGGTAAAGTGGGCACGACGCTCCCGACTGGTGGCAGCGGTCGTGCGCCGGACAAAGATCCCCCGTGTAGCCTTAACAGACTGTAGGGGCAAGTGCTGTTAGCGAGCACCTATGAAGCCCGGAACAGTACACGAGGGGGTGGGTAGCCAGCACCACGCCCGACCGCCTTTGTCTCCCCAGTGGCGATGTTTTACACATCGCAACAGGTACTCATTTGAGGCTGAGTCGACCTAGGGAAGGCCCAGGACCGGTTCAGATATTCGTCACTGGGTGTTGGCCGTGACCAGGAATCGAACCCTGGTCGCCGGGTTCATAGCGCAGCGTAGCGCTAACCGCGACACTATCGGGGGAATGGTCCAAGTGTCTGCCTCAGTGTCACCGCCACCAGGGCCGGCCGCATGGGGGCGGCGGGGCACGGGACAACTCACCGTGTCGGGCCGCCCGATGCCTTCAATCTGAACCGGACGTATTACATCCGACGCTGTGACGTTGAAGCAACCCCCCCACTCCCCAAAGCGCGGGGCTCGGGGCAGTCGCTCCGATTCGCCGTGTACCCTAGGGACGGCTCTGATCACTAGCGACGTTCGCCATGTACCCTAGGGACGGCTCTGATCACTAGCGACGTTCGCCGCGGCTGGAACTCCGGTCGCCGGGTTCATCGCGCAGTGCGCCGACGAGGTCTTCGACTCACACGCACTCGGCCTGACCACTCCGACAAGCGGCAGCAGTGGCACGAATCATCGTGCGCGCAGGTGGTGCAACTGCAGTGGGGACTGGCCCCCGGGCTACGACAAGCACGCCACGCCCCACAGTGATCAGACGCCGTGCTTCAAATGTAGTTTAAGCTCAAAAGCTTAGAAATACTGTGCACATACTGTATATTTGTAAGTAAATTATACGTTCGGCCAATATATTATGACAGATTTTGTTTTTATATATATGTACATACATCTTTCTCTCTCTCTCTCTATGTTCGTACAAAAGCAGAAATTAATCATCAGCCCTGATCTATCCACTGCCGGATGAAAGGCGCCCACAAGCCATCGCCATCTCTCACGGTCTCGCAACACGACGATCCGTCTTGCTCCCGACACTCCAGCCGATTCCAGCGCTCCATCTCCGATGGGCTCGTTCCCCGCTGTGCGACTGACAAAAAAACGCTCCTCCCAGATCCCTCGGCAGTCAATCGAATTGCGACTACCATAAGAACGTGGAATTGGCGCCAATGGCACAGGGCCGGAGGCGACCGTCGTCGCACGCCGGTTTTTCGGGGGGGGAGGTGCCGAACCTTGGCGTGTGGAGTGCGCGTGGGTCCTGCGGTGCGAAGGCCCGATCGGAAATTCACCGCGGTCCCGGCAAAGTCGCACGAACGGACGGCAAACAACAACTTGAGCACCATGTCCCGAGACCACGGTGACCGGCACTGGCGTCGGGGTTGACAGCGTGGGAAACAGACGCACGCACACGAACGCGCGCGCGCGCACGTAACCAAGCGGCACGGCCGTGCGGACGCGAAAACAAATAAACACCATCGCGGGGCAACGGCAGCTCCAGCGTCAGCGAGGGTCGCCCCGAGAGCGGGTCGCCCGTGCCGTCCCAATGGGCACCGCAGGGCAACGGCTGCTCCAACGGACGACGCGACTCCGCCTCTCCCTTGCTGCAGCCTCCTCTCCTCGTGCTGCCCGGCGGGTGGAATTCCCTCCCGTTGGCTCCCTCGCCACGTTCCCGCTACGGGAATCGTCCACCGCTGGATTGAGGCCTCCTCCGCGCAGGTTCCTACGAAGCGTAGAGCAGCGGCGCAGCCCCCGGCCAGTGAAACTGCGCGCTCGGCGCCCCTGCTGGTGGATGGGCCCCACCCCCCCCCCCCCCTCCCACGAGAGAATATTTTCTGGCCCACTCTTCGACGCCGGCCGGACGTCTTGCAGGAGGTGGCAGTGCTCACACTGTACCCCACCGCGCGCGGTGACCTGCCGATCGGCTAACTGCGGTGCAGCCGTCTCCGCTGCAGCCCGGGTGGACAGAGGCGGTGGTGGAGGGGAGATTCGAGAAACCGGTCCCATTGTTTAAAAGCTGCCGTGCCGGGAGACGGAATCGTAAGCCCTGTGTGCTGACCACGGCACCGCAGCCGATCACCGACGCTGCCCGTTGCTGCCCGCGTCGCATGCCAGTGGGGTGTGCCCCTCTCTCAGTGGAACGTGTCCCGTGTTGCAAATTTGCCATCGATACCCATCGTCGTCTCTCTCCCCAAGTTCCCGTAACCTCGTCGGTCGATCCAAGGAAGGTGTCGGTCCTCATCTCGAGCGCGATCACCGCAAAGGCTCTTTGCCGCTCGCTGGCTGCCCTGCGACACCGTCAGTTACGAACATGAACATTTGTATATAATGTCGCCGCGGCACCTTTGAAAACTCTTTTAGCAAAACATAGTGGAGCCTGCGTGAGCGCTGGAAGATGCCAGTAGGAGTGGAACACGTGGCACCTCCGGAGCGAGGTCTCAGAGTTCATCGCGAGAACGAGGACATCATTCATGAGGAACAACGCTCAAAATCACGGACGAAACAACAACACCGGAAGCTAACATCGCATAAGCAACACTGCCATAATAATTATACAGGCAGGGTACACAGGGGTTAAATTCAAGTCACAAAAGGGTTCCGGGGAGGAGGGCCAGGTCACGCAGGGGTCACGCACAAGGCACACCGCATGCATGGCGACGCAGTGCAGGGGAGCGAGTTTCCACCAACGCCGTCACCTCTCGTCGGCTCCGCTCGCCTGCAGCGGAACTGCTGGAGAGACGTGAACGTGCGCGGCTCGACGGGCGGACCGGAGCCGCGCTCAGCTCGAGCGCAGATGCCACGCTCTCTCATTTTCTTGGAAGCGGAAAGTGCTACCAAATGTCCGCCCCGAGAGCGACCCTCGGGATCGCTGTCGGGCACGGGGCGGTCCACGCCAACTCACCCCGGAGTGTCCCACCAGCCAACGCATTTCACGCAAACGGCTCGGCCCCATCACCCACGGACACGCTGGGCAAGAGGCCGCGTTCTTCCTCGCCACGGTGGCAGTGGTGGCCGGCACCGCCAGACCGCGCGGTCTCGCCCTCTCGCCCTCTCGCGTCGCCCGGCTCAGCCCGCGGCGGGCAGTCGTCGATGCCTCCCGGCGGCGGGGATGTGGCTCCGCGTGGGGACGCCGCGTCACTTGAACTCCCCGCGGGGCGGCAGCGTGCGTGGGTAGCGGTGGCGCCAGCGATGGCGTAGGCGGCACAGCGGAGACGACTCGGGGTCCTCGAACTCTGCGAAGCCGAGCCGGTCCAGCAGGTCATAGACCCCGGCGCGCGCGGCCACCTGGGACGTCACCGACGTCATCACCGTGGTCATCCTCATCACTGTCATCACCGTCGTTGTAATCATAATCATTGCTGTCATTGTCGTCATAACTCGTCATCGGCGTAGCAATCATCTTCACCGTCATCATCATCATCATCACTGTCATTGTCATCATCATCACCATCATAATTATTGCCGTGATCACCATCATCTCCGTCGTCGTCATCGTAGTCATCATTTGTCATTCCGCACCTGGCTCATCCAGAGGGAGAAGGGCCGGTCCCAGTGCGAACCCTTCTCCAGGTGCAGGTAGGTGTTGTAGAGGATCAGGTAGATGTAGCGCTCCAGCCGCTGCAGGCTGCGCAAACACAGAGACGCCCGCTCCTCCTCCGTCTTAGCCATGCGCACCTGGGCCCCGACATCAACATCACCGCCGTCATCACCATCACCACCATCACCACCATCCCCATCACCGCTAATCACAGACATCACCACCATCATCAACAGCAGCACCACCACTCCACTTACTTTAATCGCTACCACCACCATCGTCACCATCGCCACCGTTACCTCCATCACCATCGCGGCCATCACCACCACCGTGACTGCCATCTCCACCATCACCGTATCTTCACCCGTACGCATCACCACCATCACAACCTTTATTTTTCATCGCTTCATTCATAATTTAAGAGATAATCTGGTTGTGAGTTCTGCCGGCTCCTCCTCTGCGCTGGACTCCTTTTGTTCGAGGATTGAAGATTTGAACCTTAGTCGGCTGCAGCAGGAGTCATGGCACTGGCCGGGCACCACTCAGGTCCAGGGTTCGAATCTAGGTTGCAGCCGCCCATCGCCAAACTAAACTAAACTTAAACATTTTTTTTATTTTTCCAGGTAAGGCCCACTGAGCTGCTATATAGCTCTTTTTCAGAAGCGACCTGGCCACAAATAATAGCCCAACGAAGTGGCTTATCACGTGGACATTTATAGCAGCCAAATACTCTAAATGCATGTTTCTAAATGTGGAGGGAAAACCCGGAGGACCCGGAGAAAAATCCACGCGACCACGGGGAGAGAGACATTCAAACTCCAAATATATAGGCATCAGGGTCATGATCGAGCTCCTATATACCATGCGAGGTAGTTAGCATATCACCACCGTGGTGACATGTTAACTGCAGGGTCTCCAGCGTGGCGACTCGCTCAGCCCGCACACCAGCAAGTTCATGAGCCACCCTGTCGAATTCTCAATTGGGTTCCGTTCACAATTTGGCCGAATTCCAGCTTCGAGAATTGCACATGTCAGTTTGATTGACGCGCGACGGACACTCTCTGCAGGGCATATGGAGGGGCGCGCCCTCCCGGAGAAGACCGCGTCTACGAGGAATGGCTTCTTTGGAAGTACTTCTGTGACGTCATCTTCCACGGGCCGTTCTCTGACACGGGGTGGTGCACCGCCAGCTGTCGGAGGTTTCGGCGTGGCTGCTTGTCTCGCGGCAGGAAAGGCAAGAGCACGATTTTAATTAGGAAAAAAAAAACAAACGAGTGAAATGACTAAATAAATTTCTAGATGGCCCCAAAAAGCCAAATAAGGACGTGCTGCTGATGCCAGTGGTGGATCCGGGGGAGGGAGGGGGGTCAATCGGGTGATCCCCCCCTGCTCCTCCACCCCCTACTACCTTCAGACCCTGACAATGCCTTACTTTTTTACTTTTACAAGACGAAATACACTGAACGTTTTCACCTGTTTTACTATTCATGTCGAGCTCCGTCTAAAGAGATTTCCAATTTGGGGACGTTACTGGGTTCCGCTGAGCCACCACCACCACCGCCACCACTACCACCACTACTACCGCCACCACCGCCACCACCACCGCCACCACCACCGCCACAACCACCGCCACCACCACCGCCACCACTACCGCCACCACCACCGCCACCACCGCCACCACCACCGCCACCACCACCACCACCACTGCCACCACCACCACTGCCACCACATCGGCTTCAGCGTCGCCAAACGTGGGACGTCGGGAAAGTCACCAATTCTACCGTCCCTGCCCCCCAACTCTTCCCTGTGATGTAACCACGGAGACTGGGCCTGGCCCACCACCCCGCGGGACCGACGCGGGATGCGTTGCAGTGGGGGTGCGGGGAAGTGGGGGGAGGGGGGTGGTGGTTTGTAACGTCTGCAATTACGCGTGGAACAATGTGGGAGCAGATGGAAACAAAACCACTTGGGCAGCGGAGGGGATTGTGGGAGCCATTCACGAGGTGTGGTTTTGTGACGGTCGTCCCCCGTCGGGAGGTGAAATGTCAGGCTGAAGCAGCGGTCTCTTATTTTACAAGTTTTCTGTTCGCCTATGTTTTCATAAACACACACAATAAAAAGTAACGATCCCCCTGCGCAGCGCTCGGGGTTTTACGGCGTCGCGCCTGCGTCAGCCGTTGCCAAGGGGAGCCTAGCTCCGACCAGAAGGCGCTCCCGGCCAAATATCC
Organism: Petromyzon marinus; assembly: GCF_048934315.1. Lineage (NCBI taxonomy): Eukaryota > Metazoa > Chordata > Hyperoartia > Petromyzontiformes > Petromyzontidae > Petromyzon > Petromyzon marinus. The sequence continues at coordinate 3,295,514 of NC_133707.1, forward strand.
AGCGAGTGATGCACGCCGAGTGTCCGGCAGCGAAGTGCCGTCCCCCTCTCCGGAGTCAAAGGTCGAGACGGGGTCAAAGGTCAAGACGACGGCGGAGGCGGCTCCTCATCGCCTCCGTCAAACCCCGGACACGGGGCCACACGGGGCTTCTCCACCGCTGCGCATGGGCGCGCCAGGAGCAGTGAAGACTTCACACCGCGATCCCGGGAGGGACGCCCGGTGCCGGCACCGTGGCGAGAATTTGCGGATGCTCGAGAAGCGAACGGTCGAGCCGCCTCAAACACGCGCCCCACTCGGCCGTCGCCATGTGGAATCGCTGCGGGTCGACGTGACCATCGCGTGAACACATTTCCGAAGGCGTGGGAGAATTAGCCGGCCGAGCTCATACGATAAAAGACTTCTGAATGGGAAAAGAAAACAAAAAATAAAAAAATAAAAATCCCAGGCAAATTGCTTTTTAGCATTGACGCAAATCGATCGCCATCACCAAATGAAAGCGCGACTCATTAGTGACGCTCGAGCAGCCCCGGGTGAGACCGTGGGCCGTCAGAAGCCGTGCCAATTCGCCCACGGTAATCATGGCAATAACAACGTAATTTATCCATGGAGGAGAACCTCCCCCGCCTTCCCTGATGCAGCGCAGGGAAGCAATCGCGAGCCGTGCGGGGCAGCACTGGACAGCTCTTGGCTCGTTTCTTGTCCCAATTTTGTTCAGAGCCACACGGCGCCAAGGGCCTTCACCGCCACCTTAAACTAATCGGCCGAGTCACGGACCCTTGGACGAGCGAGGAGCAGCTCAGAGTAAAGCCGTGCCGTGCGTGCTAAAAGCCGTAATCGGGTAGGGTCGATCGGCAAACCCGGATGACCTTCCCACAGCGGTGGCCACGAACAGGGCGACACGTTCACCTCCCGTCGTGCGCCCACTCCGAGATGAAGAAGCCGACGCCGTGAGCGAGCCCCGCCGGTGCCGGCTCGGCCTGCGACGGCTAGCGGTCGTTGTGCTCCATGCGGGGGCCCGCTTTTCCCCGTTCGCGAATCCGTCTGCTTCGCGTTCCCCCGCGGGTTCGTGGGAAGGGGGCACGAGAGTCCCGAAACTCTTGCTCTCACCATCGCCACCGTGCATCATAACGTTGTCACGGGACACCAGAGTGATCCGGAGGCAACCGCACCACGCGAGGGGATGACGGTAGAGAGACCGGCTCGTGGGCGGGAGCGGCACGGATTGTCGCGTCACGAAACCGCGGGGAGGCGGCCTTCGTGCAGCAGCGGATTGATGATGGCTGACGATGAGGATACGTCCGTGAGGCAACCTGCTGCACTGCCGCCGCATGGCCAGCCTCCGAGCCCGGCACCCGAGCACGGGGCCGAGCGGCCGCGAGCCGTCGCGAGCCGCCAAGCGGCACCCGGCCACGATCGGTCGCGCAGGACTGGGGTGTCTTAGCGGAGTGCGGCGTGGACCTGCGGCGCCCACTCGCATCGGAATCCCCCCCCCCACTCCCCCCCCCCCACTCTCCCCCCCCCCACTCTCCCCCCCCACTCTCCCCCCCCCACTCTCCCCCCCCCCACTCTCCCCCCCCCACTCTCCCCCCCCACTCTCCCCCCCCCCACTCTCCCCCCCCGTTCCCGTCGCCGTTCGCCAGGTGAGATTCTGTATGTGAGGGCAGCGGCAGCGGCGCTCGCAGCTCCCCGTTACGTTCCCTCCCACACGTCAGCGGAGAGGCACGTAGCCACACGCACCGACCGACCACCGTCACCCTGAGTGACTCACGGGGAAATCTTTCACTCGCCTCGGCGGCGTTCTCCCCGCATTGCGAAGGGAGAACGCTTGGGGTTAATAATTTCTGGAGATAATATTGTTAAATGTACCTACAATAAAACCATTGCCGTCATCAGCCATGGTCAATCCACTGCTGGATGAACACCTCCTCCCCAAGCCACATCTCACGATCGGCAAAGCCCCTTGCGCATGAGCCGATTTCATCACTCCGTCTCTTCCCCTTTGACGCGTTCTATTCCTCGGCTGCCACTCCGTTACAGCTTTCTCAACGGCGTCGCCCACCATCACTCCACGCCCTGCCGCGTCCCACTGAGCCGGACCACCGCCGACCCTCCGACTGTTTTCCCGGACGACCTTGCAGTGTAAAAAAAAACAATAATTCTGGGAAAAATGTTCGACCTTGCGGAGCAACCGGTGTTAAAAGCATTCACCGGGTACAGCGAGGGTCCACTCTGCGTTCACGTGGCCATGGCTCTAGTACCCAATGCAACGTCAATCGTTAAAACCTCCGGTCCACGGACCGCACGGCGGCAACCGCGCCGGTCCGCGCAACGCCTCGCCTGGATCCACGGCGCACCGTGAGTCACTCGAGGTGATTTCGCGAGTGACTCACGGTGAATGTTTCACTAAACCGGTGTTCTCCCCGGTTATACGTTTACTGCGCCGCCGCGCGAGGTTAATGTCGTTAATGAGCAATCGGCTCCCCGCCCGGCCCGGTGCCCCCGGTGTTGATGCCCTGGTGAAGGGTCAGCACCGGGCCTCGTCACCGAACCGGCGCTGACGAGGGGAACGTGGGTGGGGGGGGGGGAGCTAATGGAAGCCTCGTTTGTGGAACTGAAGAGGAGCGCGAAGAACAGAGGAGGACGGATAAGATGGCGGCGGGGGCCGTGGTTGTGAGGGGCGTCACTGTGGCGAGATGTTAACTACCTCGCCTGGTATACAGGAGGTCGTGGGATCGATCTTGACCTTGATGCCTGCTGTATATTTGGACTTTGCGTGTTCTATCTTCCCGTGGTCACGTGGATTTTTCTCCGGGCCCTCCGGTTTTTCCCCCCGCATTTAGAATCAACATCGCGTGCTCAGAGTGTTCGGCTGCTATACATTTCCACGTGATGATAAGCCACTTTGTTGAGCTATCATTTGTGATAGACAGGTCGCTTCTAAAAAATATATATATACAGCTCAGTGGGGCCTTACCTGGTAAAGCAAAAAAAAAAGTGTTTGTTGCGGTTGTTGTTGTGGTTGCTTGTGGCTGTTGTGCGGTCACGGTGGCTTCGACGGTTGCGGCACCTTGCGGTAGGTGCAGAAGATGACCTCGCGCAGGTGGTAGTGCATGGGCGTCATCGTCTCGCTCACGGCGTCCAGCGCCGCGTCCACCTCACGCTTCATCTCTGGCCCGTCCGGCAGCATCCGCAGCAGCTCCAGCACCGCCTGGCGGCAACAGAGGCGTGGAGAATCCATCCGTGCAGATCTCCACCCGCCGACGGCGGCGCACACGGAGCAGCGTGGCGTCGGGGGGTCACGTGACCAGTCCACGTCTCCCATTCGTCGTCGTCATCATGTCATCATGTCACGTGACCCCCCGACGCCGGCACACAACGGTCTACTCTTGAGGACGACGTCAGGGGATCTTGAGAAGAGGATGCCTCCTCGATATGACCATTGTCACGTGGTCAAATCAAGAAGGCGTCCTCGTCTAGCAGTGGATAGATCACGGCTGATGATATCGAATGGGAGACGTGGACTGACCTCGAACTCGCCCTTGGTGTACTTGGCATCGGGGACGCTGACCATCTCCTCCTCCGTGTCCACGGGGAAGCCCTGGCAGGGAGAGGGGAGACATCGTCGCCACCGTCACCACCCCGGGTGTCTCGGCCGTCAGCTCCGCTACGCGAGTGGCTTCGCGCTCGCCGGTCATGCGTCGAGCGAGCGTGGGAGAGCGGCTCCGGTCCGGTGGCCCAGTGGTGGAGCAAGTGGCTCCACCACAGTTCAACTCCCGATTGGGGTTGGGGTGGGGGGGGGGGTGACTCATCCCATCATCCCTCCCTCCGGTGGTCGATAAAACGTGCACCACTTTGCGGGGCAGTCAACAGCGGTTGTCCTACGTATAGACTCGCCCCCCCGCTGTAGGACAGTGGAATTTCCACCACTGGCTCAGGGCTGCAAATAGAAGATGCGCACCTCCTCAATCCTCATTCGTGTCGGAAGTCACTTTTGAAAAGTCAAACGAGCTTGCTTGATAAGACTGCATCTCTCCAAAGGGCACGGACAGACCCATGCTTGAAATGACACTCGGGGACAAAAGGAGGAATGCGTGGATCAGGGAACATGAGCAAGTTACAAACGGCATTTAAATCCCCGATGCAGCGGTGGCAAGAACAGGATGAAGAACAATAAAATCACGGAGAGATGCACAGCTGCAATTACAATGAGACCCATGCAGACCAGCGATTTTACCCACAATGCTCCACACATCAAACGAGGTTGTGTTTGCATTGCTCTCTGTGTCGCATGGGGTCCCGTATTTTTACATGGTGTGCTCGTACCAAAACAACAGAGTGCTCCTGCCCCTACTTGTCTGGCACTCCCTCCCAGCAGCAGTCTGTGGTGCTCACTCCCTGCTCCTGTTAGTGGTTAGGCTCAAGGCCCGTCCCCTGCTGTGACCGAATATCCCCGACCCCCCCCCCCCTTCCCGTATCGCGTCTACGCGCACGGTCTAGACAGCCGTCCTCTTGCAGCAGTACGGCGTCTCGAGACGCAGTTGCAGGCGGGAAGAGCGGTCGCGAGCCTAGCGGTCGCGAGCCTATCGGAGCGAGCAACGGGTCGCCGACCTTGCACGGGGCGCCCTTCCATCTAGCCGGTGGATTGAGGGCCTCGCTCTCGCGGTGTCTTGAGATCCGACGCGCGACCCTACACGTCTGTCGTGCCCAACATCTGCTCCAACTCCGTGGTTTTTAGAGACCCAGACCGGGCAGGCTTCACAGCCGTAGAGGCCGCCGGAGTTACCGCACTCGACAGAAATGCGATAAGGGCGCAACACAAGTCATGGTGAGAATACAAAACCAAACATGAGGAACGGATAACGAAGCGTCATTATATTCTCCATAAGTATATTTCTAGGAACAGCTGCGGTGAATGCTTAGAATTGACAGTTTGGACAATGCGGCAGGCGAATGTGTGTGTGCGTGCGTGCGTGTTTGTTCAGTGTGTACGTTAAACCTGCTCTCTGCTGTGGGGAGCGGTTAGTGTGCCACGTTAGGACGATTATTTGAACCTTGTCCCCGTGCCTCCCCTAGGCCGGTGCGGTGTGCAAACATCACCAATGGGGAGACAAAGGCGGCCGGGCGTGGTGTTGGCCACCCAACCCCCTCGTGTACTATGTCAGCCTTCATAGGTGCTACTCAATAAAAGCAGTTTCCCCAACAGCCTGTTAACGCTACGTGTGTGCATGCAGTCTGCTCTCTTGCAAAGCGTGTTTTTATAACGCAAAGTTGATATAACGCGATGACCGTATTTGGGTATTTTGGGAACACATTTTTTTAAATAATGCGGACGCCCCTTGGGTGCAACGCGATCAAGTGGACGAACTGCGTCTCGCGAGGACGGCCGCCTCGGCGTAGCATCATCACGCGAGGTCGGGATGCTGCTGGATGCTTCGAGATGCTAGTCTCTGTTCACCCCACGTGCGCACCTCACGCGTTATCCTGGACCGTGCTTTGCCCCGCATTACGTGTTAATGATCACAACGAGATTTTTCCCATCACGCGGCGTTCTTCGGGAACGCGACTACCGCCGCCTTATAGGGCAACAGGCTGTTCGCCGAACTTCTTTCGCACCGTACGCAGCCAACCGCGTGCCAATCCGAGGCGCTACACGCTGGTGACATCCGTCTGGGCTCCGCGTATTTCCATTGCAACCCGCGAGCAAGTGGGAACCCGGACCCCGGAGGGAGGGGGAGGTGGGGGTGGGTACCCCCACACGCACATTGACGTGCCACAGGAACAGCACGGTGGCGGCCATGGCGGTGGTGGTGCGGCTCCCGCCGCTGTGGCAGCTGAAGAGGAACGCGGCGCTCGCCTCCTCCGCCAGGGTCACCTTGAAGAGGTCGAGGAGGCGGTCGAAGTCCTGCGGCCGGGGGGAGAGACGGAGGAGGGGGGGGCGCGCGCCCGGTGCGCGTCGTTTAAGCGAACGGACGAACAAAAAATGTGCTCGTCCATGAATTCCATTTGGTGGATTCCGTAAACGATTCACTTTCTTTGAAATGACGGGAGCGATAAGCACAAGTGCATCGGTCTCTCCCCGATCGGAGAATCACTTTCTCGTTCGCTTTCTTTGAAAGATTCACTTTCTCTGAAGAATGTATAATCTCTTCCTTTGAAAGTGGATGTCTGAAAGACGAGAGACCGATGCAGCCGCGGGGACGGCTTCACACTGCAAGTAAGGTCCCATGATGTAGCTGCTCGACCCGAGCTCTCAATGTCCTGTTGGTGGCGTTTTCTTTGTGCTGTTCGCCTTTTGGCGTCCTCTGGTCTAACACCGTTTGAGACGAGGCTCTAAAGAAAGCTGTCTCTGGTGTGGACCAATCAGTTTCAGGGACAATACATCATCATATACTACCAGAGCGTGTGTTTTGTTTGCATGTTCACCACAAGTACGTGCGGTTAATGCAGACATGACTCCTTGCAAAAGGTTTCTGTTTGGTGTTTTAACATCTTAACGCAAATATTTTATTGCCAGAAAGGGTAAAACCTATTTTTATACGGCTTCACCCATTTAACACTCGTGCCCGTGCTTTCAATTTATTCGGTGAACGCGTTTTTGCCTTCTATGATTTCTATTTTCCTAATTGTTCACGTTATCGCTCCCCGTTCACTTTGGTGAGCCAGATCCCTCCTGTCAGCAAGGCTACCCTTGTTGAAAGAGCTTTCACCGCTGGCTAAACCAGACTTTACTTCATTCTATACGACCCGTGGCCACACGGGGCCTCCCGCTTTCACGCAGACTGCAGGCGTTGTATGTTTAACACGTAGTAGGCTTCCGCGACCAATATCATCCGTAATATAGCTTTTTTTGGGGGTTAGATCGCGTAAATATATAAATGTGTGTCGTTAAACCCACCACCACCCGACACAGCCAATTAGTAAGGGTTGTCACGTAAACAGAATGTGCAAATTCGTTACTAATACAGTACTAACCGGTGTGTTGGAGAGCAAATCCACAACATTTACAATCTGAGTACGACGTTTCGCGGGTAATTCCAACCGGCATCATCAGGCGAGAGTCAGATTTGTTGTTCGTCTCTGCAAAGATCTTAGCCGCACTAATTGAGTACCGGAGGGGAATATTTTCACCTTGGCAACAACCACTGTACTTCTCATGTGAGCGCCACGCTCAGTCACTCCTGAGTCACTCCTCAGTCACTCCTCAGTCGCTCCTCAGTCACTGCTGCGTCACTTCTGCGTCGCTCAGTAACTTCTTGCGTCACCCCTCAGTCACTTCCACGTCACTCCTCAGTTGCTCCGCAGTCACTCCTCCAACCCACGCCCGGCGTCCGCCCGCAAACCCCCACACCTCGCGAGCCCCCACCTGCTCGGAGGGGGCCGCCCCGTCGGGCAGGGGCAGCCGGTGGTAGCGCAGCTGCGGGTGCAGCGAGCGGCGCAGCGTGGCGTGCACGCCGGCCGGCGTCTCGCACGCCCGGAACGCCTTCACCTGCTTCTCGTCGTCCTGCCACGCCTCCAGCCAGCCCGGCGCCGCGAGCACGCACGCCTTGAGCTCCCGCTCCACCTCCTAGGGCACGCAACAACAACAACAACAACAACCACAACCACAACAACAACAACAACAAAACGGGGCCCGCCCCCCACGGGCAGCGGGGCGCCGTGGGTGACGTGCGACGCTCTCCTTAGGGTAACGTGACGTTCTGTGAGACATCGTGGGTAACGTGACGTTCTGTGAGGCATTGTGGATAAGGTGACGTTCGGTGAGGCACTGTGGGTAACGTGCGACACTCTCCTTAGGGTAACGTGACGTTCTGTGAGGCATTGTGGGTAACGTGACGTTCGGTGAGGCGCCGTGGGTAACGTGTGACGCTCTCCTTAGGGTAACGTGACGTTCTGCGAGGCATTGTGGGTAACGTGACGCTCGGTGAGACTGGAGCGGAGGTGGAGTTGTTGCCGTTGTGGTTCTCGGTGTTGGATGCTCGTGGCTCCGGGTAAAGAGAAGGCTATAAACTCCACTCCCAGTTTACCAATCTCAGGTGGCAATGCACGCAGGCTGATTTTACCGAGACTCTGGAATTAACAGACAGTAGCTTCTCACACAGAGACCCAAGGACTCACATATTAATCCACAGACCCCCTTAGTGATGCATGGACTCACATAAATGCATAGACTCACATAGACATCTCTACAGTCACAGTGAGACCCTTTCTTTTGAAATCGAATTTCTTTAGAACTGCTTATTGTGTTTAGTTTGTTGTCCTTCCCCCGCTCCTCCGATTAGCATGGTTGGCTACGTACGATGCGAAAGAAGTTCAACATACACACGTACACCAGACAGACACAGGTGTCTCCACCTCGTCTGGAGGGATGAATTCATCCCGGTCACCAATTGCCATGCAATAAAAACAAAATCCATGCCAATGAATTTGCCGCTCCTCTCAATTTTGTAAAAATTCCAGCTCTCAAAATAAAATAAAAATCGGGTGTCTGTCATGGGACGTGATTCTGTAGCTGGGGGCGAGCGGGCAAGCGCTGCCCCCTACTGAGCGAACCGGCAATGGGCAGCACTCAGAGGCAGCTCTGTGAAGCACGCTTCTGTGGGCCAACAGCAAACTCGGGATGACGCCGACATTAGTTTTCTCGCGATTGGGAAGATCAGGAATTGATCGTTTGGCTCATTCTCGGGAGCTGAGCCAGCGACTGCGAGGTCCTGAGTTCAATCCCCTGATGAATGTCACCACCTCACTCTTGCACATGGGCCGATCTCGTTGCACCCGTGCATGCGTGTGTGCGGTGCATGCGTGCGCGCGTGCGGTGCGCGAATGCGGTGCATGTGTATGCGGTGCGTGTGTGTGTGGTGCTTGCTTGCGGGCCGTGTGTGCGGCGTGTGCGTGCGCGTGCGTGCGTGCCGGCCGCTCTCCTCACGTCTATCTGCTCGGGGTTGCTGGCGGGCAGCACGATGGCTGTGTGCGGCTGCGCGCGCTCGCGCGGCGTGTAGGTGTTCCCGCTGGCCTCCAGCACGACCTCCCCGCGCAGGTTCACACTCGCCACGGCCCCGTGGGCCCGCCGCTCCCCCGTCAGGTAGCTCAGCACGTGGGACAGGCCCTGCTCACGGCGGGCACCGTCATCCAAACGTCGTCGCCGTCACGCCGAACATCGTCAGAGAAACATCGCTGAACATCAACGCGGCCAGACCGAACGTTACCAAACATCACCACCGTGCCCAAAATCAGCAGCACGGTCAGAAAACCACCGCACCGCACCGCCACCACTCAGAGACACTGTGACATTGACGGCGACCTCACGCACGCGTCCACGCAAGCACGCGACAATGACAAAGGTCCCCCCGTGTAGCCTTGACAGACTGTTGGGTCAAGTGCCGTTTGCGAACACGTATGAAGGCCGGCACGGCACGAAAGCTGGTGAGTGGTCAATACCGCTCCTGGCCACCTTTATCTCCCCAGTGCAGATGTTTGCACACCGCACCAGGTACTTAACAAGAACTCAAACTAAAGGAGGCCCAGGACCGGTTCAAATATTCGCCACTGTTATTGGTCATGAGCGGGAATCGAGCTCGAGTCGCACCGCTGCCACACACACACACGTGGACACGTACACACACACATACACACGCGTGGACACATACACACACACATACACGCACGTGGACACGTACACGCACACATACACACACACATACACGCACGTGGACACGTACACACACATACACGCACGTGGACACGTACATGCACACATCCACGCACGTGGACACGTACATGCACACATACACGCACGTGGACACGTACACACACACATACACGCACGTGGACACGTACACGCACACATACACGCACGTGGACACGTACATGCACACATACACGCACGTGGACACGTACACGCACACATACACGCACGTGGATACGTACATGCACATATACACGCACGTGGACACGTACACGCACACATACACGCACGTGGACACGTACATGCGGAGCTGGGCTGGGCCATGCTGTAGACCGGGAGTTTGGGGACGCGGCATGCGTACATGCACACACATGCACACACACATGCACACACACATGCACACGCACGCACACGCGCGTGCATACACGCACACACACGCGCGTACACACACGCGTGCCCACACGTGCACACACGTGCACACACGCACACACACACGTGCACACACGTGCACACACGCACACACACACGTGCACACACGTGCACACACGCACACACACACGTGCACACACGTGCACACACGCACACACACACGCGCGCGCGCACCTCGGAGCTGGGCTGGGCCATGCCGTAGACCGGGAGTTTGGGGACGCGGCGGAAGTTTGCGACGTGCATCTCACGCTTGGAGCTCATCACGTCCAGGTCGACGTGATCGTCCGCCACCTGCGTCGGACAACCACTGCTGACTTCCCCGCAAAAAGTGGTGCTCATTTTATTGACTTCCCCACCCCCGAAGGGATGATTGGCCGAGGCAGATCCCGACCATGATTTGAAACTCGCAAGCTTCCGATTTGCGAGCCACTCGCTCTACCGCTGAGCCACCTGGCTGGACAGAAAACAAATATCCCCAGTGTAGCCTCCATGGACTGTTGGGGCAAGATCTGTTAGCGAGCGTCTATGGCCAGACAATACACGTACATACAAACATACTCATGGTATCTGTCCGTGTTAAGGGCATGTGTGCGTGTGTGTATTATGTGAATGAAGAGCGGTAGTGGTTAGTATACCGAGCGATGAACCCAGTGACCTGAGTTCAATTCCTGCTCACAGCCAACACCGGTGATGATTATCGGAAACGGACCTGGGCCTCCCCTAGGTAGATTCAGCCTCAAATGAGTACCTGGTGTGCGGTGTGTAAACATCGCCAATGGGGGTGACACAGGGCGGCCGGGCGTGGTGCTGGCCACCCACCCCCTCGTGTGCCGTGCCGGCCTACATAGGTGGTGCTACTCGCTAACAGCACTTGCCCCAACAGTCTGTGAAGGCTACACGGGGGGGGGGGGGATCTTTTTTCTCCGTGTGTGTGTGTAAATGTGCGTGCGCGCGTGTGTGTGCGCGTGTGAGCAGTGACCAGAATGCGCGTGCCGGCGGTGATGAGCTCCACCGGCGCCCACAGCTCCGACACGTCGCTCCGTGCCAGCAGCCTCAGCAGCTCGGGGTGGCGGCGCATCCACACGCTGAATGGCAGCGAGAAGGCCAGCCTGAACTGAGCGCAGCGCCACACACACGGATACCCCTATAGCGGCACACACACAGATAGTCTCTATAGCGGCACACATACAGATAGCCCCTATAGCGGCACACACACACAGATAGTCCCTATAGCGGCACACACACACACAGATACCCCTATAGCGGCACACACACGGATAACCCTATAGCGGCACACACACACAGATACCCCTATAGCGGCACACACACAGATAGTCTCTATAGCGACACACACACAAATAGTCCCTATAGCGGCACACACACACACAGATACCCCTATAGCGGCACACACACACAGATACCCCTATAGCGGCACACACACGGATAACCCTATAGCAGCACACACACACAGATACCCCTATAGCGGCACACACACACAGATAACCCTATAGCGGCACACACACATATCCCTATAGTGGCACACACATACAGATATCCCCTATAGCGGCACACACACACAGATACCCCTATAGCGGCACACACACACAGATACCCCTATCGCGGCACACACACAGATACCCCTATAGCGGCACACACACATATCCCTATAGCGGCACACACACAGATATCCCCTATAGCGGCACACATACAGATATCCCCTATAGCGGCACACACACACAGATATCCCTATAGCGGCACACACACAGATACTCTTATAGCGGCACACACACACAGATACCCCTATAGCGGCACACACAGATATCCCCTATAGCGGCACACACACAAATACCCCTATAGCAGCATACCCACACAGATATCCCCTATAGTGGCACACACACAGATACCCCTATAGCGGCACACACACAGATATCCCCTTTAGCGGCACACACACAGATATCCCCTATAGCGGCACACACACAGATAGTCTCTATAGCGACACACACACAGATAGTCCCTATAGCGGCACACACACACACAGATACCCCTATAGTGGCACACACACGGATAACCCTATAGCGGCACACACACACAGATACCCCTATAGCGGCACACACACAGATAGTCTCTATAGCGACACACACACAGATAGTCCCTATAGCGGCACACACACACACAGATACCCCTATAGCGGCACACACACGGATAACCCTATAGCGGCACACACACACAGATACCCCTATAGCGGCACACACACAGATAGTCTCTATAGCGACACACACACAGATAGTCCCTATAGCGGCACACACACACACACAGATACCCCTATAGCGGCACACACACGGATAACCCTATAGCGGCACACACACACAGATACCCCTATAGCGGCACACACACAGATAGTCTCTATAGCGACACACACACAAATAGTCCCTATAGCGGCACACACACACACAGATACCCCTATAGCGGCACACACACACAGATACCCCTATAGCGGCACACACACGGATAACCCTATAGCGGCACACACACAGATACCCCTATAGCGGCACACACACAGATACCCCTATAGCGGCACACACACACAGATACCCCTATAGCGGAACACACACAGATATCCCCTATAGCGGCACACACACACAGATACCCCTATAGCAGCACACACACACAGATACCCCTATAGCGGCACACACACACAGATACCCCTATAGCGGCACACACACATATCCCTATAGCGGCACACACATACAGATATCCCCTATAGCGGCACACACACACAGATACCCCTATAGCGGCACACACACACAGATACCCCTATAGCGGCACACACACAGATACCCCTATAGCGGCACACACACATATCCCTATAGCGGCACACACACAGATATCCCCTATAGCGGCACACATACAGATATCCCCTATAGCGGCACACACACACAGATATCCCTATAGCGGCACACACACAGATACTCTTATAGCGGCACACACACACAGATACCCCTATAGCGGCACACACACAGATATCCCCTATAGCGGCACACACACAAATACCCCTATAGCAGCATACCCACACAGATATCCCCTATAGTGGCACACACACAGATACCCCTATAGCGGCACACACACAGATATCCCCTTTAGCGGCACACACACAGATATCCCCTATAGCGGCACACACACAGATATCCCCTATAGCGACACACACACACACAGATATCCCCTATAGTGGCACACACACAGATACCCCTATAGCGGCACACACACACAGATACCCCTATAGCGGCACACACGCAAATACCCCTATAGCAACATACCCACACAGATACTCCTATAGCGGCACACACACAGATACTCCTATAGCGGCACACACACAGCTATCCCCTCTAGCAACACACACACACAGATATCCCCTATAGCAGCATACCCACAGATACCCCTATAGCGGCACACACACACAGATACTCTTATAGCGGCACACACACACAGATACCCCTATAGCGGCACACACACAGATATCCCCTATAGCAACACACACACATAGATATCCCCTATAGCGGCACACCCACAAATACCCCTATAGCGGCACACACACAGATACCCCTATAGCAGCACACACACACAGATACCCCTATAGCAGCACACACACACAGGTGAGTCCCCACACACACACAGGTGAGTCCCCACAAACACACAGGTGAGTCTCCCCACACACACACACAGGTGAGTCTACACACATGCACACACACACACAGGTGAGGCCCCACACAAACACAGGTGAGTCCCCACACACACAGGTGAGTCCCCACACACACACAGGTGAGTCCTCACACAAACACAGGTGAGTCTCCCCACACACACACAGGTGAGTCCCCACACACACACAGGTGAGTCTCCCCACACACACACACAGGTGAGTCTCCACACATGCACACACACACAGGTGAATCTCCCCACACACACACAGGTGAGTCCCCACACACAAACACAGGTGAGTCCCCACACACACACAGGTGAGTCTCCCCACACACACACAGGTGAGTCCCCACACACACCTGCTCGTGCAGGTAGAAGTTGAAGCAGAGCAGGTAGAAGCAGCGCTCAAGGCTCCCGAGCAGCCGATGCAGGGCGAGCTCCCTCTCGCCGGATCCCTGCAGCCGACGCCGGCGCCACAGGGCCGGCGTCGGCACCGGCAAAATGCGAACGGTGGGAGAAACGAGACGGCGGGGGGCGACGCGATCGGAGGCCGTGCCGAGCGCCATCGCCCCGACCGTGAAATTGAAACGAGACAGCTGGCGACACAGCAATGTGATCGCCTTCCGCCATTACAACGGTACGGATACCAAATGTGCCATATGTTACTACTATTGTTGTTGTTACGATTCATTTTCAGGGCTGGACGGAAGGAAATAACAAACACTCTGCACAATCGTCAACAACACTGCCTTTCTTAAGTGTAAAATGAATATACATACTTGTCATCTCCACCCTGTATGGGTGAAATGGCGAGAGATGACTGGTGTGGTGTGCGATAACAGGGTCTCAGTTTGTTTGAAGGGAAAAGTGTACAAGACGGTGGTGATGCCGCTGATGTTGTACGGGGCCGGGTGCTGCTGGGGCACAAGGAAAGAGGGAGGACCAAGCTATGGCAGTCACAAAGATGAGGATGCTGCGGTGGATGTTGGGTTTGACGAGGAAGGACATGGGGGAGGAGAGAAATTAAGAAGTGAGAGGAAGACTCAGTGTGGTAGAAATCACAAAGAAGATGAGAGAGAGAGAGAGAAAAGGCTCTGGGTGTGGTTCGGTCATGTGGAGAGACGACAGGGAAATTGCGTGGGTCAGAAGGTGGCGAGTGATGCAAGTGGAAGGACAGAGATCAAGAGGAAGGCAAAAGAAGAGGGGGGGGGGGGGGGCGATGTGGTGCGATCGGACACAGTGGTAGCCCGAGGATCGGTAAGAGATGGCGCAGGACGGGGCAGCGTGGAGACAGGGCAGAGTGGAGACAGGGCAGAGTGGAGACAGGGAGAGCGTGGAGACAGGGCAGCGTGGAGACAGGGCAGCGTGGAGACAGGTAGAGAGTGGAGACAGGGAGAGCGTGGAGACAGGGAGAGCGTGGAGACAGGGCAGTGTGGAGACAGGGAGAGCGTGGAGACAGGGAGAGCGTGGAGACAGGGAGAGCGTGGAGACAGGGCAGCGTGGAGAAGGCTGGCAAGGACAGTGGACCCTACACGAGTGGGACTAATGCGTGAAAGAAGAAGTCTTATCATATCCATCGATTGTATGAATTTGAAATGGGGGCATATTACCACATGGTTATTGTAAATAGCATGGATAAGCATGGATAAGTAGTGCTTGTGCAGATAAGCCAATATATTAAGCTAAAGGTCAAATGTTTTAGTATTTTTTACCTCATTTAAGTAAACTACATATCACAAGGACAGTCTCCTCGTTCATTGAAATCGATGGAACGGTCTGGGAGGAGTTCTCAAGGCAAAGATACACAGATTAGCCGATTATGGCGATCCTGGATGGGGATGTGTTAAATACTCGTTAGTTGAGTTGACCAAAATCTAAGTATAGGACCGCAGAGCTTTGGGCAATTGTTGGCACCGGTTCTGGATGCCCCCCAGGCCGTCTGTGGTTTCCCACGCGCTGAATCTCCCCTCCGTCTCCGAGAGTCAGTGAGAATCACGCGCGTGACTAATTCAACATCTTTCTTTCCCATTGTAGATTAGAGGACTCGGGTTAGGGGCCCCCCGGCTGTGGTTCTTGCATTTCCCATCGCTCTCGATCGAAACCCCGCCCTGGCCGGGGTGCGCGGGGGCACTGGGTAAGAATCACCGTGACCCTGACGAGCGGTCGGGGGTCTCGCTGATGGGCAGCTTCCGCTGGGGGAGGGAGGGGGGGGGGCGGTAGGATGGGGGGGGGCTCGTTTAATTTCCCGGGAAAAGTACACGGCCGCAGCGGTGTGTCGGGTTTCTGTTTGGTTTCCCCGCTACCGTGGCTACGGGCTGTCAGCTTCGGAGAGTTTTTTTTCCTCTTTCTCTCACTCCCCGAGTCGGTGAAGAAGCGGCACGCGTTTCATCGTCGGCACGGCCTCTTCGCAGCGGCCGGGGGAGGCCTTCATCCAGCAGTGGAATGATCATGGAGGTGTCAGAGACGACTTCCTCGCATACGTTTCGGTTGATGGCAACTTGGAAGTCCGCGTCCGGATTATTTAGCCGGGATATGGATTCAGTTGGAGTGCGGTGGATTCGTGCTTCAATGCATCCCTTAAATTTCTGGAGTGGCCCAATCTGCCAGCTCAACCGACAATCCCGGGCTTGAATCCGAGTCTCAGCCGGCCAGCCGCGGTCAGACTGTGGAGAGCTGACGCTCCCGCACCGGTCACCGATGGGCGCGCGAACAGGAACCGCCGCGCTCGATCCGGAGATCGCGGTGTAACCACGGGCAGCTGAAACTCGGCCCCTAGGCTCGGTGTCCCTGAGCGCCGAGCCAGCCGGAGCAGAGGCATTGGCCAGGTGCTGCTCGCTCACCTGCGACTGGCGATCATCCGCGACGGCCTCCAGCCTCTCCTTGTCCTCGTAGACGGCGCCCGACAGGCTGCACAACTCCGAGCACATGGCAACCGCACAGTCCACCTGCAACACCCGCAACCACCACCACGCAGCAACCGCACAGTCGACTTGACGAGACAACGATGGCACAACATCCAAAAAGCATTGTCCCAAGAGACAACGTCATGGCAGTCAACGAGAACCAACAACCACACTGCAGGGTGGCGTGGGAGAGCGCTGTGTGGCACAGGGTGGCGTGGGAAAGGGCGGCGTCACGTGTCCGAGTGAGCGCACCTCGTCGAGGATCTGCTGCGCGTCGGGGACGATGTCGAGGAAGCTCGTTATCAAGTGGAGCCGTGGGATGGGAGGGGTCTCCGCTGCTGCGCCATCGCCAGGCCTAGCGGGCGCCAGCACCACCCCCACCGCCCACACGCACGCACGCACGAAGACATCAACCCCCATAGTAAATAAAAAACGCACTCGCCATTCTTGTACGGCATCTCGAGGGACGCGATGGCGTGTCGACACTGTATACGTACATGGACGTCTGTGAAAAAGAGCTTCATAGCCCATCGGATTCCTCCAGTCTACATAAAGATTCTGATTGTGATGTGTGTGTGTGTGTGTACACACACGCTGTGTCCAACCCAGGGCCACCAATGGCCGTTTCTTTGGGAGGCCCGAGGGGGAAATGCCGTTTGAAGCCCCCCCGGCCACCTCTAGAGGCCCTCCACAGCTGTTTCTGCAGCCCCCTTGCTCGTGTCCAGAGGCCCAGGGAAGACTGCCCCACCTCTCACTGCGGCCCGCTCAATACCCTGCATCGCCAGATATAATCCCCTCAACGTGCTGAGAGTACGGGAGTAGGTTGTTTCGATAATCACGCGAAGGTGGGGTTGTCAACCATCCTCCCGGATTGACTGGGAGTCTCTACCGGAATCAGCATCGATCTCCTCCCGGTGACTGCTGAGATCACAACGGGAGATTTTAATCATCGGATATTTCAAGACAATTTCATTTTTGTTAGCATATATATACGCGTGGCGCCTTGCCGGTGCAAATCTGCCACTCAAAAGTGCCATCATCTCATTTAATGCTCAACATGAAATAAAAATGTTTCTAAACAATGACAAAAATATACGTCCATGAAATAATAAAAACATCTTCTGGAATAGCTTCAGTCAAGAGTTGGCAACCCTACGTGGAGAGAAGATTGCCGGGCGGGGGTGGCGGTGAAGGGGAGCTACGGATTGTGGTGGTGGGGGGGGAAGGGGGGTGGTGATGTTTGGGGGTGGAGGTACAGATTGTGGTGGCCGTGGTTGCAGAAAGGGGGGTGGTGGTGGTGATGGTTGGGGGGAGGAGGTACGAATTGTGGTGGTGGGGGGGAAGGGGTGGTGGTGGCGAGGGGGTGGGCCTCACCGTGGTGTGGCCGGGAAGCCGAGGCGGTGGCCGAGCAACAGGCAGGCGAGGGCCATGCCCAGGGTGGTGCAGCCGGTGCCGCTGCGGCAGGTGAAGAGGAAGGCCGGCGCTGGCGCCACGGTGGCGCCGGTGGCCACCTCGTGGCCCACGAGGCCTGGGCTCTGCTGCACCGACACAACAACATCGTCATCATCATCATCATCATCTCACTATGGCAACATACTCATCATCAACACCATTTTCATTGTCGTCATCAATAATATCCATCACCATAAATACCATCATCGTGGTCATCGTCATTTCCAATCGAATACCATCATTGTCATCATCAACACCATCATCATCACCGACATCATCATCGCTAGGCCCGTATGCTGCTGCACTTAGGACAAAGATGTCATCATAATCATCATATTGACCGTCGCTACAATTACTGTGCATCATTATCTGCATTCTATTCATCATCACAACCATTATTATAACTACCATCATCACCAACATCCCCTACAACGCCATTACCATCACTACGGCCGTGATGTGATGGGTACTATGTTTTTGGGGCAGACGTACACGGATGAGGTTGATGAAGTCGTCAAAGGCCTCTTCGTCAGGAGCTCCCTCCACTGGGAACGGGATCCGGGCATACCTACATCATCACCGCATCATCACCACGTCATTCCCACAACATCACTGCATCATCACCGCATCATCATCACATCATCACCGCATCATCACCACATCATCACCGCATTATCACCACATCATCACCACATCATCACCACATCATTACCACAACATCACCACGTCATTACCACAACATCACTGCATCATCACCACATCATCACCACGTCATTATCAAATCATCACCGCATCATCACCAAGTCATTACCACATCATCACCACATCATCACCACATAATCACCACGTCATTACCACAACATCACCGCATCATCATCACCACATTACCACGTCATTACCACATCATCACCGCATCATCACCACGTCATTACCACATCATCACCAAATCATCACCACATCATCACCACGTCATTACCACAACATCACCGCATCATCACCACATCATCACCACGTCATTACCACATCATCACCGCATCATCACCACATCATCACTACGTCATTACCACAACATCACCGCATCATCACCACATCATCACCGCATCATCACCACGGCATTACCACATCATCACCACATCATCACCACGTCATTACCACATCATCACCACGTCATTACCACAACATTACCGCATCATCACCACATCATCACCACGTCATTATCAAATCATCACCACATCATCACCACGTCATAACCACATCATCACCACATCATCACCACATCACCGCATCATCACCGCATCATCACCACGTCATTACCACAACATCACTGCATCATCACCGCATCATCACCACGTCATTACCACATCATCACCGCATCATCACCACATCATCACCACGTCATTACCACATCATCACCGCATCATCACCACATCATCACCACGTCATTACCACATCATCACCGCATCATCACCACGTCATTACCACATCATCACCGCATCATCACCGCATCATCACCACGTCATCACCACATCATCACCGCATCATCACCACATCATCACCGCATCATCACCACATCATCACCGCATCATCACCACATCATCACCACGTAATTACCACATCATCACCGCATCATCACCACATCATCACCACGTCATTACCACATCATCACCGCATCATCACCACATCATCACCACGTCATTACCACATCATCACCGCATCATCACCACATCATCACCACGTCATCCTACATCATCACCGCATCATCACCATCTCGTCACCGAATCATCACTTCATCGTCACCGCATCATCACCACATCACCAAGGGCATATCCACATCATCACCACATAACCACTATATTATCACAACGGGTATCGCAACATCTTGATGACATCAATACATCACCACGACGTCACCAAAGCATCACATCACCACGGGCACAGCTGCAACATCACCAACTACATCGCTACTTCACCGTCACCGCATCATGACGACATAATCAATCACACCATCACGACGACATCAACACATCGAGTAACGACATCGCCACGACATCACTCCGGGCAAAGGAGCGCTCAAATGCTGAAAAAAAACATCAACTTGGGAGTCGCAACATCACCACAACATCAACATCGCCACGTAACTACGGTACCGAGTTACCAGTTAATCACATCACCCCGACTCGTGGCATCGCTCTCACGTCACGGAGGCAGTGAGATTGAGCGAAACGATCCCAGCTCAAGATCGCCGCCTCCTGGTGGCGGTGAGAATCGGTGTGGTGAGTGTGTGGTGATAGTGTGATGTGTGTAGTGAGAGTGTGAGTGCGTGTATGGTGAGAGTCTGAGTGTGTGTATGGTGATGGTGAGAGTGTGAGTGTGTGTATGGTGAGAGTGTGTGTATGGTGAGAGTGTGAGTGTGTGGTGAGTGTGTGGTGAGAGTGTGATGTGTGTGGTGAGTGTGTGGTCCGTGTGGTGAGAGTGTGAGTGTGTGGTGTGTGTGGTGCGAGTGTGAGTGTGTGGTGAGTGTGGTGAGAGTGTGTGGTGAGTGTGCTGAGTGTGTGCTGTGTGTGGTGAGTATGGTGGGAGTGTGAGTGTGAGGTGTGTGTGGTGAGAGTGTGAGTGTGTGGTGAGTGTGGTGAGAGTGAGCGTGGTGAGAGTGAGTGTGGTGAGTGTGGTGAGAGTGTGGTGAGTGTGGTGAGTATGGTGAGAGTGTGAGTGTGTGGTGTGTGTGGTGAGAGTGTGAGTATGTGGTGAGCGCGGTGAGTGTGGTGAGAGTGAGCGTGGGGAGCGTGGTGAGTGCGGTGAGAGTGAGCGTGGTGAGTGTGGTGAGCGTGGTGAGTGTGGTGAGCGTGAGCGTGGGGAGCGTGGTGAGTGCGGTGAGCGTGGTGAGTGTGGTGAGCGTGGTGAGTGTGGTGAGAGTGAGTGTGGTGAGAGTGAGTGCGGTGAGAGTGAGCGTGGTGAGCGTGGTGAGCGTGGGTAGAGTGAGTGCGGTGAGCGTGGTGAGCGTGGTGAGAGTGAGTGCGGTGAGCCCGTTGCCGGACTCACCGCAGGCCCGGCACGGTGAAGAGCGGCCGACAGAACACCTCCTCGCTGGTCCGCACATCGTCGTCCTCGCTAAGCCGGCACGGCAGCGCCGCTCCGGCGGTGGCGGCGCCGCCACCGCCGCCACCGCCAGGGAAGGCGGTGGCGTCCAGCTCCTCGTACACGTAGTACGTGTTCTGCTTCAGTGACGCAAAGTCCAGAATCTACTCGGGGCGAGGTGGAGGGACATCACCGACACCACGGACATTCATCGCAAGGCGGTCGCAGCATCGCGTGCTTTCAGGAGCGCTCCTGCGGCCGTCTGGAACGCTCTCCCTTCCGATATTAGGTAGGCACTGGAGCGAAATGATTTATTTTGAACTGATATTTGTGTTTAGTTTGTTGTCGTTCCCCCGCACCTCCGATTAGCAAGGTTGGCTACGTACGGTGTGGAAAGAAGTTCAACATATACAGAGTAAATACAGGGTGTTCAACAACGATGGACCCAATTTCAAAGCAGTATATTTCACGATGGCAACATGTTAAAATTACACGTCACGTGACAAACAGTTGAATCAATGATCAAGTTTTACTAACCATTTTATAAATGCTCTATGTGTGCCCTCCGCCTGCTGTACGGACAACATCGAGACGATCGTTGAATTCGTCCCGAACGCCTCTCAAAGCAGGGGCGGAGCCAGGATTTTCAGCCCGGGTAGACACTCAACAAATTTTTATTTCAAGAATGGTTAGAGAGTCAGGCTGTTGAACTAGACGCCATCGGTTGGCGACACACTCTGACGATGCAGTTGCACGGAGTCCGCCAGACCGAGTGTCGTACACTTATACGCAGAATGTCACCCCTGTCACCCCCCCTGGCTCCGCCCCTGTCTCAAAGTGAAGTCTTCTTCCACTGCAGTCACCGCGGCCGTGATTTTCTTTTTGAGGTCTCACAGATTAGCCGCTAATGGTGGCACAAAAACACCACGGCCTTTGACGTATCCCCACAAGAAAAAGTCGCAGGGTGTGATGAAACGCACGCTGCACCGCAATTACGGATTCAGTCTTGCTGAACTGCAGAACGCAAAACGCCCCTTGTGTTGCGGGGTTCACCGCCTCGCGAATGACGTGAGGCTAGGGGCTGTTTGTGCGCTGGGAGAGGCGTCTAGCGGAAATTATTTGAAACTCTATGCCCCGCCCTCTCTGTGCCCCGCCCTCTCTATGCCCCCGCCCTCTCTATGCCCCGCCCTTTCAAGTGGTAAGCATTTCATTCATGGGCGGTTCGTGGTTACAGAGGTATAGCGATTTAAAATAGGGTCCATCTTTTTCAAATATTCTGTATATATATCACGATAACAATCGAGAATTTCTACCGCAAGCAGTGCTCGTTCGCTGTCTCGCAGACAGAGCACGGAGAGATTCAGAGGCGCGGGAAGCCGCAGTCGAGCGGCAAGGCAGCCAGAGCCGGCGTGGCCAACAATCGCCCGAGCTCTGTGGCCCTACATTGCAATGTTTGGCCGACTCCCTCAATGAATGAATGAATGCGTTTATCCGTGCAGGAGAACAACGGAGCGCACGGAGGAAACCCACGCCTGAGACGGCCGGCAAAACGCTCCATCCCCCAACAGTTGGAAGTTCGTCCACCGGGGAGACGAAGCGAAAGCGGCCGCTACAGCGTGCCCACTGAGCGGCCACTTCCCGGTACCGGCGAGAGCGCGGCCTCCCTCCCTCCCTCCCTCCCTCCCTCCCTCCCTCCCTCCCTCCCTCCCTCCCTCCCTCCCTCCCTCCCTCCCCTTCCCTCCCTCCCTCCCTTCCCTCCCTCTCACCTCCCGGCGGATGCTCAGCTCCAGGGCGTCCACCTCCCGGCCGGCCCAACCGCCACGGCTCCTGCAGCGCCCGCCGCGGTGACCCCACGCGGCGGGGCCGGCGTGCGGAGGCGCCGGCGGCACCGGCGGGGCGGGGGGGCGCGGGACGTCGAGGGGGCAGCCCGGCCGGCGCGGAACGAACGCCGTGAAGTCGTCGTCGTCGTCCGGGCCGGTGCGCGGCAGGAAGACCACGGGGTCCCCGCGGAGGTTCACGAGCAGCAGCTCCTGCGGGGGACACCGCGCGCACCCGCAGGCGGAGGTCGCCTCCCCTACCCCCCCCCCCGCCCCCCGCGCGTAGCTTGCGACCGACCGTCGGTGGGGCGAGCGCCGATAGCGAGCGCCTTGTTGAGGCCGGAACGGCACGCCAGGGGAGGGTTGCGTGGCCACAAACCGCGCCCGGCCGCCTTTGTCTCCCAGTGCTGATGCATCGCAGACAAACACGCACGGACACGTAAATGTGCGCACGGCTCACCCCCCCCCCCCCCCCCCACCTACTTCACCAACCCGCAGGGGCCGGCGTGGGGAAGTATGGTCAGACAACCGCCATGATCGACACAGCGTGGGGCGGCCTTCATCCAGCAGTGTACTAATAAAGGGCAGTAATATGTGTTCCACCAGATCCCTGGCCACGTGCGCGTGTGCGTTCGTGTGCGTTCGTGTGTGGTGTGGTGTGGTGCGCGTGTGTTGGGCTCTCACGGTGTGGCCGGCGTCACACATGCCCTGCAGCACGCTGAGCAGGCCCGCCGGGGACGGCTGCCCCATGCCGTAGACAGGGAGGCCGTTTTGAGCCTGCCGGAAATTGGGGGCCCCGCGTTGCGATACCGTGCCCAGCACATCGGCCCCCCGGGGCTGGTCCCTCACCAGGAAGTACTTGCCCTGGACGGGGAGTGGAGAGGGGGTGTGGGTGGGGGGGCGACAGATCATCCCAATCAAGGTGCCACGGTGGTGAGATGTTATCTCCCTCGCCTGGTCTGCAGGACATCGTGGGTTCGATTCTGACCTTGACGCCTGCTGTATATTTGGAATCTGCATGTTTCTCCCTGTGGTCCCGTGGATCTTTCTCCGGGTCCTCAGGTTTTTCCCTCCATGTGTTTAGAGAATTTTGCTGCTAATATGAATGATGATAAGCCCACTTCGTCGAGCTATCACTTGTGGCCAGATCTCTTCTGGAAAAAATGCTATACATCTCAGTGGGCTTTACCTGGCAATCGGTCAAATATATATTTAACATCCATGACCGCGCACGGTAAAGATATCAACTCTCTGGGAGGCTCAACCGTGACACATGGTGAGCCAGCAGCTCCTCTCTCGGCGATGCGAATGTCTGAAGGGGGGGAGACAGAGTTACTACCGCTGACTGGAGGGAGGTTTCGTTCACCTTTGTTGTCTCTACAGCCGATGTCTACGAGACGCGCGCACGTTCTCGTGGGGCGGCACGTCGCGATCGCCGGGGCCTTTTTGGGCCGCTATGGGGAGAACCTGAACGCGGAATCCTCGCAACCCGGTGGACTGCAACGCGACAGTGTAAACCAAAAATAACTCCCAGATTGGAGAGAATATGCCACCCAAAACGCTTCCCTTTGGCGGAGGTCACCGACCGAGGTCGTGAGCCACACCCGGCCGGGGATTCCCCGAAGTCCCGCAGGTGACCGCGAGGAGGATAAATCCTTGGTCCCAAGAGGGGAGGATTAAACGCGGCGCTGAGAGACGGGGTCACGTGGTCGGGCGTGACGGGGAAATGGAACCGAGTAACGCAAGATGCGACCGAACGACCATCGCCATCATCACAACCTCCACCCCCCCCCCATTGCATCATCAGCACCGCCATCACCACCATCACAACCACCCACTGCATCATCACCACCAGTACCATCATCACAACCCCCATTGCATCATCATCACAACCCCCCATTGCATCATCACCACCGCCATTACCATCATCACAACCCCCCATTTGCATCATAACCATCATCACACCGCATTGCCCATTATCATAAAAAAAAACTATCATTGCTGGCATATCCATCAGTCATCGCCGTCAGTCACCACCACCTTATTCTCGAAGCTCTCTATCACCCTACTTAACTCCTTTCACCAATACATCTCACCCCCTCAGTCACGTACAGCCTGTCGGGATGGCGGCAGCAGCGTCTACAGCAGCAGCATCGTCGCTGTGGCCAGCGGCAACAGCAGCAGCAGCAGCATTTCACACGGCACATGCAACAGCAAAAGCATAATCATCTCGGGCATCTGCCACTGGGTTTTCAGCCTTCCAAAACGTCGTGGCAGACGCCGTATTCATTAGAGCAGAATAGCAATGTCCACGAATTAGGGTTCGTGGACATTGCTATTCTGCCATGACACGGGATTCGGAAATCACGGGGCATTGACACGTAACGTGGAACACAAGCTGAAACACTACACACGTGCAGAGAAGCATGGAGGAAGAGGAGGAGGGGTGGCGAGTCACGCCGAGATGGGGAGAGCAACACGTGGACCGGAGAAGGTGCTCACGTTCGAGGCGTAACCGGGTCGGCGAATCGCCGCAAGAATTCCGCGCGCGATACGAACGGGAATTATCATATTTTTGTCATTATTATTATTGGCCGCATGCAACGTCGGGTGGGGTTTGGGCAGCGCGCGCCGCGAGTGAGAAGGGACGATGTCCCCGCGGTCGAGACGAACAACGGAGCGGCAGCAAAAGGAGGGAGAGACGGCCGACAGGACGTCCATGGCCGAGACGTAGCGGCGAGGTCACCAGCAGCAGCAGCAAGAAGCGAGACGCCACGACGCTGGACCGCTACAGACGATGATGGCTTGAGGAGGGGGGGGGGGGGTGGGAGGAGGCCACCATCCAGCAGTAGATAGACCATGGCTGTGATGATGATGATGATAACGACGACAATCTGCCACCGCACAGCACCGTAGGCCCTGGCTCACGGTGTGGAGGTGCTCGCTTGTAATGTGAAACCCGCCGGGCTCCGGTTGGGGGGGGGGGGGTGCAGGTGGACTGTGAGCCGATGCGGGTGACGGTTCCCCCCGGGGGGGGCTCTGGCTATCGGCGCAGGGACACGTCACGTGTGCCGGCACGGCCAGCCCGCTGCATCCTTAATGGGGGCACGCGCGTGGCCGCGCGGGTCACGTGCCACTAGCCGCTCGAGCCACTGCTGGTGCAAGGGCCTCCACCAGAGGCAGCTCTAGAGAGACCCTTCACCCCAGGCACACGCATTCAACGAAAGCAACACACACAGATGCAACAACACGCACGTGCTAGAGCAGCAACAACAACAACACCAACCACCCCGTGCTCTCACGTCGCGCCGCCGATGTCTCGAACGCGGTTCCCTCGGCTCGCGTCTAACGAGTCCCCAGCGAGTCCGCGCCTGCCCGCACGCAACGCGTTCATCGGCCCGGCCACG
Source organism: Petromyzon marinus (assembly GCF_048934315.1). Classification (NCBI taxonomy): domain Eukaryota; kingdom Metazoa; phylum Chordata; class Hyperoartia; order Petromyzontiformes; family Petromyzontidae; genus Petromyzon; species Petromyzon marinus. The sequence goes on from NC_133707.1 coordinate 3,321,972, forward strand.
TTCCCGCCTCGCCAAATTGGGGGGGAGGTCCCAGGGGCGATGAATTAAAAACAAAAATACCGTCAACGTTTGCCTAAACGTTGACAGAGGCCGATCTCGTTGACAGAGGCCGATCTCGACAACTGTCCCAATAAGGGGTGGGGGTGCGGTTTTAGATTGTAAAGGTAATGAAACAGGGCCCTGTACTATTGGGACAAGACATGCTCTGTCGTTATTGTAAATGGTGAATATTACTCTGATTATATATAGCTGGCATCTCTCCATCGTACTCTTTTTCGTGTGTTTTTTTCATTTTTCGTTCCACTTTGTGATGTCAAGAATTATTCTAAATGTTACACTGATGAAAATCTTTAATAATGCAGTTCGTGAGTCACGGGCAGGCAAGTCCCTCATCACAGCCACCATCACGGTCACCACGGCTTGGTTTCCAGACAGAATTCACCATCACCACCACGGCTCTTACCATCACCATTGCCATCAGGGTAGCCCGGCACATCGCTGTGGCCATCACCATCAACGTGACGACCGCCCTGACCATCCACCACTGTGGTTGTTACAGTCGCCATCACCGTCATCATCAGCGTGGTCACCCTATCGTGTGTGTGTGTGTACATGTGTGTGAGTGTGTGGGGAGCGGTCGTGTAGCGGTTAGCGCGCTGCGCTAGGAACCCGGCAACCCGAGTTCAATTCCCGCTCACGGCCAACACAAGTGACGATTATTTGAACCGTGTCTTGGGCCTCCCCTAGGTCGACTCAGCCTCAAATGAGTACCTGGTGCGATATGTAAACATCGCCACTGGGGAGACAAAGGTGGCCGGGCGTGATGTTGACCACCCACTCCCTTGTGTGCCGTGCCGGCCTTCATAGGTGCTCGCTAACAGCACTTGCCTCAAAAGTCTGTTAAAAGCTAGTCGGGGGATAGTTGTCTTTGTGCGAGTCAGTGTGTGATTGTGTGCAGGCGTGCGCGTGTGTGTGGGGAGGCTAGAGCACTGGTGATAAATATATCTGAACCAGTCCTGGACCTCCTTGAGTAGTAGTAGTTTATTTTTAATTACCCTGTGAGCCAATAATCTCTTAGATCGGGTTCCATCAACCTTAAACGAGTACCTGGTGCGGTGTGTAAACATCAACATTGAGGAGAGACAAACACGGAGCGGGTGAGCTGCTGGCTTCCCACCCTTTCCGTGTGCCGTGCGGGCCTTTATAGGCGCTCACAAAGAGCACTTGCCCCACTAGGCTGTTAGAGGCTCTACGGGAGGGGATCTTTGTGCGTGGCGTGTGTCACCTGGATGAGGTAGTGCTCCCGGTGTCCGTCTGCGATCCGTCCCGTGATGTACCCAGCTCGGGACTTCTCATCGTGGATCTGGAACTCCTCCTTGCAGTTAAACCTGAACACCAACATATTTTTTTTTTATTTTGCCCGGTAGTTGTGCACTGAGCTGTATGGCTCTTGTCAGAAGCGTACAATGATACAGGTTTATTATGGACAGTGCTACCTCGTGTCTTATTTGTCGTGCCTTATGCCGATAATCCCAGCATTATAGAAAATGAAAGATTAAGCCCTAGGTGCACCCCCCCCCCCTTCTCTACATGTTTGCCGGGTCCTAGAATCACCGCTGGGTTAAGTCGCAAGAGGCTGCCCACTCACGTGATGACGACCGGTGCCACCTTGTTGGTGATGATGGATTTTGCCCGATTGCCAGGCAACTGTGCACAACCGCCTCCACCCACGCCACCGCCGCCACCGGCTGATGTGTTGGAGATGATGGTTGCCGTGGAGATGGCCGAATTGGTCCTCGCTGCGGCGGCGACGCTGGAGGGCGGGTGGCGGCTCGCCGGTCCGTCGCCATGGAAACTGGAGTACTGTGCTGCCACGGATACCGCCTGCCTCCCCGTGCTCGCTGTGGTTCCCATGATCCTCGGCCCCTGGAGTGTTGGAGAGGGGAGGGGGGCGGAGAGGGTGGGGGTCTAGGGAGGAGAGGGGGTGGGGGAGGATAAACATTTGCGTGGCTTTTAAAATGTAACAGTTATTCCTCGTCAACCATTACAGAGTGAAATCACACTAAGTTTATTTTAATTAATATGACTTTTATCATATAGGTGGCGCAGTGGTTAACACGTGGCACTATGGAACCCAACGATCTGAGTTCGATTCCCGGCCAATAGCTAATATTATTGGCGTTTAATATCTTAGCCGATTCTGGGCCCGCAAACTCCCATCACCAACCCCTCACCGATAAACCAACCCCCCACGGCTGAAACGGCGTGGGGCGGCCTTCATCCAGCAGTGAATTGGCTAAGAGCCGTAGTTCTACCTTATATACCTAGTCAAACAGATTACCATCATATCTTATCTATCTTACATGGATGTACTGTACGTATGATAATCATCGGATTTCTTTTTTTAAAGGCATAATACTCTGGAGCCGGTAGCGCGTACGTGCAATATAATACGAACTCGCGGATATTGTGCCGCACGGATTCGTGATGTTTTATGTTTTTAAAAGAAGAAAAAAACGTAAACATCAAACTTAAAAATCGACCGTCGTTTCGGCTTTCATTCCGTTTTCATCGCCACGTGGGGCCACGAGGGACGTGGGGTCACGAGGGACGTGGGGCCACGGAGGCGCCAGCAGCCGGCGTCTGGAGGTGCGCGAGGGGAGTTATTTTTTATCAGGCTATGCCGTATGAGAACAAAACAAGTTTTGCTGGCTGGCTTCCGGCCTGGATTCCTCCCTGACTGGCCGCTTGGCACGCAAATCCGCGTATGCTCTCCGCATAATCTCACGGAAGGAGGAGGAGGAAACGTCCGTTTCGACCTCGGCGTGTCGCTACGTGTCAGAGAGAAGGGCCCTCCCTGGAAGATGACTTCAATGAGTTACTTCAGAAGCCAATCCCATGAACCCGTTTATAGATATTTGAGAGCACCGCACCTTACAATGCCATCCAATTATCGCTGCCAAACGAAATTTTCTAAATGTACAATGCCAGGGTTTAGCCCGGTTAGTACTGGAGTGGAACGCTGCTAGCGAAGAGCAGGTGATGTAGGGTTTGAGGGGCTTGGCTGTGAGTTGGCCAGGAGATGTTAAGTTCAGCGATGGATACTTGAATACATCTGTGCGGAGCTGCGTCACCCACTTCAATGTTCTTTGTTCCCCAGTTTCCTTTCCCAAGAAGCCAAACGGCCGTTGTTGGAAGCGGTCAAATCCCCCCGTGTAACAGCACACTCCTGACAGCTACTCCAGAGACCCAGTGAGGCTTCCTAAGGGAAACTGCATTTTGACGATAATTATTCTCGTCATTATTATTTCAAAGTGCAAATTAGACATTACGCAATATCACCGGTTATGTGTCACCGTTATTATTTTGAGTAGTTTCTCAGTCTATTCGTGGATGACTGTAAAACAATTTAGACTAAAGGAGCTATAAAGCTCTTTTTCACAGATGTCCATTAGGGGTGGGTGAAAACGCTACAACAACAAACAATACAAAACACGATAGGAGTGCAAATTATGGGAAAGGTAAACCCACGTAAAATATACAAATTAAACAAAACAATCGTTTTTATTACCAGGTGAAACCCACTGAGCCATTAGCTTCTTTCTCAGAAGCGACCTGGACATAAATGACGGCTCAAACGAAGTGGTTTATCACGTGGAGATTCATAGCAGCCAAATACTGTAAATGCATATTTCTAAATGTGGAGGGAAAAATCCATGCGACTACAGGGAGAGAGACATGCAAACTCCAAATATACAGCCATCAGGGCCGGGATCGAACCTACGTCCTCCTGCATACCAGGCGGCGAAGTAGTTAACGTCTCACCACCGTGGCGACACGTTAACTCCCGGGTCTCCAGCGTGGCGAGTCGCTCAGCCCGCATACCAGCTCAAACAAAGTGGCTCATCACGTGGAAATGTATAGCAGCAAAATCATCTAAATAATTTCAATGAATGTGGCTCGGGCGTCAGAGCGCAGCTGCGACCCGAAGTTCAAATCCGGGTTCCAGGTCCCCGCTACTAAACCGGGTTCTCGAGTGCAGCGAGTTCACGGTCTCGGCCTGGTCACCAGGGACTTAGCACAAAGAAAACTTCGAGTTCAATTTGGCGCTGTACTTAATTTGGGCAAATTCCAGCTCTTGAGACTGTTAAATCTTGTGTTGACCTGTCGTACGATGGGTGAGCATATTATCCTCAGCGACAGAGTGGGTTGGGGGGGGGGAAGTGCGCCCCCCCCCTTTACTTGTGTGGGTCAGAGGTCACTTGAAGGGATCTCAAAGAGGAAGCTCTGGGACATCTGGGGCCCACTGCCCACCAGCGCGAGAGTGCGGATGGAGTCTGCGTCTCGCGACGCCGATAATAGCGCGAACGGGGTGGTGGGGGGGAAGGGTAATTTTGAGCAAAAAGAAGAAAAAAATACAAACATTAAATTAAAACACGGCTGGGGTGCTGTTCATATCGCTGGGGTTACCCAGAATCCTCACACATCGCGAGCCACAGATGAAGAGGCTGTTGCCAGGCAATGCCGCAATGCTGTTGGCCGTGTCTCCATGGCAACGAGCTAAATTTAGCGAGCCGGTGTTTTTTTGTTTTTGTTTCTCGCGTGCATCCTCCTGTCTAGCGCCCTTCCTTCGTCTCCCTCGCTCTCCCCAACATCTCCCCCCCTCCCCACTCGCTCTCCCTCTCATTCACCATCCCTCTAATGCTCCCACTGCTCTCAGCATCTCTCTCATGCCCTCTCTCTCCTTCAGATTGTCTGCCTCTCTCTCTCACGCTCTCCCTTCCATTGACCATCTCTCTATCTCTCTCTCTCTCCCCCTCTCCGAACACCATGTCTCTGTGACGTTCTCTCCATGCCTCTCTCCCTCTCTCATGCTCTCTCGCGCGAGCGGTACCCTAAATAAATAAACCGCCCATTAATCCACGCGGCGAGCGTAGAATTGGATCATATGAACACACCGAACCACTGATTCAACGGCTGCCCAAACACCTGGTATCCAACCCAACCCTGGCTCTCACGACCGCGACATGACGAATGAGTCGCGTCACCCACCACACAGCCACAACGCCATACTTCACCACCGTGGGAAGATATCCCATCACAGCCAAACTCACACACAACCCAGTGGGAACCTTGGGGGCAGACGGAGTCACGTCAGACATATCGCACCCCGCCTGCCCAAATGTTGGACTGGGCAGAGCAGGAATAACTGTGCCTCCATCAATGTCCTCAATGGGGCTAGATGCCTTCGTGCCTTCACCTCCCCTCCAAACTACAACACTCTTCCCACGGCTTCATATATACCCCCCCCCCCCCGCCTCTAAATCACACAGGGCAGAGTGAATTCCTTCTAAAATTATCCTGGCACAAGTTCGGCTGCGGCTCCAGGCAGATGTGTTTATGTTATTGTGGGAACGAGAGAGCGATTGTGGCTGACTTATGGGCTACACTGGGACTTGACAACAGCACACTGGGGCTACACCGGGTTGATGGCATCGAACCGGCGTCCTCTGCAAATACCGGGAGCACACCCTGGCATCTCGAGGACTGCGCGCGACACCACACAACCACGGGGTAGGCCAATCTCGGACGCCAAGCGGGGGTTAAACCTCGCTTGTCATGGGACGGCTGTGTTACGTGCTAGGCAGCAGATGGCGGGGCAGCAGAATTCACTGTTGTACCGTACCCTATATGCTCCCGCATCGATGCTGCTCGTCTTAACGACCCACGCTGTGCGGTGTTTTATACATTAAATATGGAGCTGTGGGAACAGTCTTGAAGTTTTGTGGGTGGCAAGTACACGTGTAGTGTAATAGCGCCGCCTGTTGTCCAGCAACGGCAACTGCGGTGGACGAGCAGAACACACTCCGGTGAGCTTATACACGGCTGTGTGTCGGCAGGGCGGAGGAACTGGGGCAAGGGTCATAGAAGACCCCATCTGGAAGCCCCTGGAACCCGCTAGTGGGTTTGAGAAGGGAGGTGCGGCCAGGGCGGAGCCAGGCCGCGCCGGAGAGGATAAAAGCGGCGGAGAGCGGGAGCTCGTGGCTGCCGGTTCTGAGAAGTGGACTCGTCTCGTCATCGTCGCTGTCGTCGCCTTCGTCGCTGATGTCTTCGCTGGATATCGCGCGGCCGGAGAGTTGTTGGCCGTCTCGGTCGGCGCCGTCGGTGCTACACGGTCAGGGTCGTGTTCAGGCTGGGCTAGACGACTAGGGAGAGCGCGAGGGCGAACCTGTGAACCTGAAGGTGTTGAATAAAGAAGGTGCTCCTGAAAAACCTTGTCCCCCACTCCGCTGACACTACACACGTGTCTGTGTACATACATACATGAGTACACGTACATACGTGTACAGCACTTTTTGTGCAATCCACTGCTGGATGAGGCCATCCTCACGCCCGTGCGGGTCACTGGCGGATATTTGACCATACTTCACCACGTTGGTCAGCGCGGATTGGTTGGTGAGGGCGGGTAGAGCATTCATTGCGAACGCATACAAGTGCAGTACAATGAAGGCTTTTGTTTCAAGTTAGTGCGAGCCACGTTACATCCACTGACGCTATCTCAAGGGCTCACCGTTGTTTCCCTCATCGTATTGTTAATCAGCTATTTTATTATCATTATGTTGATGTTTTTTTGAATTGTGAGGTAAATGTTTTTTTTTCATTTCCGCTACCGCGGAGTGGTCAAAGCACTTCGTAAAATATCTGTGTTGAGCTTACTTAGTTAATTTCCATCTCAATGCGGAATTAATCCTCCCATCTTTCCCCTCAATTTTCAACATCGCCACTTATTTTGCTCGCGTTAAGCGTCGTGGCTTAAATTCTTAAGAAGGAAAATTACATCGTAAGAGTTTACTAAGTCACGTATCTCTCCCGACACACGCCAAGTAGCTTTGTAATTAATTCTCGAATTTGCATAATCGCGCATTAAGAGGCCTAATGTCCGGACCAGACCTAGTCTTCGCGATCAGCGATCAACTATCATAATCAGCGTGACCATCATCATCACAAGTAGCATCAGCATCATCATCATCACCACCATAATGAGGTCAGCAGTAAAATTGTTACAATTACAGCAATACCCCGGTTTACATCGGCGATGCGTTCCTGAAAGGTGTGACGATGTAGCTGTCAGCCCATACGCTTTACCCGTATTCATGTACAGGGAAATTGAGTTATCAGGTCCACACAGCGTACAGCCGTTTCAATACGGGTATTATTTTTGTCTATTTGTTTGTGTTTCTCCCTTGTGATGGGACTTTGTAGGATGAACGTTGAGATTTATAAGTGGGCACGGCGTGACCAATAAGGTCTGAACTGGTCTGTAATAAGGTAAGGGCACTGATAAAGGGTTGAGAGGTTTGTAGTGGTGAGTACTAGTGGTGAGTGTAGTAGTGGTAATTGTCTATTTGTTTGTGTTTCTCCCTTGTGATGGGACTTTGGAGGATGAACGTTGAGATTTATAAGTGGGCACGGCGTGACCAATAAGGTCTGAATTGGTCTGTAGTAAGGTAAGGCCACTGATAAGGGGTTGACAGGTTTGTAATTGTGCAGTGTATAATGTAATGTATAGTGTAGTGTATAGGATGAACGTTGAGATTTACAAGTGGGCACGGCGTGACCAATAAGGTCTGAATTGGTCTGTAATAAGGTAAGGGCACTGATAAGGGGTTGACAGGTTTGTAATTGTGCAGTGTATAGTGTAGTGTATAGTGTAGTGTATAGGATGAACGTTGAGATTTACAAGTGGGCACGGCGTGACCAATAAGGTCTGAACTGGTCTGTAATAAGGTAAGGGCACTGATAAAGGGCTGACAGGCACGCGCAGACGCATATCTCAAACGACGTAAATCGAAGCGATTCACGGGGTAGGTGGTGGAGGCGAATGCCGAGAGGCGACTGATATCGAGAGAGGTCGGATGAGGATGCTGTTGGGGGGTGGTTTGAGGCGACGGAAATCAGGTGGCGGCGTTTATCGTAAAGTGACGACGTATTTGCGAAGCGACGTGTAACAGGGGGCAGACGTACGTCGTGGGGTATGGCTGTATCATCGACCGGCAGAAGCAGCAGCAGCAGCAGAATCTGCAGCCTCCAGCATCGTTACTGGTCATCAGCAACAAGCGCGGGCACCAACTTCAACCACCGCCTTTATCACGACCACCACAATCACCTCGACAATCGCATCATAACCACACCTACACAATTATAACTACCATCACCAACCTCACTGCCACGACCACCATAATCACCGCCTCAACCACAATCATTGCCTCAAAACCATCATCACCACCCCATAATCCCAGCCACCGCAATCACCACAGCCATCACCTCAGAACCACAATCACCACCACCACAATCACCACCACCACAATCACCACCACCACAATCACCACCACCATAATCGCCACCGCAAATCCGCTGTGCGGAGTGATATTAAACCTACAAAGACAAAGGACCCCCCCCCGGTATAGCCTCAACAGACTGTTGGGGGCAAGTGCTGTTGGCACCTACGAAGGCCGGCACTGTGGCACACGAGAGGGGGTGGGTGGTCAACACCACGCCCGGCCGTCTTTGTCTCCCCAAGTGGAAATGTTTAGACATCGCACCAGGTACTCATTTGAGGCTGAGTTGACCTTGGGGAGGCCCAGAATCGCTTCTGACATCACGCGCCCCTGCTGTGAGCTGTGCCCGGGAATTGAACTCAGGTTGACCGGTTTATCAAGCAATGCGCTAACCGCCATCCCACTACTCCCACGCATATCCCTGACCACGTACACTGCAATTACCTCACATTACTCACCACACACACACCACACACCACACTCACCTCACACCACACACCACACTCACCTCACACCACTCACCACACTCACCTCACACCACACACACCTCACACCACTCACCACACTCACCACACACCACTCACCACACACCACTCACCACACTCACCTCACACCACTCACCACACACACACCACACACAACACTCACCTCACACACCTCACATCACTCACCACACACACCTCACACCACTCACACCTCACACCACTCACCACACTCACCTCACACCACTCACCACACTCACCTCACACCACACACCACACTCACCTCACACCACACACACCTCACACCACTCACCACACACACCTCACACCACTCACCACACACACACCACACTCACCTCACACCACTCACACCTCACACCACTCACCACACTCACCTCACACCACTCACCACACTCACCTCACACCACACCTCACACCACTCACCACACTCACCTCACACCACTCACCACACTCACCTCACACCACACCTCACACCACTCACCACACACACCTCACACCACTCACCACACACACCTCACACCACTCACCACACACACCTCACACCACTCACCACACTGGCTTCACACCACTCACCTCACACCACACACCACTCACCTCACACCACACACCACACTCACCTCACACCACTCACCACACACACCTTACACCACTCACCACACACACACCATTTACCAGACTCACCAGACACACACCACTCACCACACACACCTCACACTCACCTCACACCACACACCACACTGGCTTCACACCACTCACCTCACACCACACACCACACACACCTCACACCACTCACCACACACACACCACTCACCACAAGACTCACCACACACACCTCACACCACTCACCACACTCACCTCACACCACTCACCACACACACACCACTCACCACAAGACTCACAACACTAACAACCACACCACGCTCGCCATACCACGCCGACCTCCGCCGTCTGTCCAGCAGAGAAGCGAAACGAGCCGTGGCCACAACCTCCATCAATCGCCGATGCGTGCAGCGCAACAGCAGCAACAGCAGCAGCTTCAATAGCAGCAGCAACAGCAGCAGCAGCAATAGCAGCAATAGCAGCAGCAGCAACAGCAGCAGCAACAGCAGCAATAGCAGCAATAGCAGCAGCAGCAACAGCAGCAGCAACAGCAGCAATAGCAGCAATAGCAGCAGCAGCAGCAGCAACAGCAGCAGCAACAGCAGCAATAGCAGCAGCAACAGCAACACCAGCAACAGCAGCAATAGCAGCAGCAACAGCAGCAATAGCATTAGCAACAGCAACACCAGCAACAGCAGTAGTAGCAGCAGCAACAGCAGCAATAGCAGTAGCAACAGCAGTAGTAGCAGCAGCAACAGCAGCAGCAGCAACAGCAGCAACAACAACAGCAATAGCAGCAGCAACAGCAGCAATAGCAGCAATAGCAGCAGCAACAGCAGTAGTAGCAGCAGCAACAGCAGCAATAGCAGCAGCAACAGCAGTAGTAGCAGCAATATGAGCAACAGTAGTAATAGCAGCAGCAACAGCAGCAATAGCAGCAGCAGTAGTAGTAGCAGCAATAGCAGTAGTAGCAGCAGCAGCAACAGCAGCAATATGAGCAACAGCAGCAAAAGCAGTAGTAGCAGCAGCAATAGCAGTAGTAGCAGCAACAGCAGCAGTATGAGCAACAGCAGCAATAGCAGTAGTAGCAGCAGTAGTAGTAGCATCGACAGCAGTAATAGCAATAACAGTCGCAGCATTACAAGCAACAGCAGCATCACAAGCAACAGCAGCAACAGCAGCATCACAAGCAACAGCAGCAATAAGCAGCAGCAACGAAAGCCGGGGCAGCAGCAGCTGCAGCAGTAGCGGCAATAGCAACCGGACGGGAACAACAGCAGCATCAGCAAGGGCATCAGCAGCAAGCGTGAGTATTTGTAAGCGTGAGTATTTGTAAGCGTGAGTATTTGTAAGCGTGAGTATTTGTAAGCGTGAGTATTTGTAAGCGTGAGTATTTGTAAGCGCTCACGGGAGTTGAAGACGAGCGGACCGCAGTATCCGCGCTCTCCTCTCTCTCTGCCCTCGCCTCCCTCCTCATGCTGCTCCTCGCCTCCTCCCGCTTCCCTCCCTCCCTCCCTCTCTTCCCAGTGAGAGTGTGTGTCTGTGTGTGTAGCTGTGTGTGTGTCTGTGTGTGTCTGTGTGTAGCTGTGTGTGTAGCTGTGTGTGTAGCTGTGTGTCTGTGTGTGTGTCTGTGTGTGTAGCTGTGTGTGTGTCTGTGTGTGTAGCTGTGTGTGTGTCTGTGTGTGTAGCTGTGTGTGTGTCTGTGTGTAGCTGTGTGTGTGTGTCTGTGTGTGTCTGTGTGTGTGTCTGTGTGTAGCTGTGTGTGTGTGTCTGTGCGTAGCTGTGTGCGTCTGTGCGTGTGTCTGTGTGTAGCTGTATGTCTGTGTGTGTGTCTGTGTGTGTGTCTGTGTGTGTGTCTGTGTGTGTAGCTGTGTGTGTGTCTGTGTGTAGCTGTGTGTGTGTGTCTGTGCGTAGCTGTGTGCGTCTGTGCGTGTGTCTGTGTGTGTGTCTGTGTGTGTGTCTGTGTGTGTAGCTGTGTGTGTGTCTGTGTGTAGCTGTGTGCGTGTGTCTGTGCATAGCTGTGTGCGTCTGTGTTTAGCTGTGTGTCTGTGTGTCTGTGTGTAGCTGTGTCTATGTGTGTGGCTGTGTGTGTCTGTGTGTGTGTCTGTGTGTAGCTGTGTGTGTGTGTGTCTGTGTGTGTCTGTGTGTGTGTCTGTGTGTAGCTGTGTGTGTCTGTGTGTGGCTGTGTGCGTCTGTGTGTGCGTCTGTGTGATGTCTGTGTGTAGATGTGTGTCTGTGTGTAGCTGTGTGTCTGTGTGTAGCTGTGTGTGTCTGTGTGTGTCTGTGTGTAGCTGTGTGTGTCTGTGTGTGTGTGTCTGTGCGTAGCTGTGTGTGTCTGTGTGCGTCTGTGTGTGGCTGTGTGGGTCTGTGTGTGTGTGGCTGTGTGTGGCTGTGTGCGTCTGTGTGTGTGTCTGTGTGTGTCTGTGTGTGTGGGGAGCGGTGGTGTAGCGGTTAGCGCGCTGCGCTATGAACCTGGCGACCCGGGTTCAATTCCCGCGCACGGCCAACACCGGTGACGATTATCTGAACCGGTCCCGGGCCTCCCCTAGGTCGACTCAGCCTCAAATGAGTACCTGGTGCGGTGTGTAACCATTGCCACTAGGGAGACAAAGGCGGTCGGGCGTGGTGCTGGCCACCCACCCCCTCGTGTACCGTTCCGGCCTTCATAGGTGCTCGCTAACAGCACTTGCCCCTACAGTCTGTAGGCTATATGGGGGATCTTTTGCTTTGTCTGTGTGTAGCTGTGTGTAGCTGTGTGTAGCTGTGTGTAGCTGTGTGTGTGTGTGTGTCTGTGCGTAGCTGTGTGTCTGTGTGCGTCTGTGTGTGTCTGTGTGCGGCTGTGTGTGCTTGTGGGAAGCGATGGCGTAGCGGTCAGCGCTCTGCGCTATAAACCCGGCGACCCGGGTTCGACTCCCGCTCACGGCCACCAACACCCCAGTGACGATTATCTGAGCCGGTCCTGGGCCTCCCCTAAGTCGACTTAGCCTCAAAATGAGTACCTGGTGCGGTGTGTAAAAATCGCCACTGGGGAGACAAAGGCAGTAGGGCTTGGTGCTGGCCACCCACCCCCTCGTGTGCCGTGCCGGTCTTCATAGGTGCTCGCTAACAGCACTTGCCCCAACAGTCTGCTTAGGCTTTACGGGGGATCTTTGTCTCTACACGAGGTGTAGAGATGGAACGGAAACGGATTTCTAAAGAAATCAAACAAACGCAATCGCCAATAACGCTCTGGCATTAAAGGCGACGTTTTTCGGACAATGGCCCATCATCATCATCACACATGCATGTAGAGAGGCCAGAAAGAGCTGATGAGAGTTTGATTTGCATTTTACCACCATGGGACTGTAAAGTGCCTTCTCCAACTGCCCCCGCCCCCTCTCCAACTGCCCCCGCCCCCTCTCCAACTGCCCCCCGCCCCCTCTCCAACTGCCCCCCCCCCGCCGCCTCTCCAACTGCCCCCCACCCCCTCTCCAACTGCCCCCGCCCCCTCTCCAACTGCCCCCGCCCCCTCTCCAACTGCCCCCGCCCCCTCTCCAACTGCCCCCCACCCCCTCTCCAACTGCCCCCCCGCCCCTTCTCCAACTGCCCCCCCCGCCCCCTCTCCAACTGCCCCCCGCCCCATCTCCAACTGCCCCCTCCCCTTCTCCAACTGCCCCCCCGCCCCTTCTCCAACTGCCCCCCGCCCCTTCTACAACTGCCCCCCGCCTCCTCTCCAACTGCCCCCCACCCCCTCTCCAACTGCCCCCGCCCCCTCTCCAACTGCCCCCCACCCCCTCTCCAACTGCCCCCCCGCCCCTTCTCCAACTGCCCCCCCCGCCCCCTCTCCAACTGCCCCCCGCCCCATCTCCAACTGCCCCCCCCCACCCCCTCTCCAACTGCCCCCTCCCCTTCTCCAACTGCCCCTCCGCCCCCTCTCCAACTGCCCCCCGCCCCATCTCCAACTGCCCCCCCCACCCCCTCTCCAACTGCCCCCCGCCCCTTCTACAACTGCCCCCCGCCTCCTCTCCAACTGCCCCCCACCCCCTCTCCAACTGCCCCCCGCCCCATCTCTAACTGCCCCCCGCCCCCTCTCCAACTCACCCCCCCGCCCCCTCTCCAACTGCCCCCCCGCCCCCTCTCCAACTGCCCCCCCCCCGCCCCTTCTCCAATTGACCCCCCCGCCCCCTCTCCAACTGCCCCCCGCCCCCTCTCCATCTGCCCACCCCCCGCCCCTTCTCCAACTGACCCCCGCCCCCTCTCCAACTGCCCCCGCCCCCTCTCCAACTGACCCCCCGCCCCCTCTCCAACTGACCCCCGCCCCCTCTCCAACTGCCCCCCCCCGCCCCTTCTCCAACTGACCCCCCCGCCCCCTCTCCAACTGCCCCCCCCCCGCCCCTTCTCCAACTGACCCCCCCGCCCCCTCTCCAACTGATCACACAGAGATGGGTGACGTGACCCAGCGGCAGCGCGTTCGCCACCGGTTGCTTCAGAGGTTCACGGCTCGAATCCCGCGGCCGCCCTGGTTATTACCGCGGTGGTGTGGTAACCATCGCCGTACTACGCGCCGCCTGTTTCACAGTGGACGTGAAAGATCATCGATGTCATTCGCAAGAGCTGGCCATTGCGTGCCAGCGTCAGGGTTCCACATTTGACCAAATTAAAAACATTTATTAGACCCGCGAATCGCTCGATCGGGATTACACACCGCAGCAGCAGCAGCAGTCCCCTACTGAGAGCAGAATGACGCCCCGCAGGTGTGTCAGCCTCTTGAGTCACCTTGCAACGTCGCTGTCCTAAATACTTGCGCCAATTCACTGCAGGATACAAGGGCTTATTTGTTTGCAAAGAAGTGTGTAGCGTGGTGGTACAACCGCCTGGGGTGTCACTCACCACTCGCTCACGTTAGTCGTGCCGCAAATCCAACTCGGGGCGCCACAATCATCAATATCAAAACGAACTTAATAGTATTGCACAATTCGTGCAAATGATGGAATACAGAGAGCTTTACAGGCCAAAGTAAAAGTGACTGACGCAATATAAACAACAATAATGATACATTTTTTAAAAAATGCCTAACATAATACACTAGATGTATAATAAAAAGCATAATAAACACACAATAATAGCATCCTAATTAAAATCCCTTCTAAAAAGGGTGCGTTTTAAGATTTCGTTGAAAAACATTCACTAATTTTGATGCCCTCAGATCCTCAGGCAGGCCGCCCCAAGGCGAGAATCACACAACCTGAAGGCTGCCTCCCGAACAGCCTTGGTGCTGCCCTTTGGCACAGCCAAGAGACCAGTGCCAGAAGACATAGCGCAGTGCGTTAACCACTGCGCCACCGCTCCTCTTGCCCCCCCCCCCCACCACCATCACTGGCCGTCCTTCGTGAATAGATGTATTTATAAAGAGTGCTCACAAATAGCCACGTGCTCGCTCTCCTGGTCTGCCAATTCAATTCGCTACCGCAGTGACATAAAGTCCCTGCCGTGTCACTCAATGAGACACAGCCATCGGAGACCTCTGTGGTCTCGTTGGTGAAACCCGAAATTAGACCGGAGGGACCGGTGGCTAATTACGGGGTGAGGGAAGGGCGTGGCATTTGTGATAGAGGGGTTCCCAAACTGACCATCGGAGTAACACAATTCTATTTATACTCTTTGGTTCTTTCGGTAAAGTCACGTAGGTAGAAAATAATAATAGATCACGACGTTTCGATCGCCACACAAGCAATCGTCTTCAGGTGGGAGAGAGAAGATTCCTGCAGTCACGAAAGCTTCAAATCAATAAAAAATATATATTTTTTGTACACATCCCATCAGCCACACAGCGACACTACGAAGGGTGGCGGCGAAGTAGGGGAAGCCGTCATCCAACAGTGGATCTTTCATGGCTGAATAGAGTGATGTGCGTTGTGTGTAGACGTGACGTGAAGCGATGGGAGCATTTAACCTGGCAGTGGTTACGAGACAAAGCAGTGTCGACATGGAGCCGGCGACCTCTTGACCTTGACCGAATTTCCCCGCGCTAGACATCGCAGTGATCGGATTGCGCGTGTGGGCCCACCTCCTCCCGCATGTATGTTTGTTGCACTTCTTTCGCACCGTACGTAGCCAACCGTGCGAATACGGAAACCCCTCGCGTGCCGCCGCAACACACGTCGAGTTGCAGCGAAGAAAGTACGAGGCAGATTTTGCGGAAAGTCTGGAGCTCTCGGGACAGGCCTGACCGGTCAGTGCGGGTTATTTCCGACTCAGTTCCGCGTTCTCCGCTTTCTGAGTCGTCCTGAAGCGACAGAGTCCAGCGACGCGTCCGTGTGCATTGCTGCGTTGCTGCTGCTGCTGGTTTGTCGGTGGTGGTGGCGGCGGTGGTGGAGACTTCCAGGATGGCTGAGTCAAGCTTTGCTCGACTGCTGAATTCGGATCATCTGGAAGCGAGGCTGCGAACTCTCGTGTGAGTATCACGGTGTTTACACGCCACACAGTTCGACTCCCTGTGTTGGTGTTGAACGAGGGTGGTGTTTGATGCTGGGAATAATGACGTTGATGGATGGTGATGGGAGAGAATACGAGATAGAGGATAATGGCGAGGATGACAGTAATCGTTGTGGATGTATGTTGGACTTGAACTTCATTCGCACCGTACGTAGCCAACCGTGCCAATGTAGGGCCACAGAGCTCGGGCGATTGTTGGCCACGCCGGCTCTGGCTGCCTTGCCGCTCGACTGCGGCTTCCCGCGCCTCTGAATCTCTCCGTGCTCTGTCTGCGAGAGAGCGAACGAGCACTGCTTGCGGTAGAAATTCAGTAGGCTCACATGACATTGACTTCTCCAAGACAGAGGTTATTTGTAAGCCATCTGGCTACCATGAGAGATTCGTTCAAGAGGCTATCCACATATACAAGCACAGAGACAATTTCAACCGAGAAGATGGATTCTTGCTTTGCAATCATTGGAAAGATTTGATAAAACATTTCAGGTCTTAATTGATTGTTCACGCTTACGGTGGCTTTCAGACAGCATACATCAATTTTTCGTCTCCCCCCTCCTCTTTTCACAACATAGATGGACTCGTCCTTCTAAACAAACTGCAAAATCGCTGCCCGTGGCGCTAACGTGTTTTTTTAAATAAATAAAAACCCGTTTGAAAATAAATAAATAAATGCGAACCACCACTTCTTTCAAATGTTTCTTGCCGTTGGTTTTCACACCTGATGACGACCGTTTGTGTTATGGTCGAAACGTCGTGAGAATTGTTATTGTTTTATATATATTTTATTATTTTATTGTTTCCCTTCAACACGACTTTACCGAAAGAAATAAGAATATGAATTACTGCAGTCACGAAAGCTTCAAATCAAAACGTTAATTAGTATTTACATAACAGTAGACATTAACTAATAGACAAACCCTTGACAATGGTAATTGAAAAATGCATTGCTTCTTAAATAAGCTCATTTTCATTAAACGTAAAGTTATAAATTGATTCTGGCACACTGCATTATGGGTAGCCCTGTATTCTCGAGCCTCAATTATCAATACCTGTCAACCCCTTATCAGTGCCCTACCTTATTACAGCCCAATTCAGAACTTATTGGTCACCCCGTGCCCCTTATAAATCTCAAGGTTCATCCTACAAAGTCCCATCACAAGGGAGAAACACAATCAAATAAACAAAAAAATGCCCTATTGAAACGGCTTTAAGCCGTGAGGACCTGAAAACTGAATTTCCCTCTACAAGCATAGGGGTAAACCGTATGGGTTGACATGTATGATTATCGGATAAAATTGGCTTTCCAAGAAAGTTGAGATAAAAGGGACTTTAAAATGTTTTAATTTCCTAAAACCGTGCAAGCAGGGATCGGGGAATTTATGGGAGAAAGTGTTTTTGTTAATCTGCGTGTCTCTTTAGCCTTTGTTTTCCAAGGTTGCTGATCAATCAGATGTGCTACGTAAACAGATTTGTGTTCTGAGCGATAGAGCAGCCAGGTGAGCCCAGAGCAGACGAGTGGGACAGGTGAAGCGCTCCGCTAATTCGTGAGACCCTCGAGAGAGAGAGAGGAGCGAGAGCGCTTCATTTTCTGAATCCTCCGAATCAAATTCCATTTTTCGCTATCGCCATCGCGTCGAGAGACAAAGGAAAGTCTTTAAATCACATCGTTAGCACGGACGCCGATCCCGTTTAGACGGTTTCTCGACTGATTTTACAACCAGGAGATCCGTGACTGATGCGTGAGCTCACTAGCAGCAGCAGCAGCGAGAGCGACACAAACGTCGACATTGCAGAGAACGAGTACAGAGCAGGGGGGGCCTTCAGGGCATGTTGCACAAGTAACAAACGAGGTATTTGAACGGTCGTAAACGACACACTCGAGTCGAAAACAAAAGTGCGAAATATAATGTCAGGAAGAGGCGACAGAGAGGTGGAATATGACAACATCCTTCCTGAGTTCGCTCCCCTTCAATGTTCAATCCTCTCCCCCACAGTTCCAGCCCCAAATCTAAACCTCGGCCACTCTCAACTCTTTTAAAGCGCCCCAGGCAATGTAAACCGTGACTCCCGGGCCACCGGTAACGCGAACTCTCACAAGAGGCGCGTGTCTCAGCCACCCTTGGTCTATCATCACAACTGTGCACTATTCTGGTTATTTTTATTAGTAATCCGCTGGAGCTAAGCACTTTTAGGCCCAGATTGAAAACGCATTTATTTAAAACTGCGTTTTGTGTTTAGTTTGTTGTCCTCCGCCCCTCCCCCCGATTCGCACGGTGTATACGTTGAAAGGTATGTTGAAGGAAGTTCAACACACATACATTTCATTCCGCAATAAAAGTCAAAACACACTACCGGTAAACAAGGGGAGGGGGAGGGGGGGGTGGGGGGGGGAGTGCTGCACGGTGTGCGCGACGATTCTCTCATTCGGCGCGTGTAGGCCACGATTCGCCGCATCTCCGATTCTGTGAGATCCTCCGAGCAGTCGGGGGTCCACCTCTAGCTCTGACATTTCTCACGACCACCCCACGCGCGCTATCGCGGACACACGCATGCAAGGACACGCGCGGAAGCGGCACACATTATCGCAAGCACGCACTCGTCATAAGCATTAAGCACGCACCCATCATAAGCCATTAAGTGGCGGTGATGTCACAACGGCATTTGCGCCATGCGAGGTGCACCCTGAGGCCACGTGAACTGTCGAAGGCTCGTTTGCAGGTCACAACCGGCCCCAGGTGCCATGGGCTGACTGAAATGACAGGCAGATGCACCACCTGTGCTCCCCCCACAGCGCAGCATCGCTGCCTTCTATCGACCTGGCGCTACCCTCGCTGTTGTTTGGGGGGCGACTGCCTCCAACTTCCCAGCAGCGTACTTTACAAACCTCCTCCAGAGGGTTATCTTGACACCGCTGGTACCAGTCATTGGCACGGCAATTCAGCTCCACGTCCTTCTGTACCACATCTTTCCATCTCTTCTCCAGCTCGTGCCGCCCCTGTTTAGCCTCCTCTGTCCGGCCATACAAAAAGCTCATTGAGCATACGGTGGATGGGCATTCGAGCTTCATGTCCCAACCAACGCAGCAACCACACCTACCGGAGGAACTCACTGATGGGAATGTGTCTAGATCCTTCAAGAATCTGCGAGCTCCTCACACAATACAGTCTTGAAGAACCCAAGATGGATAGTCGGCAGGGCAGCCTTAATGTTTCAAATCGTGGCAGATGTTCCTTTAAGGGGCTTCACGTGTCGCAAGCATGGAGAAGGGAGGGCTGCCCATCGGGCAGTCCAGACGGCAAATGCCTGGTGGGCCAGTCCATTGTGAGTGCCGGTGGGCTGGTCTTTTTGGGGAAATAGCAAATGTGATCAGGGTAAAAATAATGCAAATATTTTATTACCTCTAATGTGTATGCTTCATTGCTTATTTACGCTCTCAGTTAGCATTGAATCTTATATTTGGCAGCCCCCAAGATTCTTCCTCACTGGCCAATTTGTTGTTTTTTTGCACCAGCTCAAATGGGCAAATGAGGATCGCACAGAAGAAATCACGCTAATAGATCGTCACATCGCAAATCTCGCTACTGTAGTACTACACCGTTTGTAATCGCATAACAAAACATTTAACAAAAAATAAAAATTCCATAGCCCGAATATGGCCCGGTTAGATTACAAATGCCGGACCTTCGGTGACACCCGGAGGGGCTTTCCACAACGAGGAAGGTGCCACAGACGAGTTTACACAACAATAGCCAGATATCTTGATTTGAATATTCCGTGCAATCTCGAATAACAATAAATTCCTCTCTCAACCTAGAATCTTCTTAACACCGCGACATCGGTGTGGACCCTTGTCGGCTTCCCTAAAGCCGATCAGGTTCCTTCCAGCGGTTGCCCCCACGTGCTGATAACCCGGCCGTGTCCCAAATCTTTCTCCAGGCAGTACATTGGCGCTTGGCGCGGTGTGTAAACCCCCGGCGCTGGGCAGCCAAAGGGGCCTGGACGTGGTGATGTCCACCCACCCACCCACTCGTACGCCTTACCGGCCTTCACCAGTCTGTCTAACGAAACTATTTACCGGGTTAAGGCCCACTGAACTATGTATATATTTTTCAGAAGCGACCTGGCCACAAATGATAGCTCAATGAAGTGGCTTATAATGTGGAAATGTATAGCAGCCACATATTCTAAACGCATTTTTTTAAATGTGGAGGGAAAACCCGGTGGACCCGGATAAAAATCCACGTGACCACGGCGAGAACATGGAAACTCCAAATATATAGGGCAGGGTCTTTTTATTTGTCCTTTGTGTATGTATTTGTTTGTGAGGTTTGTTTGTGTGGTGTACGTACCATGATTGTGTGCTGCGTGGGTTGGGTCATATGGCCAACGCATGCCCAGCCACCGCATGCCCAAGCAGCTTCCGTTTAGCTGGATAGAGGGGGCTAAACGGCCGCGACACGGGCTGGAGAAGAGATTGGGTTGATGCGGTACAGAAGTAAGTGGAGCTGAGTGGACTTGCTGATGAAAGGTATCAACCGTGGAGGAGGCATATATATGTGTTTTTTGATGTGCAGGTTTTATCATGGGAAGCTGCCAAGACACAATGCCGAGGCCCTGCTGCTTGCGAATGGGACAACGGGGAGTTTCCTCCTGAGGAGGAGCAAGGAGCCAGGGAAGTATGTGGTGTCAGTCAGGTGCGGAGGGACTCTACACACACACACATCATTATCGGCCATTCACCATTGAGTGGTATTGATATCTGCATGGCGCTTGTCCCAGGCTAGGGGTACTCTTAGTTACGTGACGTGTCGAAGTCTCGCTGGAAGGAGTTCATGGGACATACCCAGGTGTTGTGGGTTAAATTACTGAGATGACTGGTACACCCACATATACAACAGATGGTTGGCAGATGCACCACCTGTACCCGCTGTGTTTTAGCCATCCGGCACGCTGTCCGTCACTGTGAGCATTGCCCCTCCGCCTCCAATTTAATTTTACAAGCCCCCTCCACAGAGGCCGTGCTTGAATCATTGATGTTAGTCCTCCGCAAGTCCACTCAGCTCCCAAGTCCACTTGCATCGTAGTGGCCCATGTTCTCTCTAGGGCATTTGGTTCATTGTTACCTTCCTTTATTCCGCCAAGCCAGAAGCTGCTTGATCATTCGTGGTTGGGCGTGCAGGTAACGTTGCCCGCGAGAGTTCACTGACGGAACGTCAATATATTTTAAGGATCTTCAGAGGAACTGTGATCTCACACAGTTCAGTATGGATATTCATAACAACAGCATGAATAACAATCCACAATCCTAATGAGAATGGTGATAATATTGATAATAATGGTCGTATTGATGTTGAGATTGATGGTGGTGATGATGATGAGTACCATAACGAGGATGATACCAACCATTATTATGATGCTGCCAGTGATGATGACGACGATGATGATGATACACTTGTGATACTGCAGATGATATAGGTGATGCTGACAATGATTATGAAGCTGAGAAGGGAGAAGGATGAGGATGATAAGAATGCCAATGCTGCCGATGATGATACTGGCGATGACAATGTTGTTGTTGTTGTTGCTTCTGCTGATGGTGTTCACATGCAGGACCAGCAGTAACGTCCTCCACTTTGTAGTGGAACTCAATGTCGACGGGGAGGTCACCTTCGGAGAAAAGAAGTTCTCCAACATGGAGAAGTTCATGATTCACCTGCAGGGGCAGCCCATGGTCGGCAGCACCGAAGGTATAACACATGCACCTAGCCTGGCACGAGTACAAAGCCTAATTCTATCAAGATGTCATCGTGGCCCACATCATTCATGGCATCACCGCACGTCAGCGAAACTCTCTGCCCTCGTCAGATCCCGCAGCTGCTGCGTAGTCGAGACACGCAGGGTACCTCCAAGATATGCCCGGAATGTCTCCCACCATGTGCCCTTAGATTCTTCCCCTTGTAACCTAACGACATAGCATCGGCAATATGACCAGCAAATGGTTGTCATACGTGCACACAAGCACCGTGACAACCCTTTGAAGCTACTTTATAACACGAGTTCTAACACCATGACGAGTCCTTACCACCGAAGGGGCCGTCCATAAATGACGTCACGCGATTTTTGAACCCCCCTCCCCTTCGTCACACGGCGTCACAAAGTCAGACCCCCCCCCCCCTCAAATATGACGTCACAAAGCTCTGCCGCCCCCCCCAAAAAATCTAAAACATGCTTCAAATCGCTATTGTCATTGCACTCTGATGTTGTAAGAGAAAACATTTATTCAAAAGTATATTGAATAGAGTAGAACGTGTTGTCTATATTTATTTAAAGTTGCGCATTTTGATGTGACGTCACATTTCTCAACCCCCCCCCCCTCGTCACAAATGTCTGACCACCCCCCCCCTCTACGTGCGTGGCGTCATTTATGGACGGCCCCTAAGGTATCAAAAACCCCGGTCGTATCGACTTATTTACACGGCCGATGAGAGTTATTCTTAGCACCGGTCATTTCAAACCGTTATCACGTAATTCATCGTTATTGGCCACGTGGGGAAATTGAAACCCCAAAGTGATGGCACTTTCAGGTGGTATGGACAAGTGAAGTGTCTCGTCTGGGCTCATGGGATGGTTTGGCTATACAGTACAGTATTCTCTTGTGCCGGATGACTTGCGTGTGCGTGCGTGTGGGGAGCTGTAGTGGAGTGGTTAGCGCGATGCGCTATGAACCCGGTGACCCGAGTTCACTTCTCGCTCACGGCCAACGCGTGACGATTATCTAAACCCGTCCTGGGCATTCCCCTAGGTCGACTCAGCCACAAATGAGTACCTGGTGCGATATGTAAACATCGCCACTGGGGAGACAAAGGCACCCGGGCGTGATTGTTGGCCACCCACCCCCTCGTGTGCCGTGCCGGCCTTCACAGGTGCTCGCTAACAGCACTTGCCCCTACAGTGTGTTAAGGTTACACGGCGGGATCTTTGTGTTGTGTAGCAGGCACGGTGGTTTTCTTGTCAACGCCGTACCCAGGCGTCGTGGACGAGCCCAGCATCTACACCCGCCTCAGCGTCCACCACGAGGGAGGGACGTTTCCCTTGAAAATGCCCATGACCCCTGACCGCGTGTACTCGGTGAGATGGTTGGGGGGGGGCACCCAGGGCAACTTCATGCACGGGGTGGGTGGCATGGCCTCGCGTCAGGGGTGGGACCCCTACGGCTCCTCCTCCGCATGCCGCCCTTTGGCTTCCCAAACTCTGCGGTTCTTTGGCTGCCACCCCCCCCCCCCCTTGTTAGGCAGTCGTTTTTATTGTTGTTGTTGAAAAACAATCCGCACCCCACCCCCGCCCCCGTAAATATTAAATATAATTTAACGTAGAGATAATTGGTTAAATATGGCAGGGAATGGGTCACTGTGGAATGTCTTGGTGACGGCAAAATGCACGACAGTCAAACTGTGTTGTTAAAGATTAACTCAGGGGGCGATATAAACTAAACAGACGCAGTTTGTTCCACCACCCAAATTGTTTATTGAAGTCAGAATGTGTGTTGTCACCCGCTTGTATTCCTGCTTTGGAGAGCGGTAGCGTAGCAGTTAGCGCGCCGCGCTACGAACCTGGCGATTCCCTCTCACGGCCAACACCAGTGACGATTATTATCTGAACCGGTCCTGGGCCTCCCCTAGGCCGACTCAGCCTCAAATGAGTACCTGGTGCGATATGTAAACATCAACACTGGGGAGACAAAGGTGGCTGGGCATGGCGTTGGCCACCCACCCCCTCGTGTGCTGTGGCGGCCTTCATAGGTGCTCGCTGACAGCACATGCCCCAGCAGTCTCTTACAGGCTATACGGGGGATCTTTGTCTTTGTATACCTGCTGCTGTTTGTGAACAAGTAGCTCTGTGCGTGTGATGCGGCTGTCGGACTATTTTTTTCACGTCAAAGATTGAACAAAACCAAAGAAACGGCTCTTCTTCTTCTTTCTTACCTATAAAAGGTTACCGACCGCTGACCTCGTGACAGCGAGTTCGCTGCTTGACGCGGAGGTTCGAAGTCTTCGGAAAAGCAGCGGCCGCCCCTGGCCCACCGCTCTCGTTGAGCGTAGCCACCGTGGCGATAGCCAAACGCCGCCTGTTCTACGGCGGACGTTAAAGATTCCCGTGACGTCGTTCGCAAGAGGAAGCCGGCCATTGTCCGCGCCACGGTCCGATCAGCACGCCCGGCTACGTACGGTGCGAAAGAAGTTCAACCGCAGGAGGCGTTTGACTTCTATATTTGGGGTCGTGGGGCAGGGGTTCGCTTCGTCCCTCACATTATGAATCGCGGGTGCACGCAATTATTTAGCGTTTTAAACAGTAAACGACTGAAAATAAATTAATAACAGTGGAAGATGCAACTCACTGGCTGTGGGTCCTTCGCAGCCAGCGAGTGGCAGCAGTAGCTCTGTGCGGGAGGCCACCATGTGGCAGAGGGTCAGTGCAAGCCGACATCCAAATTCGCATTTTCACTTCTTGTTGCTCCCCGCATCCACCAATTTGTACGGACCACGGCACGGTGGGTGCAGTCAGCGGTGGTCAACTGGACCATCGTGGTCTTCACGGCGTGCTTCCCAGCAGTTGCAATCTACGAGAGGGATGCACGCGTGACAATGTAACGTGGGATTGTTTAAGCCAGGGGTCCGGCAAAACCTGCGGCTCTAAGAGTCGCACGCGAGTCTTCAATGACTGCTTCGTGGCGTCATTTAAAAAAAAAAGAATTAAGAACCGCCGTATCGTATTTTCACCACAGCGCATTACGGCCCTTTATATAGAGGATTTTTAAAATATACCAAATTCGAAAAAAAAATGCTACTCATGTTATTTTGGTTGGGGACCCCCCTGGGTTTTAAGTTAAACACAGGGTCGCTCGGTTGAGGGACGCTGTAGCCGAGGGGGTGATCACTCGGAGGCCTCGGTTAAACAAGCGAAGACCAATGGGTTCAGTGTATAACTCGATCCCTAACCCAGACACCTCTAAACCGAACTGTTTAACCCTTCACCAAAACCAAAAAGGCGGAGGCCCTTAATACTTCCTGTGATTGGATGAGAATTTGGTGTATTATTGGATGAAAACATATTGGTATATCATGTGGCCCCGGGCCGTATAGAATAACGTTCGAGAAGGTAGACATGACAAGTCTACTGCTGGATGAAGGCATCTGGAGGCCTTCATTGGGTAACTGGACGATGACTTGTCTGGGCACCATTTTAAGGCAGCTCAATAAATATCTGGACGTTGGCGAGAGGGGTGGGGGTGGAGGCAGCCTTGGAATGCGGAGTTGGTGGTGGGGTAAAGCGCCACGGTGGAGAGATGTTATCTGCCTCGCCTGATATACAGAAAACCATGGGTTCGATCCCGATCCCGACGCCTGTATATTTGGAGGTCTCTTTCCCCGTGGTCGCGTGGATTTTTCCTCCTCGTCCTCCGGTTCCACCCCCCCCCGACCCCCGCCACATTTAGAAACGTGCGTTTAGATTATTTGGCTGCTATCCATTTACACGTGACAGGCCACTTAGCCGAGCTATTATTTGTGATAGTCAGGTCGCTTATGAACAAGAGCTATATAGCTCAGTGGGCCTTACTTGGTTAAAACTTTTTTTGTGTTTTTGCCTGCGTGTGATAACGATGTAACATTATTGCCCGCCCCCCTTCCCCACCGCACCATTCCCTTTTAAGAAGGGGGGCTTCCCTGACGTCGCCCGTGCGTGTTTGTGTGTATTGTGTGCGGTCACAGCTGGCAGGCAAGTCTGGCTACATGGTGAAACAGGGGGGCCGCGTGAAGGTGAGTCAGCCGCACGGGGGGGGGGGGTACAGGGGGGGAGCTATCGCCCCCCCCCCGTCGTTAGCTCCACCACTTCGCATCGTGGGGCAGAGGGCCACACGGAAAGGCTGTCGCCCTCCTCCCGTTCAATGCATGTGGACAGGAAGATAGGCGGCATGTACGATTACATCCCACGATAAGTTACCATCAGTGCCGGATTTAGGCATAAACTAATTTAAGCTACAGCTTAGGGTCTTATATTATGAAAGAAGGGGGGGGGGGGGGGGTTCTAAATACGAAAAGATAATTATACGAAGTTTAAAGTTTCACATAATCTGTTGAAAAATAAAGATAGGGGGAAAAAAAGACACGATAAAAATCGGTTATTTTCACAACCATGTGACAAAATATAGACGCATTCCTCGACCTACAAAGCCTAAGGTTCCACATTGCTGAGGTTTCACAGCATCATCCGACCCCGGTTATAACAACCCCTTTTGTCAATCCACTAACGAACGAATGCATTCCCACGCCTTGTAGATGATGGTTGTTTGACCATACTTCAGACTCGGTGAAACTAAGCCACGCCGCGTCCCGTCACCAGCTCCTCCACAAAGTTAAACCAAACCATCACGTCGGCTCCAGCTGCAGTATAAAACACACTCATGAGAACTGATTTTTGTGTTTAGTTTTGTCCTTCCGACCGCACCTACGATCAACACGGTTTGCTACGAATGCTGTGATAATTGTTCAACAAACAGTACAGACAACACTGCCAACTTATGTTATGCTTCATGGTGACCGATCCAAGCACTTTCAATTCAACTCCTGCTTGGCTTCTTGAAGTTCAGATGTCAACTATGCAGCAGCTGGGGAGGCCCAGCAGAGGACAGCGAGGCGTGGTGGTCACTTCCGAGAGGATCGGCAGTGGACACTGAATGTATATTGGAGGAATCCGATGAGCTATGAAGCTCTTATTTTCACAGTGCACAGAGCCATAAGCTGAACCACAACTTCCCTCCCCCCTACGCTGTGCACAGAGCTGGAAAAAGCGCTGGTTTGTTCTGGAACGCAACGAGCTCAAGTACTACAATAATCGAGAGGTGAGTTCATATCATTGTTGGTGCGTTGTCTGTACGTTCCTACTTTGTACCCTTTACAAATCCACATTTTTTTAAAAGTACGTGAACAAATATGGCATGGAATGGAAGCCCGTCATCTGTAGATGTGCGCGACCTTATGGGTGCGAGCAAAAAAAGACAAACCACTTATGTGGACTACAAAATGCAAAACCCCCGGAAGGCTTACATACTAGTGCGCATTACGAAATCAAACCGTTTCCTCTGCTGGTCGCGAGGACCAACCGCCACCCTAGCAACAGGTACTCTCCTAGCAACGGCTTCCATAGCAACGGCCGGCCCTGCAGGAGAGTCGCAACGGATGACGTCGTTGTAGCTTTGCGTGCAGGAAGTTTGGTGGGAAGTGCTGATGGCATCACTCATTGTAAATGCCACGTGTCCATCACGATAGGTTTGGTTTTTTTAATCGCTGTTGTATCGACAATATAATTCGAACACTTTTTTTTTGGTACGTAATATTTAGCTGGTGCTGGTTTTACTCGATTCATTTCACGCGCGAACACCCCTGTGAAGCGTTCTGTAGGGGGGGGGGGGGGGGGGTCAAGACTCGTCACGTGTCACCCGGTGATTATAACGTGCTTTTCTGTATAATCATCTGATAACGTACAGCTAGCTCTCCCATTATCCGTCGATTGCCTGGGTTGCGGACTCGGCGTGGACATCCGTGCCGTTCGTTTGAACCCAAGCGCTGCTGCTCTCTAGTCCACGACTGTGCCCACGTAAAAAAAAATCCAGACGACGCATTGTATCATCACCCCCATTCTACAAAGCAATAAATACACTTCTGAAGCCAAACTTGCATGTTGTGCACGATTTGCGTTTTTGTTTTATACGGGCCATCCATCTCCCCCCCCCAGTTACGCCAGATAATTGAGTAGTCGACTGCACAACGTTGCCACGTGAGGATGTTTAATGTGACCACATGAGGATGTGTTTAATGTGACCACGTGACCCCGCGTGACGGTAGGATACAAAGCCGATCGACACCTTGCTTATATCACGGTGCTCTAAAGTGCAGCAGGACATCAGCCAGAACAAGAGCAACTGCTTCAGGTGAGGGCATCCCCCACATCAATATCTCCCTCGTCTCACCACCAATTCTCAGCCCCCCTTGCTCCTAGAGTCTCGCCCAGATACCCCCCCCCCATCACTTGAAGTATCATTATTACACTTTTTCTCAGGAAAGCCTCATTAATTCACTATTTTAAAGAGGGTACCATCAAGTTTTCCCAACAGGAGGTGAAGATTGCAGTTGTGTGTGTAATGAAATCGAGTAATTTGTGGGTTAGTTTTTTTTTCCAATTCGGCATATTTGAACCATGACGGCCGCAAAACGGCCTTACCACTTGCGAATTACATCACAGCATTTTTTTATATTCACTGTATGCATAACTTATTTTTCAGACAACCGTACCCTTTTGTAAATCCACTTCTGGATGAGGGCCCTTAGCACACTGTGTGGGTCATGGGTGTTTATTTATCCATACCTCACACTGGCCACTGCAGTTTGTGAAGACTTTGGAGCAGCGTCCAATATATTTATATTTTCTGCACGGCCCTCTGCTGCCTACAACGTAGCCCCGCAGCAACCTATAGCACCTGTTTCGTGCACGGTGGTCACTCGTCCGAGAACTATGCAGGCTCCATCCCGCTTAGCTTCCCAGATGCGATGAGGTCAGGCACATTTCCGTGCAATTTGGTTAAATTCGGTAGACTGCTTTCCTGAGGACAATGATGAACGATGTTGAAACGATTGACGAGGTAGGAGGTTGAAGACACGGACGTAAAAATGTATTGTTGTTGCTGCCTATGATGCGGATGTCACCGTTGTTGTACTGGCCCAGCTTGGTATTTCCGGAACGGACTTACTACATGCAGACAACCACATCCGAAGAGCGACAGCAGTGGATGGAGCTCATACAGTTCAAGATGGTGAGACCTCGCTTTCGTTTCTACGACGCAGCGCTAAGTCTGGATCTTCTGCAATTACCGTATTTCCCGCATATAACCCGCGGGATGTTCCACTTTTTACAAACAAGACCTTGCGGGGTATATGGAGGTGCCTGCTATCCCAAAAATAGTGTACATGTGTGACATGTCATAACTCGTATAATTTTTTTCATGGTAGGACTATCCACTATGCAACACTTACCTTTGAGTAAAGCACTGCTGAATAAACCAATCACACAAATTGCACATGTTATCACGTTTTAAATGTTTCGAATTCTTTGTACTGTACAATGAAACGACAATGTTTGAAGTGGGCGCACTTTGTTTACCGGCGACGGGAGAGCTGGGGGGAGAGAGAGGTGAGGGGGGGTTGGGGGGGGAGGCGATGGCGTTACCGTAGTGCCGCTATTGTCTGCGCAGTGCGCAATCTACCAGTGCTAAAACTGTACCGACTCATCTACCAGTAATGTATTACTTATTTATTGGATATTTACTTTTGTTACTTATTTACTGTTTTAAGTTCATGCGTTTCCGGTTAGTTTGGTTTCTTTGTGCACATTATGATTTAAACGTTAACAATTGATAGTGGAATGTATTACAAATGTAAACTTCGTATTAATGATGGAATTAAGCTGCGGTAACGACGTTAAAGATATGAATGCATACGGGGTAATATGGAGGTGCGGGCTATCTGAAATTTGTTTAACACAAAACGCTATTTTGCGGGGTAAATGCGTCTGCGGTTATATGCGTATGCGGGAAAATACGGTATTTCAAGTACAGAAAAGCATTGAACGGTCTCTACTCGCAAACGTTCGACCAAGCTTCTTGAGGAAATTTGCTTTCCTCGACACCAATACCAATCCCCGCTATTCGCTACCAAGTAACGGTGACGTCACCACGGCACCTGTGCCAGGTGCACTTTGAGGCACCTGGCCTGGCATTATTGTCCTTTGCTCAAAAAACTCTATCGAACAGCGACACCGCCGCATGAAACCCAAATGAATTAACCCTCTGGTTACAATGTCTGCAGTTGAGAAAGTCACATCACACCCCTCGCCTGGTTTCAGTTAAGACATCGCACCACACGTGGGCAAACCAGCAACACTGGGCTCATCCGTTCAAATTCAGCTTCTAGCCGCTCACATTTAAACCAGGTTCTAAAGTGAGACAAATTGATAGCCTCAGCCTGGGCACAAATGACATTGTTTGATTGGCATGCAACAAAACGTCTCTTAGAGGTGGCATATAAAATCACTGTTCAAATTGGTGGAGAGACACAGGCTTTGGAAGGTAACTTCGACATAGTTTTGAAACATCACTATATTCCGGGGCAATTGTCGAACACAGGGTGGTGCACTGCTCGCTGTGAGAGCTCCGAATGGTGATGTAACGATGGAACACACGAAAACCATCCATTTTTGAAAACGAATAAGCATTCGGCGACCACGAATGATAAAGAAAAGTTGCGGGCGGACAGCATTATCGCTACCGTGAATCAATTAATTGGCGGTGGTGGTGCTGTTGTGTTCCAGAACCCGGGGAACAAGCACAACTGCCTATGAAGCCCTGCCCACGTGGCCCACAGCTTCACCCTCCCACCAGCTTCCAACTACAGCTTTGCCCTGTCCACAACCGCCCCCCTGTGGAACCTCTTCCTGGCCAGGGTTGACACCAGTGATAAGTGATACCAGAACTGGTCCCAAGCAGCTTTATGTGTGTTCAACAGACTCACACGACCGACAAGGCGTGGGGAGAGTCAAGCTGCAGTGGACTGACAAATGACTGTAAACTATGAATACAATTTAAACAAAACTTATAAGCAAGAGTATAACATTGAGTATATATGTTTGGTGCAAACTATAGCCTTGGTAACCTATACAAAATCATTAAAGATTTCTATTCCAGTATTTAACAATCGTCATATTGACTTAAAGCTTTCGTGACTGAAGGAATTCATATTCTTTGGGTCTTTCGGTAAAGTCACTTAGCTAGAACAATAAAATACAAAAAATAATACAAATATCATGTCATCAGGAGAAAAAAGGGACGATTGCTTGTGTTGTGATCGAAACGTCGTGATAGTTTTATTAATTTGTATTCACTTTTTCATTTTTATTATTTTGTTCTATGTGACTTTTCCAAGAGACCCAAAAGAATAATCGTATTATTAATAAAGCACATAACTGTACTGTAAAAAGCTTTACTCAAGAATGAATACATTTAACATTGTGGAAATTTGGTTTTTAAATAAGAGCAGTTGCAGAGGTCATGTGAAACCATTAAATGTACAAATAAAAAGCGTACTCTTATACTCGTGCAGTTATATGCATGTATCGGGAGCTTAAGAATAAATAATTAATGCATTTCATCCACCTCGATTGGTTTGGTGTTTTTGTAATAACCCGCACAGGTGAGGCAGTTGATGGCAATGAGGGCTTATTCTGCTACTGCAAATGAGGATTCTGGTACTGCTGCTGTTAGTATTGACAATGCTGATGCTGGAGCTAAACAAGCAAAAAATGTTTTTGAAAGTAAAAAAAAACCTCAACAGTAAGCACTCATCCCCCACGTGACTCATCTCACCCATGTGACTCCCATCAAAGCCCCCACTTACGAGAAAAATAATAAAGACAAGTTACTGACTCCTCTCTCTACCAGTCTCCCTCATCCTGCCCGCATCTCCCTCATCCTCCCCATGTCTCCCTCCTCCCCTTATATCCCTCCATCTCGTCTCCCTCCTCCTCGGTGTAGGCTAAGTATGCGTGTACCGTATGTGCGATGCTACTTGTGGGGAGCGGTGGCGTAGCGGTTAGTGCGCTTTGCTACAAACCCGGGTCCTGGGTTCCCGCTCACGGTCGACACCAGTGACAATTATCTGAACTGGTATTGGGCCTCACCTCGGTCAACTTGTGTAAACATCAACACTAGGGAGACGAAGGTAGATGGGCATGGCGTTGGCCACCCACCCTCATGTGTCGTGGCGGCCTTCATAGGTGTTCGCTAACAGCACTTGCTCCAACTGTCCATTACGGCTATACGGGGGGGATCTTTGTCTTTGCGATGCTACTCCTGCTGCTGATGATGTTGCTCATGTTTTTCTTTTCGGATATTGTTGTCGATGATGAAGTTTTACTTTCGCGATTGCGGATTTTTCTGAAGCTGCCGATTCATCAGCAGGATTAGAGTGGAGGAGAGACGGGAAGCTCAGCGGGTACTGAGTTTATTCTCCAGACGAGCATTCATGGAGGCGAGGTTTTGAGCCCCAGAGAGGACAAGGTGAGCGTCTACGAGAAGAGACGAGAGGGAGGAAGGCTGTGGGACACAGAGACAGACACAGATATACGCATTATGATCACTCATAGATAGACATACACAATCACAGAAAAACACACTGAAACACGCACAATGGCACAGAAACATAATCTCAGACAGATGGGATGAGGAGACAGATACTTCAACAGATACAGAAAAACAATCAAAAATATACACACGTGTGTACTGTGTGCATGTATGTGTGCATCCGAGTATCACCGGAGAATTGGTGATTAACTTGACTCTTAATCATGAACATGGATCACCAATGATCAGTATAGATAGCAATACCGAACATTAATTATTAATATTGAATCTCAATAGTTAATGTTTTTTACTCTTAAGAAGTAATATCTGTACTTAACAATTAGGGAGACAAAGGTGGCTGGGCGAGGTGCTGGCCAGCCACCTCAATGTCCCGTGGCAGCCTTCATAGGTGCTTGCTAACAGCACTTGCTCCTACAGTCTGTTAAGGATATATGGTAGGATCTTTGTCCATAACAGGTTTTTTTGGGTTAGATTGGATAAATGTGTCGTTAAACCTACCACCGCCCGACACAGCCAATTAGTAATGTGTCACAAAAAGAGCATGCGTGCATGTGTGTCTGTCTGTGTCTCCGTGTCTGTGTTTTGTCACTCAAATGTCACACTTAACTTCGAATTTTGAAATATTTAGAAGAACGTAATCAACCAGGCTATGCGTTAACTGTGTGTTAACAGACTCTGTGTTTTATTGGATTACATTTCCAAATTTTACTAAGTTTGTTTTCTCAAACTTCCTATTTGTCAATCTTAGTTCTTTCGGTAAAGTCACGTTGAAGGGAAACAACAAAATAATAAAATATATATAAAACAATAAAAATTCTCACGACGTTTCGACCATAACTCAAACGGTCGTCTTCAGGTGTGAAGACAGGTGTGAAGACGACCGTTTGTGTTATGGTCGAAACGTCGTGAGAATTTTTTATTGTTTTATATATATTTTATTATTTTGTCATTTCCCTTCAACGTGACTTTACCGAAAGAACTAAGAATATGAATTACTGCAGTCATGAAAGCTTTAAATCAAAATTCCTATTTCTCTTTAAAAATTTGGCAGGTTTGTTTGTATATAGGTCCATGCTACAGGGTGGATTTACACACAACTCTCTCATTGACATACTAATTTCTCTACCCCCCCCCCTCTCTATTTAAGGCCTCAACACAGAGGCGTTGTTTCTCTGTGTGCCTGTGTCTCTGTGTTGTCTCTCTCTGCTTGTGTGTCTGTGTTTCGTCTCTCTCAAATTTAGCAATCTTTGGAAGAACGTAATCAACCAGGTAGGGTGTTGTGACTGTTGTGTTAGCCGACTCTGTGTTGTATTGCATTATATTTCTAAGTTTATTAGGTTTAAATTTTGATTTAAAGCTTTCGTGACTGCAGTAATTCATATTCTTAGTTTTTTCGGTAAAGTCACGTTGAAGAGAAACAACAAAATATATATAAAACAATAAAAAATTCTCACGACGTTTCGACCATAACTCAAACGGTCATCATCAGGTGTGTCGGTTTGCATAAATTTATTTTGAAAACGGCATATTTATTTATATATATAAATAACGTTTGCGTCACGCGCAACGATGGCAGTTTGCCAGGACTAGTCCATCTATTTTTTGAAAAGAGGAGGGGGGAGACGAAATTTGTTTTTATGTATGCTGTCTGAAAGGCACTGTAAGCGTGAACAATCAATCAAGAACTGAAATGATTTATCAAATCTTTCCAATGATTGCTAAGATAGAATCCATCTTCTCGGTTGAAATTGTCTCTGTGTTTGTATATGTGGATAGCCTCATGAACGAATCTCTCATGGAAGCCAGATGGCTTACAAAGAACCTCCGTCTTGGAAAAGTCAATGGCATGTGAGCCTACTGAATTAGAACAATGATCTGCTACGGCCGAGGTGTTGGTCCTACCGTGTTTAAGGTCTGCTTTATGTTCACGAATGCGGTCCGAGATATGGCGTTTGGTTTCTCCAATGTAACTACTACCACAGAGGCAACTTAGTTTGTAGACACCAGGGTATTGTATGTCCGGAATCACATCTTTTACAGACGGAACCAGATCACGGATTTTATGTAATGTGTTGAAACGGACCTGGATCTTGTGTTTATTCAAGATTTTGGAGATCTTTTTTGTGATCCCAGCAATGTAGGGTAAAGTGATGGTTTTGAAAGGCTCCTCAAGAGGGTTCTTCTTCATGGTTTGAGTGATAGCTTTGCGGATTGTATAGTCGGAGTAACCATTAGCCCTAAGAGCTTGGTGTACGTGCTTGAGTTCACTGCTTATGTGTTCCTGGTCGGATATGCATTGGGCTCTATGATACAGAGTCTTGATGAGAGAATTATTCTGTGATGGATGGTGGTGGGAATCCGGTTTCAGATAAGCATCCGTATGGGTAGCTTTCCTGTAGACAGAGTGGCTCATTGAACCATCAGGTCTCTTTTTAATTAGGACATCCAAAAAAGGTATCTTGCCATCTATTTCGACTTCCATGGTAAATCTGATGGCTGGGTGTATGGAATTGATGTGGTCGAAGAATTGGTCTAGAGCAGGCCGGCCATGTGGCCAGATGACAAAAGTGTCATCCACGTACCTCTTCCATAAGGTTGGGCGCAGAGTGGCAGTCTGGATGGCGTCAGTCTCAAATTTCTCCATGAAAATGTTAGCTATAACTGGAGAAAGGGGGGAGCCCATTGTCATCTGGCCACATGGCCGGCCTGCTCTAGACCAATTCTTCGACCACATCAATTCCATACACCCAGCCATCAGATTTACCATGGAAGTCGAAATAGATGGCAAGATACCTTTTTTGGATGTCCTAATTAAAAAGAGACCTGATGGTTCAATGAGCCACTCTGTCTACAGGAAAGCTACCCATACGGATGCTTATCTGAAACCGGATTCCCACCACCATCCATCACAGAATAATTCTCTCATCAAGACTCTGTATCATAGAGCCCAATGCATATCCGACCAGGAACACATAAGCAGTG
The DNA here is from genome assembly GCF_048934315.1 of Petromyzon marinus. Classification (NCBI taxonomy): domain Eukaryota; kingdom Metazoa; phylum Chordata; class Hyperoartia; order Petromyzontiformes; family Petromyzontidae; genus Petromyzon; species Petromyzon marinus. Next base: position 3,357,113 of record NC_133707.1, read on the forward strand.
AACTCAAGCACGTACACCAAGCTCTTAGGGCTAATGGTTACTCCGACTATACAATCCGCAAAGCTATCACTCAAACCATGAAGAAGAACCCTCTTGAGGAGCCTTTCAAAACCATCACTTTACCCTACATTGCTGGGATCACAAAAAAGATCTCCAAAATCTTGAATAAACACAAGATCCAGGTCCGTTTCAACACATTACATAAAATCCGTGATCTGGTTCCGTCTGTAAAAGATGTGATTCCGGACATACAATACCCTGGTGTCTACAAACTAAGTTGCCTCTGTGGTAGTAGTTACATTGGAGAAACCAAACGCCATATCTCGGACCGCATTCGTGAACATAAAGCAGACCTTAAACACGGTAGGACCAACACCTCGGCCGTAGCAGATCATTGTTCTAATTCAGTAGGCTCACATGCCATTGACTTTTCCAAGACGGAGGTTCTTTGTAAGCCATCTGGCTTCCATGAGAGATTCGTTCATGAGGCTATCCACATATACAAACACAGAGACAATTTCAACCGAGAAGATGGATTCTATCTTAGCAATCATTGGAAAGATTTGATAAATCATTTCAGTTCTTGATTGATTGTTCACGCTTACAGTGCCTTTCAGACAGCATACATAAAAACAAATTTCGTCTCCCCCCTCCTCTTTTCAAAAAATAGATGGACTAGTCCTGGCAAACTGCCATCGTTGCGCGTGACGCAAACGTTATTTATATATATAAATAAATATGCCGTTTTCAAAATAAATTTATGCAAACCGACACACCTGATGATGACTGTTTGAGTTATGGTCGAAACGTCGTGAGAATTTTTTATTGTTTTATATATATTTTGTTATTTTGTTGTTTCTCTTCAACGTGACTTTACCGAAAAAACTAAGAATATTTATTAGGTTTGTTTTCTCATTCATTCTCACCTGATGACGATTGCTTGTGTTGCAATCGAAACGTCGTATTCTATTATTTAATTTATTTTCTTTCTACGTGACTTTACCGAAAGAACCAAAGAGTAATTCCTGCAGTCACGAAAGCTTCAAATCAAGTTAGAACATGCCAATTCGTTACACCGGTGTGTTGGAGAGCAAATCCACAACATTTACAAACGGAGTACGACATTTCGCCAGTAATTACAACTAGCTTCGTCAGGCGACAGCCAGATTTGTGGAGAAGTCCTGTTTCGTTCTCTAAATAGAGGGGTAGATGTGATGACAACACTTGTGTGCTCTTCTTGGCCGAAGTGAGAGGGAGGATTAATGAATGCATATAAATGACTATGGGTATCCATTGGGTTATTTATATGGTAATCAACGCACATTATGCATGCGCCTTATGACAGCCCATTGTTCTTGTAATTCCTATTGATTGTACTAAAATAGCCGGACTAACGGTAATCCCTACTGAAGTATGGTGACCTGTATAGGCATGCATTTAAACTGTTATTTAATTATTCGCTTCCAAGCAGCACTAAGTCGGTTAAAACATTTTTTATTTCTCTCAATTTCGATAGATTATCTAATTAGTATTGGCCAGTAGTAACTAGTTTTGCATAGAACTTCAACATTACCAAAATGAATTGAGTGTCCTTGTTGGCACACGTGTTCTGCCACTGCTGACAGTTGTATTTGGGAGTTTTTAATATTTTTTGGTGTTCTTTTAGTCTCGTGCTGATCATTCGTCCTGTTTGTCCAACATAGCATTTGCCACAAGTGCAATTAATCCGGTACACACCTTCTGTTAATAGCTTCGGTAATACATATTTTGGACCAGATATAAATTTCTGTATTTTATGTATCGTGCTAAATCTGACTCGCATGTTTTGTTTTTCCAAACATCTGGTTAGTTTATCAGTTACTCCCACAATGTACGCTATTTTAAATCACTTGGTCAGTTTCAATGCTCGTGTTATTTGATTTGTTTTGGCATTCAATGCCCTGTTAATTTGTGCATCATTGTAACTGTTGATTTGCAGTGCTTCTTTAGCATGTTTAATTTTACTTCTCAGACTATCACCATCTGGCACTTTCTTAGCCCGATGTATGAGCATCTTGATGAGAGCGGATTTCTGTGTGGGGTGATGGTGTGACTTCATTCAGATTGGTGTCAGTGTGAATTTTCTTTCAGTACACGCTGTGTTAGTTTACCATTTTGACCACGTCTGAGCAGAATCTCCAGAAATGGTAGAGTTTTGTGAGCTTCTACTTATGGTGAACTGGATGGATGGGTTTTGCGAGTTGAGATTATTTAGAGGTTCGTTAAGTGTATCTTCGCCATGTGGCCAGACGACCCACATGTCATCCCACAGATCGAAACCAAGCAGACGGTTTTGGTGTGCTTGAAGCTATTGCTTTTGTTAAAAAATCTTCCATGTACAAATGCACTATCCGATCCTTTTGTTTATAGAAGTTACCTTTCCACAACAAATAGGTGTTCTTTAGACAGTGTTCAGCTAGTCGTGGGATATCTTTGGCTAAGACTGTGTTCGTTACCAGTGTCGAGTAATTGAATGGACTCATTGACCGGAACCCTCGTGAACAGAGGTCACATCAAAACTTACAAGAATATCATTAGGATTAAGCTTAATATATTTAATTTTATTTACGATATGTTCAGAGTTTATAATGAACGAAGAGGTCCTACCGATGTAGGGCTGTATTTGTTGCATTACGTATTGTGCTGATTTGTATGTGGCAGAGTCTATTGTATTAACTATGGGTCTTAATGGGACATCAGGTTTGTGAATCTTTGGTAGCCCATAAAGTCTTGGTGGTTTTGACGCCCTTGGTTTGATCAGGTATTGCTCTTTCTTGGGAATTGATGACTTAATAATACATTTTGGTACTGGCAAAGGAGGTCTAATGATGTAGATGCTCACCCCGAGCCCTCATTACTTTGATAGTGCATTGTCTTTGAGCTGTACGCCTTTTGGCGTCATCTGGTCGAGTAACAATTGGGTCGAGGCTCAAAAGAAAGCCGTCTCTTGGTGTGGACCAATCAGTTTCAAGGACAATGCATATATATAATCATAGTATGTGTTTTTGCATTTTGACTGCAGGTAGTGGTTAATGCAGACATGAATCCTCGTAAAAAAAGGTTTCAGTTTTGTTGCCAGAAAAAAAGGGGAAAAACCCTATTATTAAATTTTGGTACTGGCAAAGGAGGTTTAATGATGATGAAATTAATGACTTGCCAATGATTACCGTTGTTTTACGTTGCAAGGTGTTGTTTGGGTCTCGTTTAATTTTAAAGTCGGTACCATTATCAATTAAATCTTAGATTTTATTATCGTAATCCTCACGGGCCATCAACAGTTGATCGGCCCTTATCAACAACAAGAATTTGGATATCTTTATTGTGTCGGGTGGTGGTGGGTTTAACGACACATTTATATATTTACATGATCTAACCCAAAAAAACTGTATTATGGATGACTAGCAGGAAGTACCCGGCTTTGCCCGGGGGTAAAATATTTTTGAAAACTTGTCTTCTCATAAAAACATAACATACATACACAAATACAAAGCTATTGTGAAAGTCCAGCGTTCCGTTTGTCTGTTCATTTGTCCATCAACAAAATTATAAGAAGCTTGCAGCAGCCCTCATTCAAAAAGTAATAGAAAGTGGGGGGTAAATAGTTGATCTAAAAGGTTTCCAAAAATTGTCAACCCCCCCATCTCATCCAATTTTGATTTTGTAGGCATATATATCTACACACAAGTCAGTAGTATCGAGTGACTCTATAGTAGTACCTACTGACTGTACAGTAGTATCTCTTGACTCTATAGTAGTATCTACGGACTCTTCAGTAGTATTTACTGACTATAATCGTATTTACTAAGGGGCCGTCCATAAATGACGTCACGCGATTTTGGACGATTTTTTACCTCCCCTCCCCCCCCCTTCGTCACACGGCGTCACAAAAAATCAGACCCCCTCCTCAAATATGACGTCACAAAGCTCTGCCCCCCCCCAAAAAAATAAAACATGCTTCAAATCGCTTTAAACTATTGTAATTTTAATGCGTATTTAATGTGCCGCTGCAATCTGATGTTGTAGGAGAAACATTTATTAAAAAGTCTATTAAATTAAATAGAACGTTTTGTCTATATTTATTTAAAGTTGCTGGATGTAATTGCCAACACACCGGTGGGCTGAAGTATCAACTATTTGGCGTTTTGTTTACGTGACAAATCCCTTACTAATTGGCTGTCGGGTAGTGGAGGGTTACGCCACATTTATACTTACGTGATCTAACTTAAAAACCTTTATTATGAATGTTATTTTATAAGTTTAGAGTTGACGGAGGGGAAAAACAAATAGCGCGTTTTCTTCCGGGGGCTTAGTGTGTTGTATCTGTGTACTTTGTTGAAATGTAAACTCAATAGTTTTTCAGTTAAAAGCGTTGCAAGGCGTGCGCAGACAGACAAAAAATTAGGTTTATAGGTAAGATATTGGTCACGAAAGCCTACGTCTTAAACTTGGATCGTTGTGTACCACACTATAAACTCAAGAAGCGGAATTTTATTACCGACCATGGCTAACATATGTACCTGCCATGGGCCTCCGTGAGGTAGGCTCAGTCTTAAATGAGTACAGGTAGTCCCAGAGTTACGATGGTCCGACTTACGATATTTCGATCTTACGATGGCGATACGACAAAATTGCTATCAACAACCTAACATCGTTCAAGTATGCAGACGACGGACAGAATCTTGGTGAGTACGGTACAATATGATACGTTACATTACGTTCAATGCATGTTAAAAGTTTTTATAGCAGATAGGATTGTTTCCTGAAAAAAACTTTCTATTAAATTGCAGTTCATATAGGTAGGCTAAGAATTTACCTTGTTTTTTTACTTTACATTTTACTGTGCAATACGGTATTGTAATTAATAAATACATACAGTAGATAGTTTCTACAGGACGGTACTGTAAATTGCTCTGTTTTGCTCAATTATCACCATTCTTTAAGACTCCTGGGTAGGCTAGGCCATCTTCGACTTACGATATTTTCGACTTACGATGGGGTCGTCGTAACGCATCTCCATCGTAAGTAGGGGACTACCTGTATTGTACGATGTCGCATATCTGACTCATTGGAGACGGAGGTATAGATAGACGTGAGCATCTATAGACAATGACAGTTACACCATCATGGACAAATACCGCACTGGGTGTGGGCGGTTAATTGGTCAGGGTGGATACGCGATGGTCCTATATGCAACATAGTGTATCTTAAATGGTCCAGACTCACCACTTCCTCCTCCTCCTCCTCTTCCCCGTGCATTCTCTGTCCCCGTGTCTCTTTCTCTGTTTTGTAAAAGTTGGAAAGAGACTCTAAAGTTGTGGCGGCGTCAGCCAGGGCCAGGTCATGTATGTCCCCCAACTCCAAAGCCTCCTGCCTGAGCCTACACAGCATCACCATTAAGCAGTGTCATTCTCATCAACAGCATTATCAGTAACATCAACATTTTAGTAATCAGCAACAATATAAGCAGTAGCATCATCAGCAGCTTAGGCAGCAGCTTCTTCATCGGTAGCATCAGCTTCATCATCAGTAAGAGCAATAGCAGCAGTCGCAAGATAAGATCAAGTACACCAATAACAGCAGCAAAGTCATCATCATCATTCTAAAAACACAGCATCTTAATAATTACGATTGGTGATAGGGTTGTTATAACCAATGATCATGATGCTGCTGCTGCTGACGATACATTAGCCGATTCCCACCTCTCTTTCTCCATCCTCATAGCGAGTATCTTCTTGCGAATTCTCACCAAATCCAACTCAACCTGAGATACAAAGAAGCCACATTCGTCACCAGGACGTCAGTTATTCACTACCTATCATCATTAATAGTTAATTACTGATAATTAGTATCAATTTTCATAATTAATATTCAATATTGCTATCTATACTAATTGTTGGTGATCCATGTTCACAATTAAGAGTCCAAGTTAATCACCAACTCTCAGTATTAAGCCTTAAGAATAATCACTCAATGTCACACCTGTCAACCCTATATCAGTATCTATCTTATTACAGACCAATTCAGACCTTACTGGTCACCCCCGTGCCCTTATAAATCTCAACGTTCATCCTACAAAGTCCCATCACAAGGGAGAAACACAAAGAGACATTTTTTGTGCCCGTAATGAAACGTCTTTACGCCATATGGACCTGAAAACACAATTTCCCTGTACAAGAATACGGGTAAACCGTATGGGTCGACATGATGCAATGTTAAACATCAATTAACATATTATCTCTAAAGGAAAATCTTAATAATTGGATCGTGAGGTGGTGGCAACTTAATGAGGTCTTTAATCAGCAGTGGATTGACCACGGCCGATGGTAACGAATTGACATTATGGCAAGTCCTCAATGTTGTGTTCACACGACGCGTTTTTTCAATAACGCGCTTCCTCCATACGGGAACCCCATTCGCACAATGCGGAACGCGCATCTTAATAACGAGGAAGGCGCGCCGTTATACTGCGGGACGCGTGCCGTTATAACGAGGAACGTGCGCCATTATAACACAGGACACGTCGTTATAACATGGGATGCGTGGTTGTAACGAGGAATGTGCATCGTTATAACGCGAGGCACGCGCCGTCATGAGGAATGCGTGCTTTTATAACGTGGCACGTGCAGCCGAGCGGTGTGATAAAATCCGCGGACTGATACAGTAACGCAGCGGCGTACCCTCAGTTATTCGTCCTGCCATCTGTCTGTGCGTGCATTGTATCTCGACAAACTTTATCATTGCGTTATTTATGGGGAAATGGTTTTTCGCTTAACGTGGCACTTTTCAGGAACACGTCCCATCGCACTAAACGAGGACTTTCTGTACTCGTTAATTTCTCTACCCGTCACGTCTCACCCTGCGTGACTTGGAATTCAATTTCTTCCATTCTTCACTTTTAAGAGCCTGCGACACGGAACACAAGCGCAGTGAATTCACCCAAAGCACGGAAAAACCATCAACAAATAATGCGTTACATTAACGAACAATGAATCAATGCATCGACAAACTAATCTATAAAAACTCAACAATAATCTATGAACTAAACGATTTTTATCTTGCCAGGTAGGGCTCACCGAGCTACATAGCTCTTTTTCAGAAGAGAACTGGCCACAAATGATAGCTCAACGAAGGGGCTTGCCATGTGGACATTTATAGCAAACACTCTACACACGTTTCTAAATGGCGGGAAAAATCGCAGGACCCGGAGAAAAATCCACGCGATCCATGTGAAGAGACATGCAAACTCCAAATATACAAGCGTCGGGTTGGGATCGAACCAATGACTTCCTGTCGTCCAATAATCAACGAAGTAATCAATAAGGCTTAACTCCGCTGGCATTGCTGCCGGTCACACATTCATTGCCGAAATAAAATTTTGCTCATTTGTTTAAAAAAAAAAACACGATTTTGCTTCATCATCATCAGGATCAGCCATGGTCGATCCACTGCTCAATGAGGGCCTCCTCACACCGTGCAGGTCGTGGGGGCTGTGTGGTCATACCTCACCACGCTAAGGCTTTGATCGACTAAGGCTGTGATGTTGCCACAGATGTCACGGGGGTCAGGCAAATCGTGAATTTTATTTAACTCTCAAGTGAAATCTTGGAAATAGTATCTCAAAAACGGATAACGCGCTTTATTTATTTCCTTTAAAAACTGCCGTACATCATGCACTGACAATAAAAATCTGTGTTTTTAGCATATGAATCAATTGGCGGTGACCCGTGTCACCATCGTGACCCTGGGGTGCCAAAACCTCCATAACTCCGAAACCAGAAGGCCTATGAAGACGGGAGATGTCACGGAGCCCGATACGCACGCCAAATATGGAAATTAAAAACATGCAAAACACCCATAAAAAAGGGGGGCTGCTGGGGATTTGTGCGTGGCAATGGCTGTTTATTGCTTGTTTTGAAAGTACATCAGGATGCTGGTCTGGTCATTCCCCAGCACGTTCTGCTTCTTACGGGGGCGGTCACCCCCTTGGCTTCGGGAGCGAGACCACTTGGAGGCAATGGCGCACCAGGCGCTCTCTTGGTACAGCCGGCGGTCACGGTCGTGCTGGCGGGATCGACATCGTCGTCATCATCGCTCCCAGCGTCACCCTCCGGCAGTACAGGGTAGTACCAGCGATGCTCCCAGAAAAAAACCTTAAACTATGCCCAGCCCACCAATATTTTGCGGTGACCCGGGCTACCGCCAATCGATTCATATGGACAGAGAATAAATTGCAGCTCAGTCAATAAGATTCACAGCTATGGCCGTAAAACTTGCAAAAACTTTCAATCCCAAAATTATATCCTCATGAATGATTAACAGCGATTCATATAAGTATTAATAATCCATGGTTCAAATGTATTAATAATAGTCTCGCCATCCATAAGGATTGTTAATGATATTGATTTTTATCGATTATTCTAGAAAGTTAAAGATAAATCATCTCACCAAGTTATCAAATTCCACCTGCAAGTTCTTATGAAGCTCTTGAAGGAAAGCAACACACTCTTCAGATGTCACCTCCTCCCTAGAGACGCACGCAGAAATATACAAACATTCCCCGAATAGCGTGAACAGACTGTTGGGGCAAGTGCGTTTAGTGAGCACCTACGGAGGACAGCACAGTACACGGCAGCACCACACCCCAGCAGCCTTTGTCTCCCCAGTGGCGTTGTTTACACACCGCACCAGGTACTCATTTGAGGCCGAGTCGACCTGGGAGAGGCCCAGGACTAGTTCAAATAGTCGTCACTGCTGTTGGTGGCCGTGAGAGGGTATCAAACTCGTGTTGCCGGGTTTGTAGCGAGCGCACGAATCGTTGCGCCACTGCTCCCATGAAATATATACAAAAACACACAGCCATATATACCACCATATCTGTGTGTGCGCATATCTTTGTGTGTGTGTGTCTCTTGAGTGTCTGAGTGTCACTAACATGTAGGTCTCAATTGACGCTGTATATGTGGAGTAGTGTGTAGCGGTGGTGGTTAGTGTGCTGTGCTTCAAACCCGGCAACCATAGTTCGATTCCCGTGCACAGCTCACACCAGTGATGATTATAATGATCTGAACCAGTCCAAGGCTACCCCTAGGTCTACTCAGCCTCAAATTAGTACCTGGTGCGATGTGACAAAGGCGGTCGAGCGTGGTGCTGGTCACCCACACCCTCATGTGCCATGCTAGTTTTCATACATGCCTAACAGCACTTGCTCCAACAGTCTGTGAAGGCTATTCAGGGGATGGTATTCATATGTGTGGGTGTCAGAGTATTTCATTAATGTGGAGGACTTCGTGATGCTATATATGTAGGTGAATGCTTGTGTGTGCCATGCTGGCCTTAATAGGTGCTCGCCAACAGCACTTGCCCCAAAGGTCTATGGAAGGCCATACAGGAGATCTTTGTCTATGTTTGTCTGTGTAGAGGAGTGTTGATGGATGAGTGTCTGTGTGAGTTTGGGTGTCTATGGGAGTTTCACTGACATGTAGGACTCAAGGACGTTGTGGATGTAGGTGAGGATGACATCAAGCGCGGTGAGTTGGCGAACTCCTCTCTTTCGTTCTCCTACACACACTCGCACAGTGCGCACTAACACATAGATACACGTTAATAAACACACTCAACAACAACAGCAGCCATTCGCCACTAAGCTGTGATGGTGTTACCACGGCACTTGTGCCAGACGCACTCCGAGGCTCGTTGGCAGGTCACGGGTCAGATTCAGGTTCCATGAGTTGACAGAGATGACCGGTAGGTGCACCATCTGCTCCTTCTCCCGCACCTCTGATTAATATGGGAGGCTACATATGGTGCGAAAGAAGTTCAACATACATACGTGCCTCCTACTCTGCCAACTTTATGTGTTTTAGCCACCCGGCGCTCCGCTCATTGTTGCGATCAAAACACTCGCTCACACATTCACACACTCGCCATCACTTGCACTTACGTTTTATCATCGAAGCACTCCCTTCACTGCTGGGGTGGTCCCTAGTTCTCCTCCGTGGACGCAGTTTCTCCAAAGTTTTGGGCTGTTGCCGTTGCACCGCAAAAGAGCGTCGTGCCGGGCCGCTGTGCAGGGACTGGGTGCCCTGTTAAGAGATTGAGAGTTTTCAACTCGGTGCACCGTATCACCGTAAAAGGCCAAATACCCTCTAAAGGGACTCTTTATAGGCCCTTCTGTCAGCAGTGGCATGAGAAAGCAATTTGAAGACTGGACCTTGACCCTTCATTCACACCAACCTTTATCCACCACATACCAATAGAGTAAAACAATCAGGACGACCAGTAAGATGTGTGACCTGTAACATATGGAGCAAAAGGACAATGAAAAAGGGACCAAGTGTAAAAATTTGAATGGTCCAAATTGTTACTGCCAAAACAGTTCCCAGCAAATTTTATTTCCATCCATTCGTGTTACCATGCTGGAATTTGCAAGCCAAGAGGTCGCCTGTTCGATCTTCTGGCAGGCTTATAAGCTCATCGGATTCCTCCAGTGTAAATATTCTGATTCTGAAAACAATGACACGCGACGCCATTGGGAAAGGGGAAAAAGTGACCTGTGACATCATCGCCTTGGCTGAAGCGGCTTATTAGATTGCCGTTTCTTTTTTAAGTCGACAAGTTTCGGGGCAACCCTTCGTTCAATTTAGCCGGATCATCTTAACGAGAGTTATCATGCCTCACCATGTTATATCCAGACATAGTTAATGCACAAATGTTATCAACCTTAAGTTTTGAAGCGTGAATGATATATAACCAAACAAGGTGAGGTGTGAGAAAGTTTGAACATTTCAGCATTTATAACAATAAAACTAAATTGTTTTTTTGTTAAATCGAGAATTTGAGAATGTTGACAATTTATGTAAATAAGATGCTAATATTACGTTCAGGGTAATATAACGAGATTGACATTAAAAATGTGACAATATAAACGAGACAAGACAGTGTATGTTGAACTTCTTTCTCACCGTAGCCAACGGTGTTAATCGGAGGTGCGGGAATACAAACGGAATGGGAAAAAAAGTGACTGGATAAAAATGAAAGGATAATTTAGGCAGAACAAACAACAAACAAGATGGGACAGAAAAAACGAGACTGCCAATATGACAGACACGATGAATGAGACAGCCAGCAATAGACGTATAATTTCTCATCTCACCGATTTGTGTCCATAGTTGGCAGGTGTCTGCGAGGTCGGTCCAAGTTTTTGTGAAACTCGTTTTTTCAAAATCTTTCCAATGGAATAATCAACTTCTCCCACTTCCTGTTCTACTTCCTCTTCTTCCAAGATTCTGGCTTTTTTCGAAGAATGTCCATGTGGTATCAAAGTTCCAACACCTTCCATTCCTTCCGCCTCCTCCTGAATCTCACACTCCCCAGATTGTTCCAGACTTGCGCTTTCAAGGTCCGGCATTCTTTCCTGCGCATTTTCAAGGTCACCTTCATCACTGTCACGATCACTTTCACCAACATCTTCATCATTATCCGGAGGAGTTGGCTGTACAGTTTTTGACTCTGAACCTCGGCTCTCTGAAGGATTTTCCCCCATAGCTTCACCATCTTGATTTGTGGTTCCAACGGGGCTGTTTTCAGAATTATTTAGGTTTGGACTTGCTAATTCTGCGGTTGGTACTTTCCGAGCACTGCTAGTGGTAGCATCATCTTCTGGAAGAATCTGTGGGGTTCTCTGCAATGATTTCTGTTGAAAGAACAGAGGAAATCAACTATCAAGATTGCAATCCCTATTTTCAAGATCTTCCATGGACTGGCTCCTGCCTATGCTTGTCCCCTGATATTACTTTAACTCCATCTCCATGCACTCTCCTACCTTCCCCCTCTCACCTCACTACACGCCTCTCCACGTGCTCTCTGACCTCACCCTCAACACGAACCCCCAGGGACACAAAGAAACAACCAGAACCAGGGCTCAAAGTCAGGATCTCAGTATCTCCAACATAGACATTATGAAACCGACAGTGATTATGAACCCCCAGAGATACAGAGACATGCATGATTCGAATTCAGGATCTCAGCAGTGCCAGCTAAGCCTCTGACATGGCCGTTAAAAAACCTCTTAAGAGAGAAACAGACACCCAGACCCAGGGCTCGAACTCAGGTTTCACAATGTTGTTGATCTAACCTTGTATTCTGGATGACTTGTGTTAGTCGTTGACTTTGCAGAGTTGGAGATTTCTAAGATCAGAGAACATACGTTACAAACATCATTAGCTCCATCAAGCAGTGGATAGATGGTGTTAATAAAAGCAAGGAAAGGTGCATATGGATAGAAATACACCAAGATAGAAAGAGGAATACATGATAGAGATATAGATCAAATGTATGTATGTGCAGGCGACCCCCACACCTACAATCTAATTGGTTCCTGGACAACATTCGCAATTGGAGCCGTCGTAAGTCGAACCCTTATTACCCATAGGTGCAATGTTACACATTGGGGATCCGTTCCTGGAAACCCATTTACATACCATAAAAATACCAAAATTGACCGCAAAAATAAATAACCCTAACACACATTTATTGTAACTTAACATAACAAACATATTTAAGTAAAAACACACTTTAAAATCTTTAAATACTTTTCTGAATGTGCATCACATTTCCTCTTTTCTGACATAGTGAGTCGAATTTTTTTTTTAAATTTGAAGAAAATTTCCTAAAAAAGTGAAGAGCGTTGCACAAGAGATGCGTTCGCTCGAGGCACAGCTGCAGACTGTAAGGCTATACTGTTCATACGCATACGGCGGAAACGCAAAACAGCGCCAGCAGGCGGCACGTGTGCGCATATCATGCGCAGATTCGTCGCCAATCGACTCGGCGTTGGGGGTCATAGATGAGTTTTAGTCGGCGTGGGGGTTTTATTTACGAGAAGGTCGTAAAAACCGGGGGGTTGCAAGTCGAGCCGTCGTAAAACAGGGGTTTTACCTGTATGTAGAACTTCTTTCGAACCGTGTGTAGCCAATCGTTTTAATCGGATGTACGGGGATAGTCTTCCCCGACCAGGAATCGAACTCCGGTCGTGGCGGTCAGAGTGCTGCATCATAACTACTAGACCATTAGAGAAGGGAAATATGTGCAGGTTAAATGTATGAATGTTGCACGTCTTTTGCACCAGGCCAATGGTATATCGCTACATCCTATGCTCTTTCAAGATTGAGCCACATAGAGGTGATTAAATGTCGAGTGAGTTCACAAACATCCACACATACAACAAAGATCCCCGCCCACCTCATATAGCCTCAACAAACTATAGGAGCAAGTACTGTTCACGAGTAGCACCTATGAAGGTCGGCACAGTACATGAGGGGGTGGGTGCACAGCACTACGCCCTTTGTCTTCTTCATGGCGATTTTTACAGAATGCACCAGGTGCTCATTTGAGGCTGAGTCGAGTCGATCTAGGAGAGACCCAGGATCGGTTCAGATAATCTTCACTGGTGTTGGCCGTGAGTGGGAATCGAACTTCGGTCGCTGGGTTCGTAGTGCAAACGTGTTAACCCGCTACCCCACTGAACCTTATCCACACATGCACACACATACTTGGACGTACTGCACAGCTAAACAAATGTACCTTCTTCTTCAGAGTAGTCATGTGTGCTGGCCAGCATCAGAGTCATCGAGCCATTCTCATCGTTGGTGGACACAGAGGGCTGGGCATGGAGAAGAAGAGACCCAAAGACTCACGTAGACACTCAAGAGACCCACAGACTTACACAGACACCCAAAGTGAAACAGAGACTCATAGTCTTCCATTAATACCCACTCACGCAAAGTCTCATATACAAGTATGTGAGTTTCTGTGCAAGTCTGTGGGTATCTATGCAAGTCAATGGATATTCATGCCTGCGAGTCAGACATAGAACCACGGCTTAAACAGTTTCTCAGTGTATCTGACATGGCCATTATGAATCAGAAATTGGCATTATTAATTTAAGATGATGACCATTATGAACCTCTTACCTGCTTCTGTAAATGAGCACTTTGTCTTGTCGAAGACTTTTCCACAGCATCAGTGTCTGTAACGTCAACAGTTACATAGAGACCCCTAGACCAGACATGGACAAAGTACGGCCCCCGGGCCGTATACGGCCCGTTGGGCTTTTTAATCCGGCCCGCCGAACTTGTCCAAATATTATTAAATTAAATTTTACCTTTCTCATGTAATGCCCCCATTAGATGGCGCACTTTGACCGGGAGTTACGACATGTTTTTGTATTGTTCATGTTCGTGCAATTTGTTAAATTGCCTTGCAAATACATGCTTTGCTACCTGTTAAAGGCCAAATCCTTTCATGTAATGATTTTTACATGTCATTGATATTAGTTCGCACAAACACTCCATCCATATGTTCCTGGCCCGGCCCCTCTGTCAAATTTTAGAACCCATTGTGGCCCGCGAGTCAAAAAATTTGCCCACCCCTGCCCTAAACTCGCATACAGGCCAGGTTTGGTACCAGCGTTAATAGATGCTCACTAACGTTACACCAGTGTTTGAGCTACACGAGGGCTCTTGGCCTTTCTACATGTCTGTGGGGAGGGGGGGAGGTGGTAATGTAGTGGTTAGTGCCCTGCACTACGAACCCAGCGACCCGAGTTTGATCATAGCTAATATCAGTGGAGTATCCAGGGCTGTGTGTAAACATCACCACTGGGGACCCAAAGATAGTCGGGCGTGGTTCTTGCCACAACACTCCCCCGTGTGCCGGTCTTAATAGGTATCCCCTAACAGCACTTGCCCCAACATTCTGTCGAGGCTATATGGGGGATCTTTGTCTACAGTATGTGCGTATATGTGTATCTCTCACCTGGAGGTTCCTCCTCCACCTGTGGTTGTTCTTGCACAGCAAAATCAAATTTTCGTTTTGTGGGCTCTCTCGTGCTGTTCACACAACGCACAGACAGTTGTCAAGTTGATTTTTGTTCAACCAGGTGAGAACTCAAGAGACCAGGGCGGTCTCATTTGTAAGGGTGAGGAGCTGGGTCACCAACATGCCAAAAGCAATGACGTAAAATTACGAAGTAATGTTCCACAATACTATAAGCTGAATCGATGCATGTATGATTGCTTGTGTTGCAGTCGAAACGTCGTGAGAATTTTATTGTTTTATATTTTTATTATTTTATTGTTTCCCTTCTACGTGACTTTACCGAAAGAACCAAGAATATGAATCCCTGCAGTCACGAAGGCTTTAAATAAAAAAAATACTATGCATGTATGTTGAACTTCTTTCGCACCGTGCGTAGCCAGCGGTGCTAATCGGAGGTGCGAGAAAATATATACAGTATATAGTGCCTTACTTATTACAGACCTATCCAGACCTTATTGGACACCCCGTGCCTTTATAAATCTCAACCTTCATCCTACAAAGTCCCATCATGAGGGATGAAACACAAACAAAGACGCAAACATATGATTTGTTTGCCCGAATTTAAACGGCTGGAACCAACAACAAAAAAAACACAATCAAATAAAATAAACAAATCCTCCGTCCACAGAAGCCGATCTTGACACGGCTGGCCGTAGCCGGTCATGTGCGAGTCCACTCGGCTCCACGTCCTTCCGCACCAGCTCCATCTCGTCTCCAGCCCGTGCTGCGCCGGGTTAAGCCCCCCACCACCACAGCCCCCCACCACCACAGCCCCCCACCACCACAGCCCACCACCCCCCTCCACCACCCCCCTCCACCACAGCCCTCCACCACCCCCCTCCACCACAGCCCTCCACCACCCCCCTCCACCACAGCCCTCCACCACAGCCCTCCACCACCCCCCTCCACCACAGCCCTCCACCACCCCCCTCCACCACAGCCCTCCACCACCCCCCTCCACCACCCCCCCCTCCACCACAGCCCCTCACGACCCCCCTCCACCACCCCCCTCCACCACCCCCCTCCACCACCCCCCCCTCCACCACAGCCCCTCACGACCCCCCTCCACCACCCCCCTCCACCACAGCCCTCCACCACCCTCCTCCACCACCCTCCTCCACCACCCCCCCTCCACCACCCCCCCGCCACCACCCCCCCTCCACGAACCCTCAACGCGGCTCCGCGTTCGCCAGGCGTGGAGGAAGCGAGCGCGTGGCCGGAGAAGAGGAACGCTGCTTCCGTTCTGGGTAGCCATAGGCCAAGGTACTGCGGCTTCCATGGAAGATCACTACCACCCGTCACCGTCGCCCAAAAGTTAATTCGCCGCGGACGGCACGGACCTGTCCTTCCGCCCGCGCCCTGCTCACCGCAACTCACCTCAGAGGGCGCGTTGCGAGCCGCCTCAGCGGCTTCAGAGGCTCCATCGCAACGGGGAGAAGGCGACGTTGGGAGCCTCCGCCTCTCCTCTCGCGTCTCCTCTCGCGCTTCTCCCGCCAAAAAATTAAGCTCCTTCCCCACCCACCACGTGACGGCACCGGAATCGATTCCCAGGAAACCGTGATGAGTTTGCCGGGGGTTCGATTCCTCCGCTTGGATCGATTTGTAAATACATTTTGATTTAAAGCTTTCGTGACTGCAGTAATTCATATTCTTAGTTCTTTCTTTTATTATTTTGTTGTTTCCCTTCAACGTGACTTTACCGAAAGAACTAAGAATACGATTTGTAAATAGTTTGGATTTTTCCGTTGCAGTACCGTGCCCCTTCGAATGGACGTTGGATTTCTTAAAATTGCTTTTAAACGTCAAGAATCCAGAATTATTATTTATCCGGGAGAAATCCGTGGCGTCCGAGCAGAATCCGTTATTAAAGGACCGGGTTTCGATTTATCAACGTGTGGGTTTTTATTCACGAGGAAATAAAATCGATTCATGAAGTTCGGCTCGTATTGACTAGCTTTTGATTTCACGTTGTCCTATCAAGGAATGTGAAATATATTCAACGGAGATTTCTTGTTAAAACGCCTTAAACGTGAGCGGGGATTTCAGACGTCACGTACACGCCTTGGGACTATGATGTCATCACGCAACATTATTCGATACGTGTTACGTCACCGCAGGGGAGGGGGAATGTTAGCCATTAGAAACTACTGGACATCTGTGGGGTGAAAAAAGCCTTGTAGCTCATCGGATTCCTCCAGTTTACAGTAAATAAATAGGCTGATAAATGACGAATACCGCTAAGGGCGGGATGACGTCATCGCGCAATGGGATTCCGATTTGCGTGACGTCACGCGCGTCCCCAGCGAGAACTCGTTGTTTAGTGACGTCGCACGCCAACATGAATTAGTCGATTTTATTTAAACTAAGAAAGGAATCGATTCTCTCCCAACAGCTGCACCCCCTAACGTTTCCATTTTATTCAAAAATCAGCTCAGTAGGAATCGATTCCAAGCTCTTCGAAGCGATTCCAGCGCTGGTGCTCTTCCCTCGGGAATCGACAGTTGGTGATTACGAATCGATTCCTTTCGTGTTAGAAGTCAACTCAGCCGGACAAGGCCACCAGAAGGTTTGTGCCTTCTGCCGATTAGTTACCGCGGCTGATAATTTTCTGTCCTTGCCGATGATGTATATCATCATTATCATCGTCGTTATTATTGTTACCATCACCAACCACAGTCCACCCGCCTTGAGGCCGCCGCTCCGTGTGATGTTTCCCGACCACCAAGACCAGTTTTATTATTAACAGCGACTTCTTGAGCCCCTTGCTGATGCTTCGGATGTTGCTGATTGAGCGTTGTCTGTTGATGATTACTGTAGGACTGGTGAAGACTGCTAGACTCCCCGTGTAGTGATGATGCCGACGATGATGTTTACTGTAGGCCGAGTTTGAGAATATTGCTCCTGATGATGATGATGCTGCCGCTATTGATGTTACTATTTGAGGATGAGTAAGACTGCGATGCTGCTTCTGATTATAGTCATACAGAGTACGCAAATTACAATCACAAATATGGCTGTCACCTGGTGATGCCGGTTGTAATTACTGGCGAAACGTCGTACTCCACTTGTAAATGTTGTGGGTTTACTCTCCAACACACCGGTGTGCTGTACTAGTAACGAATTTGCACATTCTGTTTACGTGCCAACCCTTGTTAATTAGCTGTGTCGGGTGGTGGCGGGTTTAACGACACATGCGACCCAACCCAAAAACACCTCTGATGGATAATGTCTGGTCGCGAAAGCCCTCCTACGTGTTAAACTACGATTGTGTTACTGCTTCTAAAACAATGGTAATGACGATGCTGATATTTATTTCAGGATGAACGAGGAGGTGGAATCTGTGAGGCTCCGTGCTGAGCGCAGGAGAAATCGACTCCTGCAGAACCCAGAGGAGAGAATGAGGAAAATCCTTGGGCATGGAGACAAGAAGGCGAGAGACACTGGGAGACCGCAGGGTGAGATACACGGGGAGAGAGATGAGGGGTGAGAGATATACACAGGGAAATTGAATGAAATGACTGAGACATACACGGAGAGAGACGGAGACACGGAGAGACAGATCATACATGGTAAGAGAGAGAGACACGAAGAGAGAGTATGGGGGGGGGGGAGATATACACAGTTGAGTGTCACTGACTTTCTACGTCTGTGTCGATATCTGTCTTTCTCTCTGCATCTGTCTCTTTATCTCTCTTTGTCTCTCTGTTTCTGTCTCTCCATTTCTGTCTGCGTCTCTCTCCCTTTATCTCTGTCACTGTGTGTTTCTCTCTCCGTGTGCGTCTATGCGGCTCCGTCTCTCTTCTTCCCCCAGACCCTGAGAAGGAGGGGGAGGAGGGGATCAAGGGGGACGTGTCTCCACCACAGACTCAGCCAAAGATGCAGACGAAGGAGCAGAATGAGGAGAAGGGGGGGTCCCCCACCCACCCCGCCCATGCCACTGAGCATAGCCCCACCCCTCGACTCAGACTTCCACGTACGCGTGGGCCAAGCAGGGCCGAACTTGGCGAGAGGTCTCTAAGCGGTGGGCAAACCCCTCCGGTGAGTACACGCACCGTGGTTGCACCCGATTCAAGAGCCGAATGGCTCACAGGGCTATACCAATTAAATGAAACTGAAACATGCATATACACATGTACGGTATAAAATACGTGCCTGGGCGCATGCACAAATACATATTGATACGTACGAACGCACACAAAGGTGGTACTTGGCTCTAGGGCTCTCTCAAGCGGAGGCCCTTCTGACAGCAGTGGTATGAGCAAGCCATTGCAGGGCTGCACCTTCACCTCATCCCCCCGCCCCCTTTCCTTTGTCTCTCCTGCACAGAGCGGCCTCGAGAATTACTTTGCTCAGCTCGACCAAGTCCTGAGGGCGGAGGGATATGGTGGTGGTGGTGGTGGTGGAACAGAGGAGGGATTTTTCCGGCGTCGTAAAGAGGTTGGAGGTGGCGTGGAGGAGGAGGACGAGGAAGACGAGGGGGAGGTTTTCCGTCTGCTACGTTTGCTCTGCAGTGCGATGCTGGCCCTATTCGTACGGATTTTCGTCGTCCAGTACCTGGTGAGTGAGGCGTGTCTCCCCGTTTGACTCCTCGTCCAGGATTGAAATACAAATTTAGTTACGACGTTGGAGTGATATGCAGGTACTAAGTGGATTGTTGCATTGCAAGATCCTGGGAGTTGGCGACAGCTTGGGAAGGGGGAGGACTTAATTCAGCAATGGATAAATCATGGCCAATGATGATGATTGTGTGTATCTGTGTGCTGCAGTCCATATTCGCTCCGTTCCTGACTCTACAAGTCGCTCTGATGGGCATTGGAAAATTCTTCCCACAGGTACAAACATTTTCACACCAATGGTATCTTACACAAATGTAGAGGACTAGTTGCGGACATCTCGTCTCCGGGGGCGGTGACGTCACAGGAAGTGACATCACGGGAAGTGACGTTATACGCGCCTGGGGGCGGGATGATGTCATGTCCCGCAAGGGTACTTAAGGGAGAGCCCGTGACGTAAGCGGAGTCGTAACTGGAGTCTAGGGTCGGAAGAGAGTGGGACGGGGAGCCAGGGACAAGAGGGTAGGAATAGGGGATAGCAGTGCCAGGGCTGGAGGTGGCTGTGCTCCTCGGTCGGCCGTGTTGGCTGAACCCACGGCCGGCGAAGAGGGCGCAGCACAGAGCAGCCGGCTGTGACGGGAGTTAGTGGGACCTAGCCCGGGACCCCTAACCCCTGGGAAGTTGTTCACCCTTTGTGTTATCGGTTGTAACGATAATAAACTTACAGCGAAAGCCCTCTCTACACAGAGAAAGACACAGGGAGAGATGCACAATTTGATAGAGATATGGGGAGACAGACAGACACAGGTAGAGAGGAATAGAGAGGTGGGGGGGAGGGGGAGAGAGGCACAGCGAGAGAAAGAAGCAGAATATTTATTTATACTGGAGGAATCCGATAAGCTATAAAGCTCTTTCACGGATGTCCAGTAGGGCGGGTCAGAAAGTTACAACATTAAACAGTACAAACACACGACAGGAGTGCAATGTATAGGAAAGGTAAGCAAATCACCAAAAAAATTGCTTTTTATTTCACCAAGTAAAGCCCACTGAGCTACAGAGAGACCTACATATAGAGAGACACAAAGGGAGAGGTATAGGGACACACAGAAATGGAGAGAGACAACCAATGAGGACAAAATTAGTTGTAAACGTACGGAGTTCAGATAAAGGATACCCCTCCCCGTGTCTCCCTTCTCTTCCTCATGTCTCCCATCTCCCCGTGTCTCCCACACTCTCCCTTGTGTGTCCGTCCTCTCCTTCCCATATATCTCTCATCTCCATGCCTCCCTTCCGTCTTTCCCTCCACTCAGTACGAGCGGAGGGTTCCCAGATGGATGCCCACGGAGCTCACTCGCATCCTCACGGGGAACTCGAGGCAGCGAAGTGTATCCACGGGAGACTGCCCGACCAGCCCCTCCGCCACCACCCCCTCCGCCACCGCATTCCCCCCGTCGGCCGCCACCGCCCTGCGGAACCTCTGGAGCCCGTCGGCTATCGGCATCGCCGGCCAGGGCAGCTCGCTCTCGGCCCTGCTCCCTCGGCTCTTGCGCTTCTACGCGCGTCTCACGGACGCCTGCGCCGACCTTGCCGTCTATTTCTTCACAATCCTGGTTTGCCACGAGGGCATGCGGGCGCTCGGCGCGGAGATGGAGCAGGAAGAGTAGGGGTAAGGAGGGGCAGGGGTGGAGGAAAAGGAGGGTGTGAGGGAACAGGATGAGATGAAACAACGGCACGAGAGGGAGGTGGAGGGAGTTCGAGTCCATTACAACTAGGTCTGCCACAGTATTCCTCACGATGTCAGATTTCGCGATATGATTCTCACGATATCTGTTTTCCATTAGTTTGTGGTATTTATTATTGTGTTGTTTTGTGCTTTGCTGTCATTTCAGTCAAAGTTCTTCAACTGCAGTGCACACAACATCAGCCTGCCATGAGTCTTTCTATTCATTACAATCTGCAGTGCACATGCTGTCAGCTACACAATAAATAAGCAATTACAATAACTTCTAAACCTATGACATCGGTTACTCCGGAAAACTTTTTGTAAAGCACTAATTTAATTCGCGAGAGCTATTTATTTAGAACGTGGTTAATTGTGCTTTTCATTTTGTATATATTTTGTCAGGAAAGTAAAATTTTGATTTAGAATATGTTGGCCAAAGTAACCACGATGTCACGATACTTTGCATAGTGGGCGATACGATTCTCGTGGTCCTTGTATCATACGCCATCATAGTATCGCCACACCACAGAAACCCTCGTCAGAAGTAGAGAATGATAGTAGATTAGGAGGGAATGAGAAGATTACATTCGGAGAGAAGTGGAAGACTAAAAGGAGAGAATGAGAAGGCATATACTAGAGAATGAATATATTAGGAGGGAATGAGTAGATTAAAGGAGGAAATTAGGGAAGCGTTTATTAGAAGTACGGAAGTAGGGAGGGGGTGATACCTTTTTCCTTTGAGACTAAGGTAAGTTTTACTACAGCTATCCGTCTTGCATGCGACAAAAGTAAAATGGAAATTACTGAAGGTTGAACCAATGGTCTGCAACGACACGATGATAATAAAGGTCATAAAAATGAAATAACGTGCTGCCCTTTGTCGATTCACTATCATGAGATGAAACACCAACGTCATAGCGGAGAGCGTGGGGAAGTGCTCGAGGATCCATTGCCATCCTTGGATGCACAAAGGCACTGCTCACTGCTTTCCTCATGGATTCTTCTAATGACTGCTCCATCAATTTCAGTGAATGGAGAGATACATTTGAAAGCGTATGCTGTGTAACTTAGGGCAACAATTACGCCTATCCGTTCTGGCCACTGCGGAAGAGTAGGCCAAGATACCGTCTAGAGGGGCTGCATTAAAGCTCCCGTTAGTGGAGGCCCTTTCTGCCAGCAGTGGTGTGAGCAAGCGGTTGCAGCCTTATCTCCTTTCGGCCCGCAATGCAGTTCCCACGTGCTAGGGGTAAATGCAGCACCCGATTACAGCTTGCCCGTTATCACCATCTCAGCTGATTGCTGAATTTATCCATATCCTGCCTGACAATTCTAAACCAAAACACAGAACTCGCATTTAGATCAAAGTCTTAAGTAGTTCCCCTCCTGCCACAATGCCATTACGACAGCCATGACACGAACCAAAGCTATCACTGCAGAGGCAATGAACACTTTTAATATTTAACTTTTGATTTTCCCAGGTAAGGCCCACTGAGATATGTAGCTCTTTTTTAGAAGCGAGCTGGCCACAAATGATAGCTCAACGAAGTGGCTCATCAAGTGGAAATGTAAAGCGGCCGTTGTGGCGCTCTTCCGATTAGCACGCTTGGCTACGCACGGTGCGAAAGAAGTTCAACACTCTTAAAAGGGGTGACACGCGGACGACCCTAAAGGGAGGTGAACCCGCTCCCATGCTCTTGACACCAGTGGTCCTCCAGGACCTATGCTGAGTCACTATTCTATCAAACATTGCCTTGCACAACCGAGGTCTAACCCGGCCTCCCCCCCCAGAACCGTGCCTAAATGGATTAATGCCTACAAGGAGGGCCATAATCTTTAAGGGGCACCGTGGTGTCTCGAGACTTAGCATTGGCCTTTTTTTGTTGAAGGGTGGTGTCGCGTTTTATGTCACGACTTAATGGCTCAATCATGTTTTATTGCCGTGTTATTGTGACTGGGTGACCGCGGGGTGACTGGGTGATTGTTGACCTCCTGGGTGGTTGGGTGATTGGGTGAAGGGGTTACTGGTTGATCGTTAAACCCAGAATTACTGAAATGACTGGATTGGTTGTGGTGACGGCTGAATCAGGAGTGTGTGTAGAGTGGAATGTGACTCAGGCTTGTGTGAATTTGAGATGGTTAATACTTTCACCATTTTATCCATATGCCCCGTATTTCTTCAATCAATTCGGATTAATTTTGCATGGGGTTCCTGTTTTGAAAGGTTTGGTCAATTCTTTACCCACTGAAATGTGTTCCAGTGGGATGAAATCAGTTTTACTACCCTGGACAAAATACACATGACACACACACCTTCGATAAGCACGGTTGGCTAACTACGGTGCGAAATAAGTTCCATATACATACGTACACACCCATGCAGACAGATTCAAAGTCTATTTACTGGGCTGCAATGCATTGGCGAAAGAAAAGTTATTGTTGCGCAAACGTACCTGTAAAAGTCAATGTTAAGTTAACCGTGCGGGCGCGCGTGACGTGAAGAAGGGACTTTGTCCCACCAGTAATCCCACTGTCCAGTCCCCTCACCATATAAACCCTGGCGACCCATGAGTCCGGAACGAGAGATGATCGAGGACAAAGCTTCATCTCAACTTCCAAGGTCTGTTGTGCTCCTTATCACGGGAGTGCCGTGTCGCGTGCTGTCCAGGCTCCCCCACGTCTGTTCCCGTGCTGTCTGGCACGGGAACAGACGTCTGTTGTTGTTGTTGTGTTTTTCTGTTGGATGTTTTTGAGTGAGCCCGATGACATCCAAGTGTGATACAGAATTCGGCAGGATGCGAATTTTTGCGTTTTCATGTGGCTAACGTTGACACAATCTTTGACGTGCTTAAATCAAGATGATGACGACGACGTGCATAGCAGTTTTGCGTCATTTACTGCGGGATGAGAGGTCTCCTCACATCGTGCGGACTACGGGGGTTGTTTGATCACACTTCACCACACTCTCCACTGTGGTGAATATGTGCAGTGCAAACGTAGGAGCATAGAAAGTATGGTACAACAGATGTTGGCTACACTGCCCTTTGCTGTGCGCAACTTTGCATCGCTGCACAGCTTCCTTTGACAGCCTGGCGTGCATGCTGGTCACCCATCAAAGCACGATCCACTACCCAGGCTCAAACACTGCTTAGCTTACGAGACCTGAGAAGATCTGGGGCATTTTGCAGGTGATGTGGTCATGGTGATGATGATGCCACAGAGATCCACGTTTGTAAGTCGCTGAAGAAGAATACTGCAACACGTCTAGGTCGTATAGACATGCAACACCTGCCTACAAACACAAAAGCTGTAACACACCTGTGTACACGCACCTGTAACACTCCTGTTTATAAACACTGCAACGTACCTGTGCGCACGCACCTGTGTACACGCACCTGTAACACCCCTGTTCATAAACACTGCAACACACCTGTGCACGCACACTTGTGTACACGCACCTGTAACACCCCTGTTCATAAACACTGCAACACACCTGTGGGCGCACACTTGTGTACACGCACCTGTAACACCCCTGTTCATAAACACTGCAACACACCTGTGCGCACGCACCTGTGTGCGAATGCAAACACCTGCACCACACACCACATGCAAGCACACCTGCGTCTCGTTAAGGCGACCACTGCCCGCGGACCCGCGATCTCATCCCATTATTGATCCCGCTAACCCCCGAATCACCTCCTCCCCATGCTCCCTAACATTCCAGGAAGAACCCTTGGAGCCTCCAGGATGGATGTAGAGATGAAGGGGTCAGACTCGGCCCAGGAGATGCAGGGCTCCGTGCTCAGCTTCCACGACATCGGCTACGGCGTCACCTTGTCGAGTGGCCCGCCCTGGCGTCGCTCGTCCCAACGCAAGGACATCCTGGTGAACGTGAGGTGAGGCGGGCGAAGAAGGCTGCCCGGGTTTGTGTTGGGGAACGCCCGGATGGATCTCAGCGAACGGGGCAGCATTCCTGCCATCCTGACTTCTCCTGCAACGCGGTCGCCTCTGCTCCGATTTCTATCCGGTGGTTTGTTCCCCCCCTCCCCGCCCCCCTCGGATTTCGAATTGCTTCATTGTTGTTGTACCAGTTTTTATGGTATTGTTGTACCCGTTATTATGTTATTGTTGTAGCAGTTATTGTACCTGTTTTTTTTACGTAATTGCTTTTGTAATATTGGTGACCCTGGTCAGACCATCCTTGCTTCTTGAGTTCTCACCTTGTTAAACAAAACAACCTTGAACCCCTTCCGATTTAGGGGGAGGCTGCTGATTTATATATATAAAAAAGCTAAAATACATGTTTAACTAAAATGTTATAAAGCAATACGAATGGCTTAAAGCTTTCGTGACTGCAGGAATTCATATTCTTGGGTCTTTCGGTAAAATCACGTAGATAGGTTCAAAGAAAATAATCAAAAATAACAGAAAACTACGACGTTTCGATCGCAACGCAAGCGGTCGTCTTCAGGAAGACGTCGTAGTTTTGTTATTTTTTAAGTTATTTTTCTTTGAACCTATCTACGTAACTTTACCGAAAGACCCAAGAAGATCAATACGAATGGCTTTGAAAAATCAGTATGCGGCAACAGAATTAAAAACATTATCGCCTCTTCTTCCACGCGTCTGTCCCACTCATGGAGGTGTTCGTCTGTACTTGCCAACCATCTCCACGCTGCCCTGTCTCCACACTGCCCTGTCTCCACGCTCTCCCTGTCTCCACGCTCCCCTGTCTCCACACTCTCCCTGTCTCCACGCTGCCCTGTCTCCACACTCTCCCTGTCTCCACGCTCCCCTGTCTCCACACTCTCCATGTCACCACGCTGCCCTGTCTCCACGCTCCCCTGTCTCCACACTCTCCCTGTCTCCGCGCTGCCCTGTCCTGCACCATCTCTCTTTCCGCTCCTCGAGCCACCGTGTCCGATCGCCCCCCCTCCCCCACCTCTTCTTCTGCCATCCTTCCACTTGCATCACTTGCCACCTTCTGACTCGCATCATCATCTTTCTGTTGTCTCTCAACATGACCGATCATTTGACAATTATCTGCCTACCGCCTAACACTGTCCGATAATTACAATGCCTCGTCTCTAGAGGGCAGCCCGACCTGTGGGAAGGGTGAATCTTCCCCGTCGACCTGTGGGAAGGGTGAATCTTCCCCGTCGACCTGTGGGAAGGGTGAATCTTCCCCGTCGACCTGTGGGAAGGGTGAATCTTCCCCGTCGACCTGTGGGAAGGGTGAATCTTCCCCGTCGACCTGTGGGAAGGGTGAATCTTCCCCGTCGACCTGTGGGAAGGGTGAATCTTCCCCGTCGACCTGTGGGAAGGGTGAATCTTCCCCGTCGACCTGTGGGAAGGGTGAATCTTCCCCGTCGACCTGTGGGAAGGGTGAATCTTCCCCGTCGACCTGTGGGAAGGGTGAATCTTCCCCGTCGACCTGTGGGAAGGGTGAATCTTCCCCGTCGACCTGTGGGAAGGGTGAATCTTCCCCGTCGACCTGTGGGAAGGGTGAATCTTCCCCGTCGACCTGTGGGAAGGGTGAATCTTCCCCGTCGACCTGTGGGAAGGGTGAATCTTCCCCGTCGACCTGTGGGAAGGGTGAATCTTCCCCGTCGACCTGTGGGAAGGGTGAATCTTCCCCGTCGACCTGTGGGAAGGGTGAATCTTCCCCGTCGACCTGTGGGAAGGGTGAATCTTCCCCGTCGACCTGTGGGAAGGGTGAATCTTCCCCGTCGACCTGTGGGAAGGGTGAATCTTCCCCGTCGACCTGTGGGAAGGGTGAATCTTCCCCGTCGACCTGTGGGAAGGGTGAATCTTCCCCATCGACCTGTGGGAAGGGTGAATCTTCCCCGTCGACCTGTGGGAAGGGTGAATCTTCCCCGTCGACCTGTGGGAAGGGTGAATCTTCCCCGTCGACCTGTGGGAAGGGTGAATCTTCCCCGTCGACCTGTGGGAAGGGTGAATCTTCCCCGTCGACCTGTGGGAAGGGTGAATCTTTCCCGTCGACCTGTGGGAAGGGTGAATCTTCCCCGTCGACCTGTGGGAAGGGTGAATCTTCCCCGTCGACCCGCTTCCTCCGGCAACATGCAAACGTTGGACCAACGTTCCATGTTGCCTGGGTCCCTCCTTGTTTGACCTCTCCAGTGATGGTCTCACCCTTTCACTTCGTGGCCTCGAAGTAACGCGATCGGATATACCGTGTCCCGTACATACATATAGAGCGGTGTACAAAGCCACTCGGCCTGGCTTGTGAGCTCCAACTTCCCAGTGCCGGATTAAGCTAGTGTGGGGCCTGTAGCATATGTTATAAAGGGCCCCTAAATAAAATAAAAAAACACGTAAATATTAAACGGCATACATATTTAACTTGCATAGTAAAGTGATTGTATTTTTAATCTAGATTTAATTCGCTATACAGCCAGCTAATACGACAAATCGCTAACCTCAAACACCCAGTCGTTCATAAAAGTTGAAGGCGGTATCGTACTATAGTAATAGAGCAAGTGCAGAATCACTGAACCGGAATTGATAGTTTGAAAGCATTTAGCGCGGGGGCCTTCAAAGTGCGGGGCCCGTAGCATTTGCTACTTTTTCATCCGGCAGTGCCAACGCCACGTTCCGCAGACGCGATACGGCCCGGGCATCCCCGCTTCAGTCTCACACTCCACAGTAACTCCTGCAGGTTGTTGCAGTCTTGGAATCCGCCTGTTAACTTTTTGGTTAATTTCCTTGAGTGTTGGCAGTTTACACAGATTTAGATTATTGTTGTATTTTTTTTGTAAGCAATAGAAATGGACGAAATTAGGTACTCATGGAAATAATGGGGTTTTGTGAACGATATGGGACTCCAATTAACCCGATATTTCAAAGAGAGTGTGTATGTGTACGCACGGGCTAGAGAAGAGATGGACTGATGTGGTACAGAAGGATGTGGAGCTGATTGGCCTTGCCCACGACTGATACCCGCAGTGTCACGATCGGCCTCTGTGGAGGAGGCTCATGAAGGACACCGCTGGGTAGCTGGAGGCAGTCGCCCTCCAGCAGAGCAAGCGACGCTCACAACAACGAGCGGAGCGCCGGGCGGATAAAACGCAGAAAGTTGGCACAGTGCGGAGCACAGGTGATGTGCATCTGCCAGTCATCTCGGTCAGTCATCCCATGGCACCTGGGTTTGTTCCGAGACCTTCTGGCAGTGGGCCCTTCGACACTTCACGTGGCCTCAAAGTGCACATAGCCTGGCACAACCGCCGTGTTGAAGTCACCGCCACTTAGTGGCGAACGGCGGTTGTTGTTGTTGTTGTACGTACTCTCGAAACATGTCAACGTTGGGCCAATGTTGACACGTGGTTTGAGGCTTTGGATCAACTTTGACCCGACGTTGTTTGTCTGCTGGGAACGTGCACGATTATTTTAAGGAAATATTAACACGGACCAAAGGGTTCCTTTCATCCGTGTGTTCACATTAGCACAGGCCCAAGTGTTAGAGTTACAGAGCAACAGTTACAAGGTTACTCCAGAGCCTTAACTGTTACCAGGGCCGTATTATCCAATAGGCCACATTAGGCACTGTGCCTTGTGACCAAGTGCAACCAATATATCTTGTTGAATAAATGTATTTATATAGCAAGGATAGGTGAGAGAAATTAACACCTTTTCATTGCAAAAATCGTAATAACTTATTTAAATGCTGTCTTTCACGCAATCTCATTCTCAAGAGAGACAGAGAGTGTCGCAAGGGAAGACAAAGGCGGCGTTGTTGTCCTATGGTTGATCGGAGACAGTTTTTGTTCTCAGCTTCAGCAAGTGACAGCGGCGGTAGTCGTGATATGGGGCAGCAGCAGCAGCACCAACTGCAGAGAGTTATCGCTGAAGTCCTACGGATGCCTGTCAACCCCTTATCAGTGCCTACCTTATTACAGACCAATTCAAACCTTATTGGTCACCCCGTGCCCACTTATAAATCTCCACGTTCATCCTACAAAGTCCCACCACTATTGGAGAAACAGGCACATTCCCCCCCCCCCCATACCCCCCGTCTTGAAACGGCTGTACGCCGTATTGGACCTATAAACTCAATTTCCCAGTACAAGAATACGGGTAAACCGTATGCGTTGACAGATATGCTGCTAAACACGACACTATACACGACTCTATACACTACTACAAGCCTGTCAACCCCTTATCAGTGTCTACCTTATTACAGACCAATTCAGACCTTATTGGTCACCCCGTGCCCCTTATACATCTCAACGTTCATCCTACAAAGTCCCATCACAAGGGAGAAACACAGACAACATGTTTTTTCCCCGTATTGAAACGGCTGTACACAATATGGACATGAAAACGTAATTTTCCTGCACAAGAATACAGGGTTAAACCGTGTGGGTTGATAGCGATGCCTACAATTGCTACCGTGCATATTTTATTTCGTGACAATTTGTAGAGTTAACCTTCGCCGAAGTGTGCTTAAGTCAGACCATCTCGACTTCTACGAAACGGTGAAGAGAAAAAAAATATACAGCGGCTTTGTAGTAAATGAGCACCCAGATCTTTAATAATTAACAGTGAAGGCTGGAGGCCCGACCCGCACCCTCCCCTCGGCCCAGCCCAGGGCACTCGGCAGGCTATGTTATCCAAAGGTACCCTTCTGGCCACACGAGTTAAATGAAGTCTCGATGATCCGCCCTAATGACGAGGATGGCCACGGATAATTCAAAATCGCGGATAATCCAAAACTGTAAAGTTAAGGTAATGGAGTTGCTCAGTGATAACACTGACTGTGTTGAACATTCACACAGTACACTGCTTATACGACCAAGTTATTCCTTGAACAATACATAGACTTTGGTCTCCACGGGCTCTCACCTGGTCAAAATAAAGGTTCTGTTTGTCTGTGTGTCTGCGTGCGTTTCCCAACAGTGGCCTCATGAGGCCAGGAATGAATGCCATCTTGGGACCGACCGGCAGTGGAAAATCTTCGTGAGTGAAACTGCGAACTCTCCGTTACTTTGCGCTCATCTCCTTCGTAAGTAGAAAATTAAAGCCATCGCCACAGGAGGCTGGTCGTGGCCACATGACCCAAACTATGGACCATATAACTGAACTGTAGTCTGTGCTCCTTTGAATGCATTTAGCTCCTGGACAAATTGCTATGCGCAAAAATATAATTAATACAAAAAGGCACCTTCAAGGGTGTCCAGGTGATTAACCTATTAAGATCCTGCAGTAATGTAGACCCTGGGAGCAATATTTCGTCAGTCCAATGGTGGATGAGGGCCTCGCCACACCACCAGGATAATGGGAGTTATGCCAAACTTCACCGATCGTGCCCACGCTGGTGACTGCGGGGTTGTGAAGGCGGGGTGCATAGATGGAGCAGAGTACAGAAGCACAATGGATTTTGCAGAACAGCCCTCTGCTGCTGTGGATGCTGTCATCCACATTGCTGATGGGCGCCACGGTCGTGAGATGGTAACTCCCTCGCCTGGTATGGAGGAGGTCGTGGGTTGCATCTCGACCTTGACGCCTGTTTATTTGGAGTTTGCGTGTCTCTCTCCTCGTGGTCGCGTGGATTTTTTCTCCAGGTCCTCCGGGTTTTCCCTCCACATTTAGAAACACGCGTTTAGATTATTTGGCTGTGATACATTTCTACATGATGAACCACTTCGTTGAGCTATCATTTGTCATAGCCAGGTCGCTTGTGAAAAATATCTTTATAGCTCAGTGGACCTTACCTGGTAAAAATAAAGCCTAGTTTAGTTTTTTTGTTTGATTCTATAGATGTATGGACGTTAAGCTTCTATTACACCGTAGCCAACCGTGCTAATCGGAGGTGCGATTGCTGATGCCACTGCTCCCCGCTGCTGCTGCTGCTGCTGGAGACGCTGCCGATGTCGCCCCTGCCGCGATAGATGCCGCCGTAGCTTCCACCTGTGTAATGACAAAGTAATAAGAAGAGCCACTCTTATTTAAAGACTTCCACAATAAGGAACCCTACTAAAGACTTACACAATAAGGGACCCTAGGCTTCGTTCTTGTCTTCCCGCTTGTATCGTCCTCCAAGCGTCCCCACTCCTCGTGCTCTCCCCGTATATCTCCCTCGGCCCCCTTTCTCGGACCTTCTCGTTCTTGTCTTTACCTTTAGCCAATCTGTGTCCTTTCCCTTTAACGGATCCTTTCCGTTAAAGGGAACGGATCCTTTCCGTTTGCCCGTTCAACCCCTTATTCTGCAATCCCTTTAAAAGTCTGCCTCCCGACCAATCACCGTGGAGGACTCTTGCTTCCAATTGGAGACCGTTTGTTTATTTTTAAATGGCCTTTAGGCTGCATATGGCTTGGGGTCATTTATCGGTCATTACGCTTGTATGGCCTCGCTGTTCTCTGCGTGCTCAGGCTGCTCGATGTGCTGGCCGATCGGAAAGACCCCTCGGGGCTCACGGGCGAGGTGCTGCTCAACGGTGACCCCCTGCCCCCCGACTTCAAGTTCATATCGGGATACGTGGTGCAGGTGAGGGAGATCCCCTACATCAGGGGGTGGTCAACCTGTAACAGACCAAGAGCCATAGAGTACACATGAGTGTTGCAAAGAGCCACGTGTACATAGATATGTGTATATCCATAATAGAGTGTTTTTTGGGGTTAGATTGCACGAATATAAATGGGTTGTTAAGCCCGCCACCAACCGACACGGCCAATTAGTAAGGTTTGTCACGTAAACAGAACATGCCAATTCGCGACGCGCGAACCGCTACACTATCGCTCCCCACACCTACCCACACCCCATACCTCCGATTAGCACGGTTGGCTACGTATGGTGCGGAAGAAGTTCAACATACATACATACATAATTACATACACACACTTTTATACATAAACACAAAACCGCAGAAATAAACCACTGCTGCTGCTGCCCCTATTACTGAATGCCACTCCTGTTGCTGCTGCCCGGTGCCGCAGGACGATGTGGTTATGGGCAGCCTCACCGTGAGAGAGAATTTCCAATTCTCGGCCGCGCTGCGTCTCCCGACATCTGTGAGCCACACGGAGAAGGAGCAGCGCGTGGAGCGAATCATCTCGGAGTTGGGACTCACCAAGGTGGCCGACTCCAAGGTCTGTGTCACCCACGGAGATCCGCCACAATGTCGACCACGTGTTGCCCGAGGTGCCAACCGCAATGTCTACCGCACCGCCGAGACGATGCTCGCGATGGGCGCGGTGTCATCCAACTCGTCAACCCACGTTTCCAATCCCAGTGTCAACCTTGCATCACCAACGGTCTCACCGTTGTGTCACCCACGTGCCACCCACGTGTCACCCGGGGTCCCACCCACGTGCCACCCACGTGTCACCACGCGCGTCAGCCATGCGTAACACACGCACGTTACCGGCTGGTCTCAGCCAGCTGTCACGTTGTCGCCCACGTTGTCACCCATGACATCGCGACGTTGCACGGGATGGCGCAACGTCACCCGTGTGCGTCACCCGCTGCTGTCACCCGCTGCTGTCACCCCATTTTGTCCATCCTCCCCGCGCCCCCCACTGGCCGTCAGGTGGGCACGGAGCTGGTGCGGGGCGTGTCGGGCGGGGAGCGCAAGCGAACGAACATCGGCATGGAGCTCATCACGGATCCCTCGGTGCTCTTCCTGGATGAGCCAACCACGGGGCTCGACTCCAGCACCGCCAGCGCCGTTCTGCTGCTGCTGCGCCGGTGAGATGCCATGCCACACCGGGGGTTGCCTCCACGAGGATAGCTGTTGTCGGGCGCGGGTCCGGGTGTGTCCCACGTCGAGTCCGGGTGTCTCGGCCTCGCTTTGCGCTGCGTTGCACCACTATCCGAGTAGTTAACCTGGCATTCAAGAAACCTTCAGAGCCAGGGTGAACATTCGCCTCCAACGTATTTAATGCATGAAACGAGGTAAAACTGATGGGAAAACACAACACACAATACAGCATCTGTTAATACTTCCAATATCAATACAATGAATGAACATTGCAGCATCATAACATTGTCTTAGATAACATGCATCTCAACAATAGGTCCTGGATGGACCAGGCACCTACATTAGCACTGAATAGCGATACAACAAGAGAATAAGCTACTGTGTTAAATAAGGTCACTTTGTGTAATCACCATACTGTAGCCTAAATGTACAGCGCTGCACATAACACTGAACTGTGGATGAGATGCTTCTTCATCCTTTCTCTCAAGAACGCATTAAAGTGAAATGGGCACAAGTCTGGCTGAACTCATCCAACTACAAATAACATTCACAATCTTGACTTAAAGCTTTCGTGACTGCAGGAATTGATATTCTTTAGCTATTTCGGTAAAGTCACGTAGATAGGTTCAAAGAAAAAAATGTGCTTTTTGTTATGTTCTTTGAACGTATCTACGTGACTTTACGGAAAGACCCAAAGTATATAACATTCACAATAATGCAAGTGGCAGGCTTCGTTGTTAACTAGGCCCCATATTCATCATAACAATTTAACAGCATTATAACAGCAATCCTAACATTATAACAGCATTCTCAGTATTATAAGAACATAAACAAACTTGCAGACAATGCTTCTTAAGGTCCCGCAATGAACAGATGCACCCGTCTTCACTGAGATGCTAATTGTGCCTCCATTTTGTACGCTATGGAATGGCTGACACCCCTGCCTGGCCTCGTGACTTAAAGACCCTTAACTCGTAATTTTCTGGTCACGTGACCAAACTCAACACCGTTATATCAGCAAGTTCCTGTGTAAACATACCCCCATATCTGCCATGGGACAGAATACCCAGTGTTGGAGGAGAGTCTGGGTGTACACATGTGGAGTCCGGGTGTTGTCGGGGAGAGTCGGAGTGTACGCATGTGGAGTCTGGGTGTTGTCGGAGAGAGTCTGGGTGTACACATGGGTAGTCCGGGTGTTGTTGGGGAGAGTCTGGGTGTACACATGTGGAGTCTGGGTGTTGTCGGGGAGAGTCTGAGTGTAAACGTGGAATCCGGGTGTTGTTGGGGAGAATCCGGGTGTGCACATGTGGAGTCCGGGTGTTGTCGGGGAGAGTCTGGGTGTACACATGTGGAGTCCGGGTGTTGTTGGGGAGAGCCCGAGTGTACGCATGTGGAATACGTGTGTTGCCGGGGAGAGTCTGGGTGTACACATGTGTAGTCCGGGTGCTGCCGGGGAGAGTCTATGTGTACACATGTAGAGTCTGGGTGATTGTCCAGGAGAGTCCGGGTGTATGCATGGGTAGGCCGGGTGTTGCCGGGGAGAGTCTAAGTATACACATGTGGAGTCCGGGTGTTGTTGGGCGGAGTTAGGGAGTCCGGGTGTTGTCCTCTTGTCCGCTCGGCCGCCCGCCCTGCGAGTTGCACTCTCTCGCTCGCCGTGACTCGACTCTGGCCTGCAGGCTCTCCCGCCGCGGCCGCACCATCATCTTCTCCATCCACCAGCCGCGCTACTCCATCTTCCGCCTGTTTGACAGCCTCACGCTGCTCGTGAGCGGCCACACGGTGTACCACGGCCCCTCGTCGCAGGCCATTATTTACTTCAAGTCCATCGGTGGGTGGGTGGGCGGTTGGGTGGGTGGGCGGGTGGGTGGTTGGGTGGGTAGATGGGTTTTTGGGTAGGTGGTTTGGTGGGTGGGCCACAATTGTTGTAGACATCTGGAAATGGAGGGTTGATGATCATGGCTTTTGTAATGGCTGTGATGATGACCGTAATAATGTCAACAATAACATGACAATTATGAGTGATGATGATAATAATGATGATCAAGATGTTGATGCCTTTGATGACGATGAGAATATTGATGGTGATAATTATCATGATGATGATAAGACGATGATGATGATGATGATGATGTGAGTCAGGCTACGAGTGTGAGCCGTTCAACAACCCGGCCGACTTCTTCCTGGACGTTCTCAACGGAGACTCCACGGCAGTGATGGCAACCGCAGACACGGCCGTCGAGACCGGTCGGTCACATCGCCCACATCGCCATATCTCCACATCACCCACGTAGCCCAAATTACCCACATCGTCCACATCAGCCACGTCGCCCACATCACCCACATCGTCGCATCGACACAATGCCCACATCCGCCACGTCGCCCACATCAGCCACGTCACCCACATCGTCATATCAACACATTACCCACATCACCCACATCATCACAACAACACATCACCCATGTCGCCCACATCGTCACATTAACACGTCGCCCACATCAACACATCGTCACGTCGCCCACAGTGGGGCCTTACCTGATCAAGTAAAACAAAAAAAGGTCGAGCGACATCGCCGTAACCGCTCACCCAGGAGACGCGGAGGCGGGCGCCGGCTCCGTGTGCCAGCGCCTCGCCGAGAGCTACGCGGCGTCGTTCTTCTGCCGGGACGCGGAGTCCGCCCTGCGCGCCATCGAGCTCCGGGGCTCGGAGTCGCACGGCGGAGACGGAGACGGCAAGAAGAGGAAGGGGAGGGTGGGGCGAGCCCTGGCGAGGGACAAGTGTGCCACCTCGTTCCTGCACCAGTTCGCGTGGCTCAGCAAGCGCAACGTGAAGAACCTCATCGGAAACCCGCAGGCCTCGCTGGCGCAGGTGACGTCGCGTAGGCGGTTTGGGGCAGGGACGTGCGGTCAGGGGAGGCAGGGGAGGCAGAGCCTCAGGTGTCATACTCCAATGAAAAGAGCTGTTACGAAAAGTAAAAAAAAAAGAGAATAATCAAATGAAATTAATATTAAGATTTTTCCACTGATCTGTGTTATAAATGTCATTTCTGTACGATTCCAATCATTTTTATCGTCAAAATCGCCAAATTTGCGGAGCTCCGCTGCAAATGCAGGAAGAGACGAGAGGTGAGGCAGCAACGAGCTCAGCCTCCCCTCTGATTGCGCAACCCCTCAGTAATTGTTACTATCTCAGTATGTCACCAATGTAATGTTTGTAGACCCCTTAATTTCATGTCCTCGCCTTCCATACTCCAGGTAACTTATTTCACGTATGTGTATAAAGATATTTAGGCTCGCTGGTCTCGTCATGAAACTGCAATGAAAAAGCACCAGGGGAGGCAGCTATCACATCTGCCTCACTGAGGGGGACGTGTCTAACACGCCCCCTCAGTGAGGCCACGCCCCCTCCGTGAGGCCACGCCCCCTTCGTGTGTGAATCTGGCTCTGACAATAGCTAGTGCCTCCCCAGCCATTGACCTCACGGCACATCACTGGTTTGGAGGGGCATCGGGGGGGGGGCACCCTTACTCAGTGCCCAGCCTCAGCCGCAACGGTGCCGAACGCCACTCAGCAGAATGATGTTGGCACGCCACATCCGTCTCGCCTCTTGTCCTTCCTTGGGAGACTGGGCTGGTGTGTGGGGCGTGGTGCGTGGGGTGTGATGGGGTGTGGTGGTGCGTGGGGGGTGGTGTGTGGGGTGTGATGGGGTGTGGTGGTGCGTGGGGGGTGGTGCGCGTGGTGTTGGTAACCTGCATATGTAGGAATATAGAGTAAAATAAAATTCCTATTAATAATAGGATTTTTCCTCTTTTTTCTGGCAACAAAACTGAAACCTTTTTACAAGGATTAATGTCTGCATTAACCACAATGCATATATTATCATAGTACAAACAACATACTATGATAATATATGCATTGTCCCTTGGTGTGGACCAATCAGTTTCAAGGACAATGCATATATTATCATAGTATGTTTTTTGTTTGCATTTTGGCTGCAGGTATTGTGATTAATGCCGACATGAATCCTCGTAAAAAGGTTTCAGTTTTGTTGCCAGAAAAAAGGTGAAAAACCTGTTTATTACATTTTGGTACTGGCAAAGAAGGTCTAATGAAAATTCCTATTTTTCCGACTTCCTTGACCTTGTCCCAAAGATCGCGAAACGCCGTTCCTAGAGAATTGTTCTCCAACTCACTGGCGCGGGCTGCAGCGGTAATAATCGGCGCGCTTGACGCTCGCCCGCCACGCGACAGCCTGGCGGTGGAGGGTATGACGACACACATTTGGCCAGATAATTACGTCACCTAATAACCCTCCCACCCCCCCCCCCAAATACAATTATGCGACAATAATATAGGGCTAGGATTATCATGGATAGGCATGCCTTGTAGCTCTCGCGGGCAGTGCCGTACGTCGATAAATCCCCGCTCCAAGGCATCCCGGCAGCATTGCGGAGCACGCCGAGTGAGACCTCAAATCCCCGTGGGGTCGCCGCGTCGAGTGGCCTCGCCGTGAGCTCCGCGCCGCTCACGCGGCGCTCTCCGCACGCTGCCGCCGTTCCGCTGGCGACGCCGCAGGTCGTGGTGACGTTGGTGCTGGGGCTCGTGGTGGGAGCGCTCTTCTTCGACGTGAAGCAGGACAACGCGGGCATCCAGAACCGGTGAGGGCCGTCCAGCGGGCCGGCGGCAATTGCCACGTTGCCACACGGCCGGGCGGTCAAGTCTGCCCATCGGACGAGCGAACGCCGTTGTTGATAAACCACAGGGCGATGGGGGGCCGAGACGATTCCCCGACCAGGAATTGAACTCGTGACCTGTCATAATGCCCCCCGAGTCTCCATGCCCTGAAGTGGCAATGCCAGCCTTGCCCTCTGTCTAAATGTCCCACCTATCCCAATGCCCCCATGTCTCAATTCCCACATCTCTCAATGCAACGTATCTCAATGCCCCATACTGCCGTGTCTCAATGCCCCATACTGCCGTGTCTGAATGCCCCATACTGCCGTGTCTCAATGCCCCATACTGGTGTGTCTCAATGCCCCATACTGCCGTGTCTCAATGCCCCGTACTGCCGTGTCTCAATGCCCCGTACTGCCGTGTCTCAATGCCCCATACTGCCGTGTCTCAATGCCCCATACTGCCGTGTCTCAATGCCCCATACTGCCGTGTCTCAATGCCCCATGCTGCCGTGTCTCAATGCCCCATACTGCCGTGTCTCAATGCCCCATACTGCCGTGTCTCAATGCCCCATACTGCCGTGTCTCAATGCCCCATACTGCCGTGTCTCAATTCCCCATACTGCCGTGTCTCAATGCCCCATACTGCCGTGTCTCAATGCCCCATACTGCCGTGTCTCAATGCCTTCCTCCCCACCCCGTGTCTCTCAGGATGGGCTCGCTGTTCTTCATGATCACGAACCAGATGTTCGGGAGTCTCTCGGCCATCGAGCTGTTCGTCCGAGAGCACAAGATCTTCATGTGAGTCAGGGGCACACGGACACACGAGGGTGGGGGGGGGGGGGGGGTGAGCGCGGTATGGTGGTGGCACTCACACTGATAATGCTGATGCCGATGATGCTGATGCCGATGATGCTGATGCCGATGATACTGATGACGCTGATGCCGATGATACTGATGATGCTGATGATGCCGATGCTGATGATGCTGCTGGTGCCGATTATGCTGATGCCTATGATACTGATGATGCTGATGATACCGATGCTGATGATGCTGCTGGTGCCGATTATGCTGATTATGATGCTGATTATGATGCTGATGATGTCGATGCTGATGATGCTGGTGATGATGATGCTGATGAGAATGCCGCCGACGATGACGACGACGACGATGCCCTGTGCCCAGCCACGAGTACGTGAGCGGGTACTACCACGTGTCCGCGTACTTCTTCTCCAAGATTCTCTCCGACCTCATCCCCATGCGCACGATCCCCGGCATCATCTTCTCCTGCGTCACCTTCTGGATGATCGGTAGGGCTCCCTCGCTCCTTCACTCGTCCGCTCGTTCGCTCGCTCACTCGCTCGTTCAAACAAGTCTTTTCGCTTCTACACCCGGTCACGTATGTGTGTCGTGATGAAAAAAGAATGGGCTTTCCGGCAATTATGTGGCCGATTATTTTTTCCAGAATTTTTATACCGGCAAAAAAACGGTCTTGTAGATAGGGGCCGTCCATAAGTGACGTCATGCACCTGGGGGGGGGGGGTCAGACATTTGTGACGATGTGTGACGATGTGTGACGAGGGGGGGTTTGAGAAATGTGACGTCACATAAAAATGCGCAACTTTAAATAAATATAGACAACACGTTCTACTTAATTCTATATACTTTTTAATAAATGTTTTCTCCTACAACATCAGAGTGCAGCGGCACATTAAATACGCACTAAAATGGCAATAGTTTAAAGCGATTTGAAGCATGTTTTATTTTGGGGGGGGGGGCAGAGTTTTGTGACGTCATATTTGAGGGGGGGGTCTGTCTTTTTGTGACGTCGTGTGACGATGGGGGGGGGGGTCAAAAATCGTTCAAAATCGCGTGACGTCATTTATGGACGGCCCCATATGTGTGACATGTATGAATATGTGCGATCCAGCCTTCTGTGACCAGGTCACGCACTTGCCACGTGCTTGACCAGGTCACGTGTGCGTCACGTATGACCGTGTCGCGTGTTCCGCGTCCCGGGGTTCCAGGAGGAACAAAAGTTGATGACTGCGCGTGTCACGTGCGTGTCCCGAGTGAGTCACGCACGTGTCACGCGTGAGTCACGTGCGTGTCACGTGCGCGTCACGAGTGAGTCACGTGCGCGTCACGAGTGAGTCACGCACGTGTCACGAGTGAGTCACGTGCGTGTCACGAGTGAGTCACGTGCGTGTCACGCTTGTGTCTCGTGCGCCAGGGCTCCAGGCGCGAGTGGACAAGTTCTTCATCCACATGCTCACGGTGGTGATGACCGCATACGGCGCCGTGAGCCTGGCCCTCGCCGTGAGCGCTGGCACCAGCGTTGTTGCCGTTGCCAACGTCTTCATCACCGTCTGCTTCATCTTCATGATTGTACGCCCCGCTCGCTCGCTCGCTCATTTACCCGCTTAATTACTCACTCACACACCTGCACACTCAATCACTTACCCACCCGCTCATTCACTAACTAACCCGTTTACCCACTTAGCCACCCGCTCACTCACTCACTAACCCGTTTACCCACTTACCCACTCACTCACTAACCTGTTTACCCACTTACCCACCCGCTCACTCACTCACTAACCTGTTTACCCACTTACCCACTCACTCACTCACTAATCTGTTTACCCACTTACCCACTCACTAACCTGTTTACCCACTTACCCACCCGCTCACTCACTAACCCGTTTGCTCACTCACCCACCCGCTCATTTACTCACTAACCTGTTAACCCACTCATCCACCAGCTCACTCACAAACCCGTTTACCCACTTACCCATCCGTTTACTAACCTGTTTACCCAATGACCCACCCGTTCACTGACTAACTTGCTTACCCACACACCCACCCACCCACTCACCCACCCGCCCACTCACTCACTAACCCGTTTATCCACCCGCTCACTCACTTACTCATTAACCCGTTTACCCACTTGCCCACCCAGTCGCTCACTCACTTGCCTGATTGCCCACTCACCCACCCGCTCATTGACTCACTAACCTGTTAACCCACTCACCCACCAGCTCACTAACTAACCCGTTTACCCACTTACCCACCCATTTACTAACCTGATTACCCACACACCCACCCGATCACTGATTAACCTGATTACCCACACACCCACCCGATCACTGAATAACCTGATTACCCACACACCCACCCGATCACTGATTAACCTGATTACCGACACACCCACCCGATCACTGATTAACCTGATTACCCACACACCCACCCGATCACTCACTTTTCCAACCAAAATGGTATTCTCAATTTGACATACGACAGCACTCTTATTTAACGATCACAAAACGCTACCACGGAGACCTTGCTACCTTACATATTCGTGATCTAGAGATAAAATTCGTCAAGCAAATATATGTTAGCATTTGTTACCCAGGGTGGGTACGAATGGGAAATGTTTTGGGTCACTGGCTCAAGGTCTAACGCCTGACACCGCACGTTCACGATCCTTGCTCCGTGCGTCCCCGCAGCTTTTCTCCGGGTTCCTGGTGAACCTGCCCAGCGTCATGGCGTGGCTGAGCTGGCTGCAGTATCTGAGCATCCCTGGCTACGGATTCACGGTGAGTGTGGCACCAGGCGGTGGCACCGGCGATCAGTCGCGCTCGCGAACCTCAGGAGTTAGCGACTGAACCGCTCCGTGTTCCGTCAACTTTACTTCTGTTGATTCCAAACACGTTCTACAGCGTGTACACTAAACAGGGAAGGGCTTTAAAGAGTTGTATAATCCCCTATCGATGTAGATGCCACTGGTTCTTTATGTTCTGCAGTTGTAGATGCCACTGGTTCATGTTCTGCAGATTAGATGTCACCGGTGCCATCTATTGCGCAGTGGTTGAACTAGGAATACGATTATTTGTATCTCTGAAAGTTCGTAAGTCGAACGTTCGTAAGTAGAGGAGTCCCTGTATTCCAAATCCTAACATCTGCAACAGTGCCACGGACCACTAAACAGCGGCCGTGCGGGATAGTGTCGCCACCTGTCAACGGTTTGACCCGAACGATCGGGGAATTTGGCATCCGTTCTTTGGGTGGCAGCAATGGATTCACACCGAGATGCGTTGACCGGGACCAGCGTTGTGTGGAACTTCGTTACAGAACAACCGACGTGTATGGCGGACTGAGAAATATGGGCTGGTAAAAGGTGGCAACGTAGCCGTCCGCGTTCGCCGTTGTAACTTTGCCGACCCGCCCACACGGGACACCTGCGAGCAAGAGCTTCATAGCTCTTCGGATTCCTCCTTCCAGTCCAAGTAAACATTGCGAGCCGGTTGCGTGACAGCTCGAGTGTGCTGCGATACTGCTGGACTTTGCTCGAATGTGTCTCCGTGATCACTGAAGTCGACCCAGGTCTACCCTCGAGAGCGAGACTGCGCTGGTACGGTCACGCAAAAGAAGCGCGACCTTGACCGCTGTCCCCCACGCGATGCGATAGGCAAGGTCACGGCGGCGCCACGATCATCGTGAGGTCAGCTGCCCACGACAGCCGGCGTCACCCCCCCTCCTCTCATTGTCAGGGCCTCCTCATTAACGAGTTCACGGGACTCGAGTTCCTGTGCCGGGGCGGAGAGAACGCCACGGAGCCCGAGCAATGCCCACCAAACTCCAGCGTCCCGCTCGGCCCCGTGTGAGTAACCCAGCAGCAGAGAGAGAGCATGACCGCGACGCCAACAGCAGCTGCCGAGACGACGACGGGAGACAGACGAGCCCTCGCCCCCCTAACAAGCCCCGCCCATCACCTCCCGTCCAGCGGCACGCGTCGGGAACAGATGCGAGGCATTTTATCACGACCGTGTTCACGTTACGCGATTGGCCATCGAAACCGATAAATCGGCAGAGTCATCGACGGGTTCAATGTGCGGCGAGCTTCTTCCGCGCCGTACGAGAGCCCAGCTCTCACGAACGTGCCCATTAGTTACCCCGCAGAGCGCGGCGCGACAAAATCCATCGTTGTACTGTAGCGTCTGTGCCCCCCCCACCTCCAAAAAAATCCGCACTGACCAGCCTGGTGAAGTATGGTCAAATAATCGCCACGACCCGCACGGTGACCATCCGACAAGGTCGGAGCCACTGGGGGATGAGCGGTGGTCGCGATAGGGGCGGCAGCGTTGGTGGTGTCGTTGACAGTGATGGCGGTAGGAGTGGTGGTAGCGGTAGTGGTGGTGATGGTGTTTGCGGTGGGCATTGAGAGCCGTATGGGTGTTGGTGGTAGGGCCAGAGGCATTGGCAACGTTGGTGTTGATGGCATTAGTGGTAGTGGTGGTGGGGGTGGTGGTGGAAGCAGCAGTGGTAGCTGTCGTGGTGTGGTTCATGACGACGGCGGTTGACGGTGGTGACGGCGGTGCGCTGTGACCCCCGTGGTGACCTCATGTAGGTGCACGGGGGCGGAGCAACTGTGCCGCCTGGGCATCACGACGGACTCGTGGAGCCTCTGGAAGAACCACGTGGCGCTGGGCAGCATGACCCTCATCCTGCTCACCATCGCCTACCTCCGCCTGCGCTTTGTGCGCAAGTACACGTGATCGCCCGCTCACCCGCCCGCTCACCCGTGCACTCACCAACCCGCTCACCCGTCTACTCACCCATCTACTCACCGACCCGCTCACCCGTCTACTCACCCGTCTACTCACCCATCTACTCACCGACCCGCTCACCCGTCTACTCACCCATCTACTCACCGACCCGCTCACCCGTCTACTCACCCATCTACTCACCGACCCGCTCACCCGTCTACTCACCTGCCCACTCACCAGCCTACTCACCCATAGACTCACCCGTCTACTCACCTGCCCACTCACCAGCCTACTCACCCATAGACTCACCCGTCTACTCACCCGCCCACTCACCGGTCTACTCACCAACCCGCTCACCCGTCTACTCACCCGCCCACTCACCCGTCTACTCACCCGCCCACTCACCCGTCTACTCACCCGCCCACTCACCCGTCTACTCACCCGCCCACTCACCGGTCTACTCACCCGCCCACTCACCCGCCCACTCACCTGTCAACTTCCTCAACCCGCTCACCCAACGGTCCACATGCCACGGAGAAGCACGGCGTTTGTACCAAATGATAAACGCCATAATTGCGAGTACGTGCGTATGTACCGTGTGTGTGTGTATATATACGGGAGAGCGAGCAGTGTACGCAATGTATCTCTCACGAGATCGATGTTCTTTTTTTTGTTCGCATGAACGCTGCGTTTGTTGTTTTCCGATGAGCTCGAAGCGCGATGGGCCTTGCTTCGAGCCGTCGCCGCTCGCGTTTGACGCGCCACGCTCCCTTCCCGGCAGCGAATCCCCTCACATCCCCCGGGGGGAGGAGACCGCCAGCCTCCCGTCCCCCGGGTGACGGAGCGATCCGAAAAAACGTCAGATCGAATC
Organism: Petromyzon marinus; assembly: GCF_048934315.1. NCBI lineage: Eukaryota > Metazoa > Chordata > Hyperoartia > Petromyzontiformes > Petromyzontidae > Petromyzon > Petromyzon marinus. Next base: position 3,401,109 of record NC_133707.1, read on the forward strand.
GAATCTCGGGCCACGTTTGGCATCGGCGCCGTTTCCGCGGCGCAAAAGGGGGGCGATCGCGAAGGTGCCGCGTTTCGCACGGGAGCAGGGGCGCCGCGGTGACTAGGAGACGTTAACGACCTCGCCCGGTGCGCAGGAGGTCGCGAGTTTAAACCCAACCCTGACGCCTGCTGCTGTATATTTGGAGTTTGCACGTTCTCCCCGTGGTCACGTGGATTTATCGGCGTGCTCCTCTGGTTTTTCACTCCACGTTTAGAGTCAACGTCACGCGTTTAAAGTAATGGGCTCCTATCAATGTCCGCGTGATAAGCCACTTCGTTGGGCTATCATTTGTGATGGCCAGGTCGCTTCTGAATAAGAGCTATGCAGGTCTGTGGGCTTTAAGTGGTAAAAATAAAAAATAGTTAAATAGTTAATAGAGCCTGCAAGTTGAGTAACTTACCAACGTTGGACCAGGCTGCCGGCACGCATGGACGACTGATCTTTAACAACTGCCTTGGTCAATACACGCCACGCGTATTCAACATTGTGGGTGATGATGCTGTGTGTGATGCTGCTGCGTGCGACGACGATGATGATGACGATGAGGACGATGATGACGACGATGATGACGACACACCACAGTGTTAACCAGGGTGGCCGCCACTGGTCTCGAACCGCAAGCCTCCGCAACGGGCGGCGAGCGCGCCATCGCCCGGCCACGTCACTTCAAAGACCGTCAACGAGACGACAATTGGTGAATCCCCACCATTTAATCGCAAACGGCGCAAGCGGAGAGCAAAGCAAAACATTTACGCCCCCCCGCAAGCCACGCGGGGCCAACTATTTTTAAAACAAAATGTATAATCTTCAATAAAAAAAAAATCGATTTCGACGGATTAAAAAAAAAAACGATTTCAACTCCGGCCAAAGAATTGGACGGCCGGCGGCATCGTCGGCAGCAGCATTGTTGGTGGCGGGGTCAGCGGGGGCAGGGGAAAGGGGAGGGCAGCGGTGGCTGGAGGGGGTGATGCTGCTGCTGCTGCTGCCGTGTAAACCCAACTGGGTAGTGTGCGGGAAACGTTTCAGCCGTGGGATGTTTTGACCACTGCCAGTTACATTGTGCGAGCTTTTTTAGTTTGTATCCATGGGTAGAAATTGTAGAACCCGGAGAAAACCCACGCAGAACACAGGAGGAGGACATACAAACTACACAGAGGCACCCGGATAGGGAATCCAACCCAGGTGATTCTTGCTGCGAGGCACAAGCGTTACCTCCGCACGACCACCCTACCCGCTAGTAACTATCGTCTCACCACCGATGACTGAACAGTGAACCCAATAAACTCACCGACTCGCTCACTTAACCCTCAATACAGTGCAACAATGTGGACTAATTACTTTGTTAGTTACCAAGGCTTTACCAGAATCTGAATCTTTATTTATCCTGGAGAAATCCAATGAGCTATTAAGTTATTTTTCACAGATGTCCAGTAGGGACGGTTCAGAAGAAAGCAGGGTACGGGTTTCAATTCCCAGCATCATTAAACATCTAATTAAAAAAATCATTAAACTAAGACCCATCAAGACCAGTTACACACACACATACACAAACACGTAAAAAAACATTAACCAATCAGAGTAGCGCGTGGGGGCGACATACGAATGGCTCACAATGGCCGTGTCAGAGACGCTGAGCCCGCATCGTTGAGACCCTCGGTTGGATATTCATATTCTTGGTTCTTTCGGTATCGTCACGTAGAAGGGAAACAATAAAATAATACAAATTTAAAACAATGAAATTCTCATGACGTTTCGACTGCAACACAAGCAATCATCATCAGGTGTGAAAACCACAACAAGAGAATTTGGTTTTCACACCTGATGATGATTGCTTGTGTTGCAGTCGAAACGTCGTGATAATTTTATTGTTTTAGATTTTTTATCATTTTATTGTTTCCCTTCTACGTGACTTTACCGAAAGAACCAAGAATATGAATCCCTGCAGTCGCGAAAGCTTTAAATCAAAACCCTCGGTTGGAGTCCGGCGTCCCGGCCGCACCGCGAGTCTCGCCCGGGTGTGGCGCGTGCGAGCGGGATTCCTCCGTTCCACTGCGACTCGAGCAACCGGGGGAGGGTTGCCACCCCAGCGTGGAGTGTATCAGAAGGTGGGGGGTGGGGGGGCGGGGGTGGGGGCGGGTTCCCTAAGCTAAAGAGCCGCGCTATGATGAGCGCGGTTGGCTACGTACGGTGGCGAAACAAGTTCGACTTACGTGTGTTACGTCCCGCGACGATTCGTTTCGCTACGCGCGATCGCCGCTCCCCCCCCCCCCCCCCCCACCACCAACCCGGAGCGCGCATCGCTCTGATCGTCGGTTCTCCCTCGGCAATGTTTTCAAAGCCTCGTGTCTTTATAGCCGAGCAAAAATGTCTCGTTGCTTATTGGTCTCCCGTCCGTGCAATTTCAATAATAACCTTTGTAAAAGCTCTTGTTAAATTGTTTTCTCTGTTTGGTCCCAAGCGAACGTCGGGTCTAACCCTAAACCACAGCCCCTAAACCTAACTCCGATCTCAAAGCCTAACCCCTGGCCTCATTGCAAGTCTTAACCCCTATCTGTAATGTCTCTCTGCTACTCCCTACTCTTACCCCCTCCGATTAGCACGGCTGGCTACGTTCGGTGTGAAAGAAGTTCAACGTACACACATCCCGAATGCCTGACCCTCAATCCTATCCCTAATACCGAACCTGTAACCCTATCCCTAACCCCTACCCGTGATGTGTAACCAGTAACAAAACTATCTGTTTCTGCACCTGAGGACGGCTGCTTGCGTTGTGGCCGAAACGTCGTGAGAATTTTATTTTATTATTTTTAATTTTCATTATTTTATTATTTCCCCTCTACGTGACTTTACCGAAAGAACCAAGAAGATGTATCCCTAAACCCTGTCTCTTAGACATAACCAGAAGCCCTTAAACCACGTCCCCCATAACCCCAAGGATACAGGTGAAAATGAATGAGGTGCAGTGCCCCCCAAATATTTATATATCTATTCGGGGGGCACCGGTACCCCGGTGAACGGTCAGCTGGTCGGTCTCCCATCAACTGGATTCCCCGTGGTTGGTTGGGCAAAACAGCCCGCTGATCTCGCTGCCGCTCACCCCGCTGATCTTGGCGAACGGTTAAGCTGGTTGCTCGGTCAGTTTTCGTTTGGCGATGCAGTTGCCGGTTAAAAAGACGCAGCAACGCTCGCCATGGCGACGCTGCGGTGACATCGCCGTGCGGCGACGGCGTCGCTCCACCGGAACCTTAGAGGCTTTTTATTTTCACTTCTCGTTGAATTAAATTGCAAACTCGTCGCCGTACAGCCTCCGGAACGCAGCCTGGGCTTGCGTAGCTACAAGGTAAGCGCCGTCCGGAGTGGTGTGGCGTTCCTACTACAGCTATCATCGTCATGACAATCATTACACAAGCGGAAAAAAAAAAACCTGGACTGCTCCCGAGAAAACCTCTTACAGATTTCCTTACCCCTCCCCGCCACCCCCCTCCCCCCACCACCACGGGTCGACGTCTACCTCCTCACACCTGGATACAGGCGGCAACGCTCCCCCCCCCCCCCCCCCCCCCGGTCGGCCTGCGGCCCCGGTGAGTCGGTGCGCCTTGTCGGCCATCGCTGCTCGACTTTACGGTGATCTCTCGGCCGTTGCGCCGTACAAATAACCCGGCGCCGCTCCGGGTCGCCCGTCCGGCGTGCGCCGGGGTCTCCCCGCCACGGCCGCTGCCGCCCGCTTGTTTAGGCGATCTGATTGGTCGGCTTCTTGACCCGGAAGTAGAGCTTGCGGGTCAGCATGGACAGGAAGCAGGGCACCTGCTTCTTGCCCAGCGATTTGATGTCGTTGGAGCGGTCCACGCAGCGCGCGGCCACCATGCGGTTGACGAGCGTCAGCAGCTCCAGCAGCTCGAGCTCCGAGCCGTGGCGCTCCAGCGCCGTCACCAGGTCCTGGATGTACCACGAGCCGTTCACCGTCTCGCGGTGAGAGTAGTAGCCTGCCGCGGGGCGGGCGAGCGAGAGAGAGAGAGAGTCATGGAAAGACAGAGAGATAGAGACTCGCGGAGAGACAGAGAGGGAGGAGTTGTGGAGGGACTGCGGGTGGTCATTGATATTATCACCATCATTGTCATGTTCTTGGTTCTTTCGGTAAAGTCACGTAGAAGGGAAACAATAAAATAATAAAAATATATTGTTTTATATTTTTATTATTTTATTGTTTCCCTTCTACGTGGTGACTTTACCGAAAGAACCAACAATATGAATCCCTGCAGTCACGAAAGCTTTAAATCATCAATGTCATGGTCATCATGTGTTTCATCTTCATTATGGTCATCACTACCACCATCACTGTCACCATCACTATCACCAGCACGAGCACAATCACCATCAACATCACCACGACCACCATCACGACCACCATCACCGCCACCATCACCGCCGCCACCACCCTCACGCACCTTCGGCCACGGAGTAGCAGAGCAGGAAGTCCGCTGCGGAGGGCAGCGTGGGGGCGATGCCGGCGTCGGCCACCACCACGTTCTCCTCGGGTACCAGGTGGTGGTCCACCGCGTCCGTCTCCACCAGCACCGGCTCATCGTGCTTGTCCCCGCGGCACGCCTGCACACGGACGCCCGCACGCGTACGCAAGTGTACGCACGTCACACGCGTACGCAAGCACGTGTGCACGCGTACGCTCGCCACACGTGTATGCACGCCACACACGTGTACGCATGCCACACACGTGTCCGCACCTGGAAGATGAAGATCTTGGGCTTGCCGACGAGCGAGGGGCACTCTGTGCCGCGGAACTGCTCCAGGATGTCGTTGGTTTTGACGAGGCCGTCCTTGGTGTAGAGCGTGCCGGGCTCGCCGTGCGTGAACACCGCGCACACGAAGCAGTCAAAGCCCGAATGGTCCGCCTTGGCAGCTGGCGCGGGCGGGCACGAGGATGCGCATGGGTACAGGGGGGCATGGGCACGCGGACACGTGGGCACGCGGACACGTGGGCACGTGAGCACGTGGGCACGCGGGCACGCGGGCACGTGGGCACGCGGACACGTGGGCACGCGGACACGCGGACACGTGGGCACGCGGGCACGCGGACACGCCGGCACGTGGGCACGCGGACATGTGGGCACGCGGACACAGGCAAACGGACACGTGGCCACGCGGACATGCAGACACACCGCCAGATGCACGGAGAGACAGACGGACAGGCAGTTAAATGGACAGACAGAGGGGCAGGCAGTCTGTTCAATCAGACGAATGGACAGACAGACAGGGCAGATGGACCCAAGGAGAGACAGCCACGTGGAAAGACAGTCAGATGGATGGACAGATGGATGATGCGCAGATGGAGATATCCACGGGCAGACAGTCAAACACACTGTCGGACAGACACGTGGATTGGACGAAGAGAGAGAGACAGATGGAGGCGCGGACAAAAATCTAAGTCAGACGGATGGATGGAGAGAAAACAGACGGACGGGGATAGGGATGGACGGACACGTGGAAGGACGGACTTTACGAGTCAGGGATCTAGCGTGAGGGAGCAAGAGTACAGCTTGACGCTATCGAGAGAATTGGCCGCGGTGGCCTCTCGACCTATTAACCATCACCTATGAGAGCGGGGGGGGGGGGTGGTCAGAGAGCTCACCCTGAAGGATGACCTGGTGGAACTCCGTGGTGCAGATGTCTTTGTGGACGTGCACCGTGAACCCCAGATTACGCAGCCTGGACACAGCGAGGGTCAGGGGTCAAACACTCCGCACCAGTCCAGCACGTCAACCGCTCACGGTCAGTCGCGTCAATCAACGCAGCATGTCAACTAATCACGACATTGGGGGGGTGGTGAGGGGTGTGGGTGTGCTCGCCTGCACTCCAGGTTGATGGAGTCGGCCTGCGTGCCACGGCGCTGGTTCAGACGCAGGGTCCAGTGGAAGTTCTCGTGGTTGAAGATCAGCGCCAGCCCCCGAGATCCATGGTTCATGTTGTACTCCAGCTGAGGGTCCATAATGCTGCGTCACAGAGACAACACGGATGATTTATTTCGATATTATTACGAGTCCGCTCGATTACCCAGCACAGTTGCACTGCACGGAGCCTTTGTCAGGTTGGTGTGTGTGGGCGTATGTGTGTGGTGCGTTTGTGTGTGTGGGGAGCGGTAGTATAGCGGTTAGCGCGCTGCGCTACGAACCCAGTGGCCCGAGTTCGATTCCCGCTCACGGCCAACCACAACCTCGTGTACCATGTTGGCCTTCAAAGGTGCTACTTGCAAACAGCACTTGCCCCAAAAGTAGGTTGTAGGCTATACTGGGGATCTTTGTGTTTATTGTGGTATACACTGCCCGTAGAATGTGCCGGTCCAGGTGGTGCCGATCACCCACCGGACCGGTCGGACGAGTGGCAGGGATGAACATCCAGGAAAGCGGAAGCGGGGTTGTGCAACGCGCACATGTGCGTCTTTGTGTGGGTGTGCATGTGTGTTTGTCTTTGTTGGCGTGGATGTGAGCGTCTGTGGGCCTACGAGTGTGTGTGTGTACGTGACCGTATGTGGGGGAGTCGGGATCGGTAGTGTAGCGGTGAGCGTGCTGCGCTACTAGCTCGATTCCCGCTCACGGCCGACACCAGTGACGATTATCTGAACCCGTCCTGGGCCCCTCCTAGTTTGACTCAGCCTCAAATGAGTACCTGGTGCGGTGTAAACATCGTCGCTGGGGAGACAAAGGCGGCCGGACGTAGTCCTGGTCACCCACCCAATCGTGTGCCGTGCCGGTCATCATAGGTGCTCGCTAACATCACTTACCCCAACAGTTCGTTAAGGCTATACGGGGAATCTTTGTCTTTGTGTAGTGACATAATGGGTCACTACGGCGTCTAGCGCCAGTTACCGTACTGATAGAGAGGGGAACTGGGAGTGTAGTAGCACGGTACGTTATGCCATGGAAAGGGTCCCTCGGGGAGCCTGGATCTGGTGGCTGGCAGAGAGGGGGCATCTGAGGATGTAGCAGCCCGGTTGGCTGGCAAGGGCACGTGACAGGACAGGGTAAGGATGTGGGCCAAAGGGACACGTGGTGTTGGGCCCAGAACCTTCTGGTGAGTTCCAGAAGGGGGCGTGGCCGAGGGCGGAACCAGGCCACGCTGGGGGACTGGAATGGAACCCTCGGTTTCCGGTCTTCCTGCTCGGCATTGTGGGTCAGGCAGTGTGCCGACTCACCTGACCCGTTTATATAGTTACCCCGTGGTGGTTACCGGTTATGTAGTTATCCCGTTGTGGTTACTGGTTATGTAGTTACCCCGTTGTGGTCGTAGAATAAACGCGTTGCCTCCTGAATTAGTGTCTCTCAAGTGAACCCACTACATTTGTATGTGGAGGAGTGGTGGCCCAGCGGTTAGCGTGCTGCGCCGCAAACTCCGCCACCCCAGTTCTAGTCTGGCTCCCGGCCAACACGAGCGACGATTATCTGAACCGGTTCCTAGGGCATCCCCTAGGTCGACTCGGCCTTAAATGAGGGCGTGATGCCGGGCATGTAAACATTAGCAAATTGTGGTTCTAGCCACACCACCCACTCGTGCGTTGTGGTGGCCTTGATAGGCGCTCGATAACAGCACTTGCCAACAATTTATAAAGCCTGCATACCAATGAGTGGTATGCAGTGCGTGGGAGTACAGGATAGGCGATGCTGGTTTGCCTGCTGCCTAATATTGAGCAATAATTTACTTTTAACTCACATGAGTCCAAAGTACTGTATCGTAAAAGTAAATGTATTGTTGAGTCTCTCAGCATATTGGACCAAACGTTAAGCGAGCAGCCAACTCTTGGGCCGGTTTCGAATTTCTGGGCCACATCAGCTGCAGCGGCGGCGGCGGCGGCGGTCTGGCTTTCATTATCCGGGGACGTTGTTGGCACGGGTGTGCATGGATCGTTCCGTTCGGTGGGGATAAAACGCCATACAGCCGGAATTCACCATATCGTGGTCATAATCATCACCACCGTCATCACCAGATGGGTATTTTTTTTCATTAATTCATCCATCGCACATAGTCAGCGCAAGGACCGTTGCACCAAAAACAAAACAAAAACCCTCTTGCGACGGCATTTGTGTAAAAAAAAAAAACTGCTGATGCTGCCGTACACCAGCATCTTAAAAAAAAAACACAATGCAACATTTCTCATACAGCAAACCTCCACTGGTTGTCAACCTCCCACGCCCCGCCAGTGGTCGACCATCAACTGAATGGGGACCGAGGGGGCACGAGGCGGCACGTGGCCGACGCGACCGCCCGATAACGCAGATGGCACCCGTCAAAGCATTTGGCGGACCCGCAAAACCCAAAACCATCATCGACTGCCATCGAACACGAATACCAAAACCATCGACCCACGCCGTAATCACTCCCGCCGCCGCCGCCGCCGGCTTCTTCATTCCTTTAAAGGAGGAATTAACTGTTGATCCGCTCTCGCTTCCGAACAGAAAAACCGAGTTGGATAACAACATCTAAAATTGCATCTTTTAATCTGCCGCGATGAATCTCTACGAAAGAACGAAGTCTGGCCGGCATCTTGAGTGATTTGTTTGAACCAAGGATCACGGATCCGGGGCGGGGGGGGGGGTGGGGGGAGGGAGGTCGCGATCCACACTGGCGGACGCCGACCGTCAACTGAAGTTGCGCAACTTTTGCCGGCGTTTTCGCAACACGACGGTGGGCGACCGTGAGGTTCCGCAGGGCGAGGGCCAACTCCGTCGGACGCGGCCCGTCTCCCCCTCTCGAACCGAGCTCTCCATCGCTCGGGCGGGACAGGTCGCAGATGCGACAGACAGGTGGCGACATGAAAAGACGAAGCCGAAACCCATATAACAATAGGTTTAACCCTTTCTTGGAAATAAAACAGTTTCGATTTAAAGCTTTCGTGACTGCAAGGATTCATCTTCTTTGGTTCTTTCGGTAAGGTCACGCAGAATGAGAATAAAATAATAAAATTAAACAATAAAATTCTCACGACGTTTCGGCCACAACACAAGTGGCCTTCTTCAGGTGAAAGGAACAAACCTGTCGGGACGACAGAGCTACAATGTCGTCCCGACAGGTTACTTTCACCTGAAGAAGGCCACTTTCACCTGAAGAAGGCCACTTGTGTTGTGGCCGAAACGTCGTGAGAATTTTATTGTTTTATTTTATTATTTTATTCTCATTCTACGTGATTTTACCGAAAGAACCAAAGAAAATAAAACAGTTGTTAAGATGTTAAAACACCAGACAGAATCCACGCGTACTGCATTAACGCCTTCTGGCGTCCTCTGGTCTAACACTGTTTGAGACTAGGCTCTAAAGAAAGCTGTCTCTGGTGTGGACCAATCAGTTGTAAAGACGATGCATCATATTATCAGCGCATGTGTTTTGTTTGCATGTTCACTGCAAGCACCGTGTGTGGTTAATGTAGGCATGATTCTTTGAACAAAAAAATATTGTTTGGTGTTTGAGCATCTTAACACAACTGTTTTTTTTTTTGCCAGAAAGGGGTAAGACCTATTGTTATATTTTGATACTGGCAAGAAAGGTCCCTATATTGAAGTCGAACCCCATCGGTATGCCAAGAAGGTGCCTTCTTTGGGCATCGCACGTGGAACGACCGGCAGCCGATATCCAAATCGGCTTGGTAGCAATGCGTAAAGCGTGAAGGCGAAAGTGGCAGAGACACGGTGAGCAATAATGCCGACTCCATCACCACCAGCATCACCACCACCAGCATCACCAGCACCACCAGCATCACCACCACCAGCACCACCAGCACCACCACCAGCAGCATCACCACCACCAGCATCACCACCACCAGCACCACCAGCATCACCACCACCAACACCACCCTCCCCCCCTCTCTCCCACACCCTGGTGCCATGCCCCGCTCCCTGCCAAGGGAACCGCCACTGCGTGGGCGAGTGGAGGAGTGGGCTGTACCACTTCACTCAGGTGGACGGGGAGGAGCTAACCACTGGCGCCACCGCTCCCCCCCCCTCTCTCCCACACCCTGGTGCCATGACCCCGCTCCCTGCCAAGGGAACCGCCACTGCGTTGGCGAGTGGAGGAGTGGGCTGTACCACTTCACTCAGGTGGAAGGGGGGGGGGGTGTCAAAGGTTGGGCCGGACCATTTCCTAAAAAAAAAGGCGCAGCCCTGTGCGCCTCCATTCGAGGCCGTTCTAGAGAGCTCCTCTAAGTGAGAATTTGCAGGGGCTGTGCCTTTATCTTGTTTACGTGAAGTTAGAAACAAATTGGAAACAAACCCAATATTCGTCAGTACCACTGAGTTGTGACCTTAAAAGAAAAGGCATATGAGTCGACGTTTCAGACAATGGCCCTACGCGGCCCTACTTAACATTGAACGATAAAGGCGCAACCCTGCAAGTGCGCCAGCTCACGGCGCGCCCACTGCAACGTCTGGGCGAATGCGGCGAAGGGGTCGAGACAAACGAGAAACCATTCGAACGTCGGCACCCAAAAAAATGTTAAGCGAACAATCAAATTTTTTTTTTAAATCGCAACTTGACAATCCTGTGAATTCTTACGTTCCAAGTTTACATCCAGCGGCGCTGACATTAATAACGCCTCTTCGTTCCGTGTTTGTCTCGTCGCGTTTTAAAACGAGAGAATTGTGCACATCCCATCAGCACGCACGGCATTACGGGAAGCGCATCTCATCAGCAGCACTGGTTCAAGACTTGCACAAAGCAAAACTCTGGACAGGCTTCAACGTGCAAGTGTCTCATCGGCAGGGTCAGGCTCGCATGAAGCTAAGTAAGGACCGTGTTCTACTGTCGAGTAACACAGCACGGAATTACCATCGAGCCTGTGGAACATGCTAATGTACACACATGACATGCTAATTAACGTACTGTATACACATTAGACGTGTACAATGCTCATTAGCATACGAGTGAGGCATTCCTCCCACCCACAGTGTTGACGCCGCAGGGCGTCTCGGGAGAATTGGGGGGGGGATGGGGGAGGATAGTGGGGGGGGGGATAGTGGGGGGTAGTGGGGGGGAGATGGTGGGGGGGGGATGGTGGGGGGATGATGGGGGGGGATGATGGGGGGGGATGATGGGGGGGGGGATGATGGGGGGAAGATGGGGGGGGGATGATGGGGGGGATGGGGGAGGGGTGGGGGTGGGGAAGGGATGCGGGGGGGAGGGGTGGGGGTGGGATGCGGGGGGGAGGGATGCGGGGGGGAGGGATGCGGGGGGGAGGGGTGGGGGAGGGATGCGGGGGGGAGGGGTGGGGGTGGGATGCGGGGGGGAGGGATGGGGGTGGGATGCGGGGGGGAGGGGTGGGGGTGGGATGCGGGGGGGGGATGCGGGGAGGGGGCTCAGGTAGACTTACCTGTTTGAGTCGACTTCGTTAACGTTGGCGGCGTCTGTAAGGGAGCACAGAGACAGTGGGGAATGTTATCCGGCAGGCGCGGCCACGTGGCTCCAACGGGGTTTGGCGATGATGATGATGGTGGTGATGATGGTGGTGGTGATGTTGACTTGAGCGGAGAGTCTTGCATTACAAGCGTCAGCGTTGCGATTTCACACAGTCGCAACACGCCACTCCACTGGGGTTCAGTGATGGTGATCGTAACTGGGGATGGTGATGATTGTGATGATGGTGGTGATGATAATGGTGGTGGTGGTGGTGATGATAATGGTGGTGATTAATGGTGGTTATGTTAATGGTGGTGACAACGGTCGTGGTGATGGTGATGCTAATTTGTAGTGATGATAACGTTTGTGGTGACGGTGGTAGTGATGATGGTGGTAGTGATGTTGATGATGGGTGGTTGTGATGGTGGTAGTGAATTTGATGATGACGGTGGTAGTGATGTTGATGATGGGTGGTAGTGATGTTGATGATAGTGGTAGTGACGGTGATAATGTTGGTATTGATGTTGATGATGGTGGTTGTGATGGTGGTAGTGATGTTGATGGTGATGATGATGGTAGTGATGATGTTGATGGTGATGATGTTGGTAGTGATGGTGATGATGTTGGTAGTGATGTTGATGATGGGTGGATGTGATGGTGGTAGTGATGTTGATGGTGATGATGATGGTAGTGATGATGTTGATGGTGATGATGTTGATGGTGATGATGTTGATAGTGATGATGTTGGTAGTGATGATAGTAGTGATGGTGATGATGGTGGTAGTGATGTTGATTGGTGGTAGTGATTATGTTGATGGTGGTAGTGATGATGTTGATGGTGATGGTGGTAGTGATGATGTTGATGATGTTGGTAGTGATGTTGATGATAGTGGTAGTGATGTTGATGATGATAGTGGTAGTGATGGTGATGATGGTGGTAGTGATGTTGTTGATGATGGTAGTGGTAGTGATGGTGATGATGGTGGTAGTGATGATGGTGATGATAGTGATGTTGATGATAGTGGTAGTGACGGTGATGGTGATGATGGTGGTTGTGATGGTGATGAAAGTGGTAGTGATGGTGATGATGTTGGTAGTGATGATGTTGATGTTAGTGGTAGTGATGATGGTGGTTGTGATAATGTTGATGATGGTAGTGGTAGTGATGATGGTGGTAGTGATGTTGATAGTGGTAGTGATGGTGGTAGTGATGATGTTGATGGTGATGATGTTGGTAGTGATGATAGTGGTAGTGATGTTGATGATGATAGTGGTAGTGACGGTGATGATGGTGGTAGTGATGATGATAGTGGTAGTGATGATGGTGGTAGTGATGGTGATGATGGTGGTAGTGATGATGTTGATGATGGTAGTGGTAGTGATGGTGATGATGGTGGTAGTGATGTTGTTGATGATGGTAGTGGTAGTGATGGTGATGATGGTGGTAGTGATGGTGATGATGATGGTAGTGATGTTGTTGATGATAGTGGTAGTGATGTTGTTGATGATAGTGGTAGTGATGTTGTTGATGATGGTGGTAGTGATGATGTTGATTGATAGTGGTAGTGATGATGGTGGTAGTGATGGTAGTGATGTTTTTGATGATAGTGGTAGTGATGATGGTGGTAGTGATGGTAGTGATGTTTTTGATGATAGTGGTAGTGATGATGATGATGATAGTGGTAGTGATGATGATGATAGTGGTAGTGATGATGATGGTGGTAGTGATGATGTTGATGATAGTGGTAGTGATGGTGATGATGGTAGTGATGTTGTTGATGATAGTGGTAGTGATGTTGTTGATGATAGTGGTAGTGATGATGATGATAGTGGTAGTGATGGTGATGATGGTGGCAGTGATGGTGATGATGGTAGTGATGTTGTTGATGATAGTGGTAGTGATGATGATGATGATAGTGGTAGTGATGGTGATGATAGTGGTAGTGATGAAGATGATGGTGGTAGTGATGGTGATGATGGTAGTGATGTTGTTGATGATAGTGGTAGTGATGATGATGATAGTGGTAGTGATGGTGATGATGGTGGTAGTGATGATGTTGATGATAGTGGTAGTGATGGTGATGATGGTAGTGATGTTGTTGATGATAGTGGTAGTGATGATGATGATGATAGTGGTAGTGATGGTGATGATGGTGGTAGTGATGATGTTGATAGTGATGATGTTGATTGATAGTGGTAGTGATGATGGTGGTAGTGATGGTGATGATGATGGTAGTGATGTTGTTGATGATAGTGGTAGTGATGATGATGATAGTGGTAGTGATGGTTATGATGGTGGTAGTGATGATGTTGATGATGGTGGTAGTGATGATGTTGATGATGATAGTGGTAGTGATGGTGATGATGGTGGTAGTGATGGTGATGATGGTAGTGATGTTGATGATGGTAGTGATGTTGATGATGGTAATGATGTTGATGATGGTAGTGATGTTGATAGTGGTAGTGATGGTGATGATAGTAGTAGTGATGATATTGATGATGTGGTAGTGATGGTGATGATGATGGTAGTGATGTTGATGATGATAGTGGTAGTGATGGTGATGATGATAGTGGTAGTGATGATGTTGATGATGATAGTGATAGTGATGATGGTGGTAGTGATGGTGATGATGATGGTAGTGATTTAAAGCTTTCGTGACTGCAGTAATTCATATTCTTAGCTCTTTCGGTAAAGTCCACGTTGAAGGGAAACAATAATATAATAAAATATATATAAAACAATAAAAATTCTCACCATCGTTTGTGTTATGGTCGAAACGTCGTGAGAATGTTTACTGTTTTATATATATTTTATTATTTTATTGTTTCCCTTCAACGTGACTTTACCGAAAGAGCTAAGAATTTGAATAAAGATGGTAGTGATGTTGATGATGATAGTGGTAGTGACGGTGATGATGGTGGTAGTGATGGTGATGATGATGTGGTAGTGATGGTGATGATGGTGGTAGTGATGATGTTGATGATGTGGTAGTGATGGTGATTATGGTGGCAGTGATGTTGATGATGATAGTGGTAGTGACGGTGATGATGGTGGTAGTGATGATGTTGATGATGGTAGTGATGTTGTTGATGATGGTGGTAGTGATGATGATAGTGGTAGTGACGGTGATGATGGTGGTAGTGATGATGTTGATGATGGTGGTAGTGATGGTGATGATGGTGGTAGTGATGATGTTGATGATTATAGTGGTAGTGACGGTGATGATGGTGGTAGTGATGTTTATGATGGTAGTGATGGTGATGATGGTGGTAGTGATGATGTTGATGATGGTGATAGTGATGGTGATGATGGTGGCAGTGATGATGTTGATGATGATAGTGGTAGTGATGATGGTGGTAGTGATGATGGTAGTGATGATGATGGTAGTGGTAGTGATGATGGTAGTGATGGTGATGATGGTAGTGGTAGTGATGATGGTAGTGATGATGATGGTAGTGATGGTGATGATGACGATGATGGTAGTGATGATGATGGTAGTGATGGTGATGATGATGGTAGTGATGTTGATGGTAATGATGGTGATGATGATGGAAGTGATGTTGATGGTAATGATGGTGATGATGATGGAAGTGATGTTGATGGTAATGATGGTGATGATGATGGAAGTGATGTTCAGCGGATCGTGAGACAGCCACGCGCGCCACCTCACCTGCCCAGGTGCTCGCGGCGTCGCCTCGAGACTCACCTCTCAGTCACGTGATCAACAACAAACATGCCCTTCGCTCGGTTTCGCTTTGTTACCACCCACAGAGGCTTCGTCCATTTCCTCAATGGTGAGTGTGGGCGTGGGGAGGGGGAGTTGCGGAGAGGATGAGGTGGTGGGTGGGTGGGTGGGTTGCGTTTCCTGGTGGGTGCTGGCGGGTCTGGTTGGTTCTGGGGTCGAGGTTTGTTTGGTTCCGTTGACCCGGGGTCAACGAAGCCCGCATGCCCAGCCACCGGATTCCCCGCACGGGTTCTGTTTGGCCAGCCTAGAGGAGGCTCAACGGGCGGTGGTGGCGGCTGCGCACGGGGCTGGAGAAGAGACGGAGTGAAGTGGAGGCGAGTGGACTTGCCGAAGAGCGGTACCAGCGGTGTCAAGATTGGCCTCTGGAGGAGGAGGCTCGTGAAGGACGCTGCTGCTGCTGCTACTGGGCAGTTGGAGACAATCGCCCTCCAGCAACAACGGAGGACAGAGGAGCGATGCTCACAACAACGGACGCGACAGCCGTGCGGTTTAAAACGCAGAAATGTATCTCAGTCGGTCGACCTATGACATCTGGGTCTGCCCTGTGACCTCCTGCAAGCAGCCAGCCTTCAGCACTTCGCATGGCCTCAAAAGTACACCTAGCCTGGCACAAGCGCTGTTGTGACGTCATCGCCACTCAATGGCGAATGTCGGTTGTTGTTTATGGTGGTAATGTTGAGTGTGGTCATGCGGGGGGGGGGGGGGGAGTTTGACAGAGGGAGATAGCCCGCGCCGTCTCCCTCCCACGTCTCCACTCACCTGCCAAGACTCCTGTGTCCGCGTGATCTCCAGGTGACGAGACGTCTGCTGCGCCTGCGGCACAGGGGGGGGGGGGGGCACTGTGGAGGTGCCACGTGGCAGAGGAGGGAGGGGGTTGGGGGGGAATCCGACGCGCCCCCTTCCACCCCCCCCCCCAATCGAAATAAATTCTCCTCCGCGTAGCCTACACAAGTACTGTGTGTGGTTAATGCAGACAGGATTCCATGCAAAAGGTTTCAGTTTGGTATTTTGACATCTTAACACAAACTGTCTTATTGCCAGAAAGGGTGAAAAAAAACCTATTACATTTTGATATTGGCAATGGAGGTCCCATGATGTGGATGCTCACCCCGAGCTCTCAATGTCCTAATAGTGGCATTGTCTTTGTGCTGTTCGCCTTTTGGCGTCCTCTGGTCTAACGCCGTTTGAGACGAGGCTCTCAAGAAAGCCGTCTCTGGTGTGGACCAATCAGTTTCGAAGACGATGCATTATCATATACTACCAGAGCGTGTGTTTTGAATGCATGCTCACCACAAAGTGTGTGTGGTTAATGCAGACACGATTCCTTGCAAAATAATTCAACTTGGTGTTTTAACATTTCAACACAACTGTTTTATAGCCAGAAAGGGTAAAACCTATTCATATACCGGCCACCTTGGTTCGATTCCCGGCCATGGCAAACATCAGTGGCGAGTATCCAAACCAGTTCTTGGCCTTTACTAGGTCGACTCAACCTTAAGTGAGAACCCGGGTGCAGTGTGTGTAACCATCAGCACTGGTGAGACAAAGGTGGCCGAGCGTTGTGCTGGCCACCCACCCTCGTGCTCCGTACGGGCCTTAATTGGTGCTGCTCGCTAACGGCACTTGCCCCAACAGGTCTGCTCAGGACATTACGGGGGAGCTTTGTCTTTGTGCTGTGGTGGTGGTGGTGGTGGTAATAGTGCTCGTGGTTACCAGATGTCCTTAAGGGCAGTGGTTAAATACGGGGTGCTTTAAAAAAAATGTTAACGCTTCTGAGAATTTGCAACAACACTACGTGACATGTGCTTCTCCCTCCGGGCTCAGGAGGCCCCATGGAGGAGATTCCAGACAACGATGGCGAACACGTGGAGACTTTTTGAAGCTATTGCCATGCATTTGTTATCACGTTACAGTGTATTATCCGTTATTTTTACATTAAAAACGATAGTCCCATATAAGTGTGAAATATTTTTTTAAGCACCCTGTATATGGCACAATACAGTACGGTTGTTGTGTATAGGCGCACTGTAATATAAATAGACAATGCATATTTCATGCATCTCTCCGGGAAACAAAAATAGTACAACGTTATATAATACATGACACACAAGTTATGTGTATTAATTAAATACGTTTGCGTTCAACTAGCACCCCTATCTTCAAGGGAGGCGGAGGCTCTTTGGCGAAACATATTTGGGACATCACCAGCGTTGATTCAAACGAGTGACTGCAGATGAGGCACTGAATGTCGAAACCGGGATATAATTTGTTTTGCTTGCGTCGAAGCAACTCTGCTGCAACGATGCACTTGCAGAGAAGGCTGTGCGGCTGACGGGATGTGTACAACATAAATATATACATACTCTTTTTTATTTAAAGCTTTCGTGACTGGAGGGATTCATATTCTTGGTTCTTTCGGTAAAGTCACGTAGAAGTGAAACAATAAAATAATAAAAATATATGTTTTACTTTATTGTTTCCCTTCTACGTGACTTTACCGAAAGAACCAAGAATATATATACATACTCGTTTGTTTTTATTTACGTGGAGACACCGGTGTATGAAGGAGCTGTGGTTAGTATCTCCATAGCGACTACTCTTAAGGGTTCATGGCAGTGGTTCTGAACTTGGGGGGTAAGTGGCAATGTCCCAGTGGTGGTTGTGGCTGGGGGGGGGGGTAACGTTCAGGTGGTCAATGAAATGTGTGAAATTATATCGGTGAATAGTCACGTGCGAGTCTGCCAATATGAAATAACTACGATAGCAAGTTGACTCCGTATGGTGACCTGGAGCAATCTAAAATACCTTTCTGAACTCATTGGCCGTAAACATTGCGGGTTTCCAAGCGCGTGCAGTTACCAGCGAGTTTGGATGTCTCACGAAATGGGCAAACGGTTCCAAAAGTATTGACGCTCATTATTCGCACATTTCTTTATCAGAACTAAGTTGTGGTCAGGCAAGGGGTGGGGAGACTTGGTTGAAACAAAATCCAACAAGAAAATAACGTGTGAGGAATAAACGTCTGTCGACTCGACACAGACAATATAATGCTGGATGGGCACTGCCTCATGCCGTGCCAGTCGTGGGGGTAAGGGGCGGGGGGGTGGTTTGACCATACTTCACCACGCCGGTTCGTGTTGAAGGTGGGAAGGTGCACTGCATAGACGTGGATACAAATCACATTTGCAAATGTGATTTGTAAGTTTGATCCTTACCCGTGTATCGATAGCTCAGTTTTAATGTGCAACCGAATCGAGTGACTCCGTGCGTTGTTGTTGTTGTCTTGGTGTGGTCTGGGACGAGTCTCGTTGCTGCTTTGCTGCATTGCTCCACGCTTGCATTTAGTGTTGGAAAATCGTCAGGGATGTTTGCACTTATGCAATGTCTACTTTTATTTATTTAGCGACTTGCCAATCGTTGCCTCGATTTTGCATTCCCATCGTGTTTGTTGCTGTTGTCGTTGTATTCTTTGCCGTTGCAACTTTGCTGAACGCGTGCCCCGACTGGACGTCTGTGAAACAAAGCGCTTCACGGCTCATCTGATTCCTCCTGCACAGTTTAAAATGAAGAAGATTCTCATTCCTGTGCAGCAACACAACGGTTCGTGTTGTTGTGATGCCCTCTACTGCCCAAAGCGCTTAACGTCCGGCGCACGAGAGAACACGACTCCAAACGCGACATCGGTGTTTAACGTGACCCCCATCGATGTTTAACGTGCCCCCCATCGGTGTTTAACGTGACCCCCCATCGGTGTTTAACGTGACCCCCCATCGGTGTTTAACGTGACCCCCCATCGGTGTTTAACGTGACCCCCATCGATGTTTAACGTGACCCCCCATCGGTGTTTAACGTGACCCCCATCGATGTTTAACGTGACCCCCATCGGTGTTTAACGTGACCCCCCATCGGTGTTTAACGTGACCCCCCATCGGTGTTTAACGTGACCCCCCATCGGTGTTTAACGTGACCCCCCATCGGTGTTTAACGTGACCCCCATCGATGTTTAACGTGACCCCCCATCGGTGTTTAACGTGACCCCCATCGATGTTTAACGTGACCCCCATCGGTGTTTAACGTGACCCCCCATCGGTGTTTAACGTGACCCCCATCGGTGTTTAACGTGACCCCCATCGGTGTTTAACGTGACCCCCCATCGGTGTTTAACGTGACCCCCATCGATGTTTAACGTGACCCCCATCGGTGTTTAACGTGACCCCCATCGGTGTTTAACGTGCCCCCCATCGATGTTTAACGTGACCCCCATCGGTGTTTAACGTGCTCCCCCCCCCCCCCCATACTCAATAATTATCGTTCATGCGATTGTGCAAAAAAATAAGAATTAAAGGTCGTGGCAAGTGGAGGAATATACAAAGCGGCTTGGTCTGTGACACGTGCACCACGGGAGGGCGAGAGGAGAGACGCGGAGAGAGTGGACGAGGAGGGGGTTGGAGTAAGAGACCGGAACGCGAGAGAGAAGGGGATGGAGGCCGGGACGGAAGTCCCTCGAGACGGACAAAGAACGGGAGGAGGAAGTGGAAGTCACGGCTCAAGATGCAGACGCGTCTGCTCAAGATACAAACGTGTCTGCTCAAGATGCAGACGTGTCTGCTCAAGATGCAAACGTGTCTGCTCAAGATGCAGACTTGTCTGCTCAAGATGCAAACGTGTCTGCTCAAGATGCGGACGCGTCTGTTCAAGATACGGACGCGTCTGCTAAAGATACAGACTTGTCTGCTCAAGATACAGACTTGTCTGCTCAAGATGCGGACGTGTCTGCTCAAGATGCGGACGTGTCTGCTCAAGATGCGGACGTGTCTGCTCAAGATGCGGACGTGTCTGCTCAAGATGCGGACGTGTCTGCTCAAGATGCGGACGCGTCTGCTCAAGATGCGGACTTGTCTGCTCAAGATGCAGACGCGTCTGCTTAAGATACAAACGTGTCTGCTCAAGATACAGACTTGTCTGTTCAAGATGCAGACGTGTCTGCTCAAGATGCAGACGTGTCTGCTCAAGATGCAGACGTGTCTGCTCAAGATGCGGACGTGTCTGCTCAAGATACAAACGTGTCTGCTCAAGATGCAGACGTGTCTGCTCAAGATACAAACGTGTCTGCTCAAGATGCAGACGTGTCTGCTCAAGATACAAACGTGTCTGCTCAAGATGCAGACGTGCGGGAAGGTGGGAGTGGAGGGAGAAGGAATGACCGCGCCAAGATCTCGGGGAGGATGATGAGAGGGTGGAGACGATGATGATGACGATGAGAGGGGAAGAGAGGGAGATGAGAGGAGAAGAAGCAGCGTCTGTTGTCACAGCGGGGTTGGCGGGTGAGAAGAGCGATTCCGAGTGGAGGTGGCCACAAGGAAATCGCGTGATTAACGGGAGCCTTGAGCTGATTTGGACATTCAGTAGGGAATAGATGATGTACGTATGTTGAACTTGTTTCGCACCATACGTAGCTAACGGTGCTAATCGGAGGCGCGGGATGATGAATACACGCCGCCATATTGAGCGGGGCGGCCTGCTGGGGTCGAACCGCGAATCTCTGCAAGTAGCTGCGAAGCGCTCAACCGCTGGGCCGTGGGTTTTTTTTAATTTGAAGTCCATCAAAGCAGAAAAAACCGATATGAAAAATTGTGAAATTAAATAACGAAGTTAATGAAAAAACTGATATCGCGATAATCTTCGCACTGTCGTCGCATTTGGAGGTTGTCTCGTATCGCGGAAATGATACCCAGAGCTCAGGAGCCGCGATGGGGCTGGGCAGGGCGTTGGTGAACGACCGGCCCACCCACTCACTCACCACTTCAACACAAATCTCAGCCGTGACACAAGAATGGGTGTCATAAAACCTGCCAAACAAATGCCTCGTTACCCCCCGCCCCACCAACACACACAACAGCAGCCCACCCCCACGCCTGGTTTCAACCTCCACAGGAAGGAGTGGTCCACCCTCAACAGGTTCAGAACTGCTCACGGCCCATGCCTCGCCACCCTCCACCGACGGGGCGATAAGAGCGAGCGAGTGAGCGAGCCGCGCGCGATACGGCACCAGTCGGGTGCAGGAAGCCATGCGCCAACATCCGAGAAGTCTGCCCGACCCGACTCACCATCAACGCAGCGGGAACGGAAGCAACCGCTTGGCTTTGGGGACTTTGCATTCGCTAAATGAATCATTGTCACGCAAGAAAAAATATCTCGAATCGACGCAACGTCTGAACACACGCGCACACACGAAAACACAGCGGAGCGTTTGTAGAATGTTGATGTTCTTCGTGACACTACGAAAAAAGATTCCGCATTTTTGCGACAGACAAAAATGCTCGGCTCCTTTGTCTGTTCACTGCTGGATTAAGGCCTCCCCAGGCTAGGGGTTTGTTCACGGTGGCTGTTTGACCATACTTCACCACGACGGTCAATGATGTTAGCCGTGGCCTGGAATCCAACTAACCGTCAGAATGATCATTATTAGACCGCCCTAGCCGCCCATCATCACCATCATCACTCCGAGGTCAATAAAACGGTACCACTTTGTGGTAAGTCAGCAGTGCTTCGTGTTATGGATAAACCCCCCCCCCACCCCGTCATAGGAATGTGGAATTGGCATTCCTGGCTCAGGGCTGTTTTACGTCCCACCACCCCATCTGTCACCTCAAGTCTGTGTCGAACAGCAATCAAATTCAAGACTATTTGTCGTGTTTGTTTAGCCGAAGTAATAATAATAGCAAGACTTTGACACGCAGCCTTTCGCGACCAATAAATATTATCCATCATAGAGGGGTTTTTGGGGGGAGTTAAATCGCGTAAATTTAAATGTGTCGGGTGATGGCGGATTTAACGACACATTAACGCGATCGAACCCTAACATTCCCCTCGATTATGGATAACGACACGGGTAACAGAGGCGAGAGAGTGACACGGAATCGCCGGGGCTTTCTCAAGAAGCAAACAAGAAACGGATACTGAAAAGGCAACAGCGGTGGAAGCGAGAATAGAAATGGGAGCTCTAAACACATTCGCGTCGTCGTCGTCTTCATCATCACGAGGAATCGAAAATATTGCACGAAAATAAAATCACCGCCCGAGTCGTTTTATGGTTATGTTTTGATTCGACTGATCGTCGTCGCTGTGGAGTTACAGAGACACGAAACGGATGAAGAGGGTGAAGATCGTGCTCGCTGTAAAACAGAGGCGATATGTCAATTGGACTATTGAGGCTATGGGACAATGTAAGTCTATGGGCTGTGTTAAGTTTATGGGAAATGTTAAGTTCATGGGCAATGTAAGTTTGTGAGCAATATGAGTCTATGGGCAATGTAAGTTTGTGAGCAATGTAAGTATGGGCAATGTACGTTCATGGGCAATGTTAGTCTATGGGCAATGTTAGTCTATGGGCAATGTAAGTCTATGGGCAATGTTAGTCTATGGGCAATGCTAGTCTATGGGCAATGTTAGTCTATGGGCAATGTACGTTCATGGGCAATGTTAGTCTATGGGCAATGTAAGTCTATGGGCAATGTAAGTCTATGGGCAATGTTAGTCTATGGGCAATGTTAGTCTATGGGCAATGTACGTTCATGGGCAATGTTAGTCTATGGGCAATGTAAGTCTATGGGCAATGTTAGTCTAGGGGCAATGTTAGTCTATGGGCAATGTACGTTCATGGGCAATGTTAGTCTATGGGCAATGTAAGTCTATGGGCAATGTTAGTCTATGGGCAATGTTAGTCTATGGGCAATGTTAGTCTATGGGCAATGTACGTTCATGGGTAATGTTAGTCTATGGGCAATGTAAGTCTATGGGCAATGTTAGTCTATGGGCAATGTTAGTCTATGGGCAATGTACGTTCATGGGCAATGTTAGTCTATGGGCAATGTAAGTCTATGGGCAATGTACGTTCATGGGCAATGTTAGTCTATGGGCAATGTAAGTCTATGGGCAATGTACGTTCATGGGCAATGTGAGTGCACCATATGGTGACTTGCAACTCGTATGTAAACAAACATCGACGTTTGCCAATTAGGCAATGTTAGTTTCCGTGAAATGTAAAAACAAAGGGAAATGCTAGTCTTAACTACCATGCCTTGACCATACTTCACCACGCTGGTCCGAGCGAGTCAGGGAGGGGAAGCCCCGGGTTAGGTTCACATACAGTATGTACAGTATACTCCACTAACTTTAGCCCTGAGCGGGAATCGAACTCGGGTGATCTGGTTGGTAGCGCATTGCGCTAACCACTGCACCACCACTCCACCCCTCAGCTTTGTTATTCCTGTGAATCTGCTGTAATCTCTCAGCTCCTCCCTCCCTCTCACTCTCCCACTCTTCCACTCTCTCGTTCTCACTCTTCCACTCACGGTCTCACTCTCCCACTCACTCTCCCACAATCTCTCCCGCACTCTCCCACTCTCTCACTCTCACGCTCTCACTCTCCCACTATCTCTCCCGCTCTCACCCTCTCACTCACGCTCTCTCTCACTCTCACGCTCTCACTCTCCCACTCTCTCACCCTCCCACTCTCTCACTATCTCACTCTCTCACTCTTCCACTCTCTCACTCTTCCACTCTCTCACTCTCCCACTCTCCCACTCACTCTCCCACTCTCTCACTCTCCCACTCTCTCACTCTCCCACTCACTCTCCCACTCTCTCACTCTCCCACTCTCTCACTACCCCACTCTCTCACTCTCCCACTATCTCTCCCGCTCTCACTCTCTCACTCTCCCACTCACGCTCTCTCTCACTCTCACGCTCTCACTCTCCCACTCTCTCACCCTCCCACGCTCTCACTATCTCACTCTCTCACTCTTCCACTCTCTCACTCTCCCACTCTCTCACTCTTCCACTCTCTCACTCTCCCACTCACTCTCCCACTATCTCACTACCCCACTCTCTCACTCTCCCACTATCTCTCCCGCTCTCACTCTCCCACGCACGCTCTCTCTCCCACTCTCTCACTCTATCTCTCCCGCACTCTCACTCTCTCACTCTCCCACTATCTCACTCTGCATCCCGCTCCCTCTCCACTCTCTCACTCTCCCACTCTCTCACTCACTCACTCTCCCACTCTCCCACTCTCTTGTTCCCACTCTCTCACTCTCCCACTCTCTTGTTCCCACTCTCTCACTCTCTCCCTCCCACTCTCACGCCCTTCGTACCGTCATCGAGCCTCTGCCTCTTCTTCACCTCTTCCGACTCCATGCCCCGGGTGGCTGGACAGCCGTGGAGCGAGCGGATGAAGCGCAACGGGGGTGGAGGAGGGTAGTGGTGGGGGGTTGGAGGGTGGTAGTGGTGGGGGGTTGGAGGGTGGTAGTGGTGGGGGGGTGATGTCCGATCTCTGCGTGGGACGCTGGGGGTAGGGAGGTTCGCGGTGCCACCACCTCTCTCACTCGGCTGATGGAGCTCGCGCGGTCTGAGACGGCGTGGCGAGAAATCTTACAACGAACCCCTGGCTGGTGCGGAGCTCTCCGAGCGAGCGAGGAGCCACCGAGCGAGCGAGGAGCGACCGAGGAGAAGTCTCTGGGAGGTCCCTCGAAGACTTCCGCGTCGCGCCCCGAGATTCTCAGGCGACGGTCAGCCTCCAGTGACGTCACCGGCTGCTCTCGCTTCAAAATCCGAGGGTCCCCGTGCCGTGCGGTGATGCAGGGAGTGGTGGGGGGAGGAGGGGGGGTACGTTGAGAGGGGGGGGGGGAATGGATGAGGGCGCTTGCATATCCCCCATTGAGGGGGCGAGGAGAGAAGGGAGAGCGAAAGACGAGAGGGGAGCGCGTGAGTGGGGGAGGCGTGAGGGTGCGACTCGGGGTGAGGAAGGAGGGAGTGAGGGGGGCATCACAGCCTGGTCCATCACCCCCCCCCCATCACAGCCTGGTCCATCACCCCCCCCCCATCACAACCTGGTCCATCACCCCCCCCCCCATCACAGCCTGGTCCATCAGCCCCCCCCCCCCCCATCACAGCCTGGTCCATCACCCCCCCCCCCCCCATCACAGCCTGGTCCATCAGCACCCCCCCATCACAGCCTGGTCCATCACCCCCCCCCCCATCACAACCTGGTCCATCACCCCCCCCCCCCCCATCACAGCCTGGTCCATCACCCCCCCCCCCATCACAGCCTGGTCCATCAGCACCCCCCCCCCCATCACAACCTGGTCCATCAGCCCCCCCCCCATCACAACCTGGTCCATCAGCACCCCCCCCCATCACAACCTGGCCCATCAGCCCCCCCCATCACAACCTGGTCCATCAGCACCCCCCCCCATCACAACCTGGTTCATAACCCCCCCCCCCCCATCATAACCTGGTCCATCAGCACCCCCCATCACAACCTGGTCCATCAGCACCCCCCCCCCATCACAACCTGGTCCATCACCCCCCCCCCCCATCACAACCTGGTCCATCAGCACCCCCCATCACAGCCTGGTCCATCAGCACCCCCCCCCCCCCATCACAACCTGGTCCATCACCCCCCCATCACAACCTGGTCCATCAGCACCCCCCCCCCCCATCACAACCTGGTCCATCAGCACCCCCCCCCCATCACAACCTGGTCCATCAGCACCCCCCCCCCTCACCACAACCTGGTCCATCAGCACCCCCCCCCCCATCGCGTCTGGGACTTCAGCTCCGCGCGACTCTCAGCACAAAGGGGTTTCTTGTTTTTCGTGTTGTTGTTTTTTTATGGTCGTCCACTGGCCCCGTGAGGTTGGTGGTGGTGGTCGTTGTTGTTGTTTCTCGTTCGTGTTCCCCCTTCCTCCGGGCGATTTGTGAACGACTCCGCTTCTCTGAGGGGTGGGAAGGCATCAGAATCGCGTGACTGATTGCTGAGACACGTGACTGATTGCTGAGACACATGACTGATTGCAGAGACACGTGACTGATGTGTCTGTATCTACGCGTGCCTGGGGAGCGGTAGTGCAGCGGTTAGCGCACTGGCCTGCAAAACCCGGCGACCCCAATTCAATTCCCGCTCGCAGCTAAACATCAGTAGCGATATCTGAACTGGTCGCGGGGCTCCCCTGGGTCGACTCGGCCTTAAATGAGTACCTGGTGTGGAGTGTAATCATCGTCATCACTTGGGAGACAAAGGCGGCCGGGCGTGGTGTTGCCCACACCATCACCTCGTGCGCCGTGCCGGCCTTCATAGGTGCTCGCCAACAGCGCTTTTCTCAGCAGCCTATGTCAGGCTACACGGGTGATCTTTGCCTTTGTGTCTCCCAATCGTCTCTGCTATTCCCCCAAAGTTCTTACAACCTCGCTCAATTCAAGAAACGTGTTTAGTCAATCTTGATTTGAAGCTCTCGTGACTGCAGGAATCCATACTCTTTGGTTCTTTCTGTAAAGTCCCGTAGGTATATTTTTTATTTTATTTTATACCAACGTGACTTTACCGAAAGAACCAATGAGTATGTGTTTAGTCGTCTTCTTGCAACTCGGATAGCGCTGTCCGGTACTGGCCGATTGTGGTTTAGGGCCTGTGTGAAGCAACAGTGATTAGGACGCCACGGTGGGAAGATGTTAACTACCTCGCCTGGTATGCAGGAGGTCCGTGGATTCCCGTGGTCGTGTGGATTTTCCTCCGGGTCCTCCGGGTTTTCCCTCCGCATTTAGAATCAACGTGCTTTTTCGAAGAGGCCGCTCTCCTTCTATCTTACAGTTACATGCTAATTTCTCATATTAACATCATGCTAATTTCTCACATGAACATCATGCTAATTTCTCACATCAACATCATGCTAATTTCTCACATCAACATAATGCTAATTTCTCACATTAACATCATGCTAATTTCTCACATTAACATCACGCTAATTTATCACATTAACATCACTAGCCCCGGCCACTTCTTTATGACCCTTGGGCTACACCCATGTCAAACCTTTTAAAACAGTCTGCCTCAGCAGCAGGCCATGCTTTCCCACCTGATGATGAACGCTTGGTGTTGCGCCCGAAACGTCGTGATTTATTTTCTTTTATACCAACGTGACTTTACCGAAAGAACCAGAGTCTGTGTTTTTAGAGGATTTGGCTGCCATAAATGTGCACGTGATAAGCCACTTCGTTGAGCTATTATTTGTGGCCAGGTCGCTATTGAATAAGAGTTACATAGCTCCGTGAGCCTTACCTGGTAAAATAAAAAAAAAACTGTTTAGTTTAGTTGTTGTTGTTGTTGTTGTTAAAAGTCAACGTGGTATTGGGATGCGAGGTAAGGACACGGGATTCAAGACAATCTCTGAGTCGATTTTAATTTTCAACCAGCACTGGACCACTCAGACAGCCAGCACTGACGAAGAACACAAAAAAAACTACCAACTAAAAAGTGCGCAAAGAAGCAAACTTGAAATACAACCCCCGGGACTGCTGAGGGATGGTGCTGGCGGCCTGTGGGAGAGACTAACAGCGGAGTGAAAGCTAAAGGAGGCGACGCGCCTGCTAACGGGGTGAAAGAAGTGCCGGTAATATCCTCGTAGCAAAAGTAGCTACACATGTAGCGACACATGTAGTAGCTACTACACATATAGTAGCTACTACACATGTAGTGTGTAGTAGCTACGGGCCCCGCACTTTCAAGGGCCCCGCGCTAAATGCTTTCAAGCTATCAATTCCGATTCAGTGATTCTGCACTTGCTCTATTACTATAGTACTATACCGCCTTCAACTCTTATGAACGACTGGGTGTTTAAGGTTAGCGATTTGTCGTATTAGCTTGCTGTATAGCAAATGAAAAAAATACAATTACTTTACTGTGCAAGTTAAAATTTGCTTTTAATATTTATGTATATATTTTTTTATTTAGGGCCCCTTTATAACATCACATGCTACAGGCCCCGCACGAGCTTCATCCGGCACTGGCTGTGAGGCTACCAGTGTCAGGCTAGGAGGTGAAGCTGGCGGGGTCGATCAAGTAACGCGGCGCTTCTCAACCCTCCGAAACAAGAGGCCGTACGACATACAACGTCCGGCAATTCCCCGGTCCACAAATACACGAAGGAGCCATCAGAGCGATACACGAACACTCCGTTGCTCCGTGACGCCGTAATCTGGGCTTGGCCACCTGAATGTGAGATTGTAAGTCATTTGCTCTGCGTCTACATCAGCAGCCGTACGAAAGAATAATATTATTTTCGTGCGGGGGCGGGGGGCTTGGGAGAGACCAGGTTGAGAAATATGAAACAAATATATTTTACCCTCTTTGGCATTAAAACAGGTGTTCCGATGTTTAAACACTAAATAGATTCCTTTTTGCGAGGCATCAAGTCTGCATTAACCACAAATACTTGTGGCAAAACATGTAAACGAACATGCTCTGATAATAGTATACGCATCTTTTAAAGCTTGGCCCTACGCCAGAGACAACAGCCTTCTGCGTCTACACCAGCAGCCGCACGCCAAGAAGAACAAGAAGATCACTCCACGGCACACGCGCGCGCGCGCACGCACGCGTGGAGCTCGCTCGCTCCTTCGCCGCCACGCGGAAGCGAACATTGGCCGAGGTGCCCTTGAGCGTTCGGTCTTTGGGCCCCGAGTTGAGATGAACGCGCCCCGGTTCGGGCTCAGGCGCCGTTGCCGAGAGCCGTTCGGCGATTCCGACTGTAGGTGAACTCGTGAACCGCCCGCGCAATGCGACACAGAGCACTGTGGGGTGCTTCACGGGGCCCACGCCGCCTGTCGCCCGCACGCCGGCTTGCCCCGAACTGTGCACGCGCCACCGACGGCGTTGAGAGGGCCGGCGGTGGGGGGCTGACGGTAGCCGCCCGTTGCTGGAATGCGAATGCGCAGCCAATGGAGAGAGGCGGGGGGGGGGATCGGCCACTGAACGGACCGGAGAGTTTGTTTTTTTCTCGTTTGCGAAGCGATGTTCCTTGCTCTCCCGAAATTCAGAAATCACCGCGGCATATCTGCTCGGACTTTGCCGCGTTGGCGCGCTGATGGGTGGAGCGCTGGTCGGGCTGGTCGGGTCGGGCTAGAGGCTTGGGCTAGCGGGGTCAGTTTATTGGGTCGCGGTAATAGGGGCAGGCTTGTGGGGTTAATCTAGTAGGTCGGGATAGTAGGGTCAGGCTAGGGGATTGGGCTAGTGAGGTTAATTTAGTATGTCTGGCGAGTAGGGTCAGGGTAGTGGCCTTAATCTGCTAGGTCGGGCAAGTAGGGTCAGGGTAATGGGGTTAATCTGGTAGGTCGGGCTAGTATGGTCAGGGTAATGGGGTTAATCTGGTAGGTCGGCCTAGTAGGGTCAGGCTAGTGGGGTTAATTTGGTAGGTCGGGCTAGTAGGGTCAGGGTAATGGGGTTAATTTGGTAGGTCGGCCTAGTAGGGTCAGCCTAGTGGGGTTCATCTGGTAGGTCGGGCTAGTAGGGTCAGGCTAGTGGGGTTAATCGGGTAGGTCGGGCTAGTAGGGTCAGGCTAGTGGGGTTAATCTGGTAGGTCGGGCTAGTAGGGTCAGGGTAATGGGGTTAATCTGGTAGGTCGGGCTAGTAGGGTCAGGGTAATCTGGTAGGTCGGCCTAGTAGGGTCAGGCTAGTGGGGTTAATCTGGTAGGTCGGGCTAGTAGGGTCAGGCTCAGGCCAGGGGTCCGTGGCTTGGCACACACACGCACGCCTCCCTCTGGCTTAGCAGGAAAGGTCGGCAGCTCAGGTTGTCCATGCCCTGGTGGATGGCGTCCATGATGGAGCCGCACTTCCCTGCGCACCGCACGGATAGAGAAGAGAAAGAGGAGCTGCGTTGCCACCGCCGCAGATTCCGAGCTCACCTCCATGAGGCCTAGCATCGAGAGATCCATAGACTCACACAGAGACCTATAAACTCACACAGAGACCCATAGACTCACACAGACACATACACTCACACAGAGACCCATAGATTCACACAAAGACCCATAGACCCACACAGAGACCCATAAACTCGCACAGAGACCCATAAACTCACACAGAGACCCATAGACTCACACAGAGCCCATAGACTCACACAGAGACCCATAGACTCACACAGAGACCCATAAACTCGCACAGAGACCTATAAACTCGCACAGAGACCCATAGACTCACACAGAGATGCATAGACTCACACAGAGACCGATAAACTCACACAAAGACCCATAGACTCACACAAAGACCCATAGACTCGCACAGCGACCCATATACTCGCACAGAGACCGATAGACTCACACATAGACCCATAAACTCACACAGAGACCCATAGACTCGCACAGAGACCCATAGGCTCACACATAGACCCATAAACTCACACAGGGACCCATAGACTCACACAAAGACCCATAGACTCGCACAGAGACGCATAGACTCGCACAGAGACCCATAGACTCGCACAGAGACCCATAAACTCGCACATAGACCCGAAGACTCACACAAAGACCCATAGACTCATACAGAGACCCATAAACTCGCACAGAGACCCATAGACTTGCACAGAGACCCATAGACTCGCACAGAGACCCATAGACTCGCACATAGACCCATAAACTCGCAGAGACCCATAGACTCACACAGAGACCCATAAACTCGCACAGAGACCTATAAACTCGCACAGAGACCCATAGACTCACACAGAGACCCATAGACTCACACAGAGACCCATAAACTCACACAGAGACCCATAAACTCGCACAGAGACCCATAAACTCGCACAGAGACCCATAGACTCACACAGAGACCCATACACTCATACAGAGACCCATAAACTCGCACAGAGACCCATAGACTCACACAGAGACCAATAAACTCACACAGATACCCATAAACTCGCACAGAGACCCATAGACTCGGCCGAGTCGACCTTGCAAAAAATTCTGCTTAGCTCAAATGGGCTTGACAAGTGACCCACAGATCATATGGAGAGCCGTAGACTCACAGCGACCCTGCTGAGATGAAAGCGCTGTAGTCATGACCATCCCCTGGCTCGCCTCCAGGCACGGGCGCGCTTCCTACTTCTTTGTCCGAGTGATGATGTCCGAGTGATGATGTGATGATGTCCCGAGTGATGATGACCGAGTGATGATGTGATGGTGACCGAGTGATGATGTGATGATGTCCCGAGTGATGATGTCCGAGTGATGATGTGATGGTGTCCGAGTGATGATGTGATGATGTCCCGAGTGATGATGTCCGAGTGATGATGTCCCGAGTGATGATGTCCCGAGTGATGATGTGATGGTGTCCGAGTGATGATGTGATGGTGTCCGAGTGATGATGTGATGATGTCCCGAGTGATGATGTGATGGTGTCCGAGTGATGATGTGATGATGTCTCGAGTGATGTTAGCGAGAACCTATGAAGACCAGAACAGTACACGAGGGGGTGGGTGGCCAGCACCACGTCCGTGCCTGGCGGCTGCTTGGGAGCGGTGGCGCAGTGGTTGACGCTGCGCTGCGAACCCAGCAGTAGGTATCCCGAGTTCGATTCCCGCTCGTGATCAATAACAGTGGCGAATATCTAAATCAGTCGATGGCTTCCCCGCGGTTTGACTTGGTCTCAAATGAAAACCCGGTGAGGTGTGTAATAAATATCAGCATTGGGGGAGGCAAAGGCAGCCGGGCGTGGTGTTGACCACGCTCCCCTGCACAGGTGTGTCTGTGCGTGTGGGTGAGTGCGTGCACAGGTGTGTCCGTGCGTGTGTGTGTACGTGTCCGTGTGTGGGAGCGGTGGTGTAGCGGTTAGTGTGCTGCGCTACGAACCTGGCGACCCGTGTTCGATTCCCGCTCACGGCCAAAATCAGTGACGATTATCTGAACAGGTCCTGGCCCTACCCTAGGTCGACTCAGCCTCAAATGCGGTGTGTAAACATCGCCACTGGGAAGACAAAGGCGGCCGGGCGTGGTGCTGGCCGCCCACCCCCTCGTGTGCCGTTCCGGCCTTCATAGGTGCTGCTCGCTAACAGCACTTGCCCCAACAAATCTGTTACAGGCTACACGGGGGATATTTGTCTTTGTGTGTGGGTCCGTCGCCAACAGTCCATCGAGGCTACAAGGGGTGAATCTGAGTCGTGGGTGTTGGCCGTCCAGTCGCGTCTGGGGCGGCTCCGGTGGCCGGGTTCCCACCGCCACCACCTTGCGAGAGCGCGAAGAGGTTGAACACCCAGTCGAGGCGGTCGCATACGCGGCCCATGCAGCGGCGGAATCGCGAGTCGCAGTCCACGCGCGAGACTCCGCACCTCGCGTAGCAGAGGTCGTGGCGATTACAGCAGCGAGTCACCCCGGCCAGCGCGCTCACCTCGCCCTGCACGGCAACACCAAATAAATGATTTAAAACACGGACAGACGAAGATCGCCCCCCCCCCCCCCCAAGTTATATCCTTCAACGGACTGTTGGGGCAAGGTGCTGTGAGCGGGTAGCGCGTGTGTGTGTGCACAGGTGTGTCCGTGTGTGGGTACACAGGTGTGTCCGTGTGTGTGGGTACACAGGTGTGTCCGTGTGTGTGTGGGTACACAGGTGTGTCCGTGTGTGTGGGTACACAGGTGTGTCCGTGTGTGTGTGGGTACACAGGTGTGTCCGTGTGTATGTGTGGGTACACAGGTGTGTATGTGCACAGGTGTGTCCGTGTGTGTGCACAGGTGTGTCCGTGTGTGTGCACAGGTTTGTGTGTGCACAGGTGTGTCCGTGTGTGTGTGCACAGGTGTGTCCGTGTGTGTGCACACAGGTGTGTCCGTGTGTGTGCACAGGGGTGTCCGTGTGTGTGTGTGCACAGGTGTGTGTGCACAGGTGTGTCCGTGTGTGTGGGTCACAGGTATGTCCGTGTGTGTGTGTACACAGGTGTGTCCGTGTGTGTGGGTACACAGGTGTGTCCGTGTGTGTGTGTAGGTACACAGGTGTGTCCGTGGGTGTGTGTGTACACAGGTGTGTCCGTGTGTGCACAGGTTTGTGTGTGCACAGGTGTGTCCGTGTGTGTATGCACAGGTGTGTCCGTGTGTGTGGACAGGTGTGTCCGTGTGTGTGAGTGCACAGGTGTGTCCGTGTGTGTGTGCACAGGTGTCCGTGTGCGTGCACAGGTGTGTCCGTGTGTGTGTGGGTACCCAGGTGTGTCCGTGTGTCTGTGGGTACAGAGGTGTGTCCGTGGGTGTGTGTGGGTACACAGGTGTGTCCGTGTGTGTGGGTACACAGGTGTGTCCGTGTGTGTCGGTACACAGGTGTGTCCGTGAGTGTACACAGGTGTGTCCGTGTGTGTGTGTGCATAGGTGTGTCCGTGTGTGTGTGTGTGCATAGGTGTGTCCGTGTGTGTGGGTACACAGGTGTGTCAGTGTGTGTGTGTACACAGGTGTGTCCGTGTGTGTGGGTACACAGGTGTGTCCGTGTGTGTGTGTCCGTGTGTGCGTCCGTGTGTGCGGCAGTGGAGCGGTTAGCGCGAACTCGACGACCCGAGTTCAATTCACGCTCACGGCCAACACCAGTAATGATTATCTGAACCGGTCCTGGGCCTCCCCTAGGTCGACTTGGCCTCAAATGAGTACCTGGTGCGGTGTGTAAACATCGTCACTAGGGAGACAAAGGCAGCCGGGCGTGGTGCTGGCCACCCACCCCCTCGCTTGCCGTGACGGCCTTCATAGGTGCTCGCTAACAGCACTTGTCCCCAACAGTCTGTTCAGGCTATCGGAAGGGATCTTTGTGTGTGTGTATTTGTTATCGTTCTAGTTTGAACTTGTCGAACCTGGAGCGTGCCAATATTAGGTGGGGCTTCCTATTTGCCTCGTCAAAAATCCCCATACCTGGGGTGTTTTATTTACTTATTTATCATGAAACAATCCACTCCCTCGACTCCCCCGCGAGTGATGGGGCGGTTGTGGAGAGAATGGGGGCGTTCCCATACCTGGCCTCCGAAACTTTTCATCAGCTGCGTTACGCGGTTGTGTTCAAGGCCACATTTCTGCCATCCTCCCCTCACCTATGCATGTGAAACGCGGAACCATTTAAAGCATCGGTGGGGAACCTTTTTTCTGCCAAGGGCTATTTGGATATTTATATAACATCATTCGCGGGCCATACAAAATGATCAACTTAAAAATTTTGCCTGTTATATTTGGTCAAACATTTAATTAACTCACCCCTAATGCGATGGCTGGAAACTGCTTCTCTTTGGCGAGGCGTGTGGTGATGTTAGCTGGTATTGATGATGCTGCTACTCGCAACTGCTTTTCCAGGTTTGCTCCTAGATTTATTGAATTTCGAGTCCCGCCTGCGGTTGCCTTGGCAGGGCCAGAGACCAAATGATTTCGCGGTGCCTTATACGGCCCGCGGGCCGGACGTTCCCCACCCCTGCTTTATTAAACACTTTTCGACTGGATTGTGTGAGGATCTCGCAGATCCTGGAGAGATCTAGACACGGGAGCATCGGTGAGCTTCGGCAGGCGAGGCAACGTTGGCTGGGTCACGTAGCCTGCAAACCAGCCACCGCAAGCCCAAGCAGCTTCTGTTTGCTGGATAGAGGGGGCTACACGGGCTTGGCACGGGCAAGATAAGAGGTGGGCTGACATGGTTACAGTACGGGAGGATGTGGAGCTGAGTGGACTTGCCGATGACTGGTACCAGCAGTTTCAAGATCGCCCTCTGCTGAGAAGGCTCGTGAATGACGCTAAAGCGTATTTGGAGGCAGCCGCCCTCCAGCAACAACGGAGGGCAGAAAGAGCGACGTTTACAAAGCACGGCTGGTGTGCATCTGCCAGTCATCTCAGGTAGTCATCTCATAGCACCTGGGTCTGTCCCGTGACTTTCCTGTAAGCGTCCCTTCGACACGTCACGTGGCGCCAAAATGTACCTAGCCTGACACAGGCACCGTAGAGATGTCACTACCGCTCGATGGTGAACAAGCGGCTGTTGTTGATGTGTGCGTGATGCGCTGTGCATTATGGTGCTGCTGTGTACGCGATGTGCTGTGCATGATGTGGCACAAACAACCCCCTACCTCCTCATGGCGTTTGTAACCACCACAGCGGCCAAATGGGGGCTCTGGACGGGTGCGAGGGGCTGATACTCCTCCACCTTCAATTAATTACCACAAAACCACGATTTCAAATGTTTTTTTATTAAGCTTGTGCCGGAGGCCCCGGGGGGACAGGCGTCTATGACGTCTCCTGGCCAAACCTCATTTGGCGGAGCCAGGAGACTGAATCCTTCCCCTCCGGGTTCCTCCAGAAACAACAAAAAAACCCATTACGGGTGGCCACGTGGAATGTTCGAACGCTCACTGTGGAGGAGAGGCTGCCACTCATCTGTCGGGAGCTGGACCGGTACCGCCTGGATCTCTGTGGTATTCAGGAGGTCCGGTGGACCGGTTCTGGCTCCTGCCACAATGAGGGGTGGACAGTCCTCTACTCGGGGCAGGAAACTACCAAACAAAAGAATGAAGGGGGCGTGGGAGCGTGGCGGTGAGGTGTGAGAAGCTGTAAGCCCCAGGCTACTTTGGGCTCGCCTTCCCATCAACCAGAGGTGAGGAGTGGTGGTCGTGGTTACTTATGCCACCACTGAAGACAAGCATCCGTGGGGGGATGCAGGCAAGGCCGATAAGTCAGATGCCTTCTATGACCTCCTGTCACAGGTGCTAGCTATAGTGACCCCTCGGGATAGAGTAATCTTGTTGGGTGACTTCAATGCCCGAGTTAGTGATGATGCTGGCACCTGGTCTGGAGTGATTGGAAGGCATGGGCCAGATAAGCTCAATAACAACGGTAGGAGGCTGCTAGATTTTTGTGCAGCTCATGGGCTTGTAATGACCAACACGTTGTTCCGGCATCAGCGCATCCACACAACATCATGGATGCATGCCGGGTCCAAGCAAGAACATCTGCTGGACTACAAAGTGACGGAACAGCGGATGCCGGCCAAGGTCCTTGACACCAGGACCTACCGTGGAGCTGATCTGCTCACTGACTATTGACTTGTCATCTGTAAGATGCGCCTGCTATTCTTCCACTCCGGTGGTGGGTGTACACCCAGGACCCCATTCAAACCCATTGTGGCATGGTCTCAGCTAGCTGATTAAAGTTGCAAGTGAAAATTTCATCAACACTTGTGGCTGAGGTTGGCATCGTCCCCCACTCCTCCTGATGTCGAGGGTAAATGGGCGAGGTTTAGGACTGTGGCTCATGCAGCTGCAATGGCTGCTTTGGGTACGCGGTCCAGACCTCCCCAGAGACCCTGGCTGACAGAGGGGATGGTCAGGCTGGCTGAGAAAAAGCGACATGCCCACTCTCATCGGCTACAGCATCCCACGTCAGAGAATGAAGAGGCTTACCGCAGCCTTCGCTCGGAGGTTCGGAGAGCCGTGAGGCGCTGCAAGGATTGGTGATGGTCGCAGGTTGCTGAGGAGATGGAGTCTGCCTCAATGGCCCTCGATCACAAATTTATTTTTAACTCCATCAAAAAAGTAACCTGCAGTGCCACACCTATTACCATCATTAGGGTAATGGATGGTGATCCAATCTCCGACCCCCAGGAACAGGTTTGCAGATTTTCTGAGAATTTTTGTGAGGTCCTGGGGGAGGGAAAATCCCTCAGCCTGGAAAACATCATGGGACAAAGTGGGGATGACCCTGCTGAGGCTGCGGTGCCTCAAATATTGGAAAAAAATTCACCCCCTGTGTGGCTGGCTGAGGAGCCATCTGTTGAGGAAGTACTGAAGGCGATCCAGAGTCTGAGACCAGAAAAGGCACCGGGCAGAGATGATCTCCCAAGCAAAATGCTTAGGGAGGGTGGCGTTTGTGAACAGACTGCCCTACATGACATCACAACAACAGTCTGGACCACTGGACGGGTTCCACAGGATTGGAAGGATGCCCTGGTGGTCTCCCTCTTTAAGAAGGGGGACGACAGGGGAATCTCACTCCTCTATTTCTATATATCTACTTCGATCACGTATTTCGAGAAGCCTCAATAGCTGTACCGGAGGAATTTATATCTGGTACATATACAATGGGAGGCTGATCAATGCCCGCGTGCGGTCAAGGGATGGCTCCCTATTGCTCAACCATGTTATGTATGCCGATGATCTGGCAATTTCTGCTCACACAGAGGAGTTGGAGGCGCTGCTGCTGAACCTGGAGCTTGCCACTAAGAGGTGGGGCCTTACCATCAGCCCCACCAAAACTAAGCACCTGCCTGAGTACCATCGGACACTCCACCCCCCAAGGAAGTTGTGGAGAGAGTGAAGAGTTTCCCATACCTGGGCAGTGTGCTCATGACCGGCTCCGGTTTGACAGCAGAGGTCTCACTCCGAATCAGTCGAGCGGCATTATATTTTTTTTATCAGTTGCGTAACGCTGTATGGAAGCTACCTGGTCTGTCGCTCCGCACGAAGCTTCAGGTCTTCTCGGCCACGGTCATTCCTTCCCTTCTCTATGCTTGCGAAACATGGACCCCCCCTAATGGAAGATCTTCGCGGTTTAGAAATATTTAGGCTGGCCTGCTTACGATCCATCCTGGGTTTAACCAGGCTGAATTGTGTGAGGAGCTCACAAATCCTTGAAAGATCTGGACAAAGTCCTATCGGTGAGCTCCTCCGTCAGGCAAGGCTGCATTGGCTGGACCATGTAGCCCGCATGCCCAGCCAACGCATGCCTAAACAGCTTTTGTTCGGCCGGATCGAGGAAGCTAAACGGGCACAGCACGGGCTAGAGAAGAGATGGAGTGATGTGGTACAGAAGGATGTGAGCTGAGTGGACTTTTGTCGATGACTGGTACCAGCGGTGTCAAGATCGGCCTCGTGAAGGACGCTGCTGGGCAGTTGGAGGCAGTCGCTCTCCAACAACAACGGAGGGCGGAGGAGCGACGCTCACAACAACGAGCACAGAAAGTTGGCACAGTAGAGGGCACAGGTGGTGCATCAGCCAGTCATCTCAGTCAGTCGACCCGTGGCACCTGGGTCTGCCCCGTGACCTCCTGCCAGCGGGCGTTCGACACTTCACGTGGCCTCAACGTGCACATAGCCTGGCACAAGCGTCGTGGTGATGTCACCACCACTTAGTGGCGAATGGCGGTTGTTGATGATGCGCAGTGTATGATGCGCCGTGTGTGATGCGCTGTTCATGATGTGCCGCGTATGATGCTGCTGGGTCCATGGTGCGCCGTGTGTAATGCTGCTTTGAGTGTGATGCGCTGTGCATGACGCGCCGTGTATGATGCTGCTGCTGTGTGATGCGCCGTGTATGATGCTACTGCTGTGTGATGCGCCGTGTATGATGCTGCTGCTGTGTGATGCACCGTGTATGATGCTGCTGCTGTGTGATGCGCTGTGTATGATGCTGCTGTGTGATGCGCTGTGTATGATGCTGCTGTGTGATGCGCCGTGTATGATGCTGCTGCTGTGTGATGCGCTGTGTATGATGCTGCTGCTGTGTGATGCGCTGTGTATGATGCTGCTGTGATGCGCACGTATAATCCGAAGACAGGAGAGCCACATCCGTTCGGAGCAGACACGAAGCCGGGCCGAGGCTCGGGTTTCGATCCTGAAACAAGAACACGCAGCGACTCCCTGTCAGACTCGTAGACCTGTTGGGGGCAAGTGCTGTTAGCGAGCACCTATTAAGGCCGGCTCGGCACACGAGGGGGTGGGTGGCCAGAACCACGCCCGGCCGCCTTTGTCTCCCCAGTGCGGATGTTTAACGCACCACACCAGCCAGTCGACTGAGGAGAGACCCAGGACCGGTTCATATTTTCGTCACTGTTATTGGTCGAGAGCGGGAATCGAATTCGGGTCGACGGATTCGTAGCGCAATGCGCTAACCGATGCGCCACCACTCCCCGTAACACACAGACACGATCCCCTGTATAGCCTTAACAGACTGTTGGGGCAAGTGCTGTTAGCGAGCACCTATAAAGGCCGGAACGGTATACGAGGGGGTGGGTGGCCAGCACCACACCCGACCGCCTTTGTCTCCCCAGTGGCGATGTTTTACACATCGCACCAGGTACTCATTTGAGGCCGAGTCGATCTAGGGGATGCCCAGGATCAGTTCAAATAATCGTCACTGGGTGTTGGCCGTGAGCGGGAATCGAACTCGGGTCGCCAGGTTCGTAGCGCAGCGTAGCGCTAACCGCTCCGTTCACCACAAAGTGGCGGTGACGTCACCACGGCGCCTGTGCCAGGCTATGTGCACGTTGAGGCCACGTGAAGTGTCGGACGCCCGCTGGCAGGAGGTCACGGGGCAGACCCTGCAGGTGTCACGGGTCGACTGACTGAGATGACTGTCTGATGCTCACCCCCTGTGCCACCCCCCCCACTGTGCCAAACTTCTGCGTTGCAGCAATAAACTAAAGCAGCGTTTCCCGTTCCAACGCGCACCTCTTCCAAAACGTCTGCTCAGCGCGTGGAAGAGAAGGCCAAACATCACCTCGAGCAATTTGCCAGGGGCAGTGCACTGGAAACGGTTACCGGTTCATGCCTTCAGAACCGATAATCGATTCTAAAAGCGATTATCGGTGTACGGGTTGTCGTTTAACAACCCGGATAGAAATTCACACACACACACACAAACCAACAACTCAACGCAGTCAGTCACACCGCGACCTTAACAGAAGAAAAAACGTTATAGACGACGTTTCGGGCATTGACCCCAGCCCCCCCCCCCCGTTACCGTTCCCGCACGTATAGCGGCAGGTCCCCTCATTCCCGCCCAGGTACTCCATTGCAGTGTCCAGGAAGCCCCCAAGCGCCTCCACTCGCTCCAACACCCAGCCCCCCTCTTCCTTGCCCCCCACTTCCACGCCCCCCACTTCCGCGCCCTCCACTTCCGCGCCCCCCACTTCCGCGGCCCCCCGATGCACCCCCCCCCGATCCGGCTCGCTCTCATTCCATCCACCATGCCCCCCCATCGCCACCGCCACCATCACCACCAGCAGCACCATCATCATCAGGAACGGCAGCGTGGGTCTCATGCTGTCGGCTGGGTCGTTCGAGTCTTCCTCTCGCCGAAGTAACGCGGAGTGGAGGGTTCAGGGTCGCGACAGCGAGACCCGAGCAAAACTCTCCGGGCGTATATTGGCGTTCCCTGTCCCCGTCGCGCTAACGTGGAGTGGGATGAGCGGGCGACCCGGAATCGACGCGGTTGGGCAAGGTTCCCAACCCCGCCTGCTCCTTGTTTTGTTAATTTTGGACGTCCAAGGGGTCCTGGCGCCCAGCAACGTGGAGTGGAGTTGTGTGACGAGCGAGCGAGCGCGGGCACGGGAATCGACGCGAGCCAAAACGCGATCCCTGATAACCTGGAGCCCCCACCCCTCCCCTCCGCCCGCCCGGGCTCGCCGCGGTAACGTGGAGTGTGGCTGGCCCGAGCTGACACGTGGGAGCTGCGCGCTCCCGACCCCTCCCCTGCTGAAACCGGCGCGTGGAGCTCGGAGGACAAAGTCCACTCGGGGGGCGGGGCCAGGACCCCCCGTCTCAATTCTGGCCTCCGCACACCTCGTCATCACGTCACACCTCGTCATCACGTCACATCTCATCACACCTCGTCACACGTCACACGTCGTCACACCTCGTCACACCTCGTCACAGATCGTCACACGTCACACCTCGTCATCACGTCACACCTCATCACGTCACATCTCGTCACACGTCACACCTCGTCACACCTCGTCATCACGTCACACCTCGTCATCACGTCACACCTTATCTTCACGTCACACCTCGTCATCACGTCACATCTCATCACACCTCGTCACACGTCACACCTCGTCACACATCACACCTCGTCACACCTCGTCATCACGTCACAGATCGTCACACGTCACACCTCGTCATCACGTCACACCTCGTCACACCTCGTCACACGTCATACCTCGTCGTCACGTCACACCTCATCACGTCAGACCTCGTCACCACATCACACCTCGTCGTCACACATCACACCCCGTGCTGCCGGGGTTTACACGGGAGTCCTCTTGCCAATCGCGTCTGGCGGCAAGTCAGCAGAATCTTGTCTCTTAAGAGTCCAGGGGGTCGGCAACCTGCAGGCTCCAGGAGCCGCGTGCGGCTCTTGAAGCAACTTCATCGCGGCTCCTGAAACATTGCGCGTTTGACCGAATTCAATCAATAAAAAAGAGAGAGAGATGGCTCTTCTTGTGGTTTTTGGTTTGCCGATCCCTCACCCCCTCCCCGCTGTAAACAAAAGTCCGACTGCTGGCGAGCTCCCGCGGGTCACGTGTGCAGTCGACTTTCTTGTACAAATAACCCGTTGCAGGTCACCGCATCGCGGTGGAAAGCCCAACAACCAGCCGGCCGACGGGACTGGCGGGCGCGTGCTCCTTCCCCGTGCTCCTTCCCCGTGCGCGGCGAGAGGCAGGGAGCCTCGCACCGCGCACAGGGAGGGGAGCACGCGCTTGCTCGAGCCTGCGGGTCAGGGGGTCAGTCTCAAGTCATGGTCAATTCACCGTGCGCAAGTGAGTCGGGTGTAACACGACGCTTTGGGTAGCGGAGCCAACCAAAGTGGAAACATTGTACGGCACTGCTCATTCGCTGCTGGCAAGCGCTGTGCACTTCCCGTTGTCAACAACCGACGCTGACTAGCGTGTTGATGCGTGGTCACATGACACCCGTGACCCGCACGGCGTGGGGAGGCGCTCATCCAGCAGTGGAGTGACAAGAGGGCTGTGTGGGTCGGGGCCTCGGCGGCGTTCGTGGCTGGACGCAGTTGCCCGGGTGTTGGGGGGGGTGAGGCCGACAGGGGGCAGCCGAGCGCGACTTGGTTTGCTTTAATCCCCGCGTCTCTCCGTGTCTGCAGCTGTCTGTCAGTGGGCCTCTGGGATGTATCCTCTTGTCTTTCCACCTCGAGTGTCCCTCTCATTGGGCCCCGTGTCGACCTCCGCGTCGTTCTGCTCGCCCACGTGCGCCCGTGTGTCCGCCACAGTTTGTCGCTGGGCATCTGCTCAAAACGAGCTTCAT
Source organism: Petromyzon marinus (assembly GCF_048934315.1). Taxonomy (NCBI): domain Eukaryota; kingdom Metazoa; phylum Chordata; class Hyperoartia; order Petromyzontiformes; family Petromyzontidae; genus Petromyzon; species Petromyzon marinus. The sequence goes on from NC_133707.1 coordinate 3,443,151, forward strand.
TGCCCATCGGATTCCTCCAGCATAAACATTCAGATTCCTGTTGTCCGTCTCTCTCGCCGTGCCTATCTCAGTGTCGCTTTCCAATTGTGTTCCCTGGCTGTTGCTCTGTCTGTGTCTCCCTCCACCTGTGTATCTCGAGCCCAGACGAAACGGCTCGTACGGAGCGGCCAATTCCAAGTCTCGATTTTATTCGAACCAGGCGTGAACTCGAGGCGATCTCATTGGCGAGAGGGACCTGGGCTCACCAAAAATTGACAAGGGCACAAAAAAGACAAAGGCAACGCAGTCCCCGGGTTGCGTAAAAATGCGACCTTACGGAAACGCTCCCTGTGAATTGTGTCAAGGAAACGAATCGACCACGCGGAATCGACTGCGTTAGTTGCGCGGCGAGGTTGATGACGAATACCGTGGGCCGAGGAGGCACAATGCCTTCTCGCGCTTCACTAGGATTAAGGTCAATGGAATTGATCTGGGGGGGGGGGGGGAGGGATTGTTCAGTTTCTGACATACACAAAATGTGGGTTACAGATTGTTCTCGGGAACCTAACCCTTCCGTAACCCGGGGACTGTCTGCACAGCGAATATAAATCTTTGCAGAAAACAACCGTTTTATTATTATTATTACACGCTTTCAAAGGGACATTGCCTGAAACGTCACCCGTGTTCCTTTCGAGGCAGTGTTACATGACGAACTACGAGGCAGTCAAAGTATTGCACGAACAAAATCACTGTTAACTTACTACAAGCGGCTCGCCGTGGCGAACCACGACCCACGTGATTCCGAGCGGTGGTGCAGCCAACGTCGTGAGAGACATTGGCTCTCACGACATTAAACATATTTCGTTAATTTCGAAATATATTTGCAAATTATGTAAACACACGCAGACACGTAGTTAAGACAAATATTCCACGTATGCTGCAGTGGTGGGGATGTTCGGCCTGCGGGCCGTATAAGGCCCGCGAAATCATTCGGTCTGGCACTGCCAAGGCAACCGCACGACTCGAAATTCAATAAATCTAGGAGCTTTTTTCATAGCAACGTAAATTAAATTTTGAATGGCCCACGAATGATGTTATAAATATCCAAATGGCCCTTGGCAGAAAAAAGGTTCCCCACCCCTGCGCGTATAGCCTGTGCAGGATGGTGGGGCAGGTGCTGCTAGCGAGTGCCTAAGGCCAGACCGCTGTACGAGTCACTGGCGAGGCCATCACCAGGCCTAGGACCGGTTCAGATAATCGTCACTGGCGTTGGCCATGAGCGAGAATCGAACTCGGGTCGCCGGGTTCGTAGCACGGTGTGCTAACCGCTCCACAACCGCTGCGCCCAGTGAGCACGTACGTACACACACACACACACACGCGTACACACACACGGACACGCGCGCGAGTTAACACGGCTGGGCATCTACATTATTTGCCAAATCACACATGACCCAAGGCTGTGGCTGGCTCACCGTGGGAGATGCAGGGGGGTGGGGGGCGGTGCATGGTGCCAGTGGTGTGTGGGGTGTGGGTGGTGCAGAGTGCCTCCGGAGCTATGGAGTGCCGCAGGGTTGCCACTCTGTGTTGCTGGTTTGCCCGGGCTTAGCGCAGGGCGACGATGCCGCGAGGCGTCGCGAGGGGTCTTGGTTGGTTCCGTAGCTTTCGCCGCTATCGCAGGCCGTCGTCGCTCACAGGTCCCTGGTGGTGCTGTGTGGCCTGGGAGGGCAGGTGCAGGCCGCACGCTGGCTCTCCATGTAGGGGCGGCAGCCAAACGCCATCACCCCCTGGTGCAGCAGATCCACGGCCTCCTCACAACGACCTGGGTGGGGGGGCACGTGGTGGGGGGGGGGGGGGGGGGGCACCAATTAGTGGGGGTTAAGTAAGATCCAGGTGGCTCAGCGGCAGGGCGAGGGGCTCGCGATTCGCAAGTTACAAGTTCACATCCTGGTTCGGGGGTCGAGCCCAGCGTGTCCGCCGCTCGTCGTGGAGGTTGGCGATTTGAGCCCAGCGGCCGCCCCGGTTGAGACTGCGGTTGCAGCAGGCGTAGCAATACTACGTGCCGTCTGCTTCACAGCGGATGTTCAAAAATCCCGTGAGGTCATTTGAAAAAAAGCGTAAGGCCATTTGTGTGCCAGCGCCACGCTCCAAAATGTGATAAATGACAACTGCAAATTAAACTATTGCCTCCGACTCTTGCCCGCTTGCAGGCCAGTTGCTGCATTCGCATCGCGCTGCATAGGGACAGCTGCCACCGGGGGTCCCCTGCCGTAGGGTTCCACGAGACGGACACGCTTCTGTTAAGGGTCCAGGCATGCGAATGTGCAGCGGTCATCTCGTATCCCCAGTGCGAGCCTTGAGCGCGGTTCCTCCGCGTCTCTCTCGGCGGGGTAACGTGGAGTGGGCGCACCCTGGGTCTCGGGGGAGATGGTGAAGCTGACGCCGATGAGCGAGCAGATGCGGGAGAGGCAGCGGCGGAAGGCGGTGTCGCAGGCGCGCTTCTCGGCGCCGCACACGTCGTAGCAGCGGTCGTGGTCGTTGCAGCAGCGCGTCATAGCCGGGACGCCCACGTCAAACTGAATGGCGCACACACACACACACACGCACACACACACGCACACACACACACACGCAAGCACAAAGAACAAAGACAAAGATCCCCCATATAGCCTTAACAGACTGTAGGGGCAAGTGCTGTTAGCGAGCACCTATGAAGGCCGGAACGGTACACCAAGGGGTGGGTGGCCAGCACCACGCCCGACCGCCTTTGTCTCCCTAGTGGCGATGTTTACACACCGCACCAGGTACTCATTTAGAGGCTGAGTCGACCTAGGGGAGGCCCGGGACCGGTTCAGATAATCGTCACTGGTGTTGGCCGTGAGCGGGAATCGAACCCAGGTCGCCAGTTTCATAGCGCAGCGCGCTAACCGCTACACTATCGCTCCCCACACACACACACACACAAGCACACACGCACACATGCAAGCACACACACACACACGCACACACACACACGCACGCAAGCACACACACACACACACGCAAGCACACACACGCACACACGCAAGCACACACACACAAGCACACACACGCAAGCACACACGCACACATGCAAGCACACACACGCAAGCACACACGCACGCAAGCACACACACGCACGCAAGCACGCACACACGCACGCAAGCACACACACGCACACACACACATGCAAGCACACACACGCACACACATGCAAGCACACGCACACACACACATGCAAGCACACACGCACACACATGCAAGCACACGCACACACACATGCAAGCACACGCACACACACACATGCAAGCACACGCACACACACACATGCAAGCACACACACACATGCAAGCACACACACACATGCAAGCACACACACACATGCAAGCACACACACACATGCAAGCACACACACACATGCAAGCACACACACACACATGCAAGCACACACACACACACACGCAAGCACACACACACACACATGCAAGCACACACGCACACACATGCAAGCACACGCGCACACACACATGCAAGCACACGCACACACACACATGCAAGCACACGCACACACACATGCAAACACACACACACACATGCAAGCACACGCACACACACATGCAAGCACACGCACACACACACATGCAAGCACACGCACACACACACATGCAAGCACACGCACACACACACATGCAAGCACACGCACACACACATGCAAGCACACACACACACACATGCAAGCACACGCACACACACATGCAAGCACACACACACACACGCAAGCACACACACACACACACATGCAAGCACACACACACACACAAGCAAGCACACACACACACACGCACACACACACACACACGCACACACACACACGCACACACACGCACACACACACGCAAGCACACACACACGCACACACACGCAAGCACACACACAAGCACACACACACGCAAGCACACACACACACACGCACACACACACAAGCACACACACGCACACACACGCAAGCACACACACACACATGCAAGCACACACACACACGCACGCAAGCACACACGCACGCAAGCACACACACACGCACGCAAGCACACACACACGCACGCAAGCACACACACACGCACACACACACATGCAAGCACACACGCACACACATGCAAGCACACGCGCACACACATGCAAGCACACACACACACATGCAAGCACACGCACACACATGCAAGCACACGCACACACACATGCAAGCACACGCACACACACATGCAAGCACACGCACACACACACATGCAAGCACACGCACACACACATGCAAGCACACGCACACACACGCACACACACACACACGCACACACACACATGCAAGCACACGCACACACACACATGCAAGCACACACGCACACACACGCAAGCACACACGCACACACACGCAAGCACACAAGCACACACACACACGCACGCACACACATGCAAGCACACACGCACACACATGCAAGCACACATGCACACACATGCAAGCACACACACGCACAAACATGCAAGCACACACACACACATGCAAGCACACACACACACATGCAAGCACACACACACACACACATGCAAGCACACACACACACATGCAAGCACACACACACACATGCAAGCACACACACACACATGCAAGCACACACACACACATGCAAGCACACACACACACGGAAGCACACACACACACACACATGCAAGCACACACACACACACGGAAGCACACACACACATGCAAGCACACACATGCAAGCACACACATGCAAGCACACACACATGCAAGCACACACGCACACACATGCAAGCACACACACACACACATGCAAGCACACACGCACACACACATGCAAGCACACACGCACACACACGTGCAAGCACACACGCACACACACGTGCAAGCACACACACGCACACACGCACACATGCAAGCACACACGCACACACACACATGCAAGCACACACGCACACACACATGCAAGCACACACACACACACATGCAAGCACACACGCACACACACATGCAAGCACACACGCACACACACGTGCAAGCACACACGCACGCACACGTGCAAGCACACACGCACACACACATGCAAGCACACACGCACACACACACACATGCAAGCACACACGCACACACACAAATACATGCAAGCACACATGCACATGTTAAAGTCGAAATCTACACATCCACAGAGGCAACTAGTAATTTAGCATTGAAATAGCTAAGGGATTAGCTTGTGACTGGTCACGGAAATGGCTATGTTAAAGTCAAAACCTACACATCCACAGAGGCAACTAGTAATTTAGCATTGAAATAGCTAAGGGATTAGCTTGTGCAAATATCTGAGGGATTAGCTTGTGACTGGTCACAGAAATGGCTATGTTAAAGTCAAAACCTACACATCCACAGAGGCAACTAGTAATTTAGCATTGAAATAGCTAAGGGATTAGCTTGTGCAAATATCTGAGGGATTAGCTTGTGACTGGTCACAGAAATGGCTATGTTAAAGTCAAAACCTACACATCCACAGAGGCAACTAGTAATTTAGCATTGAAATAGCTAAGGGATTAGCTTGTGACAGGTCACAGAAATAGATGTTAAAGTAAAGGCCTACACATCCACAGAGCTTCACGGATGTGTAGGTTTTGACTTTAACATAGTCATTCCTGTGACCAGTCACAAGCTAATCCCTCAGCTATTTCATATGTAAACCCCTTTGTCAAGGTGCCTCACTTCTCCCAACCAGCTTAAAAGTCGCTACGAATCTTAACATCGTTCATTGAAGCTCTTTCGTCCCGACAGGTCTGTACCTTTCACCTGAAGACGGCCGCTTGCGTTGTGGCCGAAACGTCGTGAGAATTTTTATTGTGTTATTTTATTATTTTGTTCTCATTCTACGTGACTTTACCGAAAGAACCAAAGAAGATGAATCCTTGCAGTCACGAAAGCTTTAAATCGAAATTTAAGTTCAAGTGAGGTCATTGGTTTGGGTGCTGGCCTCAGATGTTTTCATGATGTTTGATCAGTCACATTACGTCATGTTTTTGTATTGCTCATGTTCGTGCAATTTGTTAAATTGCCTTGCAAAAAAATGCTTTGCTACCTGTTAAAGGCCAAATCCTTTCATGTAATTATTTTTACATGTCATTTATATTAGTTCACACAAACACTCCATCCATCTGTTCCTGGCCTGGCCCCTCTGTCAAATTTTAAAACCCATTGTGGCCCGTGAGTCCAAAATTTTGCCCACCCCTGGTTTAGAGGGAGCGCTCCCACCAGTGACCCGCAGTGTTTGTTGGACACGGCTGATGCTGCTGATGCGACCCGAGAGGGCGAAACCTGTTGTGCGTGCACGCGCATTTAAGCAATTGCCGCTGGTTAACGGAATGTCGAGGGAGGAAACGAATTATTTCATGTCGTTTTATTTATATGTGGAGATGGAGATACAGAATGAAAGGCTATGGGGTTATTTACGTATTTACAAATCCTCAACGCTCCACGGTCGTGGACATTGAGTTTGTATCCGGCTTCATTGAGGAGGCTGGGAGAGATTGGACGGGGAGGATTGCAAGGGAGTGGGGAGTGATCAGAGTTGGGGGGCGGAGAGCTAGGAGATGTGGGGGGCAGGGAAGAAGTGGGGGTATGACGTTGGGGTAATTCAGGTGGAGTGGAGGGCAAGGAGTGAGGAGACAGGAGGTGAGGGGGGATGGGGGGCAGGGGGGCAGGGAGTGGAGAGGGGGGCAGGGAGTGGGGGGCACCTGAATGCCGAACACCGGGGAGCCGCATCCATTTGGCGCGGCCGGGGTGTAGTCGCGTCGTGGCTCGGGTTTGGCTCCTGAACGGCAGGGAGAGAACGAGTGAGCGGTGAATGTGTGGGTGGGTGTGAGAGGTTGTGAGAGGTTGAGTGATAAAGTGCGTGGGTGAATGATAGGGTGAGTGGATGAGTGTGAGTGGTTGAATGAGTAGTTGAGTGATTGGTTGAGTGGTTGGGTGACTGAGTGAGCGAGTCGGTGACTGAGTGAGTGGTTGGGTGACTGAGTGGTTGGGTGACTGAGTGAGTGGTTGGGTGACTGAGTGAGTGAGCGAGCGGGTGACTGAGTGGTTGAGTGAGTGGTTGAGTAAGTGGGTGGGTGAGTGGGTGGGTGAGCGAGTACATAAGTGGATGAGTCAGCAGGTGAGTAGATGAGAGGGTTGGTTGAGTGGATGAGTGCATGATTTAGATGAGGGTTGGTGAGCTATAGAGTGTGTGGGTGACTACTGGTGGCAGTGTTGGGGTGTTGCTGGCAAGTGACAGGTAGCATACCTGTTAACCCACACGGTTCGCTCGTTTTCTTGTACAGGGAAATTCAGTTTTCAGGTCCATACGGCGTACAGCCGAAAATCACAGTTTTTTCTATTTGTTCGTGTTTCTCCCTTGTGATGGGAATTTGTAGGATGAACGTTGAGATTTATAAGGGCACAGGGTGACCAATAAGGTCTGAATTGGTCTGTAATAAGGTAGGGCACTGATAAGGGGTTGACAGGTATGCAGGTAGTATCGTACTGTTTGGTAGTGTTGGTGTGAATGGTTTGTGTCACATGGTAGTGTTGGTGTGAATGGTTGGTGTCACATGGTAGTGTTGGTGTGAATGGTTGGTGTCACATGGTAGTGTTGGTGTGAATGGTTGGTGTCACATGGTAGTGTTGGTGTGAATGGTTGATGTCACATGGTAGTGTTGGTGTGAATGGTTGGTGTCACATGGTAGTGTTGGTGTGAATGGTTGGTGTCACATGGTAATGTTGGTGTGAATGGTTGGTGTCACATGGTAGTGTTGGTGTGAATGGTTGGTGTCACATGGTAGTGTTGGTGTGAATGGTTGGTGTTACATGGTAGTGTTGGTGTGAATGGTTGATGTCACATGGCAGTGTTGGTGTCACATGGTAGTGTTGGTGTCACATGGTAGTGTTGGTGTGAATGGTTGATGTAACATGGTAGTGTTGGTGTCACATGGTAGTATTGGTGTGAATGGTTGGTGTCACATGGTAGTGTTGGTGTGAATGGTTGGTGTCACATGGTAGTGTTGGTGTCACATGGTAATGTTGGTGTGAATGGTTGGTGTAATATGGTAGTGTTGGTGTGAATGGTTGGTGTCACATGGTAGTGTTGGTGTCACATGGTAGTGTTGGTGTGAATGGTTGGTGTCACATGGTAGTGTTGGTGTGAATGGTTGGTGTCACATGGTAGTGTTGGTGTGAATGGTTGGTGTCACATGATAGTGTTGGTGTGAATGGTTGATGTCACATGGTAGTGTTGGTGTGAATGGTTGATGTCACATGGTAGTGTTGGTGTCACATGGTAGTGTTGGTGTGAATGGTTGATGTCACATGGTAGTGTTGGTGTGAATGGTTGGTGTCACATGGTAGTGTTGGTGTGAATGGTTGGTGTAACATGGTAGTGTTGGTGTCACATGGTAGTGTTGGTGTGAATGGTTGGTGTCACATGGTAGTGTTGGTGTGAATGGTTGATCTCACATGGTAGTGTTGGTGTCACATGGTAGTGTTGGTGTGAATGGTTGATGTCACATGGTAGTGTTGGTGTGACTGGTTGGTGTCACATGGTAGCATTGGTGTGAATGGTTGGTGTCACATGGTAGTATTGGTGTGAATGGTTGGTGTCACATGGTATTGTTGGTGTGAATGGTTGGTGTCACATGGTAGTGTTGGTGTGAATGGTTGGTGTCACATGGTCGTGTTGGTGTGAATGGTTGGTCTCACATGGTAGTGTTGGTGTGAATGGTTGGTGTCACATGGTAGTGTTGGTGTGAATGGTTGATGCTACATGGTAGTGTTGGTGTCACATGGTAGTGTTGGTGTGAATGGTTGGTGTCACATGGTAGTGTTGGTGTGAATGGTTGGTGTCACATGGTAGTGTTGGTGTGAATGGTTGGTGTCACATGGTAGTGTTGGTGTGAATGGTTGATGTCACATGGTAGTGTTGGTGTGAATGGTTGGTGTAACATGGTAGTGTTGGTGTCACATGGTAGTGTTGGTGTGAATGGTTGGTGTCACATGGTAGTGTTGGTGTCACATGGTAGTGTTGGTGTGAATGGTTGATGTCACATGGTAGTGTTGGTGTCACATGGTAGTGTTGGTGTGAATGGTTGATGTCACATGGTAGTGTTGGTGTGAATGGTTGATGTCACATGGTAGTATTGGTGTGAATGGTTGATGTTACATGGTAGTGTTGGTGTGAATGGTTGGTGTCACATGGTAGTATTGGTGTGAATGGTTGGTGTCACATGGTCGTGTTGGTGTGAATGGTTGGTCTCACATGGTAGTGTTGGTGTCACATGGTAGTATTGGTGTGAATGGTTGGTGTCACATGGTAGTGTTGGTGTGAATGGTTGGTGTCACATGGTAGTGTTGGTGTCACATGGTAGTGTTGGTTGTGAATAGTTGGTGTCACTGGTAGTGTTGGTGTGAATAGTTGGTGTCACATGGTAGTGTTGGTGTCACTGGTTGGTGTCACATGGTAATATTGGTGTGAATGGTTGGTGTCACATGGTAATATTGGTGTGAATGGTTGGTGTCACATGGTAGTGTTGGTGTGAATGGTTGGTGTAACATGGAGTGTTGGTGTGACTGGTTGGTGTCACATGGTAATGTTTGGTGTCACATGGTAGTGTTGGTGTGAATGGTTGATGTCACATGGTAGTGTTGGTGTCACATGGTAATGTTGGTGTCACATGGTAGTGTTGGTGTGAATGGTTGGTGTCACATGGTAGTGTTGGTGTGAATGGTTGGTGTCACATGGTAGTGTTGGTGTGAATGGTTGGTGTCACATGGTAGTGTTGGTGTGAATGGTTGGTGTCACATGGTAGTGTTGGTGTGAATGGTTGGTGTCACATGGTAGTGTTGGTGTGAATGGTTGGTGTCACATGGTAGTGTTGGTGTCACATGGTAGTGTTGGTGTGAATGGTTGGTGTCACATGGTAGTGTTGGTGTGAATGGTTGGTGTCACATGGTAGTGTTGGTGTGAATGGTTGGTGTAATATGGTAGTGTTGGTGTGAATGGTTGGTGTCACATGGTAGTGTTGGTGTGAATGGTTGGTGTCACATGGTAGTGTTGGTGTGAATGGTTGGTGTCACATGGTAGTGTTGGTGTGAATGGTTGGTGTCACATGGTAGTGTTGGTGTCACATGGTAGTGTTGGTGTGAATAGTTGGTGTCACATGGTAGTGTTGGTGTCACTGGTTGGTGTCACATGGTAGTGTTGGTGTGAATGGTTGGTGTCACATGGTAGTGTTGGTGTGACTGGTTGGTGTCACATGGTAATGTTGGTGTCACATGGTAGTGTTGGTGTGAATGGTTGGTGTCACATGGTAGTGTTGGTGTGAATGGTTGGTGTCACATGGTAGTGTTGGTGTGAATGGTTGGTGTCACATGGTAGTGTTGGTGTGAATGGTTGCTGTCACATGGTAGTGTTGGTGTGAATGGTTGGTGTCACATGGTAGTGTTGGTGTCACATGGTAGTGTTGGTGTGAATGGTTGGTGTCACATGGTAGTGTTGGTGTGAATGGTTGGTGTCACATGGTAGTGTTGGTGTGAATGGTTGGTGTCACATGGTAGTGTTGGTGTCACATGGTAGTGTTGGTGTGAATGTTGGTGTCACATGGTAGTGTTGGTGTCACATGGTAGTGTTGGTGTCACATGGTAGTGTTGGTGTGAATGGTTGGTGTCACATGGTAGTGTTGGTGTGAATGGTTGGTGTCACATGGTGGTGTTGGTGTGAATGGTTGGTGTCACATGGTAGTGTTGGTGTCACATGGTGGTGTTGGTGTGAATGGTTGATGTCACATGGTAGTGTTGGTGTGAATGGTTGGTGTCACATGGCAATGTTGGTGTCTTGTAGTTGTCAGCATCAAGGTGGGTGAGCTATGCCGCCCCCTCCCCCTCCAAACCACCACTGCCACCAATTACCATTGGGGCACGTGTATTCACACACTCCATCTTCCCCTCCCAGGTACTCCATTGCCGAGTCCAGGTAACCATCCAGCAGCTGCACGCCTTGCCGCAGTTCCTTCACCCGCTCGGCCACCCAGCCGCCCCGCGCCACCACACACATCAACAAGGGCAGCAGGAGCAGCAGCCACGACCTCCCCACCGCCAGCCCACGTGTCCTCATGTCTTGTGCCAACGAACAACAGCAGCCGCTTCTCCTCCTGTCCCGACTCTCTTAGTCTCCACGCAGACCCTGGGGAATCCTCTGCTATGAGAGTCAAGGGAGACGCAGGCGGGAGAGGTTGGTGGTAGTCGTGTTAGTGTCGCGGATAGCAGCGGTGGTGGTTTTGAGAGTTGTTGATAGTGGTTCAGACAGTTTTGTCGACTGTCACCGTGTGAATAGGTAGCGGTGTTACTGGCAGTGTGGTGGTGTTCGTGTTGTTGGTTAGTGGTGGTAGTGGTGGTGTTGTTGGTAGTGGTGGTAGTGTTGGTTAGTGGTGTTAGTGGTGGTGATGTTGGTGGTGGTAGTGGTGTTGTTGGTAGTGGTGGTGGTGTTGTTGATAGTGGTGGTGTTGTTGATAGTGGTGGTGTTGTTGGCAGTGGTGTTGTTGGTAGTGGTGGTAGTGGTGTTGTTGGTAGTGGTGGTAGTGGTGTTGTTGGTAGTGGTAGTGGTGTTGTGGTAGTGGTGTTGTTTGGTAGTGGTGGTAGTGTTGTTGGTAGTGGTGGTAGTGTTGTTGGTTAGTGGTGGTAGTGTTGTTGGTTAGTGGTGGTAGTGTTGTTGGTAGTGGTGGTAGTGGTGTTATTGGTAGTGGTATTATTGGTAGTGGTGGTGTTGGTAGTGGTGTTGTTGGTAGTGGTGTTGTTGGTAGTGGTGGTGTTGTTGGTTAGTGGTGGTGTTGTTGGTTAGTGGTGGTGTTGTTGTTGGTAGTGGTGGTGGTGTTGTTGGTTGTGGTGTTGGTGTTGTTGGTAGTGGTGGTGTTGTTGATAGTGGTAGTGTTGTTGGTAGTGGTGTTGTTGGTAGTGGTGTTGTTGGTAGTGGTGTTGTTGGTTGTGGTGTTGGTGTTAGTGGTGTTGGTGTTAGTGGTGTTGGTGTTAGTGGTGTTGTTGGTAGTGGTGTTGTTGTTGATAGTGGTAGTGTTGTTGATAGTGGTAGTGTTGTTGGTAGTGGTGTTGTTGGTAGTGGTGTTGTTGGTTGTGGTGTTGGTGTTAGTGGTGTTAGTGTTAGTGGTGTTGGTGTTAGTGGTGTTGGTGTTAGTGGTGTTGTTGGTAGTGTTGTTGGTAGTGGTGTTGGTAGTGGTGGTGTTGTTGATAGTGGTAGTGTTGTTGGTAGTGGTGTTGTTGGTAGTGGTGGTGTTGTTGGTAGTGGTGGTGTTGGTAGTGGTAGTGGTGTTGTTGGTAGTGGTGGTGTTGTTGGTAGTGGTGGTGTTGTTGATAGTGTTGTTGGTAGTATTGTTGTTGGTAGTGGTGGTGGTGTTGTTAGTAGTGTTGTTGTTGGTGGTGTTGATAGTGTTGTGATAGTGTGGTGTGTTGTGGTGTGTTGGTATGTGTGGTGTAGTGGTGTTGTTGTTGTTGATAGTGTTGTTGGTTGTATTGTTGTTGGTGTGTTGTTGTTTTAGTAGTGTTGTTGGTAGTGGTGTTTTTGTGTGTTGTGTGTGTGTGGTGGTGTGTGTGGTTGTTGTTGGTTGTGGTGTGTTGTTGTTTAGTGGTGGTGTTGTTGGTTAGTGGTGGTGTATTGTTGGTAGTGGTGTTGTTGTTGGTTAGTGGTTGTTGTTGTTGGTAGTGGTGGTATTGTTGGTAGTGGTGGTGTTGTTGGTGTGGTGTTGTTGGTGGTGGTGTGTTGGTGGTGTGTTGTGGAAGTGGTGGTGTTGTTGGTGTGGTGGTGTTGTTGGTAGTGGTGGTGTTGTGGTAGTGTTGTTGTTGTTGGTAGTGGTGTTGTTGTTGGTTAGTGGTGGTTTGGTTGGTGTGGTGGTGTTGTGTGTGTGTTGTGTTGTTGTTGGTTGTGGTGCTGTTGGTAGTGGTGTTGTTGTTGGTTAGTAGTGGTGTTGGTGTTGTTGGTTGTGGTGTTGTTGGTTGTGGTGTTGTGGTGTTGTTGGTTAGTGGTGGTGTTGTTGTTGGTTAGTGGTGTTGTTGGTAGTGGTGTTGTTGTTGATAGGTGTTGTTGGTAGTGGTGTTGTTGTTGATAGTGTTGTGTTGTGTGTTGGGTAGTGGTGGTGTTGTTGTTGGTTCCGATCTATCCGCCACGGAGCGCGGTGGCCGTGGTCGAGATGACGGGACCGCGATTCAGCTTTGTCGCGATTCCGAATCTAGAATCGATTGCGAAATCGATTCCTTTGCAGCGGAATAAACGGGAGCCGAATCTGCATGAGAATGTTTGCATAGCGGAGGGTGTCAGAAAGTGACAACAGAAACGCAATAAACTCATTTTTTTTTTAAAAACGCTTTTAGTTCAAAGAGCACTAAAAAGTAAATAACTCGATGGGACAACGGGATGTGGACGACATCTTAATTACAAGCTTTGACCACGACAGACAGAGGAATTAAGCTTAAGAACTATTTTTCACGACTTCTAGATTTACAAGTTGTTCGTTTAACTCACCGTCGAGAAGTACGTCAATGATGCTGCGCCCGCTCCCCACATCAACGCTTGCCTGATTTAATTACTTTAGTAATGACTCCGAGACACGTGGCGCCTGCCTCTCGGGCGAGGCGATTCCAGAGTTTAGGGACCGCGGCGTTTTTAAACCTACACAAATAAATATTTAAATAATAAAGCCGTCCATACAAAATGTTAATTGCTTTAAAAGAGCCAATTGATGCCGATTTTGATACAGGCATGCATTGTCACCGGATATGAGTACGTGTGCACAATTGGAATTGATTGAACAGGAAGTAGACTTAACTTTTGATTGCAACATTTGACCACCAGGAGAAATCCGATGAGCTACAAAGCTCTTTATTCACAGACGTCCACGTCCGGGGCAGTCCAGCAAGTTACAACAGACAATACAAAAAAAACAACAGCAGTGCAAGAATAGAGAAAATGAAAGTCACAAAAAAGTACTTTCTGAAAATAAATGTATTTATACAAATCAATAAAATATAAAAAAGTACAAATTGCATAAGTAGATACATTCCTGCCGATGTTTCAACACTAAATTGGGGTAAGACAGCAAAACAACACCCCAAAACAGTCCCAAGACCACACCGAGTGACCAAGACCCTCAATAGAATTTGCACATTAGCACAATCGATGACTCCACGGGTAGATGGAGCCGTGCAATCAGCTTGGGTGCAGGGGCTGTGTCCATCGGCTTTGGGGGGAACCCTCCGACCGCCACTGCAGCTGTTGCATGGAATCTGCTGCAGGAATTAATGGGACCACCTTAGACTGCTTGAGGCTAATGGAGCCACGCGTGACGTCGATTCGCACATTACGTCGATCCACACACGTCGATTGTGCCCTCCTTTTCATAGCAAAACAATTTAATAAATCGATGAATCGATGCATGCCCCCTCCCCCCTAGCGGATGCGACGTGGAAACGGATCCGGATACACCCCCCCCTTCTCACCCCTCCCTCTTCTCACCCCTCCCCCCTTTCTCACCCCTCCCTCTTCTCATCCCTCCCCCCCTTCTCACCCCCCCCTCACCCCTCCCCCTTCTCACCCCTCCCCCTTTCTCACCCCCCCCTCACCCCTCCCCCTCTTCCCCCCCCTCTTCTCACCCCTCCCCCCCTTCTCACCCCTTCTCCCCCCCTTCTCACCCCCCCTCACCCCTCCCCCCTTCTCACCCCTCCCCCCCTCACCCCTCCCCCCCTTCTCACCTCTCCCTCACCCCTCCCACCCCCCCTCCTCTCACCGCTCCCCCCCTCACCCCTCCCCCCCTCTTCTCACCCCCCCTCACCCCTCCCCCTCTTCTCACCCCCCCCCCCTCACCCCTCCCCACCCCCCCTCTGCTCACCCCTCACCCTCTCCCCCTTCTCACCCCTCCCCCCTCCCCCTTCCCCCCATCTCACCCCGCCACGCCCCTCTGCACCGCGCCCCTCCTCTGCCCGAGTTTGTTAATCTCGTGGTGGTGGTGGTGCAGCGGCCGTTGGCAGTGGTGCAGCGCAATAAACTAAAACACAAATCGACGCCTTTGGCCACTCAAACGTGCGTGGGCCTCACCAGAGTCCACTGTTAACTTACAGTGAACCATCTGGCACCCATGTGTACCCTCAAGGTCGCTAAGGGGCCGTACATAAATGACGTCACGCGATTTTGGACGATTTTTGACCCCCCCCCCTCGTCACACGGCGTCACAAAAAGTCAGACCCACCCCCTCAAATATGACGTCACAAAGCTCTACCCCCCCCCCAAACCATGTTTCCATTTTGAAAATAAAACATGCTTCAAATCGCTTTAAACTATTGTCATTGTAGTGCGTATTTAATGTGGCGCTGTACTCTGATGTTGTAGGAGAAAACATTTATTTAAAAGTCTATTTAATTAAGTAGAACGTGTCGGTCTATATTTATTTAAAGTTGCGCATTTTGATGTGACGTCACATCTCTCAAACCATCCCCTCGTCACACATCGTCATGTCTGACTCCCCCCCAGGTGCATGACGTCACTTATGGACGCCCCCTTAATGTGTTAATCAATTATTGTTTAATCAATTTTCCAGAAATACATACTTTTCCATTCATCGAGCATTCGTTTAAGAGTTTTGATAGTTGCGGTCCTGGATGGAGGGTGAAATAAAAATAAATCTAATGAACTTTGGGGTAAACCCCAGGAGTATCTGCACACATTGGCGAGGAGTGTTGAGAAGCCCTCCGCAGGAGTAAGAAATTCTAATAAATATAAAATTGCCCAGAAGAAAACATGCAACGGTGGGCCAACGTTGCATGTGAACTGAGAGGCGACGTTTCGTATAATGGCCCTTGTTCGTAATTGCGTGCTCCGGAGAAGGGCCATCACCCGAAACGTCGCCTACTATACAGTATATGAAGGCCACGCATTGTCAATATTGAGAGGAAACACTTTGGGGGTGTTGTTTTTTTTTCACGTGCCGGTTCCCGACCACGTGACCTCGCCACGGGCCTTCCCCCCACCCCCTCCTCCCCCCCACCCCCTCCTCCCCCCCACCCCCTCCTCCCCCCACCCCCTCCCCTCCTGCCCCCTCCTCCCCCCCCTCCCCCTCCTCCCACCCCCCCCGAGACCTCCTCCCCCCCACCCCCTCCTCCCACCCCCCCCACCCCCTCCACCCCCCCACTCCCCCCTACTCCCTCCTCCCACCCCCCCCGACACCTCCTCCCCCCCGCACTGTTTCGAATTTCCCAGCGCGCATCAGGCAGCCGCGTCGCGTGATTGGTCAGCGCGTCGACCAATGGTGGGACCCAATGGGAGAGAAGCGCGACCCCGCGGGTGGGCCAATCCGCGTTGCGGAATCTGACCGCAGGGTCCCCCCACCCCTACACCCCCCCCACACCCCCCCCCCCCCACCGGGGCGGCCTTCACCGCGAGGCTTCTCCAGGGTTGGCAGGCGACGCTGGCAGGGAGAAAGAGGTACAATCTCTCCGCCGGATCCACCGCGCTGCCCCTCCACCACCACCGACGACGAACGAGTCGCCCGCGAATGCAATCAACTCCCTAGAGGTGGTGCAGAAATGGGGTCGCAGCGAGCCGCCTCGCTCCGCTCGCGGTGTCACAACGAGTTGCGGGGGGTGGTGCGCGTCCAGTTGCTATGGTAACAGACTAGGCCCCGTTGCTAGGGCGACCAGGGGAGCGAGTCAGTGATGAAGATCACGTAAAGTTACGGCTTGGGTGAATTTGTATAATTACGCGTTTATTATCAATAACAGGGACATTTTTGTGTTTTTTTTTATCTTACAGACACAGTAGATCGCTAGAATAATTCCGGTAGTCTTCAAAGGACAGTCCTTCCGAGACGCGGATATCTTCGCTTACAATTGGTAAGAGGGTGCTAACATTTATTTTTTGTAACTTTCATTTTTAAATCGTGGGTGCTGAGCACAGGCCCAGATGTCACACGCCGCCAAGAGGCCGGCAACAAACAGCACCGTTGAAGATTATTACAGTGAATACGGTTGTTGAATTGAGCAAGATACGGATTGATTGAGCTGCTATGTTAATAATGGGATTAAATTTCCCGAGCCATTTAAGCAAGCGTCTTATAAATTAAAATCGTAAAAATCCTTCAGCTTATGAGAACGTGGTGGTGGTGGGGGGGAGCACGATTGGAGGGAATTCCAAATTTGAGCATGTTTTTGTATTACTATCGTGTTTTTTTGTATTATTGTGGTACCCGCACTACTTGAACGTGTGTGAAAAAGAGCTTTGTAGCTCATCGGATTCCTTCTGCAGGATACATAAATATTCTGGTCCTGTGGGAGGGCACAAGCAGAAAGAGAAGCGCTGTGAATTGCAGTGCAGAGGTTGCTGAACTTGCTGTTCGTTCAAAAAATTAACTGTGGTAAGAATTCAAATAACCTGTCAGGTGGCTCAAAATCGGAAGGTTGCGAGTTCAAATCCTGGTTGTGTAGTTGACTCGGCCTATCATCCGCATCGTGACGATTGTCACGATCGGCTATGTATGGTGCGAAAGAAGTTCTGCATACATACAATCAAAGCTGCCTCAATAAGAGGACAATCCTGGGAAACCCAGGATGGGTGGCAACCCCATCATGGGCCACAAAACAATTTGTGATTTCCAGCGGCGGTGGCGGTACTTCTTCTGACCCATAGAACGGTCCTTGAAAAAATTTCAGGCTTTTTTTAAAATAACGTCAATTATAATCGCAACGAAACATTACGTTCGCTTTCTTTGGTAAGCGTCAACATTTCTAGGTCTCGGAGGGATCCACCAGTGTTGCGACCGCTCGCGGGCGCCCCTCCACATTTCTGATCCGTGCGATTGTCTCCATCCAGCCTCTCGCCATGGACTCAGAATACCTGAAGCTGCGCATGGGCCCGTGTCTGGCGGCCGGCCTGGCCGACCTGGTGCTCCGGCGCCCGGCGGATCCCATCGAGCATCTGGCTCTGTGGCTGTACAAGTACCGCGAGAACGCCGCGCACGCTGCGGCGGTGAGCACCAAGGCGGGGGGGGGGGGGGGGGTTCAGACATTTGTGACGATGCGTGACGAGAGAGGGGGGGGGGTGTTGTTTGAGAAATGTGACTTCACATCAAAATGCGCAAATTTAAAAATAAATGTAGACAACACGTTCTACTTAATTAAATAGACTTTTTGGTAAATGTTTTTTTTCCTACAACATCAAGAGTGCAGCGCCACATTAAATACGCACTACAATGACAACAGTTTAAAGCGATTTGAAGTATGTTTTATTTTTTGGGGGGAGGGGGCAGAGCTTTGTGACGTCATATTTGAGGGGGGGGGGCTGTCTTTTTGTGACACCGTGTGACGAAGGGGGGGGGGTCAAAAATCGCGTGACGTCATTTATGGACGGCCCCCAACTCTTCCCAACAACAACACCAACCGTCACCAAGGCGCTTGTGCCATGCTAGGCCACGTGCAGATGTCCCGATGGCAGCCGGTCATGGAATGGATCCAGGTGCCCGTGGGTTGTTGACTGACTGAGATAACTGACAGATGCACCGATTGTGCTCCTCCCACAGCGCCAACTTTGTATAGTTTAGTCGCCCTGAAATCTGCTGCCGGCACAGCCATACAGCCACAGGCAGGCAGTTTATATTATTTTAACAGGTAAGAACTTGAACCGACAAGGGCAAAACTACGTAATACCAGCTCGTTCACTGACTACATTTAAACAGCCAAAAGCACAAATATTAACTAATGTGGTAGTCATGCGTGCTGTGATTCCAATGTTTTCAGAGGCAAGGTTTGTATGTTTTATATAGATTTGTGAAACTCGCTAACCTTCCAGGCTGTGAGGTTGGCAGGAGACGGCAGTGGAATATTGTGTATTTTTCCCAACCCAATACAAGACTGCATTGAGATTAGGGTTATTAAAATGCTTTTTGCATTACCGGTAACCGCAATAACATTTTTTTAAAATGGGTCACGGATTTCCGGCACGTATAGAATTGTTTTCGAATGAACATAGCCATTTTACCCTTTTAACTGACAAACAAAGGAAGCTGCTATGGTGTCATGGTTGGCACTGGACATGCAATTCCCCCAGTTGCTGTTTTGATTCCAACTCCCAGTGTGGCAATTGCAACAAATTGGGCAAGTTTCTTACATCCCCCCTACAGCTGTGTACCCTTCTGCCTGCAGTGGCGTGCGTAAGCAGTTTCAGAGCTGCACCTTTATTTTTCAACTGATAAACAAGCAAATGTCGCATGCGATGACTTTAGTTCCACTGTGCCGTTTTTACATTCGCACAAGCCAATCGGTCCGTTCATTGCTAACATTCCACTGGAAATGGTTACCCCTTCCTGACTAATCGATGCTGAGAACGGTTACCACTTGTTATTTAGCAACCCTCATTTGAATGGAAATAACACTCCACATAATTGACCATGTTATTTTCTGTACCGCATGTCCCGTTTGTAGAGGGCAGAGGAGATGGTGGAGCTTCAGAAGCAGAGGGAGGAGGCTGCCTCGCAGGAGACCCAGAGAGAAGCGGAGAGAGAAGCACTGAGAGAAGCAGAGCGGGAAGCGCAGAGGGAAGCACAGAGGCCATTAGAGAAGCAGGAGCAGCTGAAGCTGGAAGATGAGAGGCTGCAGAATTCGTCAGAAACAATACAACCGCCGCAGGTTTGTAGGCATGGCCGCTGGGAACTACCTGTCAAGTTGGGTCGTCTGCAACTGGTTTTTCCACATCTGAGTAGTTTCACGGCAAGGACATGTCTGTGTATGGACATCTGTGTGTGTACTTGTATCCGCCATTGTGCCGGCCACACTAATGCTTTCGCGGGCCGTGCCGGCCTTCATAGGTGCTTCATAACAGCACTTGCCACAGAAGTCTGTGTTGGCTAAACTGCCGATCTTGTGCGTATGTTTCTACGTGGTGTGTATGTGTTGTATAATTTGTGTATGTGTGTGTGTGTAATATCGTGGGGAGCGATAGTGTAGCGGTTAGCGCGCTGCGCTATGAACCTGGCGACCCGGGTTCGATTCCCGCTCACGGCCAACACCGGTGACGATTATCTGAACCGGTCCTGGGCCTCCCCTAGGTCGACTCAGCCTCAAATGAGTACCTGGTGCAGTGTGTAAACATCGCCACTAGGGAGACAAAGGCGGTCGGGCGTGGTGCTGGCCACCCACCCCCTCGTGTACCGTTCCGGCCTTCATAGGTGCTCGCTAACAGCACTTGCCCCTACAGTCTGTTAAGGCTATATGGAGGATCTTTGTTTTGTAATATGGAGGGCAGAGGAACGACGCTCACAACAACGAGCGGAGCGCTGGGTGGATAAAATGCAGCAAGTTGGCACAGTAGGGGGCATAGCTGGTGCATCTGCCAGTCATCTCAGTCAATCAACTCATAGCACCTGGGTGTGTCCCGTGACATCTCTGTTAGCGAGCCTTCCACACTTCACACGGCCTCAAAGTGCACCTGGCCTGGCACAGGCACTGCAGTGACGTCAGCAGCAGTTAGTGGCAAATGGCGGGTATTGGTATGTGATCGCTATCTTTGTGTGTGTGTGTGTATGATTTGTGGCGAAATGTTTGGCCGTCACGTTCGCTCTGTGGTGCCAGGAGGTTGAGCAGGTGGCCGAGGATAGGACTTTGGTTGATGCCTTCTCTCGGCCGGGGGCACCAACGCTGCCCACGCTGCAGGAGGGAGACGAGAGTAGCGTTCACGAGGTGCAGTCTTCGCTTGCGCATTCCGGCACTATGCACCTTGGGGGCTTGGGCATGCAGGGACACGCACTCACAATCCTCGCCCCACACACACGCGTCGTGTTTGTAGACAAGGTCGTCTCAATTCAACATTCTTTCATGACCGGAAAACTAAATTTGTGACCTGAGGGAGACGGGGAGATTGGTGGTACGCCTACGCCCAAATCACTCCTTTCATCATTGATTTGTTGGGTCAGGCCCTCTTAATATATTGGCTGTGAAAACCTACGTGTTAATCACTGTTTTATCTTTTAAAAAAATTCCCCCAATTTTGTCATGATTGCGCTGTCGACATTGCGTCAGGTGACGAAGAATCCATTGGCATGTCTTCGAGAGCAGTGCAACCTTTGATGTTAGAGACGTGTTATATTACTTCATTGGTTATTTATTCAAATATTTCACCTGGATAATTGCTTGGAACATCTCATTTGCGAGGGTGACCAGGGTGTCAAACATACAGTGACATGTTGACAATTCTCAGATTTGTAATTCAGCCAAATTAAGTGCAGAACCAAATTCAAAGTAACTTTTTTTTGTATTTGTGCAGTCATCGGTGACTGCGCTGAGACACTCAAAAGACTTGAGAAACTGGTTAAGCACAGGTGGCTGATAGCTGGATTCGAACCCAGGACCTCAAGAGGTGCCAGCTCAGCGCTCTGACCTCTTAACCACCTCTTAGACCAAATCACTGGATCTTCTTGGTAAATAATAATGATGCTTGTTAACTCTTGGTACATAATTGGCATTATTATTATTATTGTGCCCTTGACTACTGTGTTGTAGATGCTTTCAAGAAATAATAGCAATAACATCGTTTTCAATGTTAGTGTAATTTCCCAAATAAAACACAGCTTACCATGTTAAACACTCACAAAGAAGGTAACATAACAAGGTTGAGTATTTCACTACAGTTGGTTAATATATGAATACACATCGGTATGGCTGGGAAGGTGAATTCTTGTGACATGCTGGTGCTCATGAGGCTTTCACAAGCAAGTGGTACGTATTAGCTGCAGTGAGGATAAATGGCGATGATGGTTGTGATCCTGCTCTGGTGACCGTGTTCCCCTTGCCAAGTTGATGGTGCGCTGCGTCTCCATGCATTATCGTGAGACTTGGTTAAGAGCGGCCGTCGGTTGCCTTGCAGTGCGTCGAGGCGTTCGGTCAACGTTGGTGTTTACCGCGTGCCAAGCACGCGTCACACACAAGGCAGCGTCGTCTTGTGCGGCGTCTTATGATATCGCAGCTCAAGATGCTTCACTAAGCGTTGCTAAAAATGTTAATTATCAGAAAGAAATTGCGTTGAAAAACGTAAAAAAATAATTGTATATTGATACAAACATATTAATGCAACAAACTATATAAAAGCCTTGGGTTAAGATGTGAAAAAGAGAATAAAACCGCTACAATATCGTGTAATCATCAGAATAATTTCTGATCAAATTACGGAATAGTAGTGCGAGGAATTTGGACTTGAATGCAAGGGAAACAGTTGGAGTCTTCGGACCCGATGAAACACAGGAGTAAATCGTTAAATCATCGTTGGCTTTACGGTGTGCCATACACGAGTGATTGCGCCATGCTGAACTGATGCATATTTGCTCGCAGGACGATGAGCGAAGAGACAATGAGGGTGGAATAACCGAGCTGTCAGCGCAGGCTCGCGGTCAGACGCCCACCACCGCCGTCGCCACCGATGCAGCCGAAGCACGAGACGGGGACGGCGAGATGACGGAACAGCACGGAGACGGGGAGGGAGGAGCCGGCGGGGATGATGGCGCGCCAGACACCAGCAGGGATGACGAAGTCGAAAGGACCAACGTCGACGTAAGTCCCGCCGCCGGCGCCCGAGCCCGAGCCGGGGCGGCCGACGGCGTGGGCGGTAGATCCGGTAACGGCGCAGCGTTGCCCGGCGCCGACCTAGACGACGGAGTTGCAGGCAGCGATGCACGGGCAGGGGAGCAGCCGCCCGGAGAGGATGAGGCGGAAGCAACGGCCGCCGGGAAAACTGAAATGGAGGTCTTGGGTGGCAAAGAGGCTGCCGGTCTCTCTGCAGAGGATGATGATGATGATACTGTAACTACAGAAAAAAATGAGGTGGTGGTGGCTGAAGAGGATTTAGCCACTGCTGAAAAAGTGGAGTTTGAGGTTTCGTATGGTCTAGAGTCCACCGGTCTCTCCACACAGGACGATGGTGTAATTACAGAAATAAATGATTCGGTGGTGGCTGAAGAGGAGGCAGCTTCTGCCGAGAAAATTAAGTTTGAGGTCTCGTACGACCAGGAGGACACCAGCCGTTCTACACGGGATGATGATGATGTAATTACAGAAAGAAATAAGATGTTGGTGGTGGCGGCTGAGGAGGAGGCCACTGCTGAGAAAACAGAGTTTGAGGTCTCGTATGGTCAAGAGGCTACGGGTCTCTCCGCACTGGACAATGATGTAATTACAGAAACAAATTATACAGTGGTGGTGGCGGCGTCTGAGGAGGAGGCCACTGCCGAGAAAACAGAGTTTGAGGTCTCGTATGGTCAAGAGGCTACGGGTCTCTCCGCACGGGACGATGATGTAATTACAGAAAGAAATAAGACGGTGGTGGTGGCGACTGAGGAGGAGGATGAGGAGGAGGCTGGGAACGATGTGGGAAAGGTTTGCAGCTCGCAGCCTCTGTGTGTGTACTGCACTCTTCCTGTCACTGCTGCTGGGCTCCTGGTGATTGTGTGGGGTGCAGGGAGGATTGAGCTCGATCATGCGCTCCCTCTGGTTCTGTGGCTCACTCGTCTGCCATGTGGGCAAATCTTGCTGTGCTCTCGTGATTGTTTGCTGTGGGTGGGGTGGTGGTGTGTTACGTAATGTGATTAGTCCCCAATATAACCGGCCAGGTGTCTCAGTGTCAGAGTGAGTGGCTTGCAATAGGAAAGTTCCAAGTTCAAATCCTGATTGGGGGTTGACTCATCGTATTATCCCGGATCGATAAAATATTATCACTTTGCGGAGAAGTCAACAGTAGTTGTCCAATGGATAGACTTGCCCCCCATAGGAATGTAGAATTTACACCATTGGCTGCATTAAATTACTTGCTGCTCTAATGAGCATTGAAGTTATGCTAATCCTCACGTTCCTTTGGCTTAGGGCGATTCTATCGATAGGACAGCCACTGTTGACTTTTCCCCACAAAGTGGTACCTATTTGATCGACCCAGAGAGACGATGCAACTACCTCAACCAGGATTTGAACATTGCAACCGTCTGATTGTGAGCTATCTCGATACCGCTGAGCAACCTGACCACACTATTGGATTACAGATTGAGCGTTGGTTACATCCTGTAACATCAGCTCTCTAATAATGTTATGTAAAATAACAGCTCTGTAATCTCCCATGCAGTGGTGTATGGTTGATATCTATCCACTAGGAGTGTTTACATAATTGCTGGTTTCTAATGTCTGCGGGTGTTTTGTTTTTACCCCAGATGGCATCGGAAGAGGGAGTACCTGCCCTGGCTGACCCTGAATAATAGACGTGAAATGTCACAGTATTCAAGCCAAGTTTTTATTTAGTATATTTATAAAAATTATATCGAACTTAGGCCCTACATCTACTAGGCACAATATCAGTTTGCTGTGTTTTGACATATATATGGGAAATATGTAGTGATTGCAATGTTAAATAAACAAATTGTGGGAGACTTTTATTCCAAAATTATAAAGCACCTTTGATTACAAATACTTCAGAGTGTATTTCAGCTGAGTTTCACCGTACGGTATTCTCTATTATCTTCTGAACTGCTTTTTGTGATTAGTTTGTTGTCCTTCCCCTGCACCTCCCATTAGCACGGGTGGTTACATATGGTGCGAAAGAAGTTGAACATACATATAAGTTTGACGGAAATTTATAACGAATGGCTTCGTGGAGAATATTAGTAACAAAATAAATAAGCAGTTCATACACTTTTTAAATTTTGATTTAAAGCTTTCGTGACTGCAGTAATTCATATTCTTAGTTTTTTCGGTAAAGTCACGTTGAAGAGAAACAACAAAATAACAAAATATATATAAAACAATAAAAAATTCTCACGACGTTTCGACCATAACTCAAACGGTCATCATCAGGTGTGTCGGTTTGCATAAAATTTATTTTGAAAACGGCATATTTATTTATATATATAAAATAACGTTTGCGTCACGCGCAACGATTGGCTGTTTGCCAGGACTAGTCCATCTATTTTTTTTGAAAAGAGGAGGGGGGAGACGAAATTTGTTTTTATGTATGCTGTCTGAAAGGCACTGTAAGCGTGAACAATCAATCAAGAACTGAAATGATTTATCAAATCTTTCCAATGATTGCTAAGATAGAATCCATCTTCTCGGTTGAAATTGTCTCTGTGTTTGTATATGTGGATAGCCTCATGAACGAATCTCTCATGGAAGCCAGATGGCTTACAAAGAACCTCCGTCTTGGAAAAGTCAATGGCATGTGAGCCTACTGAATTAGAACAATGATCTGCTACGGCCGAGGTGTTGGTCCTACCGTGTTTAAGGTCTGCTTTATGTTCACGAATGCGGTCCGAGATATGGCGTTTGGTTTCTCCAATGTAACTACTACCACAGAGGCAACTTAGTTTGTAGACACCAGGGTATTGTATGTCCGGAATCACATCTTTTACAGACGGAACCAGATCACGGATTTTATGTAATGTGTTGAAACGGACCTGGATCTTGTGTTTATTCAAGATCTCCAAAATCTTGAATAAACACAAGATCCAGGTCCGTTTCAACACATTACATAAAATCCGTGATCTGGTTCCGTCTGTAAAAGATGTGATTCCGGACATACAATACCCTGGTGTCTACAAACTAAGTTGCCTCTGTGGTAGTAGTTACATTGGAGAAACCAAACGCCATATCTCGGACCGCATTCGTGAACATAAAGCAGACCTTAAACACGGTAGGACCAACACCTCGGCCGTAGCAGATCATTGTTCTAATTCAGTAGGCTCACATGCCATTGACTTTTCCAAGACGGAGGTTCTTTGTAAGCCATCTGGCTTCCATGAGAGATTCGTTCATGAGGCTATCCACATATACAAACACAGAGACAATTTCAACCGAGAAGATGGATTCTATCTTAGCAATCATTGGAAAGGTTTGATAAATCATTTCAGTTCTTGATTGATTGTTCACGCTTACAGTGCCTTTCAGACAGCATACATAAAAACAAATTTCGTCTCCCCCCTCCTCTTTTCAAAAAAATAGATGGACTAGTCCTGGCAAACAGCCAATCGTTGCGCGTGACGCAAACGTTATTTTATATATATAAATAAATATGCCGTTTTCAAAATAAATTTTATGCAAACCGACACACCTGATGATGACCGTTTGAGTTATGGTCGAAACGTCGTGAGAATTTTTTATTGTTTTATATATATTTTGTTATTTTGTTGTTTCTCTTCAACGTGACTTTACCGAAAAAACTAAGAATACAGTTCATACACCTTTCAATCGTATACGCTGGCATCATTGCTGATGTATGTCCATTGTTCTCTGCATTGCAAGTAAAGCAACAGCTTAGACCACAGTTTCAGTTTCATTTATTAGGTGTAAGCCTGTGAACCATGCGGCTCTTGACTCGGGTGCAACCGCAACAAACAAAAACATGAACAAAGAACATCTTAAAGTGAAATTTGATTTAAAGCTTTCGTGACTGCAGGGATTCATATTCTTGGTTCTTTTGGTAAAGTCACGTAGAAGGGAAACAATAAAATAACCAAGAATATCTTAAAGTGACTCCGCGCAACAGAAAAATCCAGGAAAAAACAGCAAAATCTTCCACAGAGCCTCATGGTGTAGCCCTGATTGTAATTCACAATCTTTTGAGTAGGTTGTCAAATTGGCTAGGGAAGGTTGGTGTATTGGCATTGTGCTCAGCATTGCATTGAAAAACAAATAAAACAGCTGATGCGATTGGAATGATTCTGTCAGTCCTTGTGAAAGACCGTGCTTTTCAGTTCAACATCAAAAGTGCATAAGGATTAATATACGTAATATCCAAGCACAATGGTCGGGAGATGTGGAGTGCTCAATGCATTTATCTTTACATCGCAATTAAAACTTGAAAAACAAATCTCAAACTCGTGTTCCTCAACCACCGATGCCCGTTCATCTCGGGTGTGATTAAATGCGTGTGTTGTGTGCTACTGAAGAGCCCTCAGGATTCGCAGTTTTAACGAATGCTGTCCCAATGACTGGGTTTAAGTGTTGAGGGCTCTGCATTGCATGTGAATAGCAACTGTAAACACGAAGCACAGCGCGTGTGAATGGAATGCATCTATTTTGTGCTTGCGGAATATCGGCGTTTCAATCTGGAGCCTCAACACGTAGCCTTAAACAGGATGGTTATGGAATATTGCCCCAATGTCTAAGGACGGTCATATGTGCTGTCTTTGTGCTCTGCTTCGCGTTAAACATACTCCATGAAGTGTTTCGGGGTGAGGTCGCGTGAAACGTGTCGTTAAACCCGTCACCACCCGACACAGCCAATTAGTAATGGTTGTCACGTAAACAAAACGTGCCAATTCGTGCTTAAGTATTAATGGGCAATTAGTGCGTGAGTAGTAATTGGCACGTTTTGATTACGTGATAACCCTTACTAATCGACTGTCGGATAGTGGCGGGTTTAACGACACATTTAGATTCACACGATCTAAACCAAAAAAACCCCTTTATTATGGATATTGGTCGGGAAAGCCTACGTATTAAACATACTGTTAAACCTAAAACAAACATTGTACCAGGCATGTGTGATTGGAATACTTGCAATGTTACGTGGCAGATCAATAAACGCAACCAAAAACGTCAAATCACACAGCCTCATCTCGGCTGTGACTTACACCTGTTAAGTTCCATAGAAGATCACCCAGGAGTTTCAGCAAATAAAAACAAACTCCCCATGTCTACGACAACCGGTATAACAGTACAGTAATTATATTCCTACACAGTGGAGCGGTATGTGTCGCGCATTTAGGGTGGAGGTTGTGAGTCTGTGACCACGCAGCCCTCTGGCCAGACACTAACTCCAGCACGGCACACACACAGGGGGTGGAGGGTGGAGGTTGTGAGTCTGTGACCGCGCAGCCCTCTGGCCAGACACTAACTCCAGCACGGCACACACAGGGGGAGGGTGGAGGTTGTGAGTCTGTGACCACGCAGCCCTCTGGCCAGACACTAACTCCAGCACGGCACACACAGGGGGAGGGTGGAGGTTGTGAGTCTGTGACCACGCAGCCCTCTGACCAGGCACTAACTCCAGCACACACACGGGGGGAGGGTGGAGGTTGTGAGTCTGTGACCACGCAGCCCTCTGGCCAGACACTAACTCCAGCACGGCACACACACGGGGAGGGTGGAGGGTGGAGGTTGTGAGTCTGACCACGCACCCCTCTGACCAGACACTAACTCCAGCACGGCACACACACAGGAGGGTGGAGGTTGTGAGTCTGTGACCACGCAGCCCTCTGGCCAGACACTAACTCCAGCACAGCACACACACGGGGAGTTTGGAGGTTGTGAGTCTGACCACGCAGCCCTCTGACCAGACACTAACTCCAGCACAGCACACACACAGGAGGAGGGTGGAGGTTGTGAGTCTGTGACCACGCAGCCCTCTGGCCAGACACTAACTCCAGCACAGCACACACACAGGGGGTGGAGGGTGGAGGTTGTGAGTCTGTGACCGCGCAGCCCTCTGGCCAGACACTAACTCCAGCACGGCACACACAGGGGGAGGGTGGAGGTTGTGAGTCTGTGACCACGCAGCCCTCTGTCCAGACACTAACTCCAGCACGGCACACACACGGGGAGGGTGGAGGTTGTGAGTCTGTGACCACGCAGCCCTCTGGCCAGACACTAACTCCAGCACGGCACACACACGGGGAGGGTGGAGGGTGGAGGTTGTGAGTCTGACCACGCACCCCTCTGACCAGACACTAACTCCAGCACGGCACACACACAGGAGGGTGGAGGTTGTGAGTCTGTGACCACGCAGCCCTCTGGCCAGACACTAACTCCAGCACAGCACACACACGGGGAGTTTGGAGGTTGTGAGTCTGACCACGCAGCCCTCTGACCAGACACTAACTCCAGCACAGCACACACACAGGAGGAGGGTGGAGGTTGTGAGTCTGTGACCACGCAGCCCTCTGGCCAGACACTAACTCCAGCACAGCACACACACGGGGAGATTGGAGGTTGTGAGTCTGACCACGCAGCCCTCTGACCAGACACTAACTCCAGCACAGCACACACACAGGAGGAGGGTGGAGGTTGTGAGTCTGTGACCACGCAGCCCTCTGGCCAGACACTAACTCCAGCACGGCACACACACGGGGAGGGTGGAGGGTGGAGGTTGTGAGTCTGACCACGCACCCCTCTGACCAGACACTAACTCCAGCACGGCACACACACGGGGAGATTGGAGGTTGTGAGTCTGACCACGCAGCCCTCTGGCCAGACACTAACTCCAGCACGGCACACACACAGGGGGTGGAGGGTGGATGTTGTGAGTCTGTGACCGCGCAGCCCTCTGGCCAGACACTAACTCCAGCACGGCACACACACAGGAGGGTGGAGGTTGTGAGTCTGTGACTCCGCAGCCCTCTGATCAGACACTAACTCCAGCACAGCACACACACAGGTGGAGGGTGGAGGCTGTGAGTCTGTGACTCCGCAGCCTTCTGTCCAGACACTAACTCCAGCACAGCACACACAGGGGGAGGGTGGAGGTTGTGAGTCTGTGACCGCGCAGCCCTCTGACCAGGCACTGAGCTTGCTGAGCCCCCTCCCCGCCCCCCTTCTACATTCCCCACTACGGATCGGCGCCGCTCGCGCTCTCCCATTGGTTCAGTGGGGGCGGACCCCGGGCGCAATCGTCCTGCGCCCAACCCCCCCCCCCCCCCTTGGCACGTGACGCCGGCGCTCGCCAATGGGGCGCTCGCGCTTGCCCATGCGCACTGGGAGATGTAAAAGAGTGAACAGTCGCGCGGCGCCATTCGGCTCGCTCGCCCCCCTCCCCCCGCGATCGGCACCAGCAGCAGCAGCGGAGGCGGCAGCGGCAGCAGCAGCAGGTAAGGACTGGGGGGGGAGCAGAGGGAAGGTGGTGGCGACCCGGCCCACCCCTCCCCCCGTCCTCCACCGCCCCCCCTTTCTCCTCCTCCGCGCGCGCACTTTGCTCGCGCACCACCGCATTTGCTCAACGCCCTCCGCTTCCTTTGCATTCGTCCACCCGCGGGGGCCACGGCGCGCGCACGCCGCCGCCCCCTCCTCCTCCCCCCTCCTCCCCCACCCCCCACCCTCCTCCCCCCCCTGCTCCCTCTGCACCCGCGCGGAGTTTGGGGCACGCCGCGTGTCGGCCCGGCGCGGGGGAGGCTTCAGGTCGCGCTGCGGCCTAGCGCGCCTTTTTAAAGTCTGTACCTCCGCCTTTCCTAGAATCGCCGCCCGCGCCGACCAAGCATTGCAAGGCCGCCGCGGGTGACTTGCGGAGCCGCGGCGCGCGCGAGTCGTGGCCCCGCGGCGCGCTCCGCTCTGTACCCCCTCGCAACCCCCCCATCTGCCCCCCTCGCACCCCCACCCCCCATATGCCCCCCTCCCCACCCTCATCTGCCCCCCTCCCCACCCTCATCTGCCCCCCTCCCCACCCTCATCTGCCCCCCTCCCCACCCTCATCTGCCCCCACCCCACCCTCACCTGCCCCCCTCCCCACCCTCATCTGCCCCCTCCCCACCCCACCCTCATCTGCCCCCCTCCCCACCCTCATCTGCCCCCCTCCCCACCCTCATCTGCCCCCCTCCCCACCCTCATCTGCCCCCCTCCCCACCCTCATCTGCCCCCCTCGCACCCCCTTGCACCGCACCCCCTTGCACCCCACCCCCTAGCAATCTCACCCCCACCCCCTCGCACCCCACCCCCTCTACCCCCCTCGCACACCCTAACCCCGCGCTTTGTCTAGCGTGACCCTATGACCCGGAAGCGCTCTCCTGCTCGTTTCCTGCGCTCCTCGGCCGTTAACGAGGCCACGGTGCCCCCCTCGTTGGCCGAGCGCCGCGTCACGTGCTCGCTGCGGACCAACGAGAGCGAGGCGCGCGCATTGCACGGCGAGTTCGGACCAATGGGGAAGCGCTTTCGTTTAAAACGCCGCGCATGCGCGCTGTGGGCCGTGCGAGGCAGCGAGACTTTCCCCGCGCTTTTCCTCCACCACCACCACCAACCCCGTGGTCGCCTCCACTCGCCCCGTACCACCACCACCACAACAACAACAAACAAAACAATCGCAACTAAAAACAACGATAATCGTTGACTAACCACATTTTTGTACACCACCACTACCCCACTCGGTAGTTTACCTCACGTGTGTGCACTTTTTTTTTGTTGTTTTCGCGCAGCCGTTCGCCACCTTGCAACTTTCGGTTTTGAGCGAGAAGGCGAACGCCGCAATCGGCCATCATGTCGGCGCGAGGGGGCAAGAAGAAGATGACCAAGCTGTCGCGCTCGTCGCGCGCCGGGGTCATCTTCCCCGTGGGGCGGATGCTGCGGTACCTCAAGAAGGGAACCCACAAGTACCGCATCGGCATGGGCGCGCCCGTCTACATGGCCGCAGTCATCGAGTACCTCACGGGTGAGACGCACGCACGCGCGCACGCGATCGGCCACCTCCGAGCGGACGGTGCTGCTTGCTGCCGGCCGCTTGGCGTTTTGTTTCCCTCCCTCGCTCCCCCCCCCCCTTAAGACTCTGCGTGGACGGTGCGGATGAGTTGTGCGAGGCGCACACTCGCACTGCGTTGAGATTCCCCCCCCCCTCCCATAGCATATAGACTTGCATAGACCCGTACATTTGCAAACACTTGCATGTACTTTTTATTTATTTTCATTTATTTGGTATAGCCCTATGAGCCATTCGGCTCTTAAATCGAGTGCAACTGCAAAAAAAACATGAACAAGAAAACATCTTAAAGTGAGTGACTACACAGAAAAATCCAGGAGAAAAAAACAGCAAAAATCTTCTTTGAGACACACCCCCCTAGACTCTCGCAGAAAATTAAAGACTTGCACACTCAGCCCGTACACTTGCATAAACACCCGTGCACTGTACATTTAGGCCCGTGTGTTTACACGGATATATAGAGACTTACATGGAGACAGTTTGTTAGCCAAATGTCTCACTATTGCACGTGGTCGGCTGCCCTCTACTCACATCAACTTCCTTAACATCTCGTTCCACCGAGTCCTTCCATCTCCCCCTCAATCTTCCTGTACTCCTGCCCCAGCACCGGCGACCATAGGCCCCTCTGAGCTGCAAGTGTTTGTCTCTTGTGCGAGTCTATGGGTCCTCTGCCCTGCATAGCCCAGCTTATTGTATCATCTTCACAAGTACATTCGCTTCTCAACACATGCTCCAAAACCTTCTTAATCTAGCCTCCCTCACCAACTTAATGCATATTAGCAACACCTGCCGGGGCTGTTGCGTCTTCATGCATCTTCATTTACCCGAGGGTTTAACATAATGAAACTCAGTTTCTTGAGACATTGGCTTTTTCTAAATCAATGATGTTGCCGTGGCAGAACCTAGTCGGTCAGGTGGCGATGTGATTAAATTTTGTTGGTGAGTGAGTAGGAAGGTTAGCGAGAATAAGTACTGGTTTATGAGACGTCTGCAAGTGGGTTTTGTGGATTCGCTGGCTCCTGTCATGGGAATGTGGAGTTTTCGTCCGTGGCCAAGTACCATGAACGGATGTAAACATCGGCCCACGGTCGTGTCACGAGAAACACTTTTTGTCAATGAACTGTAAATTGGCAAAGTTCCATTCCGAGTGTTTTAGATCACTGGCCTATTGGTTTTTCAGACTTGCAGTATGTAAACTTTCAATCGGTTTCATCCTCCTGGCTCTGACCAACAAAATCAGGGGTTTTAAACAAATGCTAATGGGTAGCCAGGTGTCATTGGTGAGATGTTATTTGTTGATAAAATGAAAAATGGTTTGTGGGCAGGCGCCTGCAACTGGCTGTGCTATGGGTAAACTGATCCTAGTTATGGGAATGAGGAAATGTCGTTCATGGCCGAGCACTGGCAGTAGAGATAAGGCATGGAGACACTGCGGGTGGATACATTTAGTACCACCGTGTAGCATTTACAGGATGGACTAGAATTATCTTTGCCATTTGACCTCCTCCATGAGCTCCTAGTAGCAGTTACAAGGGCAGCAGAAGGCAGTCCAGCTAAATCCATTGTTGTACTGGACTGCACATACATGCTCCCACGTCTGTGCTGCCCACCTTCACTATCCGTACTGACACAACATGGTGAAGTATGGTTAGGTATCTCCCATGAAATGCGCGGTGTGGACAGACCCTGATCCAGCAGTGGATTGACAAGGACTAAATACACTAAGGGAGTAACAACTGTTCACTCAAGATTTTTTATCCAATCTGAGACCACATTTTCGTCAAATCACAGACTCTTTGGTTGCACTTGTTCGCAGTCTTTTTCAGTTCTGGAAGCGATGCTACTTTTTTGAAAACGTTTGTTTTGTTTAACTCGGTGAGTACCCACGACCAGGATAGTCTCATTTGCAAGGGTGACCTTGGTCATCCAAAATTACAAAAGCATAAAAACTGTGCCATATAACAATGAAGTTAATAAATCGATGCATAAAAAAGACTATAAATACAAGAAAAACTACCGTATTCTTGGTTCTTTCGGTAAAGTCACGTTGAAGGGAAACAATAAAATAATAAAATATATATAAAACAATAAAATTCTCACGACGTTTCGACTGTAACACAGTCATCATCAGGTGTGAAAAACCAAAGGCAAGAAACATTTGAAAGAAGTGGCGGTTTGTATTTATTAATTCATTTTCAAACGTTGTTTGCATTTATTTTTAAACGGTGTTTGTGTTTATTTATTTTTAAAAACGTTAGCGCCACGGATAGCGATTTGACAGTTTGTTTAGAAGGACGAGTCCATCTATGTTCGGAAAAGAGGAAGGGGGAGACGAAAATTTAATGTATGCTGTCTGAAAGCCACCGTAAGCGTGAACAATCAATTAAGACCTGAAATGGTTTATCAAATCCTTCCAATGATTGCTAAGCCAGAATCCATCTTCTCGGTTGAAATTGTTTCTTTGTTTGTATATGTGGATAGCCTCATGAACGAATCTCTCATGGTAGCCCGATGGCTTGCAAAGAACCTCTGTCTGTCTTCTCTTCTCCAAGACAGACAGAGGTTGCAAAGAACCTCTGTCTGTCTTCTCTTCTCCAAGACAGACAGAGGTTCTTTGCAAGCCATCGGGCTACCATGAGAAGGGCCAAATTCTTCCTATATCTGTTTTTTGTGCAACTGGGAGGATTGACTCGGAAGTGGCGAGAATATCCAGGAGTTATTTTCATGTCTCGTCAAGAATATTTTTTGTCAATAGCTCCCTCAGCGTTGACGCGACTGAAATTTAATTTTGGTATATATAACCTGCGATGACATAAAGATCAGAAACATAGCCATTGACAAATTAAATGGAACAAAAGTGCTCAAAGAAGCACAGAGAGGTGCTTGCTTGAAATTACAGACAGGAAGTGGAACACATGCCAGTTAACAGATGCAAGTTAAGTAAGTTTGCATGTGCACGGCATGTTGCTAAAATAGATGATGGCTCATGGTTGAGATTAATGACAGTGGCAGCAAAAAGAGGAACACGTCCTAGAGGCCGTCTACCACGGAGATGCATCGATGAAATTAACTAGTGATGGATTGTTGTCGAAACATTGCTCGATCTTCTCCACACAATTACAAGGAATGCCAAACCATAAAAGTATAAGTTCATGATTATTCCAGGTATGTTGGTGTCTTTGCAAAATGTATAGCATTAGAGTTGTTACCCATGCAATACGTATCCACCGTATAAAATTTGTTGATGTGCGATGTACATGTACAGCCCTTCCACGAGCCACTGCTGGATGAGCCCCCCTCCCCACACACTGAGGATTGGTGTAATTTGACCATACTTTACCAAGCACTGCCCCCAATCGTTTTCTCAAACTCGTGTGTCTGCTTATGAAGATGTTGCTGTGCTGGTGGTGATCTACTATTTGCCACACTTCACGATACAGCTGCCCCAAACCAGACTGTACACATGACCCTTGCTTTGCTTTCCTGTCCGCTGTAAGAGGAAGTTTGACACTTTATTGGAGGGGAGAGAATCCTCAACTGTTCCTGGAGAGCCGTGGTGGTAGGGGAGGCTGTGAACACCATACATTAATAAGTTAATAAGTCAGGCCATTACGGTGTTTCCTCCATTTCAGGATTTGACCTCATATCAATGTTTGCAGGAAAAAACAGAGATACACGTACAAACTAACTGGGCACTAGGTTTCCGCACTTCCACACACACGTTCTTGCATTCTAACGCATGCTAATTGCACTAGCACAAAAAGTACGTAGTTTTTTGTTCATAAAACACTTTTCAAGTTTGTGGCTTTTTTTGGTTGTGCACATTATGATTAATTCATAAGGCATGTTAGTAATATCTTAGCAATTGGTTTTGTAATTTTTGTGGTAACGTGTGAACGGTCTTTGAATGGCTGCTCAGGCGTAAAACTATCCGAGCGGTGCAGCAAGCGGCCTTTTGGCTGCCATGAATTTAAAATTGACAAGGGAGTGAGGCCAAGTGCCACAGGTGGCTTTGGCTCGCATCCAGGGTAACGCTGGTGCTAGGGCATAGTAGGCAAGTTTGTTCGTGATAGGTTTGCTTGAAATTTAATTTTATGCTTACTTGCTTACGTTGAGTTGTGTGTGCTCACAGCAGAACTCGTGTTTAGTTCATTATTGTGCCCCCTATCCACGAGTGCAGTGAGGCCATGGTCTCGACCCGGTAACCTCTCGACTAGCATTGTTCCAGTACCAGTTTTCAGCAGACATGTAACCACTTTGGATAAAAAAAAAAACTCTAATTTCCCATATTTGGTTGAGTGCAATGTAATGAGACAAATTAGCCATTCTCATCTTTCACAGCGCAGTGCGGCCCTTCTCATGAGAGGGAAGGCCCATGGAAGCGGATATTGCGAAGCTACCTCAGATCCTATTTAAGCCCCCTCTGGTCCACATAGTAGTGGGCAGCACTCTCCCACCATCCCTTCTGCATAAGAGTCATATTTGTCGCACAACAGTCAAATTCATATTTCCAATTGCCAGAGCTGGAATTTGGCTCGATTAAGTGCAGAACTAATTTGAACGTGCCATTTTTTTTTGCGTGCATTTATTGGTTATAGGGCTGAGACCATCAACCCATTGCTCTTAAGAACCCGGTTTAATCTCAGGTGGCTGATACCTAGATAAGCACCCAGGATCTCAGCTATGCTGGCTGAGGGCTCTTGACCTCTTGAACCTCTTGACCGACTCGTGTAAATTTGGTGAACCCGGCAGCGGAAATCCTGGAGCTGGCGGGGAACGCCGCGAGGGACAATAAAAAGGGGCGCGTGACTCCGCGACACATCCTGCTCGCCGTGGCCAACGACGAGGAGCTCAACCAGGTGAGCAGCGCTCGTTCCACAAGAGCCGCCCTATGCACACTTTACAGAATAGAGTGGTGTCCTTAACACATTTTTAGGGGGAGGGGGGGTGGACACTTTTGCCAATAAGACAGTATGAGGACCGCCACAACGCCTGCAAGGGGTGTTTTCACATTTGTGTATTGTGGGGGGCCACACGTTAGGGGCCCGCGCGAAAGGCCACCAGGGGCCGCCAGTGGCCCGTGGGCCATGCACTGAAGAACACTTGAAGAGACCATTGCTGTCACACACACACACACTCCTAGCACACTCACATTCTCTACACATAGACTGAAGTGTGGTAGTGTATGAATGTGCTGTTGTTGCGTGCACTGTTGCCTGTGTTTATTTGTGCATATCGGTATGTAGTATAGTAGTTGTGTTTGCGATTATTGGTATTATGTACGTGTTTTTGTGTAAGTGTGCGATCGTGAATTTGTGCGGTTACACATGGTTATGCGTTTTGTGTGTGTATCTGTTGTCTGTGGTTGTTTGTGCGATTGCCGTTTTACATGGTCGTGTGTGGTTGTGTTTTTGCCCTGTGTGTCTGCGTGTGATTTGCGCGCGGTTGTGCATGCGATTGCACACGCGCTTGTATGTTTACCACGCGCGTCTGTGCCGTTGTACCCCTTGTAGCTGCTGCGGGGCGTGACGATCGCCAGTGGCGGCGTGCTGCCCCGCATCCACCCCGAGCTGCTCACCAAGAAGCGCGGAGCAAAGGGAAAGCTGGAGGCCGTGCTGCCCCCGCCCCCCAAGAAGCCCAAGGCCTCCCCCGCAGCGAAAAAGACGGCGGCCGCCAAGAAGGCGGCAGCAGCAGCGGCGGCCTCCGCATCATCCGCCCCCAAAAAGGGCAAGAAGGGCAAGCAAGCCGAGAAGGTGTCTCCTCCGCCCCCCAATTCCCCCGCTTAAACAAAACATCACCTGCTTTGCCAAGTGGGAGGCTACGTAAAATTCAGATATATTGGATGTTCGTTGAAGTAAAACAAGTTCTGGGAATATTTTTTGGCCACAATTTTTACCCTGACCGTGCTGTTGGCATCACGTCATGAGACACAAAGTAGTGCCATGCCTCGTATTGGAGAACGGCCCACAGAAGTGGATATCACTGAGCTATCTCTAGAGGATCCCTTCAAGTGATCTCTAAACCACTAATTTCCCACCCAATCTGCATGTGACAGTGAGGTTCGTCGCATGATGGTCAAACCAACATTTTAAATCTCAAGCGATAGAATTTAGCCAAATTAAGTATGGAAATAAATGTAAAGTCTTTTTTGTGACTGGACCGAGACCATCAATTTACGACACTTTAGGACCCCTCCTGAAAAAGCCTTTGCACTCGGCATGATTTTCCTGGGTAAACATGTAATTGTTTATTTTATAACAATTATTGTTAACGAGCGCACGCGTTCTCTCGCAGGACAAGACGGCCGAGAGCAACAAAGCGACAAACGACAGTGCCACTGAAGATGGGCCTGGGGAGGGCTTCACCATCCTATCCACCAAAAACCTCTTCCTGGGACAGAAGGTGCCGCTCTGCTTTGTCTAACCACCTCTTCGCGCGGGCGATCGTTAACGGGCTTGGCGATTGCATCTGCCCAAAATGCAACTGGCCGGCCTGGCACCGATGGACTTGCAAATCGGAAGGTTGCGAATTCGAATCTCTGTCATCAGCTGTAGCCTTGGCCCATCACACTTTATTGGAGTTGATAACTTGAGTACCCCTTTGTGGGCAAAAAAATGGCGTTTGTAATCTGGTAAAGATTAGCGCCCGCACCAGACTAATGTGGGACTTCTAGCACTGACTCGGTGCCATTAGAAATTTGACGCAGCCCCAATGCTGGAATGGGAATAAGAAGATGCTTTTAGGTTTTTACTTGCTCATTTGCTATGCATTTTGTATGTATATATGTTGCACTTCTTTCGCACCATACGTAGCCAACTGTGGTCGTCGGAGGTGCGGGGAAGTACAACACACTAAACACAAAAAGCAGCTCTCAAGAGTTTTCAATCTAGATTAAAAGTGCATGGCTCCAGTGGCTTCCTAATATCGGAAGGAAGTGCGTTTTAGACGGCTGCGAAAGCGCATCTGAAAGCGCGCGATGCGGTTAACCGTCTTTGTATTCACACAGTAATAATATTATTTTGACGGGACCTTTTTGCCAGTATCAAAGTAATATATATGAATATTATTAAAATATTATTTTCATCTATATGGCGCTCGCTTGAATGCCTCGGCATCTCAAAGCGCCTTGCATGTCATGTCAACCGTTTGAAGAGGGGACCCCCCCCCCGTTGCAGCTCTATGTGCCGCTCAAGGTGATTTGGCACCGGCCTGAGAGGCGACTCGAGGCGCACGTTTGGGGGGGCAGTGTTGTTGTGTAATCCCAAAGGAGTAATTTTTTCTAAGTTGGACTGACAATGGCACACACAATGGCCTTCTCCTTTTGAAGACGTCAGGGATTTTTTCATGTCCACTGTGGAGCAGATGACGTACATTTAGCGGTTAATACACCCACAGTATTAACCAGGGGGGGGGGTCTGCTGGATTTTAACCGCAAACCTCTCCAACACTCTCGCATTATGTACACTCGGCATTCACTATTTTCGGATTAATAAAAAAAAACTGTTGCCTCTAGATACAAAATATGGTTGATTTGTACAAAAAACATTTAGAATAAGATTCATTGAAAGGTGTGACATAGTTTACACTTTGAAATAGCAACCCTCCCTGGTATGATGGAGTTTACTTACATTGCAATAACACAAACGTAGATAGACTGGACCAAGGTACAAAGGATTACCACATCTGGTAAAAGCAAGTGAAGCTAGAGGAGGCCCTTGTAATCCAAGGCAATAAAAGTTGATCGGATAGTTGATTGAGCAGATAGTTTATTTACTGGATGGTTGATTGAATGACGGGATGGTCGATTAATTAACCAGATAGTCGATTGCTTGACCGTATAGTTGATTCACCAGACTATTGCCTGATGGGGCCTAGCTGTTGGTTGGCTGTGTGACGAGCTGTGCGTCGTGTGTGTTTGTGCCGCCCCCAGCTGGCGCTCACGCAGAGCGAAGTCGGCAACATCGCCAACATCTGTGTGGAGGCAGTGGTGCACCCCACCACGGCCGATATCGACCTGAAGGACGACCTCGGTGAGCGATGTGGCACAGGCTTGAACGAAGTTGCCCATAATTTGGTCAGTCGGCGTTGACTCGCCGTTGGCTGAGCTGCGGCCGTGCTGCGAAAGAAGTTCAACCTACATGCACACATCTGGACCCCCAGCTTCGCTAACCTGTACTGACCGATGTGATGAAGTATAATCAAAACAACTCCCACAAGGTGTGAGCAGGCTTTTCAGCGGTGGATTAACAAAGATCTATATTATACATGTTTTCCCTGTTGTTGATCGCTTTGAGATACAAAGGGCTGAACAATGACAATCATGTACAGCCTGCACAAGCACTTCATCATCACCAGCCCTTATCAATCCGCTGTTGGATGAAGGCCTTTCGAAGCTACTGAATGCCGATTTATGTTGTCTTACCAAGCATTTTTGTGTGTGCCGGTGGCGGGTGTAGGTAGTGCGCTGGAGAAGGCCGGTGGGAAGGACTTCACGGAGTCAATCAAAGAGCTGCGCAAGTCCGACGGGCCCCTTGACATCGCTGCTGGTGAGCGTGTTGCTTGCTCACACAGGGTCCAGCAAAGGGATAAGAACGACGGCCAGATTTAGCGGCATGTCGGTGACTTTGACCTGTAGTTCCCTCTTGGTGTAACTCATGGAGGATGGCGAAATGTAGTGATGTTTAAATATCACTTGCGGTCAGTTTCAATTTGGTGGCGGTTATGTGGCCATGGGCCATGTGGAATGAAGTTTCAGGCCGTAAGGGTCTTGGTAATATGTGATAAACGGTGCTGTGCGTGTGTTTTTGTGTACTTGTTTGTGTGTGTACCTGTGGGCGTGGGGAGTGGTGGCTCGGTGATGAGTGCACTGCGCTGCAAACTGGCGACCCGAGTTGGAGTCCCGTTCAGAGCAAACACCAGTCATTTTTAACTGAAATGGTCCTGTACCTCTAGTAGGTCGACAAAGGTGGCCAGACTTGGTGCTGACCACACCACCAACCCCATGTGTACCGTGGTGGCATTCGTAGGTCCAGTTGTGATGTGACACCAGTGGTAGTGCGTATTCCATTTATTTGAGAGCGGCACTATTCAACTGGCAGACCACCCTGGTGATCACTGCGGGTGTAATAACCACAATATATTAACGCGCCATCTGCTTCAAATTGATTGTTAAATATCCCCTCACGTCATTAAAATAAATAGGCCGTTGCGTGCCAGCATCATGATCCAAAATGTGCCAAATTCTGAAAAACTACACAATTGGAATTACACACAGCAATCATCACAAATTACTAGCAGACTAATGCCAGCTTGCAGGCTGGGTAGTTTTTCACCTTTTCAATTTCTGCACATACAACTGCACTTTCATGTCATGTATAAAGTGCTCCGAGATGGCCTGGCATGGACATGTGTTCGCGAGCGGCATTTAACCTTGAAAGGCTACAATGGGATCTTTGTGTATGTGTGTGTGTGCAGCGGCGGCCAGTGTGGGCGCCGGTCTCTCGGTGAAGTTCGTAATTCACAGCCACGCGCCGCAGTGGGGCTCCGACAAGTGTGAGGAGCAGCTGGAGAAGGCCGTGAAGAACTGCCTCCTTCTGGCCGACGACAAGAAGCTCAAGTCCGTGGCCTTCCCTGCCATCGCCACGGGCCGGTGAGGGCGCCCCCCCCCCCCCCCCCCCCACAACAACTCTTTTCCTTCACACGTCTCCATCTCATCATCCTCACTCGCAGCAGTAGCAGCCTGAAGTGGTGTGGTGAACGTCGGCATAACAAAAAAAGCATACAAAAGATGAATTGGTGATGTGTGGTAACGGGGGAGGAGAGGTGAGGCCAACCTCGTGCTCACCCTGGTCCTTGCCAAACACTACCACTCACAAAACCAGTCTATCCATCTGGAAAACCATCCCACTTCACATTTGCAGCATTCAATGTGCCACCTACTCTTTTAAGAGACACATAAAAACCTACCACCTCTGTCCCCTGGCATTCAAGTGACACTGAGCTTGGCTCCATACCTCAGTTACGACCATTTGTGTCTGTGAAATATTGTGTGCATTACTAATTGCACTATTATTACTACTAGCACTGCCCCAACCATAACCAACCAGTCACTAGTTTTTAGCGCTACCCCTCACTAACTAGCCAAGCAACCACTCGTATTAGCTTTTTTCCATAGACCCTAAGCACTCTCCCTGCCCCCCCCCCCCCCACTCTTCCTCCTGCCCCCTCCGCTCGCTCAGGAACGGCTTCCCCAAGCAGACGGCGGCACAGCTTATCCTGAAGGCGGTGAGCGCCTATTTCGTGGCAACCACCACGTCATCGCTCAAGTCCGTCTACTTCGTGCTGTCGGACAGCGAGAGCATCGGCGTCTACGTGCAGGAGCTCGCCAAGCTCGAG
The DNA here is from genome assembly GCF_048934315.1 of Petromyzon marinus. NCBI lineage: Eukaryota > Metazoa > Chordata > Hyperoartia > Petromyzontiformes > Petromyzontidae > Petromyzon > Petromyzon marinus. Next base: position 3,485,087 of record NC_133707.1, read on the forward strand.
AGCAATTAACCTCTCGCTTGCCGAGGGTCACGGGGGGCGGGGGAGGAGCGGGCGGTGGGTGCGGGGGTGGGGGGGTGGGGGGTTGTGAAGGGGTGCGGGATAGAGGTGGGAAGGGAGGCTAGGGGTCAGGAGGGGAGTTCTCGGGGAAGGGTAGCGGGGATAGCGTAGCGTGATGAGTGACGGTGGCTCTGAAGATGCGTTGAGAGGAGACGCGCGAGGGTGTTGGTGCGTTTTGAGGAGCCAGCGGGCACGCTCTCCGGCCAGACTCGCGCACGGAGGACACGGTGCGACAAGAGAACATTGCCACAGTGGTGGGGGATAACAAAAAAAAAGAGTTCTATTTTATTTTGTACGGCCGTGTATGTTACGCTGCAGGATTTTGGGGGTAGAGAAAAAAAAACATATCGTCACCCAAAACTATTTTGAAAATACAACCTGACCCTTTTTATAGCCGAAAGGCATGGGGGGGGGGGGGGAAGGGGTTGCCCCCCCCCCCTTTATGGGATCGTAAGGCTGGCCGCAAACAGTGTCGCGTCATCTAATAACTCGCCTCGCATGGAGTGTGATGGAGTAAACGAGGTTTTTCACAAGGTAAGCATGTCGGCCGCTTGGGTAGTAAAAATTGGTTTCTGCCTTTAAACTCATCGGTGGGTCAGTGATTCGGCAAAGTGGAAGTGGTTCAGAGTTGTGTGTGGCAAATGACCAGTGGATTGTGGTGGTTACTCATCGGAAAAGGTTATTGGATAACTCTTATGTTGGCCTTACAAATAACTCCAACGTATTATTTGGCGATGCTTTTGGCAGCAGTGAACAGACACAACGACAAAAGCTACGCATTTTGGCCAAAGGAAAAAATGTATATTATGAGACCTCCTTTGCCAGAAACAAGATATAGGAATAGGTTTTACCCTTTTAACTGGCACAAAAACTGACACCTTTATTCAAGGCATCATGTTTGCAATGACCACAACACAAGCAGTCAAAATGCAAACAAAAAAGACAACTCTGATAATAATATGCACTGTCCTTGAATTTGATTGGTCCACACCCGAGACAGCTTTTCTTAGAGCCTAGTCTCCATTGGTAAAACCTATTCCTATATCTTGTTTCTGGCAAAGGAGGTCTCATAATGTTAATGCTCACCCCGAGCCCTCAATACTCTGATAGTGCGCTGTTTTTGAGTTGTACGCCTTTTGGCGTCTTCTGGTCCCACACCAATGGAGACTAGGCTCTAAGAAAAGCTGTCTCGGGTGTGGACCAATCAAATTCAAGGCCAGTGCATATGATTATCAGAGTTGTCTTTTTTGTTTGCATTTTGACTGCTTGTGTTGTGGTCATTGCAAACATGATGCCTTGAATAAAGGTGTCAGTTTTTGTGCCAGTTAGAAGGGTAAAACCTATTCCTAAAAAATGTATAATTCGCAACATTTTGAGCATCTGCCCCTATTCATGTGCTATAAAGAACGCCCGTTGCCTGAAACGTCACCTATTGTATATATTGTTTTTCTTTTAAAGCCACAGTGTTATTGACGAATTGGATTTTTTTACAATTACGTCAATTCCACTTAGGTTTTTGGTATCATTTGGTCCTTTTTGGCTCACATGGACCGTACATTTGGATTCAGAGGTAAGCCCTCTGTTGATCTGAACGGCGATGAATAGCCGCTGTGTTGGATGGGTGACGAGCGGAGCGGTGTCTGAGCTAAGCAGCTCAGCTCGGCACACTCGCACACCCCTACGCCGCCCTTCGTGCAGCTACAAGTGCGCCGCGACACACGGGGTGTAGAATTGTGACTGGTGAACGCAGGGTAGCACAGCACCTGGTGTAACGTCTGTGATTTTATTCTGTGCAGGAAAAAAAGGCCAGTTTCGCTAGCCCAGGCAAGCTCGGTTCAGAACAGAATGCAACAAACAAGCTTGTGCAGGTACGCGCTTGGGCTGTAGGTTTGTTGCTTTGTTTATAAAAACAAAGCCCTACATTCAAAGTAACAGACAAGTGAAATCACTGCATTGTCCAGCTATCATGTAAGAAACAGATGTTATTTGGTGCTATCAATTTCGAGCTTAACAAGAGAGGTTTTTCCTTTTCGTGGACAAATCTTTAAACCCCGTGACGCTACAGCCTCGGTGGGTATTTACAAACTAGAACGCTATGAGTCTTGGTTGCTTCTTCTCTGACCCCCCACTCGAGCACGGAAAGTCGTGCTGGGCAGCGCCGGGGTGGTGTGGGTGAGCAGCGGCAGGTGGACCGTGCGGAGGAGCCCAAGTCGGAGGGCGCCGTGCCATGTGCTCTGTGCTGGCGCTGGTGTGTTGTCGGCTTGCAGTCGGCGCGTGGCTGGGTATGGACGGGTCTGTGGTGGTCGTGTTTGGTGAGTGTTATTCGTTAGGCCCATAATTGTTATAAATTTTAGATGCATGTTGGCTTAGAGCAGGAAAATTAAAACGGCGTGAGGTGTGGGAGGGTTGGCCGGCAGTCCATGGGCCAGCGCAGAAATTGACAAATTTTAGCAGTGCCGATGTATTTACAATTATTTGCTAAGCAACTCATTATACGTCGCTGTGTTGGGCCACGTAAACCAATTGGAATCGCTGAAGTTCTGCCACGTCAGGTGGTACCGACAAGTTTCAATGACTGATCTGGTCCCATTGACTACAATGGGAGCACGGCAGTGGGGGGGGGGGGGGGTTGAGTTCCAAAAAAGAGGAAGTATAGAAGATAATGTTTTTAAAACATCAATTTGAATTCAAAATTAATAAAAACAAATAAAAAATAAAAATAGCGGACACAATCTTATATAAGCAAATCGTTTTAGTTATTTCAAAGTTGAAAAAAAATATCCTTTATAAAAAAACACAAAAAGAGTTGAACGCTGTATAGATTCATGTATATGTAGTGGTCTGTGTGTTATGTGCATTTTTAGAGCATATTGCTGTAACATTCTTGTTTTTGTAGTATTTTTACATTCGACGGCTCCTGCTTTCCAAGTGCGGTGGTGACTTTGCTTTGCCCCCCCCCCTCTCAGTCACGGGCACCCAGGTTCGAGCCCCGTGCGATCAAAGTCTAGGAGACTGAAGCCGTTGGGCTCTCGGCGGCACGTGCGAGCGAGTCGTCCGCGTTGGCATCGATTTCCACCTTGTTTTTACGCTTTTTCGTGTGTGCTGTTCGTGGGAGGTGGCCAATGCTTTTAGGAAGTGGGGGGGGGGGGGTGCCGTTCCGATTCCAACGACCAGCGATCGCGTAAACAGCGAGGCCAGTTGCCACTTCCGGCCGCACGGGGTTTTTTTCTTGCTCGTCCTGATCTCCCGTACTGGGCAGGTGCGTTCCCCGTTTTTTACCCGTTTTTCCCTGACCAACTGCGGGGGTTCCTTTGTGGCGCGCGGTGCAGTAAGCGCTCCCGTTCGCCATCCCACAACCACCACCATCACAACCACCTTGGGTCAAGGGGTCACACTCTTCTCGCGATGGCAGCCAGAACTTTGCTGTGAGGCCCCGTTGGAACGTTACGCCTCCCGCTGCAGAGTCCCCTCTGTTTCCGACTTCCCACGGGAACTTGGGTAGAAAATCTGGCTGCGGAGGGACTCGTGGCTAGCAGTGACACGAGTGGAGGGCAGCTGCGTAGAACGGTTACCATGGCAGCCTTGAGGCCGTGGAAACGCGATTATATTACCCAATGAGTGGCTTGCGTGGGCGGGAGCTGTAACGTTTGGTCGGAACGGTTGGGCGGTTTGTGTTTTGAAGAGACCCATGGCTCGTCGTTTTGAGCAGGTGTCTGGTGGTGTTTTACTGCTACTGGGGAAACGATGTCCCGTTTTTCTCGGTTGCTCACAGATGGAGATTGATTGTCTTTTTACACCACAACGTTCCTCTTTGCAGTGACTATTGTTCAGTCTGCCCAGTTCCGTGTGACAGTGATCTTGTTCACTTAGAATTTCGTAAGATTTAACTATGACGAATATAAGTGAACAATATCTTTTTTTTTGGTTTAGACTGATTTCTGCTTTGTGTTCGGCTTTGGCGGTGTAGGTTTTATGTTGATGTTTGATCTCCTGCTGTCTCTCCCCAATTGTCAAGTTTTAATGCCCAGCCAGAACTGGGGAGGGATGCCAGGGATTTGCTGTTTTATAAACCAACGAAATGTTTTCCTAAAGTGTACCATTATAAACCTGACCTTAACACACGCAACGTGAACACGTGAATAGCGCCAGTCACATCAGCTGAGTCTGTGTTGGTGTGTTAGTTTATAATAAAAGCCCTCCTTGGTGGAAGCCACATTGTTCATCTCTTTGAGTCCCAAGCGTCGGGTCTGACTACTCTCTCCCGTGATCCCTCTAATGATGGGACGTTGAGCCGGTTGTACGTTCAATGTGAACATGTGACATGTATGCAAGGCATATGGTTGTAAATCGGGCCTTCCAATTATTTGTGAGCAGCACATCTCTGCGTTGTATTTATATTTACAGCCTGCACGCACTCTGGTGAGGTGGGTCTTTGCACGGCTGACTACGTACTGTGCGAATGAAGTTAACAAACATTTTACCGAGAGAGTTGCATTTGAACAGTGCGTCCACGTCCACACATTTACATTCATTCCAGGTCGTGGTGGATGGTCGTGTACAGGCTACGGTCCTCGATGCATATTAGGGCAATCCTTACCAGTAACCGTCATCAGCAGCGCATGGACTTCAAGGGACTCGCAACTTGGCGGGCAATGGAATAGTGACAGTCTAAGCTGAAAACCCAAGAGGAAGGCTGTCTCATCCGTCCACTGCCATCACCAATGTACTGACTTGGAAGCTGCCATTTCTCTGAAGTGAAGAGCGCCTGCCTGACGTCCGGGCACTAAGGAAACCTCCCCTGTCCTAGGTGCCAACTGGACGGAGCGCCGATCATTAAAACATTTTGGCAACCAGATTTTGGCAACCAGATTTTGGCATGGAATTTCTGCGGAAATCCCTTGTCGGTGACAATTTCAACCGGTGGATCATGACCTTAAGAGAGGGGCCTGGTGTTGGGGGGCGGGGGCGGGGGGAAGAGTTGCCTGCAAATTTCAAAGTGTACCAACTGCCGCATGGGAATTGAACATTGTACTGTCAACGAGGCAAGTCCCATTGGGTCTTACAGCGATCTATTCAGGAAGGTCCTGCCAAGTTTTTGCAGTCTGCCTTCATTCAGCAGTGGATTGATGAAGGGGTATATCCACATCTACAGATTACATTCAACAAACCAATTTTTTTTTTGGGGGGGTGGGGTGAGGAAGCAATGAGATGGAAATAGGAACACTTGAATGATCGAACACGCGTAGGTTGTAAACCGCACGTTGACTCAGGCACGTTGTGAGCTCGGGCAAGATGCGTCACGACTGCACACAGACAATGATGGGCAGTGGTCGAGGCTAAGGACGGAGTGACAGCCAAAGGAGGCAACGCGTCCTTGTGGACGTCCACCGGAGGGGATGGAGAAACGAAATCTCGTGTTCAGGCGCTCAACGGATCTTAGGCATCTCAAGCCAGAATCGGAATGTATTTATACTGGAATAATCTAACAAGCTACCGATCTCCTTTCACAAATGTCCAATAGGGGCGGGTAAGAACGTTACAACGATGATAGTGCAAAGTAAATAAAAGGCAACCAAATTACCGAAAAACACATGAAACTAAACCATCCCCATCCTACAAGGCAAAGCCTGCTGAGGTTTTAACTTTTTTTTCAGAAGCGACCTGCCCAAACATAATAGCGCAACAAAGTGACTGTTAAGGATGCCTTCATCCAGCAGTGGATAAATTATGGCTGCTGATGGTGATTATTACGCTTTGAGTCGCATTGAAACATGCTGGGTCGTGAGTCTGGCGTAACGCGTCTGTAGGGCAGCGTGGTGGATCGGCAGGGGGCGCTGCGGCCTTGCCTGCCGTCCCGAGCGGACCGTTGCGTCTCATCCACGCTCTTCACCACGAGGGGTCACAACAACAAGACAAAGATCCCCCCTATAGCCTTAACAGGCTGTCGGGGCAAGTGCTGTTCGCGAGTAGCGCCGACGAAGGCCGGCAAGGCACACGAGGGAATGGGTGGCCAGCACCACGCCAGCCCGCCTTTGTCCCCGCAGTGGAGATGTTTACACATCGCACCACGTATTAATTTGAGGCCGAGTCGATCTAGGGGACGCCAAGGACCGGTTCTGATCATCATCACTGGTGTTGGCCGTGAGCGAGAATCGAATTCGGGTTGCTGGATTCGGAGCGCGGCGCGCTAACCGCTGCGCCACCGTTCCTCTGCACTCACAAACTCACCACACTGCAGGCCACGTTCACTTCTCTTTCTGCATCTTCCCTCGTACTGCGCCACTTTGGAATTCGCTCCTCGCCTCGTCTCTTGTTTTTCTTTCTCTCCCCATGTTCTCAGAGACTTGCTCATTTCAAGAAAAGTTGTACTGTACGTCTTATGTATTACAACTTCAAGAGTGTGGAATGTTACTGGCCGCTTGTCGTCTTGGGCTTTTGAGTCTGCTTCGTAACCGCGAAAACATGTGTAATTGCGCTAGCGCGATCAATCAGGAGACAAAGGATTCACGTTCGGAACTCGTGCAGCGAGCAGTGCACTGCCTGGCGGTCGGGAAAAAAAGGGGCCTCTGGAAAGTGACGATCTTCGAAAATCGCGTCAATGTGATGCTCTAAATGCGTGTTTTTGTTTTCGTAAATTTCTCCCAATGTTATTCCATTCGGGAGACTCGCAGAGGGCCTCCCAACCTCTTCGTGTTCGCCAGTGGCCCACGGAAACGGACACCGCAGAGCTACCTCGCAGATGCCTCCAAATGGCGTGACTGAGTGACAAATTAGAGGGTGGCTAACTTGATTTGAAGCTTTCGTGACTGCAGGAATTAGAGGGTGGCACTTCCATACCCGGCCCGCCACAGTGAGTCATCTTCATCCCGTGACAGTGAGTCCGATGTTTTAATTCTCAGATATTTTTTTGTGTGCAATTACCTTCAACTCGCCATACGCTAGAAACCCGCTTTAATGCGCCAAATTTGCAAGTGACCCGCGAATTACTCAATTGAGATTATACACAGCAGCAGCAGCAATCATCGCCTCCTACTTGCAGCAGAATAATAATGCCTCGGCCACTCTTAAAATGAGATATCATCATGGTCTTTTGCGTGATAAACCTGGTTAAGCAACATCAACGTGAAACTTGAACCTTAAATCACCAGGAGGCTGAAACCCGGATTGGAACCCATGATATCTCAGGGGTGGCCGGCTCAGTGTTTTCTGACACGGGCCATTATGAACCCACATCAGCCGCCAAACCCGCGCGCCACCCACCCACCCATCCACCTGAATGCCCAGGTAATTTCAGACACCTGTGCTTGCGGAAATTACACTTAATCCACAGCACCCATTGTCGGATTTCTTGCGGGGAGTCATGGGGTCTGGTTTGTGGGTTGGGGGGTGGGGGGACCCGCCCGTGAGAACCAGGGGAGGGGGGGGGTCGTGGTGGGGGTCCCAAGCCGCCGTGTTCGGGTTAGGGGTAGAGCACGTGCTGGTGCCTGGTTGGCCATGCCGCCTTTTTTTTTAAACAGTCCCAGACCACACCAAGACAACAGAGTACCTCAATAAAATGGCACATTAAAATGTAACTATCGATACACGGGTAAGGGTCAAAGTCACAAAATACAATGGCAAATGTTCTATCCACCACTAATCGTCTGCTTCAGGATATTCTTTTGAACGAAAATCTACGATGGTAAGGGAGGGGACACGCTTTTTCGAAAACTTTGCTGCTGCAACGGGCAACGGCTTTGTCGCCTTTTACAACTATTGTTCTTGGGAGAGTTCAAAGGGCTAAGGGGAGACGACATGCCCCTGTCAGCGTTAAAATATTAACTAAAGATTTTTTTTATTTTACCAGGTAAGGCCCACTGAGCTGTATAGCTCTTTTTCAGAAGCGATTTGGTCACAAATTATAGCTCAAGGAAGTGGCTTATCGTGTGGAAATTTATAAGCAGCCAAATACTCTAAACGCGTGATGTTGATTCTAAATGTGGAGGGAAAAACCCGCATACCCTGGATAACAAATCCACGCGGCCACGGGGAGAGAGAGACGCCGCGAACTCCAAAACATACAGCAGCAGGCGTTAGGGTCAGGATCGGACCCATGACCTCCTTGCGCACCAGGCGAGGTCGTTAACAGAATGAATAACGATGCGATCTACATTCGTGTGTCGTGCATCGTGTATGTACATACTGTCTTGGATGTGTTTGTATGTATGTATTAAACGTGTGTGTGTGTGGGGGGGGGGGGAAGCGATTGCGTAGTGGTTAGCGCTCTGCACTACGAACCTATCGACAGGTCCTGGGCCTCCCCATAGATCGACGAGGCTTCACGTGGTGTGGTGTGAGCATCAGCGTTTGGGGAGACAAAGGCGGCCGGGCATGTTGGCTGGCCAAATCGCCCCGTCTCCTCGTGCGCCGTGTTTGCAGCTAACCGCAGCTGTGGTTACCGTGGACGTGGTCGAGAGCTTAATAGGTGCTCGCTAAAAGCGCACTTGCTCCAATAGTCTCTTAGAGGCTAGATGGGGGGGGGGGGGGATATTTGTCTTATTGTATAAGTTTAGAAATCTGTAAGTGCCACAGTCGCCATCCTAGTCTCCTCCTCCTCCCCCACCCCCTCTGGAGGACACCGCTCTGCCCGGGATTAGGGGCTCAGCTCGCGAGCTCCGGGCAGAGCGGAGTCGGTCACCTTTGTTCTGTAGCCTCCAGACCCCGAGGGCAAATGAACGGGGAGTCTCCGAGACCCCTGGAGTCCCCTTGGGTGTCCGAATGGGTCACCCACGGGACGATGGGGCTGAGAGGCATGGTGAGGCCGCATCCCTCCCACTCTTCTATCGCGACTGCTACCACGATTACCGTTCCCGAGAACTTCACTCACGGATTCCTCTAACCGGTGTTGTGGATTGTTGGAGGAGTCCAGACTGACGATTTGGTTTGTCCTAATCCTCACAACTCCATTGACCTGGCACTGCTGGAGTTGGTCTTCAACTCGGCAGGGGGCGAGCTGAAACAATAAACGCGATTCAATTGGTTTGGCCGCGTCGGGTGGTCGAGGGTCTTAACCACGCAGATTTTGGTCAGAAAAATAAGCAAAAGCTTAATAATCGTAATATTGGCTGCTGTTTGTTGCTGGCTTATTGGCGTTTTGGGCCTTTAATAAACAATTAAAAGTTAGAGTTAGGGTGTGTGGGTTGGCGTTAGGCAGTGGAGGGGTTAGGGTTGGGAGCTGGTGGGGGGGGGGGTGGTCAGATCTAAGATCTGTTTACGTTATCCGCCCCTCCTTTTAACTACACAAACACAACGCAGCTCACTCGCATCAGCGCCAGGGTCGCCTCCTGTGCTCCGAGTGCCGGGACGCCAGCCAAATATTTATTTAGACTGGAGGAATCTGATGAGCTATAAAGCTCTTTTTCCACAGATGTCCAGTAGGGGCGGGTCAGAACGTGGAGGGTCAGCGGCGTCAATCGAGAGACATTCACTCATAGAGGCAGACGGTGGTCACCGCATCGCGCTCTTTCAGATGCACTTCTGCGGCCGTCTGGAACGCTCTTCCTTCCGATATTAGGAAGCCACTGGAGAAATGCACTTTTGAGTAATCTACATCGAAAACAAAATTTATTTTAAAATGTTTTTTTCTGTTTAGTTTATTGTCCTTCTCCCCCGCCTCTCCGATTAGCGCGGTTGGCAATGTACGGTGCCAAAGAAGTTCAGCAAAACATACATACTGCCAAGTAACGCACGAACGCGCCCGAGTGGATGTGCACCCAGGAGATGGGAGCCATGAATAGAAAAAAAGTAAGGAGCCGTCCATAAATGACGTCACGCGATTTTGGACGATTTTTGACCCCCCCCCCCTTCGCCACACGGCGTCATAAAAACTCAGACCCCCCCTCAAATATGACGTCACAAAGCTCTGCCCCCCCCCCACAAAAAAAACATGCTTCAAATCGCTTTAAACTATTGTCATTGTAGTGTGTATTTAATGTGACGCTGCGCTCTGATGTTGCAGGAGAAAACATTTATTAAAAAGTCTATTTAATTAAGTAGAACGTGTTGTCTGTATTTATTTAAAGTTGCGCATTTAGATGTGACGTCACATTTTTCCCTCCCCCCCCCATCTCGTCACATATCGTTACAAATGTTTGACCCCCCCCCCCCAAATAGGTGCGTGACGTCATTTATGGACGGCCCTTAACTGTGGCCCGCTCGGGGCTGGGACACGTGGCAAGATGCGATGATGACCGACTGACGAGATTAACCTTGCAAGGGGCGTGAAGCCAAAGGGGGGAAACGTTTCGCGTCCACTCGGGGAGACGGGAGCGATGAATCCAGCTAATGGTAGAGATTTGCTGGGTCAATTAATATATTTTTTTTCATACCGGAGGAAATCCGATGAGCTATAAAGCTTTTTTTCACAGATGGGATCGTATGAGACATGGCAGCGGCTTGGGGAAGCCTCCATCAAGCTGTGCATTGATCTTGACTGATAACGATTATGATTAAGATCATTATTTCCTTGACTAATTTCTGACAGGCGATCCATCGGCTTACCCCGAATTCCCCTTCTGTCTCTGGCTTCACGTGGTTTTCAATTTCGTAGCGCGCACACACGCGCGCGCCCCAAACCCCGCCCCCCCCCCGCACACCCCTCCCCCCGGCGTGGCCTCCCGACCAATCACAACACGCGCGGTGTGGCGCATGCGCTCTAGGAAATGCAATCACCTCCGCCACCAACCACAACTACCAACCAGCCAACCACCACCACCACCACGACCGCCACCACCAAACCCAACAACCAAAGGCCTCGTCCGCCTTCGCGCTCTGCCTCGTTACGCCATGCGTCGGTGCGAAGCGCGCGCCGCCGCCGTCGCCCTCCTCCTTTGCGCTGTGCTCCTCTCCCCGGGGCGCACGGCCGACCACGCCGCAGACTCCTCCCGTAAGCCGCGCGTGGGTTGCGTAGTCTCGCCCTGGCGCAGGTCCTGGCGCGGGCCCTGGCGCAGGCCCTGGCGCAGGCCCTTGCACAGGCCCTGGTGCAGGCCCTTGCACAGGCCCTGGCGCAGGCCCTGGCGCAGGCCCTGGCACAGGCCCTGGCACAGGCCCTGGCTAGGGGTGGGTGTAGCGGCGGCGTGGGGGTCACCGTCTCTCGGATAGAAGCTCCCCGCCGGGCACCCTGCGCCTGATGAGGCAGCGGCCTCTAGGCGACACCGGGGTTGGCCCCCTGACGCCGTGTGGCCTTCCCCCCCCCCCCCACCCTTGAACAGCAGCAATGACGACACTAATTATAGATACATAATAATAAAGGTTTATTTGTTGGTGTGGGGGTGGGTGTTAGATCGCGTAACTATGAATGCGTCGTTAATAATCATAGACGTGACACTGAAGCGAGGCGCGGCGCTTATCCAACGGCGCCAAGCCATTCAAGTGACCCCCCTCCCCGGCCTCTGGCCAACACCCTCGGCGGCCGTAGTGGGTTCAACCACCCTCGATGGGCCGGTCACTCCTGGTGCGGGACAAAGTGTGGGTGACACCCATCCCTCTCGCTCTCGCTTGGACGTCTGGCCAACGTGGAAGAGCAGACCAAGCTGAGCTATGGCGCGGGGCGGGGAGGGGGTCTGGAGCTCTCGCCGGCGTGCGAGTTGAGATCTGTTATGCGGGGGGTCGCGTCTGAAGCTTTGTCGCTGCTGCATTTGGGGGGGGGGGGGGGTTGTTTGACCTCTTTTGGGGGGGGGATGTTTGACCTCTGGGGGGGATGTTTGACCTCTTGAGGGGATGTTTGACCTCTTTGGGGGGGATGTTTGACCTCTTTGGGGGGGATGTTTGACCTCTTTGGGAGGGATGTTTGACCTCGGGGGGATGTTTGACCCCTTTGGGAGGGATGTTTGACCTCTGGGGGGGGATGTTTGACCTCTTTGGGGGGAATGTTTGACCTCTTTGGGGGGATGTTTGACCTCTTTGGGGGGGATGTTTGACCTCTGGGGGGGATGTTTGACCTCTGGGGGGATGTTTGACCTCTTCGGGGATGTTTGACCTCCTCGGGGGGATGTTTGACCTCTGAGGGGAATGTTTGACCTCTGGGGAGGATGTTAGACCTCTTGGGGAGGCTGTTTGACCTCTGGGGGGGATGTTTGACCTCTTTGGGGGAGGTGTTTGACCTCTTCGGGGGGATGTTTGACCTCTTTGGGGGGAATGTTTGACCTCTGGGGAGGATGTTTGACCTCTTTGGGGAGAATGTTTGACCTCTTTGGGGGGGTGTTTGACCTCTTTGGAGAGGATGTTTGACCTCTTTGGGGGGGATGTTTGACCTCTTTGGGGGAGGTGTTTGACCTCTTGGGGGGATGTTTGACCTCTTTGGGGAGGATGTTTGACCTCTTTGGGGGGGATATTTGACCTCTTTGGGGGGGTGTTTGACCTCTTAGGGGAGATGTTTGACCTCTGGGGGGGATGTTTGACCTCTGGGGGGATGTTTGACCTCTGGGGGGATGTTTGACCTCTGGGGGGGATGTTTGACCTCTGGGGGGGATGTTTGACCTCTTTGGGGGAGGTGTTTGACCTCTTCGGGGGGATGTTTGACCTCTTGGGGGGGATGTTTGACCTCTTTGGGGGGGGTGTTTGACCTCTTTGGGGGGATGTTTGACCTCTGGGGGGGATGTTTGACCTCTTGTCGCGATTGTTGTGTTCGCGAGGAAAAAAACCCGGGGCTCGCTTAATCATGGCTCGAGTTTAACGCCTAAAGTCCCCTCGACAAATCGTTCTGCCACCTACTTGCTAGCCTCATAATCGCTATCCATGGCCTGATAGCACGTCGGTGTCCACTGCACATTTCGTCATTTGTTTTCAAGCTATTTCCCCCGTCTTGTGCCACAATATTCCCGAGTAGTTGGCACGCCTTCAACCCATTCTCTTGTTCCGGTGATGCTCACGTGTGGCATGTGGCCGGTCCACTCGAAGCGCCGATCGGCGACTGTGCAAGTCCTGATTTAAAGCTTTCGTGACTGCAGTAATTCATATTCTTAGTTTTTTCGGTAAAGTCACGTTGAAGAGAAACAACAAAATAACAAAATATATATAAAACAATAAAAAATTCTCACGACGTTTCGACCAAAAATTCTCACGACGATGCATAAATTTATGCATAAAAAATAAATTTATGCATAAATTTATGCAAACCGACACACCTGATGATGACCGTTTGAGTTATGGTCGAAACGTCGTGAGAATTTTTTATTGTTTTATATATATTTTGTTATTTTGTTGTTTCTCTTCAACGTGACTTTACCGAAAAAACTAAGAATATGTGCAAGTCCTGTTCGCCGATCTTCGACCGAGATCGTTCGACGGTCCCTGTGGAGTTTCGCGGGTCGAGTCCCCATGGCCGCTCCTTGATTAAGGCTGCGGATGCGTTGACCACAAAATGCCACGCGGGCCGCCTGCTACACAGCGGACGTTACAGATCCTGTGACATTCGAAAAAGTGTCGCGGTCCAAATTTACGAGCAGGTTGCTCGGCTGGAAAAACGCACGTAGCGTTGGCCCCTACTACGAAACTTTGCAGCACCTGAAATATTGTGACCGCTATTCGGCTCCCTAGTAAGGGAAGGTTGCCCTCCCCTTGATGTGCGTGTGCACTACGACTGGCCTGTAGTTTAGCCCTATCGTTTTGTTCACCCGTTCTAGATGGTGGGGGGCTCGACGAGAATGGCGGTGGGGGGCCCGGTGGGGAGGCCCCCCCGGTCGACTTCATGAAGCCCGAGGAGGCCACGGTGGAGGAGCAGGGAGACTTCTCGGATCTCCTCGCCGCTGTCACACGGCTCCTCAGGCCACCTGACAGGCCGGCCGAGGAGGGAGCGGAGGCCGAGGTGGAGGTGGAAAATGACGAGGAGGTTGAGGAAGTGGAGGGTGTCGAGGTGGAGGAGGAGGAGGAAGAGGACGAGGAGGACGAGGAGGACGGGGGAGAGGACAGTCAGGTGCCGGGGCTGTCGATGGTGCCGGGCAACCCGGTGCAGGCGGAGGACGGCGGCGGCCGGGATAACGCCACGGAGGCTGCCGCGCGGCCCCCCAAGATCAACTGCACGGAGCGCGCGGATCCCGGCGAGGCCCTGGGGGTCTACATCCTCCAGCAGTCGCAGGTGAGCGGACTGATACCGGTGAAGTGTTGCGGGACCCCGCTTGGCAAGCACGGGGGAGCTACCAGAATGTGCATGGACGCATAGAGATACAGTGACCATCAACATGGCAATATTTTTGGTTTGTAACGCGTTCGGTATTCGCGTGAGGATCCACAGGCAAGCATGAAAGCAGGGGTGAGTCTGCATTACCAACAATTACCCAAGCTCTGTGGCCCTCGATATATTAAGATGTTTTCAACCAATTGGAGGGTTTATACACGTGGGAGGAAACCGGAGTACCCGGAGAAAACCCACACGTGCCAGGGGGCAACACTCCACCCTGTCAACATTTTCTCGACCTCCTCCCGGCGAGCCCAGGATATTGCACCTCGATAACCACAGGAAAGGACTTGTACAACATGGGTGCAGTGATCCCACAACCCTCGCTGCTGCCTCCAAAGTGCTGGCATCCATGTGCGTTAGTTGCCGGCACCCCCACCACCAGGCTCCGTGTGCGCGCATTGCCGGCACCACCACCACCACCACCATCGCCGGGCTCCGTGTGCGTGCGTAGCCACCACCACCACCAGGCTCCGTGTGCGTGCGTAGCCAGCACCACCACCACCGCCGCTCGTCTCTGCGTGCGTGCGTCTGCAGGATCTGCTCGAGGTGCTGAACGGCAGTGGCAGCGAGTGCGCCGTCGTCCTCTTCTTCGCGCCCTGGTGCCAGTTCTCGGCCGGGCTGGCGCCGCACTTCAACGCGCTGGCGCGAGCCTTCCCCTCCTTCCACTTCGTGGCGCTGGACGCCTCCCAGCACAGCAGGTGCCCCCCCCCCCCCACAAACCTGCCCCTCGCACTACCCCTCAAACCCCAAACCAACCCACGCACCCAAAACCAATCCACCCATGTAACACGTAGACCTCAAACCCACCCTTCCCTCACCGCCCCCAAAGCCCAAAACAATGTGAGAGTTAAAACTTGAAAATTAACTAAGATTTTTCACCCCCCCCACCCCCCGCCGTGATGCAATTGACTCAATTGCGGGTCGTGATTAATAATTGTTTTTCGTTTCCTCTCTCCCCATGTCTCCTCGTGTTTCTCCCTTCTCTTCTCTCCTCCTGTCTCCCCGTATATCCCCTTGTCTCTGGGTGTGTTGCTGTGTGTCTCCCGTGTCCCTGTGTCTCCCACTTGTCTCTCCGTGTCTCTGTGGCGTGTCCCAGCCTGGCAACGCGCTTCGGCACGGTGGCTGTGCCAAACATTCTGCTGTTCCAGGGAGCGAAGCCGGTGGCGCGGTTCAACCACACGGAGAGAACCTTGCCCGCGCTCTCCTCCTTCCTTCTCAACCACACAGGTCTCCACCCAGCGTTGCACTCATTAGCATCGCGCTGATCATCGCTATCATACGCCTCATCGTCGTTGCACTCATCGGCAACTGTATGCATAAATACATGTGCGTGATGTCCAGAGCGATTTGCTTGCATCGTCACCGATGGCTCAAGTGCGGTTTTTCCCAGCGTGCGGCGCGTGCGGTGCGCGCAGTTAAGACTTGGTGTCCCCGCGGCGGTCTGCTCGTGGCCGCAGGAGTGCCTGCGGACGAGCAAGTGGCGGTGACACCGCAGGACCTGGAGGGGCCCGTGCCAAGCGAGGTGGCGCGTGCCACGGACTGGCTGCTCGTCTTCTCGCTCGCCTTCATTGCCGCGTTCCTCGCGTACGGTGCCAGCCAGACCGGCGTGCTGCGCCGCGTCATGCCCGCCGCCTGGCACCACCAGCGCCAGCAGCACCAACACCAGGACTGAGCTGCTCGCCAGTCTCCGACGTGTGCGTATGGTGGTGGTGGGGGGGGGGGGGGTGTCCACCTAAGCACTACCCCAACACCTGCCCACCGCCACCCTGTGTGGCTACACTGTGGAGATATTTTTGTATAAAGCACAGCACGTTAGTGTGGTGGTTGCAGCGATGGTGGCGCGTCACCAGTGCGGCATGTTAACATCAGCACTGGAGAGACAATGGAGACCGAGCGTGGTGATGGCCAACACCACCCCCCTCCCTGGCACCCCCTGTGCACAGCGGCGGCCTTTACAGGTGCTCACAAGACCAGCACTTGCCCCCACGTCCTGTTCAAGGCTATACCGGGGGATTACAGCTTTTCTGGCATCGTGTGACGTGCTGGTGATGCACGTGCCAGTCCACCCCGTGAGATGCGGGCCCATCCTGGGACCGCATCGCCGTGGCGCAAGTATCGAGTGTGCAGGCGGTGCAATCACATCAGGGCCCAATGTTTCGGAAGGACCCGGGCACTGGGCAAAGAAGAGAGGTTTGTTGGGGGGGGGGAGGGGGGGGGCTGGCAGGAATTGGATGGGGTTTAGGGGGCCTCGTTTAAATCGTTGCACCAGGGCTCATTCCAACCTCACTATGCCGCTGCACCCAGTGGAAAGCTTTAACTACTCCACTTTGCCTAAGAGTGCACCTAGCTTGGCGCAAGTGCCATGGTTACGTTGTTTTGCCTGTGTGCGTGGAAAATGCGTCCGCCGTGGGAGGGACGTGACAACGTTGCAGGGTTGTCCGCGTGCGTGTAGGCACGCGGACAGTTGTACACGTGGTTTTGGACACAATCCAACCATGGTGAGTTTAGCCCACCATCCATCGGTGTCATCTCTTTATAATAATAACAATAAAACAATTTGGAAATGCGCACACATTTCTGGTTAATGCACCTGCAGTGTTAACCAAGGCGGCCGTTGGGCTCGAACCACGAACCTCTGCAACGAGCGGCAAAATTCAATCCTGCTAGGTCATCTGTCACCACGACGTCCGTCTTTGTCTTCCTCTTGCCCTTGTGCCCTTGATTCTCCCAAGGAGATAGTGTGGCAGTCGGGCTCTCCCTGTGAGCCTCTGGGTACATGTCCACCATAGCGAGAGCTTGTACTGGATGTGGTGTGCCGGGCATGGGAACATTTTCTGAATTTCCACCCCAGCTCGTACTCACTGGAATTAAACCCTGGCCGTCCTGTTCTTGTTTGACTTGATTCAAACGTAATTGTTTGCTAATATCCCATTATTACTTGTAACTCGCCATTAGCACACAGGTTTTCACAGCTGGTGTTACGATTCGTAACTGAGACATCTTTCACGTCTGATTGTGTTCTAAGCGTCACCCTAAAATGCGAGATCTCAAACGCTTGTGAGGTTAGTAATTTATTGAAAATGAGCGATGTACTGTACATATATTAAATGAACGGGCACTGTGGCTGTCCCCCAACGTCCTCTCACGCCCCCACCCCCACCACGCTCCCACCCCCACGACCCCGGTCCTCTCAGCCTGTGTCTCGCTTGGCATTTTATGAAAGATCGGACGACGTAACAACATTTCTAAGCAGACGATTCGCCTGCTTCTCGCGCCTGTTCCTCCACACAAGAGATCAAAGTTACTTTACACATCCCTGCAGCCACACGGAGGCAGATGTAGACATTCTAAATCCAGCCCTACATTTATAATGATTAAAAAAAAACATTCAATGTCTTTTCTCTGCTAAATATAAAACAATGCCAATTTTGGGTGGGCCAGGAGGGGCAAGGGATCCCTGCCCCCCACCCTACTTTGGATCTGTCACTGTCAGGGAGTGCATAATGTGGAGGTGAATCATCCAATCTCGTAATTTATATTCCGCACGACGACGCCAACGATGACTGTGTGATGTTGAGAATATTTCGTCCCCGGCACAGCTTCGAGGTGGAGACGATGTGTTTGTATTGGCAGAGTGGGGCTGAAAATGTCACGTGCCTGGTGTGTATGTTGTTGTTGTTGTTAATACCACAGGGATCTGCTGTACAATAAAGTTTTAGAATATGGTTTTGGGTTCATGGCGTCTTGGTGCGATGAGTTATTTGTTGGGCTGCGTTTAATGAGGATGATGGCACTGTCGGTCACTGCATTTCTACTAAGCTTGCCGTGATGTGACGATACTGTGATACGTCGTACGATACTCTGATACATCGTACGATACTCCGATACATTGTATGTTTCTGCAATACGCTGAATGGTGTAAGACCCACGATAATCGCATCTTCCGCTTTGCAAAATATCCCCCCCATGTTGCGGTTGTCGTTCATGTTCTCTTCACAATATATTCCCGACAATATGAATCGGCAAAAGAGATGAATTGCTTTGTAAAGCACTCTGGGAGTCATAATTGATTATTTGGAGGATTAAGCCACGCAATGATCTGGCCGAATGTCGTAAAACCTTCCACCGCCCGACATCCAAATGCATCAAATCGTCACGTGCCCAAAGCGTTTGAAAGCGTCCAATCGTCAATTCGGTTCACGACAGCGGCTTGAAGAAATCACCCCACGGCAAAACTCGGCAATGTTTTGGTCGACGTTTCTCTTGAAACGGCAGTAAAGCATCACCAGAACCTATGAAGTCGGACATCTTCCGGATTGATTGACGGGCGTGGAAAATAAATGTCGGCCGTCAATTTCGTATCTTGAATGCTTTGTGTGTCGCGGCCGATGGGCGCGGTCGCCGTGAGTGTCAGCAGATCGTCAAAGTCGCAGTGATTTTTAGATGACATGGAGGTAGGGTGGGGGGGGCGCAGGCTTATGTTGAGAGAACTGCAGGCGAAATAACAACTTTCCCGAGTGAATTTCTTTGTCCACGATATACGGAAAAGCAAGATGCAAAAATAAATGTCCCGTGCGATAACAAAGTTACGGGGAAACTGATATCGCGATGATTGTCGCATCGTGAACATTAATATTGTACCATTTTGTTAAATATCAGAATCAAAATATATATTGACACTGGAGGAATCCGATGAGCTGTTAAGCTCATTTTCACGTGTCCAGTAGGGGCAGGTCAGAACGTTACAACAACAAACAATAAAAAAAACACGGTAGGATATTTCGGCACCACGAGCTTTCTGTTAAGAAGTAAACGATCTTACTGGTAGGAAACGTAGTGGAAGCCCAACCGGGATTAATTCACAGGAGGCAGGGGATTAATTGTGGATGTCTGTCCACGTGGGAGAGGTGGGGCTGGGTCGAGAGGGGAGGGAAGGGAGGGGCTGGGTGGGGAGGGGCTGGGTGGGGAGGGTGGGGCTGGGTGGGAGGTGGGAGGGGTGGGGCTGGGTGGGGTGGGGCTGGGTGGGGAGGGGCTGGTCACCCCGTGGTGCCCCTATAAAATTCAACGTTTAACCTACTCACGCCGGCTTGTGCCCGCCCTCACAGTCGGGCATCTTTTCGGAATGCACCACGCCGCCGCTGACCCTGGCCGTTGACCGAGCAACCAACCCGACGTTCCTACCAGCTCCCTCCGCAGGAATGTGTTTGATTTGAATCAAATAGCTCAATGGGTGTACCGGGTTGTCCTCAAGTGTTTAAAAGTGAGGGTGTCAACTTCCTCAAGTGTTTAAAGGGTGTCAACTTCTTCAAGTGTTTAAAAGTAAGGATGTCAACTTCCTCAAGTGTTTAAAAGGGTGTCAACTTCCTCAAGTGTTTAAAAGTAAGGATGTCAACTTCCTCAAGTGTTTAAAAGTGAGGGTGTCAACTTCCTCAAGTGTTTAAAAGGGTGTCAACTTCCTCAAGTGTTTAAAAGTAAGGGTGTCAACTTCCTCAAGTGTTTAAAAGGGTGTCAACTTCCTCAAGTGTTTAAAAGTGAGGGTGTCAACTTCCTCAAGTGTTTAAAAGGGAGGGTGTCAACTTCCTCAAGTGTTTAAAAGTAAGGGTGTCAACTTCCTCAAGTGTTTAAAAGGGTGTCAACTTCCTCAAGTGTTTAAAAGTGAGGGTGTCAACTTCCTCAAGTGTTTAAAAGTAAGAGTGTCAACTTCCTCAAGTGTTTAAAAGTAAGAGTGTCAACTTCCTCAAGTGTTTAAAAGTAAGGGTGTCAACTTCCTCAAGTGTTTAAAAGGGTGTCAACTTCCTCAAGTGTTTAAAAGTGAGGGTGTCAACTTCCTCAAGTGTTTAAAAGTAAGAGTGTCAACTTCCTCAAGTGTTTAAAAGGGTGTCAACTTCCTCAAGTGTTTAAAAGGGTGTCAACTTCCTCAAGTGTTTAAAAGTGAGGGTGTCAACTTCCTCAAGTGTTTAAAAGTGAGGGTGTCAACTTCCTCAAGTGTTTAAAAGTAAGGGTGTCAACTTCCTCAAGTGTTTAAAAGGGTGTCAACTTCCTCAAGTGTTTAAAAGTGAGGGTGTCAACTTCCTCAAGTGTTTAAAAGTGAGGGTGTCAACTTCCTCAAGTGTTTAAAAGTAAGGGTGTCAACTTCCTCAAGTGTTTAAAAGTGAGGGTGTCAACTTCCTCAAGTGTTTGAAAGGGTGTCAACTTCCTCAAGTGTTTAAAAGTGAGGGTGTCAACTTCCTCAAGTGTTTAAAAGTGAGGGTGTCAACTTCCTCAAGTGTTGCCTGCAAGGGTCTGGAATTCCTTGACGGCGGTGATGGGCCCCGCTACGAGCTTCTCTCATTTCGGAGGGGGGCGTGCGAGACTTTCATTTAGGGGCCGTCCATAAATGACGTCACGCACCTAGGGGGTGGGGGGGGTCAGATTTTTGTGACGATGTGTGACGAGGGGGGGGCGGTGAGAAATGTGACGTCACATCAAAATGCGAAACTTTAAATAAATATAGAATTGTTAGAACAACACTAATTGTTATGACAACACTCCTACAATATCAGAGTGCAGCGCCACATTAAATACGCACTACAATGACAATAGTTTTATTTCCAAAATGGAAATATGGTTTGGGGGGGGGGCAGAGCTTTGTGACGTCATATTTGAGGGGGGGTTGACTTTTTGTGACGCTGAGTGACGAGAGGGGGGGGGGTCAAAAATCATCCAAAATCGCGTGACGTCATTTATGGACGGCCCCTGGCACAAAATATCCCTGGGTTTTGTCCCACGTTCAACCGCATCCACTGCGCAGACCGTGGCAGCAGATGCGGATAGCTGGTGATGCACAACTGGAACATGTAGAACACTGTAGTGGTGCCACGTCTGTGGTCAGAGCGTAACAGCGTCGCAATGTCACCACCGATTCACAAATACGAAGAGGGAGACATCAGCGACGACGATGATGCAGCTGACTCCGCTGCCTCTGACGTGGTTTGTCCGAGCTTGACCACCTATAAGTGAAGTTGTAAGTCGCTGCTCTGAATCTACATCAGTCGTATGAAAGATGATTTAAAAATATATATATCTGTCCGGAGTTTCTAGATTTTAAGTTTTCGTGACTTATATAAACCCTATTCTTGGTTCTTTCGGTAAAGTCACGTAGAAGGGAAACGATAAAATAATCAATAATCATTATTTTCGTCTCCCCCCTCCTCTTTTCCGAACATAGATGGACTCGTCCATCTCAAATCGCTCTCCGTGGTGCTAACGTTAAAAAAAACCCGCCACTTTTTTCAAATTTTCTTGCTGTGGGTTTTCACACCTGATGTTGATTGCTTGTGTTGCAGTCGAAACGTCGTGAGAATTTTATTGTTTTATATTTGTTATTATTTTATTGTTTCCCTTCTACATGGTGACTTTACCGAAAGAACCAAGAATATGAATCCCTGCAGTCACGAAAGCTTTAAATCAAAAATCATATAAACCCTCTTAACTCCGGCATCTCTCCCACTTAAGTAAATCAAATGTCTTGCTGTGGTTGTCACACCTGATGATGATTGCTTGTGTCGCTATCGAAACACCGCGATGTATTAATTAATTTATTATATTTGTATTTTCACCCACGAGTGTCTGTCCGGAGGTTTTTTTATCGTCGGTTTGAACGGGAGATTTCCCTCTGACCTGGCAACGCGTGACGCGCAAGTCTGAGCCAATCTCCATCCCTTCCCACACGTGTCGTGCCGTGGGTCCCCTTTGGTGACCCCTGCCCCCCACACCATGCGCTCCCTGCTCCGCCTCGCCTCCTACAGGGGTCCGGGTCCCCTCTGCAGAGCCCCCAGGACCATGGTGAGCGGGGATCTGGGGGATCGGGTACCCAGGTCCCCTTGATGGTAGGGGTGAGTGTGGTAGGGGTGAGCGTGTTTGGGGTGAGCGTGGTTGGGATGAGCGTGTTTGGGGTGAGTGGAGTAGGGGTGAGTGTGGTAGGGGTGAGTGTGGTAGGGGTGAGTGTGGTAGGGGTGAGTGTAGTTGGGGTGAGTGTAGTAGGGGTGAGTGTGGTAGGGGTGAGTGTAGTAGGGGTGAGTGTGGTTGGGGTGAGTGTAGTAGTGGTGAGTGTGGTAGGGGTGAGTGTGGTAGGGGTGAGTGTGGTAGGGGTGAGTGTAGTAGGGGTGAGTGTGGTAGGGGTGAGTGTGGTAGGGGTGAGTGTGGTTGGGGTGAGTGTGGTAGGGGTGAGTGTGGTAGGGGTAAGTGTGGTTGGGGTGAGTGTGGTAGGGGTGAGTGTGGTAGGGGTGAGTGTGGTTAGAGTGAGCGTGGTTGGGGTGAGTGTGGTAGGGGTGAGTGTAGTAGGGGTGAGTGTGGTAGGGGTTAGTGTGGTAGGGGTGAGTGTGGTAGGGGTGAGTGTGGTAGGGGTGAGTGTGGTAGGGGTGAGTGTGGTAGGGGTGAGTGTGGTAGTGGTGAGTGGTTGGGGTGAGTGTGGTAGGGGTGAGTGTGGTGGGGGTGAGTGTAGTAGGGGTGAGTGTGGTTGGGGTGAGTGTGGTAGGGGTGAGTGTGGTAGTGGTGAGCGTGGTTGGGGTGAGTGTGGTGGGGGTGAGTGTGGTAGGGGTGAGCGTGGTAGGGGTGAGTGGTTGGGGTGAGTGTGGTAGGGGTGAGCGTGGTAGGGGTGAGTGTGGTAGGGGTGAGTGTGGTAGGGGTGAGTGTGGTAGGGGTGAGCGTGGTAGGGGTGAGTGGTTGGGGTGAGTGTGGTAGCGGTGAGTGTACTAGGGGTGAGTGGTTGGGGTGAGTGTGGTAGCGGTGAGTGTGGTAGCGGTGAGTGTGGTAGGGGTGAGTGTCGTAGGGGTGAGTGTGGTAGTGGTGAGTGTGGTAGGGGTGAGTGTGGTAGGGGTGAGTGTAGTAGGGGTGAGTGTGGTAGGGGTGAGTGTGGTAGGGGTGAGTGTGGTGGGGGTGAGTGTAGTAGGGGTGAGTGTGGTTGGGGTGAGTGTGGTAGGGGTGAGTGTGGTAGTGGTGAGTGTGGTAGGGGTGAGTGTGGTAGGGGTGAGTGTAGTAGGGGTGAGTGTGGTAGGGGTGAGTGTGGTAGGGGTGAGTGTGGTGGGGGTGAGTGTAGTGGTGAGTGTGGTAGGGGTGAGTGTGGTAGGGGTGAGTGTAGTAGGAGTGTAGTAGGGGTGAGTGTAGTAGGGGTGAGTGTGGTGGGGGTGAGTGTAGTAGGGGTGAGTGTGGTTGGGGTGAGTGTGGTTGGGGTGAGTGTGGTAGTGGTGAGTGTGGTAGGGGTGAGTGTGGTAGGGGTGAGTGTAGTAGGGGTGAGTGTAGTAGGGGTGAGTGTGGTAGGGTGAGTGTGGTAGGGGTGAGTTTCGTAGGGGTGAGTGTGGTAGGGGTGAGTGTGGTAGGGGTGAGTGTGGTAGTGGTGAGTGTGGTAGGGGTGAGTTTGGTAGGGGTGAGTGTAGTAGGGGTGAGTGTGGTAGGGGTGAGTGTAGTAGGGGTGAGTGTAGTAGGGGTGAGTGTGGTAGGGGTGAGAGTGGTAGGGGTGAGTGTGGTAGGGGTGAGTGTAGTAGGAGTGTAGTAGGGGTGAGTGTGGTTGGGGTGAGTGTGGTAGGGGTGAGTGTGGTGGGGGTGAGTGTGGTAGGGGTGAGTGTGGTAGGGGTGAGTGTAGTAGGGGTGAGTGTAGTAGGGGTGAGTGTGGTTGGGGTGAGTGTGGTAGGGGTGAGTGTGGTGGGGGTGAGTGTGGTGGGGGTGAGTGTAGTAGGGGTGAGTGTGGTAGGGGTGAGCGTGGTAGGGGTGAGTGTGGTTGGGGTGAGTGTCGTATTTGTGAGTGTGGTATTTGTGAGTGTAGTAGGGGTAAGTGTGGTTAGGGCTAGTGTGGTTAGGGCTAGTGTGGTTACGTGTTGTGTCGAGCTGAATTTCACGGTGTGATGATGCACTGCTGGATGAAGACCTGTGCCTCCACCCATCTCAGTCATGGGGGGGGCGGGGGGGGGGGTTACAGTATTTGACCATACTTCACCAAGCCCGGTCAGTGAAAGTCGGGGGTGTGGTGGTGGCGGCCATGGGCTATCGTGGTCGAGTGAGCAGCGTTGACCGCGCATTTGAGTGGTTGCCAGCTGGGCCCCGCATCCCCGTTGGGCCTCCCAGACACCCCCCAGAGGGAGTGGAACGAGGGCAGCAGCCTTGGCACGCGGCCCACTCCGTCCCCGTGGGACAAATCACGACGAAGGGCCACGGACGAGGTGACCACCGAACATCGACCAATCGTCGATCTCTCCCGCTCTCCGGAGCAGCGGACACACGCCACGACCCGTGATGCTCTGAACCTCGAACCTCCCAGACGAGGTGCGGTGGGCCCGGCCCTGACCTCCCTCGGTGTCCCCCCCCCCCCCCCACTCTCTGTCCAGACCTCGGCACCGCGGCCCCCGGCAGGCCGGCCCGGCCTCCTTGGGCCCGTGGAGCGAGAGGAGAGGCTGGCCGAGCTCGGCGAGGCCGGCTGGACGATGGCCGAGGGACGGGACGCGCTCACCAAGAGGTTCACCTTCGCCAGCTTCAACCAGGTAGGGGCTCATAAACTATTTATTTTATTGACCGGGTAAGGCCCCGCTGAGCTGTTAGAGCTCATTTTTTAGAAGCAACCTGGCTGTCACAAATGATAGCTGAACCAAGTGGCTCGTCATCACGTGGAAATGTAGAGCAGCAAACACTCTGGACGCGTGATGATGTTGATTCTCAATGCGGAGGGGGAAACCGGAAGGACCCGGAGAAAAATCCACGCGACCACGGGGAGAGAGAGAGACAAACGCAGGCTTCAAATATACAGCAGCAGGCGTCAGGGTCGGGATTGAACCCACGACCTCCTGTATACCAGGCGAGGTAGTTAACATCTCACCACCGTAGCGCCCAGTGAGGAAGCCATGCACGGCTACAGAGCGCAGCACTGCCCATCTCCTTCCCACTCTTTACTCCATCCCCCACCGTGTGTGTGTGCGGGATGCTCACAACAACGAGTGGAACACTGGGCAGTTAAAATGCAGCAAGGTGGTGCATCTGCTAGTCATCTTGCTCAGTCAACCCACGACACTTGGGTCTGTCCCGTGACCTCCTGCACCTAGCCTGGCACAGCAGTCAACCCTTGGCACCTGGGTCTGTCCCGTGACCTCCTGCACCTAGCCTGGCACAGCAGTCAACCCAAGACACCTGGGTCTGTCCCGTGACCTCCTGCACCTAGCCTGGCACAGCAGTCAACCCAAGACACCTGGGTCTGTCCCGTGACCTCCTGCACCTAGCCTGACACAGCAGTCTACCCATGGCACCTGGGTCTGTCCCGTGACCTCCTGCACCTAGCCTGGCACAGCAGTCAACCCAAGACACCTGGGTCTGTCCGTGAGCTGTCAGCAGGGTGCCTTCCGCACTTCACTTGACAGCCTAAAAGTGCACCTAGCCTGGCACAAGCGCTGTTGTGATGTCACCACCACTTAGCGGCGAACGGAGTCTGTTGTTTCCTTGTGGGTGTGAGTGCGTGCGTGAGGAGTGGTAGTGCGGTGGTCAGCGCGCGTCGCTGCTAACCCGGCGACCCGAGTTCGAGATCCGCTCGCGGTCAACACCAGTGACGCGTATCGAGACTCGTCCTGTGCCTCGCCTAGGTCAACGCAGCCTTAAATTAGTACCCGGTGCTGATGAGCGCAAACATCAGCGTTGGGTCGACAAAGGGTTTCGAGCGTGGAGCTGTCCACAAACACCCCCCTCGTGAGCCGTGGCGTTTCTTTGTTGTTGCTCAACGGCACTTGACCTCTTGAGGCTACCTGGGGGATCTTTGTCTTTGTGCGAGCAGGCGTTTGGGTTCATGACGCGCGTCGCGATGCAGGCCGAGAAGATAAATCACCACCCAGAGTGGAGCAATATCTACAATAAGGTGAGGGACCACAGACACTCACCCCGCTCACCACCATCCCTCACCTCCTCACCACGATCCCTCACCTCCTCACCACGATCCATCAACCCCCTCTCACCACCACCACCCCTCACCCCCTCTCACCACTTGCCCTCACCCCCCCGTGATCCCCGCTCCCCTAGGTGAGCGTGACCCTGACGTCGCACGACTGCGGTGGGGTCACGGAGCGCGACGTGCGGCTCGCTCGCTTCATGGACAGAGCGGCCTCCACCACCACCTCCGCCACCACCACCACCGCCACCACCGCCGCCACCACCGCCACCACCGCCACCACCGCCTCCGCCACCTCCGTCACCACCGCCTCCACCACCACCGCCACCACCACCACCGCCGCGGCGGCGGCGACGAAGACAAAGACGACGCCGGCGACGTGAAGAGGGGGCGGCACACGAACTCCGTGTGTCCACAAAGACAACGATCGTGATGCAGATGATGGTGGTGACAGTGACGACGACGATAAGCATGATGCCTGTGATATAATGATGATGTTAACAACGATGATGATGATGACTGCAGTGATGGTGATGACAGTGACGATGATGACGAAGATGATAAGGATGATGTCTATGATAAGGATGTCTACAACGATGATGACGACGACGACCACCACGATATGACAACGATGAATCGTATGTTTTATGATGGCGATGATGACGACTGATGATGGCGATGCAAGCGATGGAACCCCCATGGGTGAGCTGTGCCTCCGGTGAACACCAATGACAGCGGAGGTGATGGTGGCGATAATAGCGATGCCAATGATGATGTCGAAGGTGATGATGGTAACGAAGATGATGACATGTCAGTGGTTGGTTGATGGTGACAGCCATGATGATGGTGATTTGACCGGACGCTACAGACGTTTCCACGATATTTTCCTTCTTCACAATAAATTGAGATGCTTGCTTTCGTCGGCGACTCCCTCGTCACTCCACTGCTGGATGGACGCCTCCTCACAGCCACCTCTTTGGTCACGGCGGCTTTTTGACCATGCTTCGCCGCGCTGGGCAGTGATGGTTTTTTTGGTGACGCGGGAGGCCCGCTGACCGGTTCAGATGCCGCTCGCCCTCGGTTTCACAGAACGCTCGTGGCCTGTTAAAAACATTCTTTTGTTGGAAAACCGGTAACCGCATGCGTGGTAAAAACCGGTTCAAAACCAGTTTTGGCGCACTTATAAAGAGAACGTCTCTCGCCAGACGCAATCGCCAACTGTTCCCCCCCTTTTTATTTGAAGCGTGGCACGAGGGCGAATGAACGTCGCCTTGACTGAGGCCGCCGTGCCGTCTCTACACTCGACCCCAGCCATCGATCGTCGCACTCGTTACACCCCCAGTGGGATAATCGCTCGCCGCTTCCTGGACCGGTTCGTGAAATTGGGTAGCCCGGTTCAAGACTACCCCCCCCACATCTCGGCAGAACATTGCCATGCGGAGTTACGAGCCGGCTGAACGTTAAACAAATAAGTAATAATTTTTAAAACCACGCTTTAATGAAATGTACCGTACTAGTAACGGTAGAACTCCACGACTCTAGGAAGTGGGCCCCGAAGCTTGCCACAACGTAAGGGGACCCGTGGTGATTTACAGCCAACGTGAGTTGAGCGTGAGCAATTAGACCCAAGCCGAAACATAACATAAAAAAAGAATGTTTAAAAATATAGATATTTATTTTTAATGATAGAAAATAGTATTGTCATCAGTATGACATACGTATACCAAGTTTGCAGTCGATACCACATTGGGAAGTGTGTTAAAATTGAGTTACAAGATTTGCGGATACAACAACAGAGTGAGTTAATAAAAAGCTAAAATTGAATTACAAGATTTGCGGATACAACAACAACAGAGTGAGTTAATAAAAAGCGTGTAATAAAAAGAGTGACGAATTACATAATCGGAAGGATGTTACCGTCTCGAGTAAAGGGGAAGATCTCGACGTTTCAGTAGATGGACATTTTGCAGGAATATTTCTGAATCAATATTTGGACACGCGTTAAAATTTTTTATTTTTGGGTACACGTTGAGTAATCGTTTTTTTTTTGGGGTGCACCTTGTAAATTGCCCCCCACCCCCCACCCCCCACCCTCACCTCCCATGTTGGTGTCGTCTCGTGCTCGCTTGGTGGCGCCACAGCGCCGTGGTGGCAAGGACATCGGAAGTGGAATCCCAATATTTGTCTTTTTTCACGTCCATCCGTCGACGTCGCTCCACAGCATCCTCCAACTCCATCGCGCAGAAGCTCGGCACGCGGAGGTGGTGGCGATGATGATGATGGTGGTGCTGGTAGTTGGTGGTGGTAGTTGACGGTTGGGTATCGTGGTGACTGTGGTGATGGGAGGAATACCCAAGAAGCTTCTAGAGGGGCCTCAACGGGCGCGGCACGGGCTGAAGAAGAGACGGAGTGATGTGGTTACAGGGGGGATGTGGAGCTGAGTGGATTTGCCGGTGACTGGTACCAGCGGTGTCAAGATCGGCCTCTGTGGAGGAGGCTCGTGAAGGACGCCGCTGGGCAGTTGGAGGCAGTCGCCCTCCCAACAACAGCGGAGGAGCGACGCTCACAACAGCGAGCGGAGGCGTCTGGTGGATAAAACTCAGCCAGGTGGGGCAGTGGGATAGCACAGGTGGTGCATCTGCCAGTCATCTCAGTCAACCCACAGCACCTGGGTCTGTCCCGTGAGCTGCTGCGCGGGGGATTTCGACCAATCACGTGGCCTCAATGTGCACCTAGCTTGGCACATGCTGTAGAGATGTCACCGCTATTTTGTGGCGAATGGTGGCAGTTGGTGGTGGAGGTTGTGGTTGAGGAAAGGGGAAAGAAGGAATTTTGGCCCAAACACCTGGAGCTGCTGTTCCGCGCAGAGAGAACAGGTGAAACCCCCCCCTCCACCCATCCCCTCTACCCCCCTCTACCCCCCTCTCCCTCTACCCCCCTCCCCTTCTACCCCCCTCCCCCTCTACCCCCTCCCCCTCTACCCCCCCTCTACTCCCCCTCTACCCCCCTCCCCCTCTACCCCCCCTCTACCCCCTGCCCCTCCCCATCCAACCCCCTCCACCCCTTTCCACCCTCTTCCACCCCTTCCACCCCCCTCCATCCCCCTCCATCCCCCCTTCCACCCCCTCCACGCCTCCCCTCCATCGCTGACCCCTCCCACCTCCGTCCCCCTGTACCCCTCCCGCCCCGACCTCTTCTCTCCCCCCCTCCCTCTAATCGAGTACCAAGTCCACAGGGAGGGAGACGCGGGGTGTCCCAGCGCGTCTCCCTGCGCGTCTCCCTGCGCGTCTCTCCGTGTCTCCCCTGGTCTCTATGCATCCTCCCCCGCGTCTCCCTGCAGTCAGCCCGCGTCTCCATGCATCTCCACGTGTGTCTTCCCCCCGGGTCGCTCGCGTGACATTATCCACACGCACACATACTCACAAAAAACACAATTGCATATTCACGTGAATAAACACAAAGCCACGCAAATAAACACGCAACTATGTGCGCACACTACGCATACAATACACACCACTACACGAACGCAACGTGCCCCCCGTATAGCTTTCAGCAGACGATTGTGGCAAGTGCTGTTAGCGAGTAGCAGCACCTATGTAGGCCGGCACTGTGGTACACAAGGGGGTGGGTGGCCAGCACCGCGCCCGGCCGCCTTTGTCTCCCCAGTGGCGATGTTTGCTACACCCCGCACTCGTTTGAGGCTGAGTCGACGTAGGGGAGGCCCAGGACCGGTTCAATGGCGGAGCCAGGGTTTTCAGGTAGGGGGTACAACCCCTCCAGCAATGGAAAATGATAGAGGAGTTGTTAGTAAGTAAGGAGTTGTTAGTAAGTAAGGAGTTGTTAGTAAATAAGGAGTTATTAGTAAGTAAGGAGTTGTTAGTAAGTAAGGAGTTGTTAGTAAGTAAGGAGTTGTTAGTAAGGAGTTGTTAGTAAGTAAGGAGTTGTTAGTAAGTAAGGAGTTGTTAGTAAGTAAGGAGTTGTTAGTGAGTAAGGAGTTGTTAGTGAGTAAGGAGTTGTTAGTAAGTAAGGAGTTGTTAGTGAGTAAAGAGTTGTTAGTAAGGAGTTGTTAGTAAGTAAGGAGTTGTTAGTAAGTAAGGAGTTGTTAGTAAGAAAGGAGTTGTTAGTAAGTAAGGAGTTGCTAGTGAGTAAGGAGTTGTTAGTAAGTAAGGAGTTGTTAGTAAGGAGTTGTTAGTAAGTAAGGAGTTGTTAGTAAGTAAGGAGTTGTTAGTGAGTAAAGAGTTGTTAGTAAGTAAGGAGTTGTTAGTAAGTAAGGAGTTGTTAGTGAGTAAGGAGTTGTTAGTAAGTAAGGAGTTGTTAGTAAGGAGTTGTTGGTAAGTAAGGAGTTGTTAGTGAGTAAGGAGTTGTTAGTAAGTAAGGAGTTGTTAGTAAGGAGTTGTTAGTAAGTAAGGAGTTGTTAGTAAGTAAGGAGTTGTTAGTAATTAAGGAGTTAGTATGTAAGGAGTTGCTAGTGAGTAAGGAGTTATTAGTAAATAAGGAGTTAGTGAGTAAGTAAGGAGTTGCTAGTGAGTAAGGAGTTGTTAGTAAGGAGTTGTTAGTAAGTAAGGAGTTGTTAGTAAGTAAGGAGTTGCTAGTGAGTAAGGAGTTAGTAAGTAAGGAGTTGTTAGTAAGTAAGGAGTTGTTAGTAAGTAAGGAGTTGTTAGTAAGTAAAGAGCTGTTAGTAAGTAAAGACTTGTCCCTTGCTTTTTACTCGACGCGTGTGCGGCGATTACGCAGCCATCGATCGAGGGTCGAGTTCGAACCGCGTTGTGTGATCGGCATCACGCTCGCTGAAGGTGTCGATGCCTTCAGGGAAGTCGTGTACTGTAGACGCAACTGTGCACAATTCTGTGAGTCACTTATAACCGCTTTGCCGTTACTTATTGCCAATTATGGACTCAGACTATTGTTCTATCATCTCATAGAGTCACTGGCACGTAATAATAATTATATGCTACACAGTGGCAGTGGGGGTCGCAAAATGCCGATTTATTACTAATAAACAATGATCCGATCGAAATTAGGGATTTCGATCGGATCATTGCGGGGGGCACGTGCCCCCCCCCCCCTCCACTGGCGGACCGGTCTTGGGGCTATGCGGGGGAGCTTCGTCTCTGTCTGGTATACTTTAATCTTCCGTACGACGGAGCACGTTGTTGTATTGTACGTCTGTGCTCCCGCGCCTGTGCTCGCAAGTACGAATCTGCACTGAGCACCGTGGTGAAGTATGGTCGAGGAATCCCCACGACCTCCGCCACGACCCACAGAGAACGCCGATACAGCAGTGGATTGACAAGAGGGATATACAGTACTCGTGTGCGTGTGTACACGTAAGCACGCGCGTGCGTCTAATAAAGATAACAGACAATACGTTTATTTTGTGATAATGCTTTGTGATTGTGGCAGGGGGTTGTCTGTTACTCAATAGCCACTATTCGGTAACTATTCGCGTAGCCTATTTAGAAACGGGGTCATCAGAGAAATGCGACGTTCATCAGGGCCACCCAGAGGTGTGTCCAACTCTCATTGCCCACTCGATCCCTCTCTCGCCTCTCTGTTCACGTGCCGTGAAGAAGGGTCGTTGCTCGAAACGTCGCCTATTGTTATTTTTTCTCCTTCCGAGGCCATAAACGGCGTTGTTGACGAGCGTGTTGATTTTGTGTTGTTATCATAACAACTATTACAGCCGGTGATCCTGAACTCATGTAAATTCTAATGACGGTCTACAATGGCAAGGCAGATTCAACGTGGCACCGATAGGTACTTCTTCACAGCGTGGTGCCGCGCTCACCACTACCGTAACCGCGCAAACCAGAGACGTACGAATACAAGATTCCCCCGCGAGATTATCTGGGCAAGTGCTGTTAGCGAGCACCTATGAAGGCCGGAACATCACACGAATTGGGGGTGGTGGTGTGAGTGTTGGGGCGGTGTGTGGGGAGCGGCGGTGTAGCGGTTAGCGCGCTGCGCTACGAACACGGCAACCCGCTCACGGCCAACACCAGTGACGATTATGTGAATCGGTCCTGGGCCTCCCCTAAGTCGACTCGGCCTCAAATGAGTACCTGGTCGCTGCGTGTGTACAAAATAATCATCGCCACTGGGGAGACAAAGGCGGCCGGGCGTGGTGTTCATAGGTGCTCGCTCCACAGCCCCAAAAAGTCTGTCACAGGCTACACGGTGGGGGGGGGGTGTTTGTCGTCGCTGGCGTGACCAGCACCCCGCTCGGCCGTCTTTGTCTCTCCAGCGCCGATGTTTAGCGCGCACGCAGTCACACAAGCCCCGACGAAGCCTTCCGCGGACACGGGGGAATTGAAATATATCGCGTGTCGGTCATTCTCCAGGGCTCGTCCCAATCTTTACCATCGCACAGACGATGAGACTCTTAATCCCATACCCCCCCCAACCCACTCCACCCCACCGAATTTCATCTCCCGCCCCCCCCCCCTAAAAGAGCCTGAAATAACATTGCGGGGAGGAGGGGGGGGGGCAAGCCGTATCGCGTTACCACCCTTCCCAGCGATGGCAATAACGCGGTTAAACAATTATCGCTAAGCAGGCGACCCCCATCGCGCATCGATTAGGGTGGGAATTAAAGGCGGTCTGGGGGTGGGTCGGGGGAATTTAGCGAGCCGTGGGGGAGCATCACAGCCCCCCCCCCCCCCCCCCCATCGTGAGAGGGAAATAATAAACAGAATTGGGAGCTAATTGGGAACAGAGAGCGCGCGGGGGGAGAGAGAAAGAGGGAGAGAGAGAGAGTTAATTAGAGTCAGCCGAGACGCGCAAACACACAAGGCAGACGGAGATAAAGACCCCCCCCGCCCCGTGTAGCCTTTAACAGACTGTTGGGGCAAGTGCTGTTCGCGAACACTCACGGCATGCGACGCGATGGTGGTATGGTGGTGTGGTCAACAACTCCACTTGGCCGCCTTTGTCTCTCCCAGTGCTGATGCTTACACAGAGCACGAGCTACTTACTCATTTAAGCTTACCGAGTGGAGACACGGGACTCACCCACCCCACCCTGTTGTGTTGGCCGTGAGCGGGAATCGAACTCGGGTTGTCGGTCGTGTAGCGCTTAACCACTACGCTATAAATAACATTCAAATACACATACACACAGTACACACACAAGCACGTGCACATAGATACACACATCAACACGTGTCAACAAATGTACAACGACAAAGATCCCCCGTGTAGCCTGAACAGACTGTAGGGGCAAGTGCTGCTAGCGAGCAGCACCTATGAAGGTGCTGGAACGACACACGAAGGGATGGGCAGACAGTACCACGCCCGGCCGCCTTTGTCTCCCCAGTGGCGATGCTCACACATCGCATCAGGTTCAGATAATCGTCACTTGGTGTTGGCCGTGAGCGAGAATCGAACCCGGGTCGCCAGGTTCGTAGCGCAGCGCGCTAACCGCCAGCCCACCGCTCCCCACATCAAATATACAAAGACAAAGAT
Source organism: Petromyzon marinus (assembly GCF_048934315.1). Lineage (NCBI taxonomy): Eukaryota > Metazoa > Chordata > Hyperoartia > Petromyzontiformes > Petromyzontidae > Petromyzon > Petromyzon marinus. The sequence continues at coordinate 3,518,718 of NC_133707.1, forward strand.
CTCCCGTTTAGCCTTAACATACTGTTGGGGCAAGTGGTGTTAGCGAGCACCTATTTAAGGACGGAACGGCGCACAAGGGGGGCGGGGGGGGGGGCTGTGATAGGCACCGCGCTCGGCCGCCTTTGTCTCCCCAGTGTTGGGTGGTTTTCACACCGCAGCAGCTGCGCGGTGCTCATTCAAGGCCGAGCCGACTTAGCGGAGGCGCGGTCACCGGTTCAGATGACCCATACTGCTGCTGCTGCCGCTTGGCTTTGATCGGGAATTGAACTCAGGTGGCCGGGTTCGTAGTGCAGTGGCGCCACCCGCGAACAGCACTTAGCCCCGACAGCCCGTGCGAGCTACACGGTCACCTTTGTCTCTTTGTGCTGGGAGGGGGTGAAGCAGCGATTGATGAACGCACCGCGCTACGAGGCCGGCGAACCCGAGTTCGATTACCCGCTCACGACCAACATCAGTGGCGAATGCCCGAACCGGTCCTTGGGACTTCATCGAGTTCGAGTCGCTCTTTAAACCGTCTGCAGTATCTGGCCGATGTGTTGGGATAACATAGGCGGGTCTCGTGCGACGTTATCGACCTTCATTGGTGTTCGCTGACGGCACGTTCCCCAACACTCTGTGTAGCCGACACGGGGGATATTTTTGCATCTGTGTGCTCCAGTAAGTGTTTTTTTTAAATCAGCAAACGTAAGCCTCTCACTCGCGGTTGTGAAGGTTGTTGTTGTGGTTGTTGTTGTTGTTCGTGGTTGTTGCGGTGGTTGTTGTTGCTGTTGTGGACAATATTATGGCTGTTGGTACCGGTCCTGGGCCTCCCATAGGTAGACTCAGCATAAAGTGAGTACCTGGTGTGACGTGTAAACATCACCACTGGGGAGACAAAGGCGGCCGGGCGTGGTGTTGGCCACCCACTCCCTCTTGTGATGTGCCGGCCTTCATAGGCGCTCGCTGACAGCACTTGCCCCAACAGTCTGTGAAGGCTATACGGGGGATCTTTGTCTTTGGTAGGTGATCGGGGTAACGTTTTTGTTGACGTTGCTATGATTCTTACTGCGGTTGTATTATGTTGATGATGTGTTTTGTCCATATGGGTTGTTTGTTTTTGTGATGAGTGTTCTGTATATTTAATGTTTGCTGAGCATGTGATTGTATTTGTGGTTGCGATTGTTGCTGTTGTGGTTGTTGTGGGGCGGTTATTGTGGTGGTTGGTGTTGTGTGGTTGGTTATTGTGGTTGTGTGGTGGTTGTGTGGTGGTTGTTGTGGTTGTTGTGTGGTGGTTATTGTGGTTTTTGTGTGGTGGTTAGTGTGTGGTTGTTATTGTTGTGTGGTGGTTATTGTGGTTGTTGTGTAGTGGTTGGTTATTGTGTGGTGGTTATTTTGGTTGCTGTGTGGTGGTTATTGTGATTGTGTGGTGGTTATTGTGGTTGTTGTGTAGTGGTTGGTTATTGTGTGGTGGTTATTTTGGTTGCTGTGTGGTGGTTATTGTGATTGTGTGGTGGTTATTGTGGTTGTTGTGTAGTGGTTGGTTATTGTGGTTGTGTGGTGGTTATTGTGGTTGTTTTGTGGTGGTTATTGTGGTTGTTTTGTGGTTGTTATTGTGGTGGTTATTGTGGTTGTTGTGTGGTGGTTGTTGTGGTTGTTGTGTGGTGGTTATTGTGATTGTGTGGTGGTTATTGTGGTTGTTGATGGTTTTATGGTCGTTTGTTCGTTCGGTTGTTGGTATTATGATCGTATACCGTGTTGATTTTCCTTGTTGCGGTTTGCCAGAGTCTTTATAGTGGTTGTTGTTCATTCGTGTTGTTGTTTACCAATAACCCTTGAGGGACAATGTGTTCTAGCTCTGTAATTAGAGAGCCTGGCGTGTGATTAGCGTTAGAACGAAATCGCCAGCGCTGCTCATCTGCATCCAATGACAGCAGCTGATGTCATTAACATTGCGCGCTAATTGCTGGTGGGGGGGAGAGGATTAGGTGACAGATGCCACATTTTCCGGATTATAAGACGCTCCAGAAAGTAAGAAGCATCCCAAACTTGCGCCCGGTGTCCATAAAATTACACAAATCTGGCCTCTCTCACACAGACAATGTGTATTCATGCACTACCACATATATCCGCAAAGAATGAAAGTATCCTTTTACACATCCCATCAGCGGCACGGCCTTCCGCGAGTGTATAATTTCAGCAGCGTTGATTCATCAGCAGACCTCGCTTCAATCAATGCTGTGGGGACTGCCAGATGTGACAGCCAACGTCCCTCCACTTTATACGATATGGGGGTGGGGTGAGTGCCAGTTCGGACACAATTTGTTAGTCCTACGAAACTGAAAATAATTACAAGTGTCGCTCGGTGTGGAGAATACAATTGAGAAAATGACCTGTCTGATTATTCATTTTATTCATTTGTTATATATTCACAGCGACGCTCGTTATTGGTGTAGGTTTTGCCAGATTAGAATACGCACCTCCACTATCATTGGCTTTAATTACAGAAGAGGGGTGGGGGGGGGGTCTTATAATTCCTCGAACCATCCAGATAGATATTGCAACTTTATTTGCAAAAGTTGCTCGCAACAATGTTGCTTGTTCGGTTGCAACGAGTACAATGGAGTTGCTAAAACCACGTTTGACATTTGGTATTGCTGCTGCTGCACGAGCAACACGCACTCTGATTGACTGGGCAGGATCACGTGGCTGTCGTGGCCAATGCTAAATCCAACATGGCTGAATATTTGTGTTATGCACGTGGCAGCATTACGGCGTTTGAGAAAACCCTCCGTTAATTTGTTTTCATCAGTGCCAATAACACAACCCAGGCGAATTTATTATCCTCATATTATATTATTTGTGCCGTATTTCTCTACAAGGCCCGGTTAATTTTGATTTGATTCGTAGGCCGAGGAGGCGCCTTTCCTTGCCTGGGTTCCTTGCCGTGTTTCCCGGGCCCAAGCCGCCTAGGCGTGGGGAGATGGCAGAGGGTCGGACTTCCCAACCCATACTTTATCACACAGAGAGACGCGAGCCCTGATTGATTCCGGTGGCTCACACAGATACATAGGCCCTTAGGCCATGGGCCCAGTGACGAGCAACTGCAAAACGGAGGCGATGGCATGTTTTTTGTTTATTTCACATGGAAAGTTGCCCAACAGTTGACGAACGCAATAGTTACCGTGCGTGGACGTCAGCTTAAGAGGGGCCAACCCTGCTGACGACTCTCAGATAAGTTGACACCTTTCCAGAATGTGTTGATGATACAACCGTCACCGGAAAACATTGGTCTACGTGTGTGTCTGTGAGACGTCTAGTCTTTGCACCTGGTGCAGTGGTTAGACATCAGCGCTAGGGAGACAAAGGCGGCCGGGCGTGGTGTTGACCATCCACCCCCACGTGTGCCGGTGTTGTCCTTCATAGATGCTCAAGAGCAGTACTTGGCTCAGCAATATGCGAAAGTCAAAGGGGGATATTTGTCTTTGTGTGTGGGTGTGTATTCGTGTATCCGTAGGCGCTCGCTAAAAGCACTTGCCCCCAAACGTCTGTCAAGGCTACACGGGGGATCTTTGTCTTTGTCCGCTGTCTGCCCTCACATAGCCTCTACGCTGCGCTTCTGGCCCATTGAATGAAGCAGACGGGAGGGGTGGGTGAGCATGGGGGAGGATGAGGGGCGGAGTTGGGGGGGGGGACTGTAGGAGGGGGGGGGGGCGTTACCGTCCCCTTGGTGGCTCGGCGACTCAACCCGACAGTTGAAGGAAACTGGGTGGGTGGGCGGGAGGGGGGGGGGCGATTTGTGCCCCCAACCCCCCGCACGCCCCCTCCCCTCCATGCAAGCGGCGTGTGAACGGGGCGTTACCCCGGGGGGAGGGGGGCTGGGGGGGATGAAGGGTGGGGGCAGGGAAACGCGCCAGGATTGTGCTCGCACGCAGGTGTGTGTGTGCGTGTGTGTATCCCTACACCCACAAACTAAAAACAAAGATCCCCCGTGTAGCCTACGGAGGCTGGTGGGGCAAAGTGCTGTTCGCGAGCATCTGTGAAGGTCGGGACGGCGCACGAGGGGATGTCGCGGGAGTGGTGGTGGTGGTTGGGGGGGGCCGTGACCCCTACGAATCTCCCCGGCAGTGATATATTTTTTACACTGCACCAGGTACTAATTTAAGGCTGAGTAAAACTAGGGGAGTCCCATAACCACGGTTCAAGTAAAATGTTGTTGAACCAGTTGAGAAGCCGTGAAACCAGCCTCGTTTGCAAGAGTAACCTGCAGGGTCACCTACTCGATTAAGATATTGTCCTCCGATACACTACCGCTCCTCCCGCTGTACCTCTAAGCACGCGTGCTGTAGTGGGGGAGCGGTGGCGCAGTGGTTAGCGCACTGCGCTATCAACCCAACGTCCCGAGTTTTGAAACCGGATCACGACCAATAATAACACGAGCGGCGAATATCTTAACCTGTCCTGGGCCTCCCCCTCGTGGTCGACTGGGCCCTAAATGAGTACCTGGTGCGGCGTGTGAATATCGCTACGGAGGGAGACAAAGGTGGCCGGGCGTGGTGTTGGCCACCCACCCCTTGGTGTGGCGTTCCGGCCTTCATAGGTGCTACTCGCTAACAGCACTTGCTCCCAACAGCCTGCTGAGGCTAGACGATTACCTGGTGCAGTGGGGTATTGAAACATCAACATTGGGGAGACAAAGGCGGCTGGCAGCGGTGACTGCCCACCTCCACCTCGCCCACGCGCCCTCTCTTCCCTGTACTCTTGACCACGGCGGTGGCGAAACGGCGCCGAGAGTTTATTTTTCACTATTTTTTTTAGAATAAAGAATTAAAAATAACTTGACCTTGCCCTCCTACCCCCATCCCCGACTTTGTGCCCGCGGTTGCTCCCCCCCCCCGCCGCCCCCCCCCCCCCCCCCCGCCGCCCCTGCCCGAAGTGGGTTGGTTTGGGCGAGGATGGCGGTGGCGGGAGGTCGGATTTGTTGGTTGTGAGCGGTGGGAATTCGGGGGTTTGTTACGCGCCGCGAGGTGATCTGTGATTGTTATGCGGTGGCCTTGGTCAGCGGGCGCGGGGGTGGGGGGGGAGTTGAGGAAGCTTCCGAGCGTGACCCCTCAACCCCCAAATGTGTAGCTCGTTTCCGTGATGGCCATCAAAGGATCGCGCTGTCGTGGTGACGGCGGCAAAGCACGGGAGACCGCGCATCCGGGGGGTGTTGTACACGGGGCCAGAGGCGCCAGCAGCCCAGACTCGCAGTCATTGTCAGCAGCAATCAGCAGTAGCAGCAGCAGCACCAGCATCAGCAATCAGCAGTAGCAGCAACACCAGCAATCAGCAGCAGCACCAGCATCAGCAATCAGCAGTAGCAGCAGCACCAGCATCATCAATCAGCAGTAGCAGCAACACCAGCATCAGCAATCAGCAGTAGCAGCAACACCAGCATCAGCAATCAGCAATAGCAGCAGCACCATCAGCAGCATGATGAATAGCATTGTCGTCAATAAAAAAAGAGCGACAATCATGGTCAGCATCGCCAGAGTTAGCATCAGCAGCACGGGCAATATCAACAGCATTATCACCTTGATTTTTCGCATCATGATCAGCATCAGCTGATTTAGCATCAGCAGCAGTGCTAGTATCGTCATCATCATCAGCAGCATCCGTAGGATGTAGCAAAGTGAATTGGAACAGCGAATGTAAAGCGATGTGAGTTTGGTGCAGCGATTGGGGGATCGGGCTGAGACCAGCGTCGTCATCGTCAGCTCGCTGCACTTCAGAACCCGAATGTCTTCATCACCGTGGTTGTGCGTCGTGAGACCCGGATTCGAACCGAGGCTCTCAGTCAGTGCCGGCTCTACGTCTGTGATTCTTTGGCCACCTCGTCGGAAGCACAGCGACCTCCACTCCAAATGAGGCCACCAACACCCAGTGACGACTATCTGAACAGGTCCTGGGCCTCGCCTAGGTCGACTCGGCCTCAAACGAGTACCTGGTGCGGTGTGTAGTTAACATCGCCACTGGGGAGACAAAGGCGGCCGGGTACTTCCCCGCCCTCCTTTCCCTCCCGGGCCCTGCGGGTCTTCATAGGTGCTCGATAGCAGCACTTGCCCGAACAGTCTGGTAAGGCTATATGGGGGATCTTTTCTTTATGAATGTGCCCGTGTGAGCACGCGTGTCTTTGGGTGGTCGCTCAGCAACATACCCACAACATCTGGGTATGTCCCATGACCTCCTACACCTCGCCTGACACAACAGTCAGTGAGGCCGTGATGTAAAGAGCCTTCCGCACTTGACATCACGGCCTCAGTGTGCACCTAGGCTGGCACAACGCGCTGTGGTGACGTCTTCGTGCCCGTCCGTGTCACTTTGTACGCGTGTTGCTGTGATCGGTAGTCACGTGATCGATTCTGTTTTTAACTTCGAGCTTTTGTGATCGGGAGTCACGTGATCGATTCTGTTTTTAACTTCCGAGCTTTTATATTTATGTCCTCTTATTTGAAATTGAATTATCGATTTTTGTTTTCCCCGCAGCTCGGCCGTGAAGGTCACTCGAATGTTTCCACAAACCGCGACCTTCACCATAAATCGCCGACGTTTAGGGGATCTTTGTGGGGTTGCCACCTCCGGGGTGGAAACAGAAAAATAATTCGGGACGACGCCGTGTCCCCCTGTGACGGGGCAGGCGCGTGGCTCGGCATCGTTTCCCGCGATGCGGCGTTGCCCTTCCTGTCACGCAAATGAAAATGACCCATGACTTTTAACGTCCCACTGAAATAGGGGCCTACGTTGATAAAACACAAACATTGAAATTGTGTTGCCTGGCGAATATCAACAGAATACAAATATTTGGGGTCTCAGTGGGGGGGGGGGGGGGTCGGATGGGATGGGGGGAGCTCAGGCCCGGCTGAAATTAAGGCTGGCTTACAGATTTCCCAAGGGCAGCAGACAACCTCGACAAGAAGCGACGATCCTGGGAGGAAGAAAAAAAACCGGGACAGGTGGCAACCCTCGGGGACGGCGTGGGAAGGGGGGTGGGAGGTGTGTACGCGGGGTTGACCGGCAGCAGAAGGAACCACGCTCACGCCGCTCCGCACTTCGTCTCGTAAATGTTTTTATTGTCTCGCTCTGACTGCCGGGGGGGTGGTGGTGGTGGGGGGGTAAAGTGGAGCGTCTCCCCAGGACGGACGACCCGCCTGGCTGAGCCGTCACTCACAGCAGTGGGGGAGGGGTGAACAGTAATTAGGGGGTGGGGGGAGCGGATGACCACCTGAGGCTTCGCCTGGGCTCCGCGTGCTGACCTCAGCCCCACGCGTGGCTCACGGAGAGCCTGCTTCGACTGCCGGCGAGTGGACAGCGCAGCTTTCGAGTGCGCAGGCGGTGCAATTGCGGGCCCAGCCGCCGGGGCTATGAAGAGGGTGGTGGTGGTGGGGGGGGGGGGGACGGAGTCGGCGAGGGGCGGTATTAAAGATAGGGGGCGGGGAAATTTGAATTATTTGCAACAGCGCCCGTGGCCAACTTACGCGAGTTGGATCCATGAGCCGAGGGCCGATACCAAACTTGTCGGTTCCACACCCGAGACCCCGAGAGATTCGGCATCGCTCGAGTCGCTCCCGTTTCCTCGACGTGGCCAAACAGCGGTGGGGTTTGTTTGTGTGCGACCACCGCTGACAACGAAGGGCGAACGTCGCGATGCGGATCCCGCTCTCACTCTCACGTGTCAACGAGTCGCCGCTACAAGTCGCGCAGCCCTTAGCGGGGGTGGTGAAAGGATGTCTGCTCTGGCCCACGCTGCTTCAGGAGGAAGAGGAGGATTTCGTTGAAATTGATTGGTGACCACAACACGCCTGAACGCGCGTCCCTCTCTCTCTCTCCGTGCCAGTCGAGACTGCTGCTGCTGCTGATGCAAACCGCGTGCGCGCGTCAGAGAGAATCGATGTTTAGAATGTTACGAAAGATCGATGGCCGTGTCCACTACTCCGTGAGAGCGGCGAGCCTCGGGACACTTGCGCCGGGACTTTACCTCTGAGCCACGACGGAGCCATCGACACCACCTCGCCTCTCCTCCCCAACTCACCCCGACTCAACAAAATACATGGGGGAGTCTAAGCAGGCCCCCACCCCCAAAACCACCTCTCCCCCACACCCCTCCCATCCTCCCCTCCCCCACAGAATCTCTGTAGTGAAAAACTGCTGCAGCCAATCACGACTCCGCTATGCGACTCACAGTGGGGGGGGGGGGGGGGGGGGTAATGGGCGTGGGTATAACTCGGGTTGCCACCCGTCCCGGTTTTCCCAGGATCTTGTTGAGACAAGCAGTCGTTGTCCTGGTAAATCTGTAGACATTACGAGTTTCTGCTTTTTGGTCACATTTCATCCAGCAGTGGATGGCTCATGGCTCGTGATGTTATGTTAAACACACCACCCGAAGACACTGACATGTAATTCTCCCACCTACTGTCCTTGGGGAGATTGATTGTATTCCTACCCACGTAACGTCCCGTTTTTGTTGTTGTACGGTGGAGGTGGCAACCTTTGGCATAACCACTGGGGCTGAGCTGCCAGGTCAGGTCTAACTCTCCCCCCCGTCACCCTCCCCTGCATCTCTGAAAGTTCATCTTCATTTAGACATCTCCCGCATTCACAATGGCCAGGTGGTCCTGGCGACAGGAGAGCACGCGCAGCAACTAGTCCACCGCTTTTTTTTTACAAGGGCGCGTAGCTAGTAATAATAATTATTACATAATGTAAAAATGTATCGATAGCGATTGGATTACGGAGAAGACTTTCAAAAAATAAATACAGGTAACTGTCGTCGTTATCCTTGTTATTTCTGCTCGTCGGTTTGTTTAGTAAATTATAGCGATGCTGGGGACAACACAAAACGTGGAATGAGTTTGGAAGGAGAAAGAAAATACAACAAAACAAAATGAGGACTGGATCGCTGATAATCTTAAAGCGTCTGCTAGCGAGTTTATAAACCGTTATGCCTGTAATGTACATAGCCTCCCCAGAAAATCATCATCATCAGCAATTACTAACATCATCATTAACATCATCAGCATCATCATCGTGAAATAGAGAGGATAAAGTCTTACCCCTCCCCCCCGACTGGTGAACACTTAGATAGTCCGTGGTTTTGTTTGTTTAATATTTTGCGCGCGTGTGTGTGGTTGTTGTTGTTGTCACGATGTGTTCAACACACGGTGGAGTTGGGCGCACACACGCGCGCTCAAGCAAACGCGCACGGGTGACGAGAGGACTTCTTGCCAAACGTCGTCATCATCATCGTCATCGTCGTCATCGTCGTCATCGATTCACTTTGTACGCGGCGAGCACGCGTGAGGAAGCAGAGATTAAGACGAGGTCGCGTAACGGGGCTCGCGTAACGAAGTGGGTAACGGGGTAAGGTAACGTAGGGTAACGAGGGTATAGGCTAACGAAGGGGGCGGGTAGGTCATTGCTCCCGTGTCTGTGTTAGAGGGGGGGGGGGGGGTGGATACGACCACCAACTACCAGTGGCGATTTTATGTAACAGTAAAGGGGTTCAGGGGGGAGGGGCACCATCTAATACGTGTTGTGCGTGTGTGTACTGGTGCAGGAGGGGGGGTGCATCCAAACCAACCTCCACCCCACCCCCTCCAATCTAAAACTATCATGAGTGGAATTGGACTCCATCCGAGTTCACATCTGGGCAAGAAGTTTCACAATTAGCACGGGCGTGGCTCGTGTTTGACCCCGCCCCCGCTTGACAGCATAGTCACGCCCCCTTTGATTAGCTCCACCCCCTCCCCTCACCCGCATCAGCATCGTAACGACCAATCAGAGTTCCACAAAGTGTGCAGCACGTGGCTGCGAATCGTCGAGCGGATCGCCGCTTGAGAGTGGAGTCTGGACATTGAGTAGCAGGAATCTGGGGGGGGGGGGGGGGGGGATGCCCGGGGGGGGGGGGGTTGCCCAACTGCTCGCAACCGGTTGCAGAGACGTCCACATTACAAGCGAGTCTCTTGCACGCCAACCGAGTTGCATTCAATCGAGTTGCATGCGACTGATCGCTCGGCTATGTCAAGTCGGCTTCAGAGGACAAATGGAGGGGTCACGGGATATCGCCCGTGCGACTACGGTGGGATCTGGCGGAGGGAAGGAAGCGATGGCGATGTGTAGTGGTGGTGGTGACATCAGGTGGGGGGGGGGGTGGATTGGGGGGCGCGTGTATCTGCTCCCCCCCCCCACATCTACCACCATCTCACTATACCCCCCCCACCCTCCTCTTACACACGTGCACACGATGGGGTAACGCAGGGATTGTAGGGAGCGATTTTTTTTTGTAACATTTGGAAGGGGCCCGGGCAAATAACGATTAATCGATTCAAACAGCGGCTTACACGAAACACATGCATCGACCCATGCGCGCGGACACAGATTTATCGATTCAAATACCTCACGTGTGATTGGCTCATAGACCACAATGGCAACAACGTAATATAATCGATCCTTCACTGAATCGACGCGGTTATTCGCAGAGTGGAAGGCGTGATCTCTACACCCCTCCGCCGTGCATTGCCCCCCCCCACACACCCCCACTGTTTAAATATCACTCCCGCGCTAATGTCATTATCGCTATTTTGCAAAACTCAAAAAATATAACCGATTCCTCCTCCCCCCCCCGCCTCCCCAAAACACAACAAGCGACGACGTGTCCATACTACTGTGGAAAGTTCGCTTACGATCAGTCGAGACCGAACAACCGCGACACCGCGGGGGCGGGAGGGGTGACACGACTCGTGACGTCATTGCGGTGCCAGGCTAGGTGCACGTCGAGTGCCGCGTGTCAGTGGCGGAGAACTCGGTCGGCAGGAGGTCACGCCACCGCCTTCTGCGGGTGACGATGGGGGGGGGTTTGAGTCGTACACAAAGACAAAGGTGCCCCATGCCGGCGTGTAGCCTACACACGATGTTGGGGCAGGGGATGTTAGCGAGCACCTATGAAGGCCAAACTCAAAACGCGCGCGCACGTGAACGCGCGCACACAAAGACTAAGACACACATGGGCACGCACAACAACAGCGGCCGCCATTCGCCACTCAGTGCCCGTGACGTCACCGCGGCGCCTGTGCCAGGCTAGGTGCACATTGAGTGTCGAAGGCTCTCGCTCATCGGAGGTCTCCCGGACAGGCACAGGTGCCATGGGTCGACTGACTGAGGTGACTGACAGATGCATCAGCTGTACCCCCTACTGTGCCGAGTCTGTACATACACACATGCACAACAAATACAATGATCCCCCGTATAGCCTGCAACAGACTGTCGGGGCAAGTGCTGTTAGCGAGCACCTATGAAGGTCGGCACGACACACAACCGGCTGCCCATGTTTCCCCAATCCTGATGTTTAAACACTGCACCACGTGGTCATTTACGGCCGAGCCGATCTAGGAGAGGCCCAAGACCGGTTCGGACATTCGTCGCAGGCGTTGGCTGCGAGAGCGGGAATCGAACTCGGGAGAGCCGGGTTCGTAGCGCAGTGCGCTGACCGCTGCACCACCACTCTCCATAAACGCCTACAAAGACGCACACGCACGGACTCAAGCGCACACCCAGAAGATAACAAAGCCGCAGTTCGCCACGGCGTGGCGGTGACGCCGCCACACCGCTTGTGCCAAGCTAGGTGCACTTTGAGGTTGTCACGTGAAGTGTGTAAGGCTCGCTGCTGGCAGGTCACAGGACAGTCCCAGGTGTTATGGGTCGACTGACTGAGATGACTAGCAAACATACATATATATACATACACACACAGACACGTACACCATGACACGCGCACTCATACAAATACACGCTTACACACACACACAGAGTCATACACACACGCACAGTGACACATCCACACAGGTAATGGCTGTTACACACGCGGTTGTGCCGCGTGTATGAATCACGTCTCCCCATGACTCGACTCTCACTGCGGGGGTCACAGAGGCTCGGGGGGGGGGGGGTAGGGGGGCCCCCTCACCCCCCCATATCATTACACCCCCTTTTCCCCCCGTCCTGTTCTCTCGAGGGGCGTCAGGAAGAACAGACGATACGGCTAGGGGAGGTGACGATGTTCGTGGGCGTCTGTCTCTTGACTGGTCCATCGCTCCACCACGTGCAGGGCAGCAGTGACGGCGGTGATGGCGGTGACGGCGGTGATGTTTCATGGACGTCTCGTCCGGTCCGTCGTCACCGTGCCTCACAAGCCCCCTCCATCATCACACCATCGCTATCGGTGTCAGCGGCGGTGGCGGCGATGTTCACAAGCGCCGCTCTCTCTCTAGCTCTCTCTAACTGTCCGTCATTCTCCGTCACTCTCCCATCAACGCACAGCCATCACGGAGAGCGGGGTGATGTCGGTGATGGTGGTGGTGATGTTCGTTGGTATCCGGCCTTTTGCTCCATTGCTCACCGCCATCACCACCCTGAGGGCGGTGATGGCGATGGAGTTGGGGGGGGGTACATCAGCTTATCCACGACGCGCCCCATCACCACACCAGTCCCATCACCATCAATACACCAGCACCCATCAGCAGTAGCACCACCATCACCACCACCACCAGCAGGAGGAGGAGAGTAGGATGGAAGCTTATGGAGGCAGTGGTTCTCTGTGCTCTAAGCTACAGAACCAAAGTCCATCGCGCGCACGCCGGAGGTGAGGGAATGAATATTGAAAGAGTGAGCGAGCGAGTGAGCAGAAGAGTGAGCTGAAGAGCGAGCGGTCAGTGGGTGAGCATGGGCGAGCCAGTGAGAGTTGTTGAGTGAGTGTTGTTGAGTGAGTGAGTGTTGTTGAGTGAATGAGAGTTGTTGAGTGAGTGAGAGTTGTTGAGTGAGTGAGAGTTGTTGAGTGAGTGTTGTTGAGTGAGAGTTGTTGAGTGAGTGAGAGTTGTTGAGTGAGCGCTGTTGAGTGAGCGTTGTTGAGTGAGAGTTGTTGAGTGAGTGTTGTTGAGTGAGTGTTGTTGAGTGAGCGTTGTTGAGTGAGTGAGAGTTGTTGAGTGAGTGTTGTTGAGTGAGAGTTGTTGAGTGAGAGTTGTTGAGTGAGTGTTGTTGAGTGAGAGTTGTTGAGTGAGTAAGATTTGTTGAGTGAGAGTTGTTGAGTGAGTGTTGTTGAGTGAGAGTTGTTGAGTGAGTGTTGTTGAGTGAGCGTTGTTGAGTGAGTGTTGTTGAGTGAGTGTTGTTGAGTGAGTGTTGTTGAGTGAGTGAGAGTTGTTGAGTGAGTGAGAGTTGTTGAGTGAGTGTTGTTGAGTGAGCGTTGTTGAGTGAGCGTTGTTGAGTGAGTGAGAGTTGTTGAGTGAGTGTTGTTGAGTGAGAGTTGTTGAGTGAGTGAGAGTTGTTGAGTGAGTGTTGTTGAGTGAGCGTTGTTGAGTGAGCGTTGTTGAGTGAGTGAGAGTTGTTGAGTGAGTGAGTGTTGTTGAGTGAGAGTTGTTGAGTGAGAGTTGTTGAGTGAGAGTTGTTGAGTGAGAGTTGTTGAGTGAGAGTTGTTGAGTGAGAGTTGTTGAGTGAGTGAGAGTTGTTGAGTGAGAGTTGTTGAGTGAGTGTTGTTGAGTGAGAGTTGTTGAGTGAGAGTTGTTGAGTGAGTGAGAGTTGTTGAGTGAGTGAGAGTTGTTGAGTGAGAGTTGTTGAGTGAAAGTTGTTGAGTGAGAGTTGTTGAGTGAGAGTTGTTGAGAGTTGTTGAGTGAAAGTTGTTGAGTGAGTCGATGAGCTCGACCAAGCGTGCCGAGTGACGGCGTTCGTGCGAGCTGTAGTGCGAGCGAAGGCGCTTGGCTGAGCGAGGCATCGGGTGCGTGAGGACGTGAGCGAGCCGCCTCGCCCTTCTTTGTCTCCCCACTCCTTGCGCCGAGTCAAGAAGGAGGAGGGCCCAATGGGACGGTGGGTGGTGGTGGTGGTGGTTGTTGTTGTTGTTGGTGGTAGTGGTTGTGGTCGTAGGCGACGATGATCATCGCGGGGATTCGGTGGAGGAGAGGGGTGGGGGAGGGGATGGAGAAGGGGGCAGCGGTAGGGCCACATCGCCACCAGCGTGGCTTGCCTCGCACAGATCGGCGACGTTCGGTCAGCGCCTCCAACCGACCGGGGGTGAGCAGCCCCCCCCCTCCCCCAGAGCCCCCCCCCCCTAAGACCCCCCTCTCCCCAGAGCCCCCGCGCCCACCGAGGACCACGGCGAGCACGCTAGACGGGCCGGTCCACGGCGTACTGGCACGCGCTGAAATTGGACGGCGGCGCCTGCAGCCCCGCGTACCCGGCGAAGCTGGAGTGGTGCTGCTTGGCCTTGAGCCTCAGGCTGGCGAGGCTCGAGTTGCAGGGGTCGCCCCGGTACACGTAGGGCGGCGCGGGGGCCCCGGCCGCGTGAGCCGCCACCGCGTACGGGCAGCCGCTGGCTCCCGACGCGGGGCTCGTGGCCACGGGCGAGGCGCTCAGGTTGCCGATGCCCGGGTGGTGCTGGGGCATCATGGACGAGGAGGCGACGGCGGCGGCCGCGGCCATGCCCGTGGTGCAGGGCGGCGAGAAGACCGGCGGCGAGACCGAGTTGAAGAAGGGAAAGTTCTTTGAGAGCGGCGCCGCCGAGGGCTGCAGCGCCTTGGCCCAGTTGTTGTAGCCGTAGCTGGCGGCTGAGTAGACGTCTTCGTAGGGCTGCATGAAGCCGCTGAACTGCGCCCCGAAGCCGTTCTTGCACAGCTCCGCCTGCTGGTTGCGCTCGCGCTTGCGCCACTTGGCGCGGCGGTTCTTGAACCAGATCTGTGCGCACGTGTGTGCGTGTACGTGTACGTGTGTGTACGTGTGTGTGTGTACGTGTGTGTACGTGTGTGTGTGTGTACGTGTGTGTGTACGTGTATGTGTGTGTGTACGTGTATGTGTGTGTACGTGTGTGTGTGTACGTGTGTGTGTGTGTGTACGTGTGTGTGTGTATGTGTGTGTGCACGTGTGTGTACGTGTGTGTGTGTGCACGTGTGTGTGTATGTGTGTGTATGTGTGTATGTATGTGTATGTGTGTATGTATGTGTGTACGTGTGTGTGTATGTGTGTGTATGTATGTGTGTATGTGTGTGTGTACATGTGTGTGTATGTGTGTGTGTATGTGTGTACGTGTGTGTGTGTTGGGGAGACGTCGGGAGGGAAGAGACGCGGAGAGGGCGGTGAGCACTGGGGATGGGGGGCAGAGCACACGGGGGGGGGGGGGCGCCGCTTCGCTCCGCACGCCGTGAATGCGGCACAGAGCCAACCCTGCCCCCCCCCCCCACCACCACCACGACTCTCGGTCTCCTTGTAAAGCAGTCTCCCTGTCTTAGCCTTTAGACCCCCCCCCACCACGTCTCTGTGTGTCTCCTCCACGTCTCCCCCACGTCTCCCCACGTCTCCTCCATTTCTCCCTCCCCCACGTCTCCACCACGTCTCAGTGTGTCTCCTCCACGTCTCCCCACGTCTCCCTACGTCTCTGTGTGTTTCCTCCACGTCTCCCCACGTCTCCCTACGTCTCTGTGTGTTTCCTCCACGTCTCCCCCACGTCTCCCGCACGTCTCTGCGTGTCTCTCCCACGTCTCCCCTACGTCTCCTCCACGTGTCCCCCACGTCTCCCCACGTCTTCCCACGTCTCCCCCACGTCTCTCCCACGTCTCCCCCACGTCTCCCCCACGTCTCCCCCGAGGACTCCCCCCGCCCTCCCCCGTCTCTATTTTTATCTCTCGGCGCGAGTGCGCGCGCGACGTGGATTGCCGGGAAAGCGGAGACGTCGCGCGCGCACTCGCGACGCGTCGCTCCTGGCAGCGGCGCGCTCGCATCTTGTACACAGCAGCAGCAGCAGCAGCGTCAGCAACATCATCAGCAGCATCATCATCAGCAACATCATCATCGGCAGCATTAGCAGCAACATCATCATCAGCTGCATCATCAGCAGCAGCAACATCATCATCAGCTGCATCATCATCATCAGCAGCAGCGATATCGTCAACAACATTAAGCAGCAGTAGCAGCAGCAATATCAGCTGTGGCAACAGCAAGGGCACCATTAGCACCATCATCAGTAGTAGCAGCGGCATCAACAGCAGCAGCAGTGGCATCATAATCCTCATCATCAGCACCAACAGCATCAGCAGCGGCGCAATCAGTGTCATCAGCAGTATCAAACGGCACGCAAACATTTGTCAAAAGTACATCGCTTTTGTGCATTATGAAAACAAGACCCCCATCAGAAGTTCCTGTTGAAGTCTTCTATTCGGTCACCATCAAAGTGATTCTGAGATAATGTAACCACCTCCCCCACCCCCCAAACACATCGCCGCTCCACGACTGACGGCTGACAGCAGCAGTCACGCAGAGATAGGCTTCTCGTCATTGACAGATATCATCATCATTACAGACGTCATCATCATCACAGACGTCATCATGATCATCATCACAGACGTCATCATCACAGACATCATCATAGACGGGCATAATCATCACAGACGTCATCATAATTACTGACGTAATCATCATCACAGACGTCATCATCATCATCATCACAGACGTCATCATCATCATCATCACAGACGGGCATAATCATCACAGACGTCATCATAATCACAGACGTCATCATCGCAGACATCATCATCACAGACATCATCATTACAAACGTCATCATCATCACAGACGTCATCACAGACTTCATCATTATCATCACTGACGTCATCATTATCATCACAGACATCATCATTATCATCACAGACGTCATCACCATCAGCAGGGATGCAAAGATTCGGCCCCGATTACCGGTAACCGATTAACCGCGGAGTGCCTCCCCCAATATCGCCCGTACCTCCCCCTGCCCCCAATGGCCTCCTCCTCCCCCACCACTGCACCCCCCCCTACCCTCCACCCCGGCCCCCCACCCCTCCCCTCTTCTTCTGTCGTACGGCGTCTGACAAAGGGGCCACCAGCCGTGAGCCGTGCGTGTGCTCGTTGGCGTCACCCCACCACCTCCCCCCCCCCCACTTTCCCCCTCCCCTCCCCCCACAAATACCCCCTCCCACACCCCTCCACCACCACGAACGCACTGATTTGTGTCAATGCGCGGTACTTTTACCACCCCCCCCCCACTACCCCCCTCCCCCCACTAACCCCCCCTCCCACCTCTACTTAACCCACCCAACTTCACCCCGCACCTGCCTGCGGTTGGCTACGTACGGTGCGAAAGAAGTTCAGCATTACAGCACGCGCCTCGTGTGACGTCTGCGACGTGCCGTCACGTCACAAAGAGCCTTCGAAGCTCATCGGATTCCTCCAGCAGAAAAAAAAATAAAATCTGCCCATTCGTGCGTCACTCCTCCCCCCACCCCCACCTCCCCCCACCACTTCCCCCCCACCACCACCACCACCACCTCCTCCTCCTCCTCCACCACCGCCCGTACCCGCACGCGCGCCTCGGTGAGGTTGGTCCACACCGCGATCTCCTCCCGCGTGGACATGTCCGGGTAGCGGTTGCGCTGGAAGGTCGCCTCCAGCTCCTGCAGCTGCTGCGACGTGAAGTGCGTCCGCTGCCGCCGCTGTCGCTTCTTCTTGGACGGGTCCTCGACGCCGCCGCCGGAGGCGGCGGGAGGCGCAACCCCGTGGCCACCGGGACCCGCTCCGACCACCCCCCCCAAGTCGTCACCACCACCAACACCACCCTTGCCCGTCTGCAGCTTCTCCACGTCTGTGGACAGAGACAGAGAGAGAGATGTTGGGGGTGTAGGAAAGGGATGGTGGTCACACGCACAAAAGACAAAGACCCCCCCGGATTTACTTTTTTTAATTTAAAGAGTGTTTTTGGGGTAAGTGCTGCGTCGCGAGCACCAATCCCCTCACCAGGTACTCATTTGAGGCTGAGTCGACCTAAGGGCCGGGAAGGCACAGGACCGGTTCAGATATTCGCCACTGGTGTTGGCCGTGAGCGGGAATCTAAACTCGTAACGCGGGTTGCTCTATGAGTTTAGACTCATAGACACTCACACTTGATCAACACACACACACACACAAATGCAGCCATAAACTATTACATCCACTTCCACGAACTGGCTAATACACACACGCGCGCGCTTTAAACACACACTCTACTCAATGAGAACACTTAGCCAATCACACACACACATAAACTATCACATCCACACACACACAAACTACACGTAAACTATTACAACTATTACATCCACACACACAAACTATCACATCCACACACACACAAACTATCACATCCACACACACAAACTATCACATCCACACACACATAAACGATCACATCCACACACACACAAACGATCACATCCACACACACACAAACTATCACATCCACACACAAAGACAAAACCCTCCCGGATAGCCTAAACAGACTGTTGGGGCAAGTGCTGTTAGCGAGCACCTATTAAGGCCGGCACGACACGCGAGGGGCTTGGTGGCCAGCACCACGCCCGGTCGCCTTTGTCTCCCTAGCGGCGATGTTTTACACACACGGTACTCATTTGAGGCTGAGTCGACCTATGGGAGGCCCATGACCCGTTCAGATAATCGTCACTGAGTGTTGGCCGTGAGCGGGAATCGAACTCGGGTCGCCGGGTTCGTAGCGCGGCGCGCTGACCTCTTAGCGCCCCCCACTCTGACCCGAAGGCGACACACGACACGACACACTCACAGAGGGAGGCAAAGATCCCCCGAGTAACCTCCTTCGTCTCTCGGGGCAAGTGGGCTCTGGGAGCGAGCACCAATCTGGGTCCGGCACTCGCGGAAGGTTATGGGGCAGACCTACGCCCGGCCGCCTTTGTCTCTCCCGAGTGCTGACGGTGACGCATCGCGCCAGCTGCCGTTAACTCGTTTAAGGGCCGAGTCGATCTAAAGGGGACCGGTTTTGATTTTGTTTTTCCAGCGACGTTGGCAGTGAGCGAGAGTCGAACTTGGCTCGCCGGGGTTCGTAGCGATGCGCTACCCACACTCTATACGGGGGTGGGGGGGGGTGGCTACGTTCTGTGTGTGCGAGTTGGCGTCCCGACTTTGATTCTCGCTCACGGCCAACCCCAGTGGCGAACCGGTCCAAGGCTTCCTTCCCCAAGGTCGACTCAGCCTCGTGCGGTGTGTGACCATCGCCGCTCGGGAGAGACAAAGGGCGACCGGGGGTGTTGGTGGCCACACACAGCAGTAGCAGCGGCAGCGGCACTTGCCCCAAACAGCCCGTTAAGGCTGTACGGGGGACCTTTGCTTGTTGTATTTGTCCGGGCAGCTGAAACAAACGTGTGTGTGTGGCACAAATGTAGTCGAGTCTCGTGTTCATAGCCAGGGCCTCGTTCCTCGCTGGACATTTCGCGTGTGTGTGTGTCACAAATGTAGTCGAGTCTCGTGTTCATAGCCAGGGCCTCGTTCCTCGCTGGACATTTCGCTGGGGGCCGGGGATGGACTTGGGGTAGGTTGTTCGTGATCGACTGGCCAGGAGCCCACGGGCATCGCGAGGAAGTTGAATTTGTGTAAATACTGCATGTGACGCGCGTGCCGGGTGCGAGAATCTCGTTAAACATCTACAAATAAAGGTCCATTCAAATAATAACAAATTATAAATGTTCGAATCTGAGAGCGCGGAGGTCTGATGGGATTCACGCTCACAACCACCCCCCCCTCCACCACCGCCATCGGTTAACCGAGTAATTCGCCTCCCGTGGAGTGAGACGCTAACGCCGATAGAAAGCGGAGGGTGGGTGGGGGAAGCCCGCCTACTCCATAATACAGGGATGTATTTACGCCATCTAACCCAAACAAACCTGTATTATTTACGCCATCTAACCTACAAAAATACTGGGTTATTTACGCGATTGAACCCAACAAAAATCAGTATTATTTACGCGATGTAACCCAAACAAGTCTGTATTGTTTACGCGGTCTAACCCAAAAAAACCCTGAATTATCTACGGGATCTAACCCCAAAAAAAGACATTATTTACGCGATATAACCTAAAATCCTGTATTATGGATGATATTGGTCGCGAAAGCCTACTGCGTGTTAAGCCTTAACAGACTGATGGGGCAAGTGCTGTTAGCGAGCAGCACCTACAAAGGCCGGCACGGCACACGAGGGGGTGGGTGGCCAACACCACGCCCGGCCGCCTTTGTATCCCCAGTGGCGATGTTTTACACACCGCACCAGTTACTCATTTGAGGCTGAGTCGACCTAGGGGGAGGCCCAACACCGATTCAGATAATCGTCACTGATGTTGGTGGCCACGAGCGGGGAATCACTCCGGTGGCCGGTTTCAAGCGAGCAGCGCGCTAACCACTGCGCCACCGCTCCCACCCCCTCCCCCACCTCCACCACACAGACACAAACACACACAGACACACTCGCTCACACATCAAACGCGTTCCCTGCGAACACTCACGCGACGCATTGGTACAATACCGCAGGATATCTTGCATATGTGCGCAGCGGCTCGACACGACACGTGAACACAAACAAGGCCCTCGTCACCACTGAGTGATGTCAATTCTCGCCTCGTTCTACCAGGGACGGAGCAGCTGAGTTTCGCCACAACGCTGTTTTTTTTTGGGGGGGGGGGAGTGGGTAACGTCATTTTTTAAAAACAATATTTGACACGGGGACTCCTCTTCTTACGAACGCGTTAAGGTTTCAGAGGTTTGTTCGTAAGTCGCTTTGGTTCGTACAGTCCAACTTTACGGGACTCCTGTCTATTCCAAACGTGTTGTACGGCATGCACACTAAACACGGGGAATGGGTTTAAGAGTTGTATCATCTCCTGTGGATGTATAGGCCACTTGGTTCTTCACGTTCTGCATTTGTAGATGCCACTGATTCTTCACGTTCTGGAGATGTAGATGCCACTGGTTCTTCACGTTCTGCAGATGTAGATGCCACTGGTTATTCACGGTCTACAGTTGTAGATGCCACTGGTTCTTCACGTTCTGCATTTGTAGATGCCACTGATTATTCACGTTCTGGAGATGTAGATGCCACTGGTTCTTCACGGTCTACAGATGTATATGCCACTGGTTCTTCACGTTCTGCAGATGTAGATACCACTGGTTCTTCACGTTCTGCAGATGTAGATGCCACTGGTTCTTAACGTTCTGTAGATGTAGATGCCACTGGTTCTTCACGTTCTGCAGATGCAGATGCTACTGGTTCTTCACGTCTTGCAGATGTAGATACCACTGGCTCTTCACGTTCTGCAGATGTAGATGCCACTGGTTCTTCACGGTCTACAGATGTAGATGCCACTGATTCTTCACGTTTTGCAGATGTAGATCCCACTGGTTCATCACGTTCTGCAGATGCCACTGGTTCTTAACGTTCTGTAGATGTAGATGCCACTGGTTCTTCACGTTCTGCAGATGCAGATGCCACTGGTTCTTCACGTCCTGCAGATGTAGATACCACTGGTTCTTCACGTTCTGCAGATGTAGATGCCACTGGTTCTTCACGTTCTGTAGATGTAGATGCCACTGGTTCTTCACGTTCTGCAGATGCAGATGCCACTGGTTCTTCACGTCCTGCAGATGTAGATACCACTGGTTCTTCACGTTCTGCAGATGTAGATGCCACTGGTTCTTCACGTTCTGTAGATGTAGATGCCACTGATTCTTCACGTTCTGCAGATGCAGATGCCACTGGCTCTTCACGTCCTGCAGATGTAGATACCACTGGTTCTTCACGTTCTGCAGATGCAGATGCCACTGGTTCTTCACGTCCTGCAGATGTAGATACCACTGGCTCTTCGCGTTCTGCAGATGTAGATGCCACTGGTTCTTCACGTTCTGTAGATGTAGATGCCACTGGTTCTTCACGTTCTGCAGATGCAGATGCCACTGGTTCTTCACGTCCTGCAGATGTAGATACCACTGGTTCTTCACGTTCTGCAGATGTAGATGCCACTGGTTCTTCACGTTCTGTAGATGTAGATGCCACTGGTTCTTCATGGTCTACAGATGTAGATGCCACTGGTTCTTCACGTCCTGCAGATGTAGATACCACTGGTTCTTCACGTTCTGCAGATGTAGATGCCACTGGTTCTTCACGTTCTGCAGATGTAGATGCCACTGGTTCTTCACGTTCTGCAGTTGTAGATGCCACTGGTTCTTCACGTTCTGCAGATGTAGTTACCACTGGTTCTTCACGGTCCGGTCTACAGATGTAGATGCCACTGGTTCTTCACGCTCTGGAGATGTAGATGCCACTGGTTCTTCACGTTCTGCAGTTGTAGATGCTACTGGTTCTTCATGTTCTGCAGATGGAGATGCCACTGGTTCTTCACGTTCTACATATGTCGATGCCACTGGTTCTTCACGTTCTGCAGATGTAGATGCCACTGGTTCTTCACCACAGTCGTTCACCACCAGACAGGTCTACATTTTTCCATTTGTGCATCATCAGCTGTCCGCATCCACTGCCGTGGTTTGTGCGGTGGATGCGGTTGAGGGTGGGGGCCGTGAGCTTCGTGGAATATCTAACCCAGGGATTTTATATTTGGGTGTTTCACGTCATTATAATAGTGATGATGTATAATTGTTGAAGACGCAAATTTGAAGGAGGCAAATTGTCCACTTATCTGTGTTACGTTACTTAAATAAAATATGCTGCTACTGCTGCGTTAACATTGGTGTACTTGTATCGACAACACCGTGAACTCAAATTGTTGTAGGGCAACTGCGCTCACCACTATGCCACCGCTCCCCGGTCTGTTCCAGGCTACTCCCCCCCGTGTAGCCTTGAACAGACTGTTGGGGCAAGTGCTGTTAGCGAGCAGAACCTATGAAGGCCGGCACTGCAACACACAGGGGGTGGCCATCACCACCCACACAAAGCACCACACTCACACAGCACCACACACACACACAGCACCACACACACAGCACCACACTCACAGCACCACACTCACACAGCACCACACTCACACGCAGCACCACACACACACAGCACCACACACACAGCACCACACACACGCAGCACCACATACACACACACAGCACCACACACACACAGCACCACACTCACACAGCACCACACACACACAGCACCACACACACACACAGCACCACACTCACACACACAGCACCACACACACACACAGCACCACACTCACACAGCACCACACACACACACAGCACCACCCACACACAGCACCACACCCACACACAGCACCACACACACACACAGCACCACACTCACACAGCACCACACACACACACAGCACCACACACACACAGCACCACACTCACACAGCACCACACTCACACGCAGCACCACACACACACAGCACCACACTCACACAGCACCACACACACACACAGCACCACACTCACACACAGCACCACACTCACACAGCACCACACTCACACACACAGCACCACCCACACACAGCACCACACCCACACACAGCACCACACTCACACACAGCACCACACTCACACGCAGCACCACACTCACACAGCACCACACTCACACAGCACCACACTCACACAGCACCACACTCACGCAGCACCACACTCACACACAGCACCACACTCACAGCACCACACTCACACACAGCACCACACTCACACACACACAGCACCACACACACACAGCACCACTCACACACAGCACCACTCACAAACAGCACCACACACACAGCAACACACACATACAGCACCACACACACACAGCATCACACTCACACACAGCACCACACTCACACACAGCACCACACACACACAGTACCACACTCACACACAGCACCACACAGACACAGAGCACCACACTCACACACACAGCACCACACTCACACAGCACCACACACACACACAGCATCACACTCACACAGCACCACACTCACACAGCACCACACTCACACAGCACCACACTCACACAACACCACACACACACAGCACCACACTCACACAGCACCACACTCACTCACACAGCACCACACTCACACACACAGCACCACACACACACACAGCACCACACTCACACAGCACCACACTCACAGCACCACACACACACACAGCACCACACTCACACAGCACCACACTCACACAGCATCACACTCACTCACACAGCACCACACACACAGCACCACACACAGCACCACCCATACACAGCACCACACTCACACAGCACCACACTCACACACAGCACCACACACACACAGCACCACTCACACACACAGCACCACACACACAGCACCACACTCACACAGCACCACACACACAGCACCACACTCACACACACACAGCACCACACACACACAGCACCACACACACACAGCACCACACTCACACAGCACCACACTCACACAGCACCACACTCACACACAGCACCACTCACACACAGCACCACACTCACACACAGCACCACACACACACAGCACCACACTCACACACAGCACCACACTCACACACACAGCACCACACTCACACAGCAACACACACACAGCAACACACACACACAGCACCACACACACACAGCACCACTCACACACAGCACCACACACACACACACAGCACCACACTCACACATACAGGACCACACTCACACACACAGCACAACACACACACAGCACCACACACACACAGCATCACACAGCTACATGCCCACACACAGCTACATGCCCACACACAGCACCACGCCCACACACAGCACCACACTCACACACACAGCACCACACACACACAGCACCACACTCACACAGCACCACACACACACAGCACCACACTCACACAGCACCACACACACACAGCACCACACACACACAGCACCACACTCACACAGCACCACACACACACAGCACCACACACACACACAGCACCACACTCACACAGCACTCACACACAGCACCACACACACACAGCACCACACTCACACAGCACCACACACACACAGCACCACACTCACACACACAGCACCACACAGCTACATGCCCACTCGTCACCAGGAGCGGTCTTTCTCCCTCCCTCCCTCTCCGCGTTCTTGCGGCTTTCGCGTCTGTCTCACTTCACGTCGTGGCGAATGACTGGGCTCAGCGCTACTGCTGCTGGTGGCACGTGGTGAAACCCATCAGACCGGCCCGTTCCCGACATTTTTTTGAGGCCCCCATTAACGCGAGCGCCGTCTTTGCGCGTGCTCAGTTCCACGAATATTGACGCAAACACGCACAGCTCGCTTGGCCTTCCAGAAGAACATCGTGGAAACTGTAGACGTCAGCTCACTCGTTTTCGATCGTCTATACATCGCGTGCAATTAAGACGCACACAATTGCTATTTTTTGTGGTTTTTTTTACGTGTACGGGTTAACAAATGATTCGCATGCGTGCATCTACAGGCGTCCGTGCAACTTGAAATAAAGTGATGTGTTTGTGTGTGTTAGACTCATTCTCAAATGAGTACCTGGTGCGGTGTGTACACATCGCCACTGGGGAGACAAAGGCGGCCGGGCGTGGTGCTGGCCACCCACCCCCTCGTGTGCCGTTCCGACCTTCATAGGTGCTCGCGAACAGCACTTGCCCCAACAGTCTGTTAAGGATATACGGGGGATCTTTGTCTTTGTTAGTAGTTGTGGGGGGGGGGGGTGTAGCGGTTAGCGCGCTGCGCTACGAACCAGTTACCTGGGTTCGATTCCCGCTCACGGCCAACACCAGTGACGATTATCTGAACCGGTTTCTGAGCCTCCCCTAGGTCGACTCAGCCTCTAACGAGTAACTGGTGCGGTGTGTAAAACATCGCCACTGGGGAGACAAAGGCGGCCCGGCGTGGTGTTGGCCACCCACCCCCTCGTGTGCCACAGTGCCGCTCGCTAACAGCACTTGCCCCTCCAGTCTGCTAAGGCTCCGTGGGGGTGGGGTGTTGTTGTCATCTTTGTGTTTTAGCAAGTCCAGCCATCGCGGATACGAAGCGATGTTAATCAGCCGGTCGCGCCAGGAGCGAGACGGATTTCTCGCGTCGCGAGAGGGGCCGAGACGCCTTGGGGAGGGGGGGGCGGTCATCCATCAGTGAATAGATCAGCAAAAAAATGAAATACATCGACTCGTTCGTCAATAAGAGCGCGGCCTTGAACGTAATAATAATATAGGCGACGTTTCGGGAAAGTTGTTTGTGCACCACTGCAAAAGTAGCAGCAGCAGCAGCATCGCATAAAGTGGAGATACATCACTGCGACTGATCGTATCTTCTACAGATTTATAATCCAAGGCGCGTTACCGCAATGATAAAATTGTCCGCAGTGCGATTTACGTATGTTGAACTTCTTGCCAACCGTACATAGCCAATCGCGCTCATCGGAGGTGATGATGATGATTCTGCTGCTGATGATGCTGTTGATGATGATGATTCTGCTGCTGCTGATGCTGCTGATGAGCCTGCTGCTGGTGATGATTCTGCTGCTGATGATATGTTCGTGCCTGGCCCAATTTGTCGTCATTTATATATGAAACAAAAACAAATCCATGCTGCACTTTGAATGAGAAATTGTACGATACACTATTCTAAACATTCACACACACATATACATTATATATAAAATAATACCCATACTGAATTCCACGTGGCTCACTCACCACCAATGTCGTTCATTAGGCGAGTGTTTCTATAAATGTCCCCTGTATATTAATGACTCAACGTGTAGGGAGGGAGACGTATACGTGCCTGTCACTGCCGCTTAGACTAAATACATCAAATTAGAGGCCACAGTAATTCACACTGACACACACAGACACACACTGACACACACAGACACACACACACAGACACGCGCGCACACTCGCCAACCTCAAAGACCAATTATGGCCAGGCTTTAAACACACCAATTAAGCACCAATTAAACACTGTGACCACCTCGGCCTATATAGGCGCTCGCTAACGGCAGCTTGTAAAACACATACAGACAGACACATTTGATATGTTAAACACACACACATACATAACTTGTGTATTATACACACATACACAACTTGTGTATTATACACACAAATACAACCTGAGTATTATACACACACAACTTGAGCATCATACGCACATGTACAACTTGCGTATTAAACGCACAACTTGTGTATTTTACACACACAACTTGTGTATTATATACACACACATGTACAACTTGTGTATTAAACGCACAACTTGTGTATTTTACACACACAACTTGTGTATTATATACACACACACGTACAACTTGTGTATTGTACACACATACACAACTTGAGTATTATGCACATGCACAACTTGAGTATGATATACAAATATATACAACTTGCCCGGGGGAAATCATATATTTCTACATTTGTATTCTCTTAAGGAAGACAGGCACACACAGACAGACCGACAGACAACACATACTTTTATAAATAATATATACACACACACACAACTTGTGCATCACACAACTTGTGTATCACACACACATATATACAACTCATGTATTGTGCACCTATACACCACGCGTGTAGTACACATGCATGCACAACGTGTGTATTCAACACACAACCTGCGTATTACAAAGACCCCCCGTATAGCCTTAACAGACTGTAGGGGCAAGTGCTGTTAGCGAGCACCTATAAAGGCCGGCACGGCACACGAGGGGGTGGGTGGCCAGCACCACCCCCGGCCGCCTTTGTCTCCCTAGTGGCGACATTTGTACACCGCACCAGGTACGCATTTGAGTGCTGAGTCGACCTAGGGGAGTCCCCGCACCTGTTTTTTAGATGATCGTCGCCGGTGTTGGCCGTGAGCGGGAATCGAACCCGGGTTCGTAGCGCTCCCCACTGCCCATGCGTTACGCGCAAGCACAGCCACAGAGACACAGCACGCGCGGTGCCCCAATCAGGCCACGCACATCCAGGACCCCCCCCCAACACCCCCAGCACCCCCCCAACACCCCCAGGACCCCCCCAGCCCCCCCAGCACCACCAGCACCCCCAGCCCGTGCCCGCTGTACGCGTTCGGATGCAGCCGTGAAACCGTGGCGATCAAAACTCCCCACGTGCTCCGTGAAGAGCGCCCGCCCGCCCGACCGCCCTGGGTGGGAATCGAATCATCCGGGAATCGATTCATCCTGGTCGCTGGCGTCTGTACGCTCCCCACCATTTAGATAACACAAAACAAAGACAAAGATCCCCCGTATAGCCTTAGCCGACCGTTGGGGCAAGTGCTGCTCGCGACCTCCGCGAAGGTCGGTACGGCGCACGAGCGGGTGGGGGTAGGCAAGCACCGCAACGCTCGGCCGCCTTTGTCTCCCCTAGTGGCGATGCCTTTCACACACCGGCACCGGCTTACTCATTTAAAGGGCACGCACAGGAACCGGTCCAAATCAACGCCACCCGGCGTCGTCGTCGTCCCCCCCACCCCCACCCCGAGCCGAGAATCGCAATTCGGGGTGGCCAGGGGGTCGCGTGGCTCAGCGCGTTGACCACTGCGGCAAGACCGCTCCCCACTCGGTCACGCGCGCGCGCGCGCACACAAAGAGAGACGCACGCGCACGACTGTAACAACAACGACCACCACCACCATCACGATACTTACGCAACCACTTATGCTGCGTGGCTCACGAGCTCACGCCATCGAGTTGACTGGGCTGCCTGCCAAAGTTACATTCTGATACATCGCAATGTGTGTGTGTGTGTTCATTCGATTGTTTTCCACAGTTGCTGAGCACAGATTTCCCCAAACAATAACAAATAGGTCAAAGCGGCCAGCAGCAAACAGCACTAACCGGAGGCGCAATAAGATAAACACAGCGTGGCTCTTGTTGTTCGAGACTCGGGAACGTGACGGCAGATCTAAGAGGAGGGATTTAATGTTCGAGTTTAACAACGTTTGTGAAACCGATTACACGTACAAAACAAACACGATGACAGCATACACCCTTTACAAATAACATTCCGTTCATCATCATCAGCAGCAGCAGGAGCGGCAGGAGCCATGGTAAAGCCTCAGTACTCTGCGTAGGCGCTTGGAAGCCGTCACTCCATCACCTGCACGTTGACTTCAACCAATACCCAGACAAATAGCCACGCGTGTTCAAATGCATTGAATTGATTTAATTGAGCGAATTTAATAAATTTCCGACGGTGCTATTCAGAGAGCGAGAGCGAGAGGGAGAGAGAAGCACCCGTATCTTATTTAAATATCTGTGGGACCTATCTTTAGCCAGTATAAAAATTAAGAGTAGGTTTTTTTTGGTAGCCTTTCTGGCATTAAACAGATGCTCAAACACTAAATACGCCTTTTGTAAGGCATCAAGTCTGCATGAACCACACACAGTGCTTGTGGCACGACAAATAACCCTATTCATATTGCCATTTGGGCGATGTCACTTTTATAATAGAGGTTTTTTGGGTTAGATCGCGCAAATATATAAATGTGTCGTCAAACCCGCCACCACCCGACACAGCCAACTAGTAAGGTTTGTCACGTAAACAGAACGTGGCCAATTCGTCACTAGTACAGCACTAACCGGTGTGTTGGAGAGCCAAGCCACAACATTTACAATCTGAGTACGACGTTTCGACAGTAATTACAACCAGCTTCATCAGGCGATAGGCAGATTTGTGGAGAAAACCCAGCTGTGTCGTTCCTTATATAGAGGCCTAGATGTGGTGGCATGGCTCTCCAACACACCGGTGTGCTGTACTAGTGACGAATTGTCACGTTCTTTTTTTACGTGACAATCATTACTAGTTGGCTGTGTCGGGTGGTGGTGGGTTTTTACGACACATTTATATATTTCCGCGATCTAACCCAAAAAAAAAACCCTCTATTATTGATGATATTGGTCGCGAAAGCCTCTTACGTGTTAAACTGATGTCACTTTTGTCAGCCTATCATCCCCCCGGGGGTCGATAAAACGAGCCACCGTGTTGTTAGAGTGTCAACAGTGCACGCCTTACAACAATAACGACGCTACGGTTTGAATAATTTATCCTGGAAAGCCAGACTCAATCGAATTACTATTTTTGTTTTAGATATAGGAGGGTTCCCTACGTGCCATTTTAAAAATCCAAGATGTTTGCATGTGTAATACACACGTGTATACACGTGTATACACGTGTGTATTACACATAACGTGTGTATAACACATAACGTGTAATACACACGTGTATAACACATAACGTGTAATACACACGTGTATAACACATAACGTGTAATACATACGTGTATAACACATAACGTGTAATACACACGTGTATAACATAACGTGTAATACACACGTGTATAACATAACGTGTAATACACACGTGTATAACACATAACGTGTAATACACACGTGTATAACACATAACGTGTAATACACACATGTATAACACATAACGTGTAATACACACGTGTATAATACATAACGTGTAATACACACGTGTATAACATATAACGTGTAATACACACGTGTATAACACATAACGTGTAATACACACGTGTATAACACATAACGTGTAATACACACGTGTCTAACACATAACGTGTAATACACACGTGTATAACACATAACGTGTAATACACACGTGTATAACACATGACGGGTAATACACACGTGTATAACACATAACGTGCAATATACACGTGCATGCGTGTATAACACATAACGTGTAATACACACGTGTATAACACATAACGTGTAATACACACGTGTCTAACACATAACGTGTAATACACACGTGTATAACACATAACGTGTAATACACACGTGTATAACACATAACGTGTAATACACACGTGTATAACACATAACGTGTAATACACACGTGTCTAACACATAACGTGTAATACACACGTGTATAACACATAGCGTGTAATACACACGTGTATAACACATAACGTGTAATACACACGTGTATAACACATAACGTGTAATACACACGTGTATAACACATAACGTGTAATACACACGTGTATACCACATAACGTGTAATACACACGTGTATAACATAACGGGTAAAACACATTTGTATAACACATAACGTGTAATACACACGTGTATAACACATAGCGTGTAATACACACGTGTATAACACATAACGTGCAATATACACGTGCATGCGTGTATAACACATAACGTGTAATACACACGTGTATAACACATAACGTGTAATACACACGTGTCTAACACATAACGTGTAATACACACGTGTATAACATAACGGGTAAAACACATTTGTATAACACATAACGTGTAATACACACGTGTATAACACATAGCGTGTAATACACACGTGTATAACACATAACGTGCAATATACACGTGCATGCGTGTATAACACATAACGTGTAATACACACGTGTATAACACATAACGTGTAATACACACGTGTCTAACACATAACGTGTAATACACACGTGTATAACACATAACGTGTAATACACACGTGTATAACACATAACGTGTAATACACACGTGTATAACACATAACGTGTAATACACACGTGTATAACACATAACGTGTAATACACACGTGTATAACACATAACGTGTAATACACACGTGTGTAACACATAACGTGTAATACACACGTGTATAACACATAACGTGTAATACACACGTGTATAACACATAACGTGTAATACACACGTGTGTATAACACATGACGGGTAATACACACGTGTATAACACATAACGTGTAATACACACGTGTATAACACATAACGTGTAATACACACGTGTATAACACATAACGTGTAATACACACGTGTATAACACATAACGTGTAATACACACGTGTATAACACATAACGTGTAATACACACGTGTATAACACATAACGTGTAATACACACGTGTATAACACATAACGTGTAATACACACGTGTGTATAACACATAACGTGTAATACACACGTGTCTAACACATAACGTGTAATACACACGTGTATAACACATAACGTGTAATACACACGTGTATAACACATAACGTGTAATACACACGTGTATAACACATAACGTGTAATACACACGTGTATAACACATAACGTGTAATACACACGTGTATAACACATAACGTGTAATACACACGTGTGTAACACATAACGTGTAATACACACGTGTATAACACATAACGTGTAATACACACGTGTATAACACATAACGTGTAATACACACGTGTGTATAACACATGACGGGTAATACACACGTGTATAACACATAACGTGTAATACACACGTGTATAACACATAACGTGTAATACACACGTGTATAACACATAACGTGTAATACACACGTGTATAACACATAACGTGTAATACACACGTGTATAACACATAACGTGTAATACACACGTGTATAACACATAACGTGTAATACACACGTGTATAACACATAACGTGTAATACACACGTGTGTATAACACATGACGGGTAATACACACGTGTATAACACATAACGTGTAATACACACGTGTATAACACATAACGTGTAATACACACGTGTATAACACATAACGTGTAATACACACGTGTATAACACATAACGTGTAATACACACGTGTATAACACATAACGTGTAATACACACGTGTATAACACATAACGTGTAATACACACGTGTATAACATAACGGGTAAAACACATTTGTATAACACATAACGTGTAATACACACGTGTATAACACATAACGTGCAAAATACACGTGTATGCGTGTATAACACATAACGGGTAATACACACGTTGCAAATGTGTATAATACGTAACGTGTAATACACACGTTGTGTATGTGTATAATATATAAGTGAGTGTATGTATAATAGACCAGTTGTGTATATGTGTATATAACACTCAAGTGTGTGTGCGTGTATAATACTCAAGTTGCGTATGCGCACAAGTATATGTATGTGTAATATACCAATTGTGTATATAATACTAAAGTTGTGTGTGGGTGTGTATGATACTCGCGGTGTGTATGGGTGTGTATGGATGTGTATGATACTCAAGGTATGTATGGGTGTGTATGATACTCAAATTGTGTATGGGTGTGTATGGGTGTGTATGATACTCAAGTTGTGTATGGGTGTGTATAAGACTCAAGGTGTGTATAGGTGTGTATGAGTGTATATAATACTAAAGTTTGTGTGGGTGTGTATGATACTCAAGGTGTGTATGGCTGTGTATGGATGTGTATGATACTCAAGGTGTGTGTGGGTGTGTATGATACTCAAGGTGTGTATGGCTGTGTATGGGTGTGTATGATACTCAAGTTGTGTATGGGTGTGTATGGGTGTGTATGAAACTCAAGTTGTATATGGGTGTGTATAAGACTCAAGGTGTGTATGGGTGTGTATGGGTGTGTATAATACACTAACTGTCTTTGTATAATACCGAAGCATCACGGAGGATACCCAGGCGTGCGAGGGAGAAACACTCGAGTCCACTTGCTGCACCACCTCAACGCCTACGGGAAGGGAGTTTGTGAACATTTTTTTTGGAGTGGTGGACGAGGGTAGGGGGGGGGAGGGGTTGATCCACCAACCCCCTCGCTACGGCCTCCACAGCAGTGCTGGATTACAGGCCACGTGCGCCAACACTTTTCCCCGGCTGGCACTCGCCATGAGAATGTGGAATTTACACCGGTGGAACGTGCGAGGCGCTGTGGAAATCGGAGACGGACAACCCGACCGGTCGCTTTCTCACTCAGGTAGCCACTCTGATTTAGCCGTCAGAATCTGTAACCATGCTGGAAGAATCCGATGACCTACAAAGCTCTATTTGTCCCCACAGATGTCACGGATATCAAATCCCAGTCGCGTTTACGTCTGGACGCGGGTGGCGGGGGGGGGGACAGACGGACGGACGGCAGAAGCTCATCGGTGGTCGGAGCGAGGAAGAAAATGAACGTCTGCCGGGTCGGAACTTTCACCAAAAAGTCTCCGCGGCCTGCACAATCGCTCCCTCCCGCCACGGTTAGAGACCAAACCGCGGGGGTGATGGACATCGCGGCAGATGTTTGGTAGCAAGACCGCGTGAGGGCCTGGGGGCTTAGTGCGCGAGAGGAGGTGGGTGACGGGGTTTGTTTTTTAAAGTGAAAAATGAAAAAAAAACAAGCGGAATGGAATCCCACAAATGATCAAAATTGGAACGCGTCTGAGAATACGTCCATTGAGAGAGATGGAGCGATGAATCGAGGAGTTTCGTGTGCTGGGTGGATTATTAACATCATGGAGACCGTTAAGGGTGGGGTATGAGAAAGTGGGGAGGAGAATATATTAAAATCTGGTTCCAGACATGAAATTAGGGATAAATCCGACAATTCGATTTTTTTTTATGAATACGAATGTGCGATGTCACGTGGCACCACCTTCGCCGTCAAAGGTGGTGCCACGTGACATCAGGTAACGTTAGTTGTGTTCGCACGAAGGCACCGAGGCACCGCGTTATGTTGCTACGTAATGTTAACGACGATACGTTCAGACAAAAGTTAGGAAAATTGCGCACCAATTAGGTTCGCTGAAAATCAGAAATCTGACATTTTAAAATCCAGGTACCAAGGATGAGTTTCTGATCGAAGTAAAATCGGATTTCGGATTTCACGGACAATGTCGAATTTTCTGATGTTTTGCATTTTTTCTAATATGTTTAAACGCGCCGGAGGCTTATGCGACCAATGTCATCCATAGTACAGGTTTGCTTGGGTTAAATCGCGTCAATATAAATGTGTCGTTAAGAGCTCACAAGTGAAGCCATCACACCTATCCCTCTATTTAAGGAACGAAACTGGACGATTTCTCCACAAATCTGTCTGCCGCCTGATGACGCCGTTTGTAATTATTACCGGCGAAACGTCGTACACTCAGACTGTAAATGTTGTGGATTTTTATATCTCCAACACACCGGTGCTGCTGTTACTAGTCACGAATTGGCCACGTTCTCTTTACGTGACAAACCCCTTACTAATTGTGCTGTGTCGGGTGGTGGCGGGTTTCAGGACACACATTTATATATTTACGCGATCTAACCCCAAAAAGCACCTGTATGATGGATTTCTAAAAAACGGTGAGGGGTCTTCACAGAAGTGACGTCACCCAACGTCACGCGACTGCGATTTTGGCAGGAGGAAAGCGCCCACAATCACGTGACGCAAGTGACGTCATGCCAGGTGACGTCAAACTTTTAGATGAATCCAAGAAACAAATCTCGGTACGATTTTCGGGCCATTCACAAAATCTAGACCACGCTATTACCCGGCACCTATGGTATTGCGTATGAACTGTGCACTACATTCTAAACGTTGACCT
Organism: Petromyzon marinus; assembly: GCF_048934315.1. Classification (NCBI taxonomy): domain Eukaryota; kingdom Metazoa; phylum Chordata; class Hyperoartia; order Petromyzontiformes; family Petromyzontidae; genus Petromyzon; species Petromyzon marinus. The sequence goes on from NC_133707.1 coordinate 3,553,893, forward strand.
ACGTTTAGAATACCCAAAATAAATAAGCAGATGTCTTCACAGATCCGCCTCTCCACATAAAACGTAAACGTAGTTTTTTTTTTTTTACACGACAGATGTTCATAGGCAAGGCATGGTTTCCACATCCAGTGTATCATCAGCAGTCAGGCTGTGCTTTGAACCAATTCTAGTGAACCGCCAGATGTTTATAGATAAGGACTGGTTTCGACATTCAGTCTCTCATCATCATCATCAGCAGAGAGAGACAGAGAGGCTCGCTTGAAGGTAATTCTGGTGAATCCCAAGAGGCAGGCAAGGGACATGGGGCGGGTTCGCAGCACAGTTCCCCAATGACTTCTGCTGTTACATTGTTTTTTATAGCTTTATTTTGGGTGATTTCGAAAAACATGTGGTTAAGCCATGATTCTTGCGGGAGTGCGGAGTTGCCCTGATAACTTTGAATCTAAATTGTCTCATGATTGTTGTTGTTGTTGTTTGACGTGCATCACACTGTGATTTTTGCACACAGCGTTGTAATACGGTGGGAGGGTTTTAAAAAAAAAAATTCTGGAAGATTTTCTGGTTTATCCCAGGATGTTTCTGTTGCGCATCGTCGCTCTGAGATGTTTCTCTGCTCACGTTTTTCTTTGTTGCGGTTGCGACCGACTCAAGAGCCGCATGCCCCCACAGGGCTTATACCTCACGTAAATGAAAACTTGAAACTTGCAACGATTGGTGGCGCCACCTGGCGGCCAGCACGCGGCATTGCACACAGCCTGCGTGACCGAGAAGACGCCCACGATCGCTTTGGGTCATTCATGCGATGCGATTCTGTTCGCGATTGTTGCGTGCGCGCGTGAGTTCGGTTATTTTTTTTTTTGGGGAGGGGGGGGGGAGTTTGTTTTTACAAAAAAAGTCAATCACTTCACGGCAATCGTGGACGCGGCCTGCCATCAGATTGTACGCGAAAGGCATTCGAACGGTCATTCGAATATTCCGTGGAACGCATTCTTGAAAGATGTTGCAAAGCAGCAGTGTGAAGAGACAGAGAGAATTGTGTGCTCGGAATGACACCGAGACGGACAAGATGAACGCACGGATTAGAGAGCACACACTCACACACACTCACACGCACGCACGCACACACACACAAACAAAGATCCCCCGTATCGCCTTAACAGACTGTAGGGGCAAGTGCTGTTAGCGAGCACCTATGAAGGCCCGAACGGTACCCGAGGGGGTGGGTGGCCAGCACCACGCCCGACCGCCTTTGTCTCCCTAGTGGCAATGTTTACACACCGCACCAGGTACTCATTTGAGGCTGAGTCGACCTAGGGGAGGCCCGGGACCGGTTCAGACAATCGTCACTGGTGTTGGCCGTGAGCGGGAATCGAACCTGTGTCGCCGGGTTCATAGCGCAGCGTAGCGCTAACCGCTACACTACGCACACAGACACACACACTCACACGCAGACGCTCACACACGCACACACTCACTCAACAACAACCGCCATTCGCCACTAAGTGGCGGTGATGTCACCACGACGCTTGTGCCAGGCCATGTGCACCTTGAGGCCACGTGAAGTGTCGAACGCCCGCTGGCAGGAGGTCACAGGGCAGACCCAGGTGCCACGGGTCGACTGACTGAGATGACTGGCTGATGCACTACCTGTGCCCCCTACTGTGCCAACCTGCTGTGCTTTAGCCACCCGGCGCTCCGCTCGTTGTTGTGAGCGTCGCTCCTCCGCCCTCCGTTGTTGTTGGAGGGCGACTGCCTCCAACTGCCCAGTAGCATCCTTCACGAGCCTCCTCCACAGAGGCCGATCTTGACACCGCTGGTACCAGTCATCGGCAAGTCCACTCAGCTCCACGTCCTCCTGTACCACATCACTCCATCTCTTCTCTAGCCCGTGCCGCGCCCGTTTAGCCCCCTCGATCCGGCCGAACAAAAGCTGTTTCGGCATGCGGTGGCTGGGCATGCGGGCTACATGACCCAGCCATCGCAGCCTTGCCTGCCGGAGGAGCTCACCGATGGGACCGTGCCCAGATCTTTCAAGGATTTGTGAGCTCCTCACACAATCCAGCCTGGTTAAACCCAGGATGGATCGTACACTCACTCACACACTCACTCACACACAGACGTCACACATAGACGCACTCACACTCACACGCGCACACAAAAAACAAAGATCCCACATATAGCCTTAACAGACTGTAGGGGCAAGTGCTGTTAGCGAGCAGCACCTATAAAAGCCGGCACGGCACACGAGGGGGTGGGTGGCCAGCACCACGCCCGGCCGCCTTTGTCTCCCCAGTGGCGATGTTTACACACCGCACCAGGTACTCATTTGAGGCTGAGTCGACCTAGGGGAGGAGAGCGAATCGAACCCGGGTTCGTAGCGCTCCCCACTGTCCATGCCTTTCCACGCCAGCACGGCCACAGAGACACAGCACGCGCGGTGCCCCAATCAGGCCACGCGCATCCAGCACCCAGCCCGTGACCGCTGTACGCGTTCGGATGCAGCCGTGAAACCGTGGCGATCAAAACTCCCCACGTGCTCCGTGAAGAGCGCCCGCCCGCCCGCCCGCCCGACCGCCCGACCGCCGTCCCATCGACCCAGCTCATCGATTGCGCCGCGGGGCGATTTTTTTATTTGGGGGGACTCCACGGCCGTCTTTGTCTCTCGTGAAGCCGCCCATCTCCGTTCTCTCGCGGCGCTCGCGGAGGAGACACACAGAGAGAGACAGAGAGACACACACAGAGACAGAGAGACACACACAGAGAGAGATATGCAGAGAGAAACAGAGAGACACACAGAGAGAGACAGAGAGACACACAGAGAGAGACACACAGAGAGAGACATACAGAGAGAGACAGAAAGACACACACAGGGAGAGACAGAGAGACATAGAGACGTAGAGAGAGAGAGAGACAGAGAGAGACACACAGAGAGAGAGAGACAGAGAGACACAGAGAGAGAGAGAGACAGAGAGACAGAGAGAGAGAGAGAGAGACAGAGAGACACAGAGAGAGAGACACAGAGAGAGAGAGACAGAGAGACACACACAGAGAGACAGAGAGACACAGAGAGAGAGAGACAGAGAGACACACAGAGAGAGACAGAGAGACACACACACACACACAGAGACAGAGAGACAGAGAGACACACACAGAGAGAGACAGAGAGACAGAGATACACACAGAGAGAGACAGAGAGACACACAGAGAGAGACAGAGAGAGAGAGACACACACAGAGAGACAGAGACACACACAGAGAGACAGAGAGAGAGAGACACACACAGAGAGAGAGACAGAGAGACAGAGAGAGACAGAGAGACAGAGAGTCGTGGCCTCGACTTCTCCTCTCTACCCACTCCCGTTGTGTTCCCCGCTACCCACGACGTCGTCTCACACGCGCAAAGTGCCGCGTCAACGCCAATTCACAACGACAAAGAGCCCCCCCTGCGCCCCCCGTATAGCCTCTGACGGACTCGCTGGGGGGGGGGGGTCCCAGTGTCGGTAGCGAGCAGCAGCAATCAATCAATGGGAGGTGCGCTGGTCAGCACCCACGCCCGGCCGCCTTTGTCTCACCCGCACATCGCACCGGGTACTCATTGCGGGCTGAATCGACCTATGCGAGACCCGGTCACCTATTCACGTGTTCGCCGCTGTTACTGTTGGAGCCGGCGGGTTCGTAGCGCAGTGCGCTAACCATTGCACCACCGCTCCCCACATATATGCATACACACACATTGTAAATGTTCACACGATCATTACACACACTATGCAAACATAATATATACGCGCGTATATATACACATACGCACGCTAAACATTGATACATACAATGCACACCACGCAGACTATTATATATAGTTAATATACAAGATATATGTACACGCATAACAAAATACATAGAGTCATGTACACAAAAATACCGTGTCCACGCTATGTGCATTACACACACAACACACACGCAAATACACTACACATACCAAATATATACACAAACAATACATGGGATATAGATGAACAATTCAGGTTTATTTAGTTTAACCAGACGCTAACTCGAGATACCAAAAGACAAAGATCCCCCGTGTAGCCTACACAGACTGTTGGGGCAAGTGCTGTATAGCGGGCAGCACCTGTGAAGGCCGGAACGGCACACGAAGGGGTGGGTGGCCAGCGCCACGCCCGACCGCCTTTGTCTCCCCAGTGGCGATGTTCACTACACACCGCACCAGGTACTCATTTGAGGCTGAGTTGACCTAGGGGAGGAGGCACAGAACCGGCTCAGATAATCGTCACTGGCGGTGTTGGTGGCCGTGAGCGGGAATCGAACTCGGGGAACACGAACCACCGTGCCACCCCGTAAATACGTACCACGTATTGTATACACACATTGTACACACTATATATAGTATACACATTGTACACACTATATATAGTATACACATTGTACAAACTATATATAGTATACACATTATACACACTATATAGTATATACACATTATACACACTATATAGTATACACACATTGTACACACTATATATAGTATACACACATTATACAAACTATATAGTATACACACATTATACACACTATATATAGTATACACACATTGTACACACTATATATTGTATACACACATTATACACACTATATATAGTATATACACATTGTACACACTATATATAGTATACACACATTGTACACACTATATATAGTATACACACATTGTACACACTATATATAGTATACACACATTATACACACTATATATAGTATACACACATTATAGACACTATATATAGTATACACACATTGTACACATTATATATAGTATACACACATTATACACACTATATATTGTATACACACATTGTACACACTATATATAGTATACACACATTGTACACACTATATATAGTATATACACATTGTACACACTATATATAGTAAACACACATTATACACACTATATATAGTATACACACATTGTACACACTATATATAGTATATACACATTGTACAAACTATATAGTATACACACATTGTACACACTATATATAGAATACACACATTATAGACACTATATAGTATACACACATATTGTACACACTATATATAGTAAACACACATTATACACACTATATATAGTATACACACATTGTACACACTATATATAGTATATACACATTGTACAAACTATATAGTATACACACATTGTACACACTATATATAGAATACACACATTATAGACACTATATATAGTATATACACATTATACACTATATAAAGTATACACACATTGTACAAACTATATAGTATACACACATTGTACACACTATATATAGTATATACACATTATAGACACTATATATAGTATACACACATTATAGACACTATATATAGTATGCACACATTGTACACTACATATAGTATATTCACGTTATAGACACTATATATAGTAAATACACATTATACACACTATATGTAGTATATACACATTGTACACACTATATATAGTATACACACATTATAGACACTATATATAGTATATACACATTGTACACACTATATATAGTATATACACATTGTACAAACTATATAGTATACACACATTGTATACACTATATATAGTATATACACATTGTACAAACTATATAGTATACACACATTGTACACACTATATATAGTATACAACACATTATAGCCACTATATATAGTATACACACATTATACACTATATATAGTATACACACATTGTACACACTATATATAGTATACACACATTATACACACTATATATTGTATACACACATTGTACACACGATATATAGTATACACACATTGTACACTATATATAGTATATACACATTATAGACACTATATAGTATACACACATTATACACACTATATATAGTATACACACATTGTACACACTATATATTACACACATTATACACACTATATATAGTATACACACATTATACACACTATATATAGTACACACATTATACACACTATATATAGTATACACACATTATACACACTATTTATAGTATACACACATTGTACACACTATATATAGCATATACACATTATACACACTATATATAGTATACACATTATACACATTATATATAGTACACACACATTATACACACTATATATCGAATACACACATTGAACACACTATATATAGTATATACACATTGTAAAAACTATATATAGAATACACACATTATACACACTATATATAGTATATACACATTATAGACACTATATATAGTATATACACATTATAGACACTATATATAGTATATACACATTATAGACACTATATATAGTATACACACATTGTACACTATATATAGTATATTCACATTATAGACACTATATATAGTAAATACAAATTATACTCACTATATATAGTATATACACATTATAGACACTATATATAGTATATACACATTATACACACTATATATAGTATACATACATTATACACTATATATAGTATATACACATTATACACACTATATATAGTATATACACATTATACACACTATATATAGTATACACACATTATACACACTATATATAGTATATACACATTATACACACTAAATAGAGTATATACACATTATACACACTATATATATAGCACATACACATTATAGACACTATATATAGTATATACACATTATACACAATATATAGTATACACACATTATACACACTATATGTAGTATATACACATTACACACACTATATATAGTATATACACATTATAGACACTATATATAGTAAATACGCTTTATACACACTATATATAGTATATACACATTATACACACTATATACAGTATATACACATTATACACACTATATATAGTATACACACATTATACACACTATATATAGTATATACACATTATAGACACTATATATAGTATACACACATTGTACACACTATATATAGTATATACATATTATACACACTATATAGTATATACACATTATACACACTATATATAATATACACACAATATACACACTATATAGAGTATACACACATTATACACACTATATACAGTATATACACATTATAGACACTATGTATAGTATATACACATTATACACACTATATATAGTATACACACAGTATACACACTATATATAGTATATACACATTATACACACTATATATAGTATACACACATTATACACACTATATATAGTATATACACATAGACACTATATATAGTATACACACATTATACACACTATATATAGTATATACACATTATACACACTATATATAGGTTATACACATTATACACACTATATATAGTATACACACATTATACACACTATGTATAGTATACACATTATAGACACTATATATAGTATATACACATTATACACACTATATATAGTATACACACATTATACACACTATATATAGTATACACACATTATACACACTATATATAGTATATACACATTATACACACTATATATAGTGTATACACATTATACACACTATATATAGTAAATACACATTATACACACTATATATAGTATACACACTATATATAGTACACACTATATATAGTACACACATTATACACACTATATATATAGTATACACACATTATACACACTATATATAGTACACACACATTATACACACTATATATAGTATATACACATTATACACACTATATATAGTATATATACATTATACACACTATATATAGTATACACATATTATACACACTATAAATATTATTCACACATTATACACACTACATGTAGTAAATACACATTATACACACTATATATAGTATACACACACATTGTACACACTATATATAGTACACACATTATACACACTATATATAGTATACACACATTATACACACTATATATAGTACACACACATTATACACACTATATATAGCATACACACATTATACACACTATATATAGTATATACACATTATAAACACTATATATAGTATATACACATTATACACACTATATATAGTATATATACACATTATACACACTATATATAGTATACACACATTATACACACTATAAATAGTATTCACACATTATACACACTATATATAGTATACACACATTATACACACTATATAGTATACACACATTATACACACTATATATAGTATACACACATTGTACACACTATATATAGTATACAGACATTGTACACACTATATATAGTATATACACATTATACGCACTATATATAGTATACACACATTATACACACTATATAGTATACACACATACACACTATATAGTATACACACATACACACTATATATAGTATACACACATTGTACACACTATATATAGTAAACACATACACACTATATATAGTATATGCACATTGTACACACTATATATAGTATACACACATTGTACACACTATATCAAGTATACACACATTATACATAATATATAGTATAAACACATTATACACACTATATATAGTATACACACATTATACACACTATATATAGTATACGCACATTGTACACACTATAAATAGTAATCACATATTATACACACTATATATAGTATATACACATTATAAACACTATATATAGTATACACACATTATACACAATATATATAGTATATACACATTATACACACTATATATAGTATATACACATTATACACACTATATAAAGTATATACACATTATACACACTATATATAGTATACACACATTATACACACTATATATAGTATACACACATTATACACACTATACACAGTATACACGCATTACACACACTATATATAGTATACACAGATTGTACACACTATATATAGTATATACATTATATACACTATATAGTATACACAGATTGTACACACTATATATAGTATATACATTACACACTATATATAGTACACACACATTATACACACTATATATAGTATACACACATTATACACACTGTATATAGTAGACACACATTGTACACACTATATGTAGTATATATTATACACACTATATATAGTACACACATATTATATACACTATATATAGTACACACATTAAACACACTATATATAGTACACACACATTATACACACTATATATAGTATACACACACATTGTACACACTATATATAGTACACACATTATACACACCATATATAGTATACACACATTATACACACTATAAATACTATACACACATTATACACACTATATATAGTATACACACATTATACACACTATACATACTATACACACATTATACACACTATATATAGTATACACACATTATACACACTATATATTGTATACACACATTATACACACTATATATAGTACACACACATTATACACACTAGTATATAGTACACAAACATTATACACACTATACATAGTATATACACATTATACACACTATATATAGTATATACATATTACACACACTATATATAGTATACACACATTATATACACTATATATAGTATATACACATTATACACACTATATATAGTATACACACGTTATACACACTATATATAGTATACACACATTATACACACTATATAATATATACACATTATACACACTATATATAGTATACACACATTATACACACTATATAGTATATACACATTATACACACTATATATAGTATACACACATTACACACACTAAATATAGTATACACACATTATACACACTATGTATAGTATATACACACATTATACACACTATACATAGTATACCCACATTATAAACACTATATATAGTACACACATTATACACACTATATATAGTATACACACATTATACACACTATATATAGTATACACACATCATACACACTATATATAGTATACACACATTTAACACACTATATATAATATACACACATTATATACACTATATATAGTATACACACATTATACACACTATATATAGTATACACACATTGTACACACTATATATAGTATACACATTATACACACTATATATAGTATACACACATTATACACACTATATATAGTATACACATTATACACACTATATATGTAGTATACACACATTAGACACACTATACATAGTACACACACATTATACACACTATATATAGTATATACACATTATATACACTATATATAGTATATACACACATTATACACACTATATATAGTATACACACATTATACACACTATATATAGTATACACACATCATACACACTATATATAGTATACACATTTAACACACTATATAGTATACACACATTATAGACCCTATATATAGTATACACACATTATACACACTATATATAGTATACACACATTGTACACACTATATATAGTATACACACATTTAACACACTATATATAGTATACACACATTATACACACTATATAGAGTATACACACATTATATACACTATATATAGTATATACACACATTATACACACTATATATGTAGTATACACACATTAGACACACTATACATAGTACACACACATTATACACACTATATATAGTATATACACATTATATACACTATATATAGTATATACACACATTATACACACTATATATAGTACACACACATTATACACATTATATATAGTACACAGACATTATACACACTAAATATAGTATACACACATTATACACATTATGTATAGTATATACACACATTATACACACTATATACAGTATATACACACATTATACACACTATATATAGTATTCACACATTATACACACTACATATACTATACACACATTATAGGCACTATATAGTATACACACATTATACACACTATATATAGTATATACACACATTATAGACACTATATATAGTATATACACACATTATACACACTATATATAGTATACACACATTATACACACTATATAGTACATACACATCATACACACTATATATAGTATACACACATTATACACTATATATAGTATATACGCACATTATACACACCATATATGCACGTACATAAGACAAATACACACCCAATACACACAAATATATTCCACACACGCACTGTATATATATACACACATACACAAATATATAGAGTTTATAAATACGATACACAGTATACACATTATATATTGAATATATACACAACATATACGCGATACACACACACTATCTAGGACACACACGAAATATACACACGCACGCATGTACACTCAACACTGGTCCTAGAAAACACAATCGTGTCCCGTGAATCCTTACAAGACGGCCCCCTTCCTACACCGATCCGTTCGCACTTTATAATAAATATACATCGGCTTTGAAGACCATATATTAACGCATCAACTTTAACAAAATGCCAACTTACGTACAGCCGACTACACGGCTAACATCAGACGCCTGAGTTCCATTTACCATCCACAACCAACCCGGCTAACATCAGACGCCTGAGTTCCATTTACCATCCACAACCAACACGGCTAACATCAGACGCCTGAGTTCCATTTACCATCCACAACCAACACGGCTAACATCAGAGATCTGAGTTCCATTTACCATCCACAACCAACACGGCTAACATCAGACGCCTGAGTTCCATTTACCATCCACAACCAACACGGCTAACATCAGACGCCTCAGTTCCATTTACCATCCACAACCAACACGGCTAACATCAGACGCCCGAGTTCCATTTACCATCCACAACCAACACGGCTAACATCAGACGCCCGAGTTCCATTTACCATCCACAACCAACACGGCTAACATCAGACGCCCGAGTTCCATTTACCATCCACAACCAACACGGCTAACATCAGAGACCTGAATTCCATTTACCATCCACAACCAACACGGCTAACATCAGACGCCCGAGTTCCATTTACCATCCACAACCAACACGGCTAACATCAGACGCCCGAGTTCCATTTACCATCCACAACCAACACGGCTAACATCAGAGACCTGAATTCCATTTACCATCCACAACCAACACGGCTAACATCAGACGCCCGAGTTCCATTTACCATCCACAACCAACACGGCTAACATCAGAGACCTGAATTCCATTTACCATCCACAACCAACACGGCTAACATCAGACGCCCGAGTTCCATTTACCATCCACAACCAACACGGCTAACATCAGACGCCTGAATTCCATTTACCATCCACAACCAACACGGCTAACATCAGACGCCCGAGTTCCATTTACTATCCACAACCAACACGGCTAACATCAGACACCTGAGTTCCATTTACCATCCACAACCAACACGGCTAACATCAGACGCCCGAGTTCCATTTACCATCCACAACCAACACGGCTAACATCAGTGATCTGAGTTCCATTTACCATCCACAACCAACACGGCTAACATCAGACGCCCGAGTTCCATTTACCATCCACAACCAACACGGCTAACATCAGACGCCTGAGTTCCATTTACCATCCACAACCAACACGGCTAACATCAGACGCCTGAGTTCCATTTAACATCCACAACCAACACGGCTAACATCAGACGCCTGAGTTCCATTTAACATCCACAACCAACACGGCTAACATCAGACGCCCGAGTTCCATTTACCATCCACAACCAACACGGCTAACATCAGACGCCTGAGTTCCATTTACCATCCACAACCAACACGGCTAACATCAGACGCCCGAGTTCCATTTACCATCCACAACCAACACGGCTAACATCAGACGCCCGAGTTCCATTTACCATCCACAACCAACACGGCTAACATCAGAGACCCGAGTTCCATTTACCATCCACAACCAACACGGCTAACATCAGACGCCTGAGTTCCATTTACCATCCACAACCAACACGGCTAACATCAGAGATCTGAGTTCCATTTACCATCCACAACCAACACGGCTAACATCAGACGCCTGAGTTCCATTTACCATCCACAACCAACACGGCTAACATCAGACGCCTCAGTTCCATTTACCATCCACAACCAACACGGCTAACATCAGACGCCCGAGTTCCATTTACCATCCACAACCAACACGGCTAACATCAGACGCCCGAGTTCCATTTACCATCCACAACCAACACGGCTAACATCAGACGCCTGAGTTCCATTTACCATCCACAACCAACACGGCTAACATCAGAGACCTGAATTCCATTTACCATCCACAACCAACACGGCTAACATCAGACGCCCGAGTTCCATTTACCATCCACAACCAACACGGCTAACATCAGACGCCTGAGTTCCATTTACCATCCACAACCAACACGGCTAACATCAGACGCCCGAGTTCCATTTACCATCCACAACCAACACGGCTAACATCAGTGATCTGAGTTCCATTTACCATCCACAACCAACACGGCTAACATCAGACGCCCGAGTTCCATTTACCATCCACAACCAACACGGCTAACATCAGACGCCTGAGTTCCATTTACCATCCACAACCAACACGGCTAACATCAGACGCCTGAGTTCCATTTAACATCCACAACCAACACGGCTAACATCAGACGCCTGAGTTCCATTTAACATCCACAACCAACACGGCTAACATCAGACGCCCGAGTTCCATTTACCATCCACAACCAACACGGCTAACATCAGACGCCTGAGTTCCATTTACCATCCACAACCAACACGGCTAACATCAGACGCCTGAGTTCCATTTACCATCCACAACCAACACGGCTAACATCAGACGCCCGAGTTCCATTTACCATCCACAACCAACACGGCTAACATCAGAGACCCGAGTTCCATTTACCATCCACAACCAACACGGCTAACATCAGACGCCTGAGTTCCATTTACCATCCACAACCAACACGGCTAACATCAGAGATCTGAGTTCCATTTACCATCCACAACCAACACGGCTAACATCAGACGCCTGAGTTCCATTTACCATCCACAACCAACACGGCTAACATCAGACGCCTCAGTTCCATTTACCATCCACAACCAACACGGCTAACATCAGACGCCCGAGTTCCATTTACCATCCACAACCAACACGGCTAACATCAGACGCCTTAGTTCCATTTACCATCCACAACCAACACGGCTAACATCAGACGCCTGAGTTCCATTTACCATCCACAACCAACACGGCTAACATCAGACGCCCGAGTTCCATTTACCATCCACAACCAACACGGCTAACATCAGAGACCCGAGTTCCATTTACCATCCACAACCAACACGGCTAACATCAGACGCCTGAGTTCCATTTACCATCCACAACCAACACGGCTAACATCAGAGATCTGAGTTCCATTTACCATCCACAACCAACACGGCTAACATCAGACGACTGAGTTCCATTTACCATCCACAACCAACACGGCTAACATCAGACGCCTCAGTTCCATTTACCATCCACAACCAACACGGCTAACATCAGACGCCCGAGTTCCATTTACCATCCACAACCAACACGGCTAACATCAGACGCCTTAGTTCCATTTACCATCCACAACCAACACGGCTAACATCAGAGACCCGAGTTCCATTTACCATCCACAACCAACACGGCTAACATCAGACGCCCGAGTTCCATTTACCGTCCACAACCAACACGGCTAACATCAGACGCCTTAGTTCCATTTACCATCCACAACCAACACGGCTAACATCAGTGACCTGAGTTCCATTTACCATCCACAACCAACACGGCTAACATCAGACGCCCGAGTTCCATTTACCATCCACAACCAACACGGCTAACATCAGACGCCCGAGTTCCATTTACCATCCACAACCAACACGGCTAACATCAGACGCCTCAGTTCCATTTACCATCCACAACCAACACGGCTAACATCAGAGATCTGAGTTCCATTTACCATCCACAACCAACACGGCTAACATCAGACGCCTGAGTTCCATTTACCATCCACAACCAACACGGCTAACATCAGACGCCTTAGTTCCATTTACCATCCACAACCAACACGGCTAACATCAGACGCCCGAGTTCCATTTACCATCCACAACCAACACGGCTACCATCAGAGACCCGAGTTCCATTTACCGTCCACAACCAACACGGCTAACATCAGACGCCTGAGTTCCATTTACCATCCACAACCAACACGGCTAACATCAGACGCCTGAGTTCCATTTACCATCCACAACCAACACGGCTAACATCAGTGACCTGAGTTCCATTTACCATCCACAACCAACACGGCTAACATCAGAGACCTGAGTTCCATTTACCACCCACAACCAACACGGCTAACATCAGAGACCCGAGTTCCATTTACCGTCCACAACCAACACGGCTAACATCAGACGCCTGAGTTCCATTTACCATCCACAACCAACACGGCTAACATCGGACGCCTGAGTTCCATTTACCATCCACAACCAACACGGCTAACATCAGACGCCTGAGTTCCATTTACCATCCACAACCAACACGGCTAACATCAGACGCCTGAGTTCCATTTACCATCCACAACCAACACGGCTAACATCAGACGCCTGAGTTCCATTTACCATCCACAACCAACACGGCTAACATCAGACGCCTGAGTTCCATTTACCATCCACAACCAACACGGCTAACATCAGAGACCTGAGTTCCATTTACCATCCACAACCAACACGGCTAACATCAGACGCCTGAGTTCCATCTGCTGGTCACGGCTAACATCAGTGGCGAGAGATCTCTAAAACCGGTCCTGGGTGCGTGCCCGTTATCCCCCCCCCCCGCTCCCTATATCTCCCCCCAGCCGCTCCTTCACCAACTCGGGGGGGGGGGGGCCCAGGGCCGGAACCGGTTACGGACAATAGAACCGGTTACCGGTTTTACGGCCAATCGGTCAACAAACGCGGGGGCTGTGGACCCGGCGAGAGCTGAGTTCGACCTCCGGCCACAGCGAACAGCAGTGAGCGAGTGACGTCTGAACCTATCCTGGACGCCACCCAACCAAACAACCAACTCGCCCTGACCGGCGTGGTGAAGTATGGTCAAACATTCTCCACGACCCACAACGACGTGGGGGGGGGGGGGGTGTGGGGGGCACTCGTCCAGCAGTGGATTGGCAGGGTATGAATTTGTATTGTATATTATTCTGAATACAAACTAATAATGGTGATGTTCTAAAATGAATTTACACACAAACTACCGATTGTATGCACGGTAGTGTATAATAAAATAGACGTATAGCAACAGCTACAAACTAACACGCAATTATACACAACACGCGCCTTTATCATACGCGATTAGTACTCATCCAGTGGCAAAGGGGCCGTGAACTATTGTATCGTGGGCGATGGTCAACAATAATAACGGAGTGGCAGCCGAAGGAATGGAACGCGATCGAGGACGAGGTGGAGGAGGATGAGGAGGAGGAGGAGAGAGACGGAGCGGTGAATTCAGCACCTCTGGCTGGATCGCGCGACATCGCCACGATCGTGAGAAGCGGCGGCCTTCATCCAGCAGTAGATATTACGCGGCTTTGTGGTCATGCTGACGATGACTGTGGCCGAAATCCCGTCTTGTGCGTGTTTGAGGAGCGGTGGCGCAGTGGTTAGCGCAGTACTGCGAGACGGAACCCAGCGACTCGAGTCGGAAGATTGAAATGGGTCCTGGCCGCTCCGCTCGGTCGATTCAGCCTCGAATGAGTAATCAACATCAGCACCGGAGAGACAAAGGCGGCCGGACGTGGTGTTGGCCACCCACCCCTTCGTGTGCCGTGCCGGCCTTAATAGGTGTTGCTTGCTCGCTAACGGCACTTGCCCCAATAGTCTGATGAGGCTACACGGCGGAATCTCTAGCTTTGTGGTGCGTGCGTGCGGTTTCACGCGTTGTATGTATTTAGTGGGTATCTGATGTAATTCGTTAAAAAAAAACCAATAATACTTATCCCATAGAAAAGGGCCGTTTAGCATCAACGCAATTTCTAAGCTGCTTTGAAATCAAACTGATTATGGTGATGATGCAGATGATGATGCATGTGCGTTTGAACGCACAGTAATTAAACAACACGTTAAATGGAAGTGTGATTAACTTACGCGAACATGCATCAAAAGTCTCAACCGCGCACGCAAATACAAAGACCCCCCGTGTAGCCTACGCAGGCTGTTGGGGCAAGTGCCGTGAGCGAGCAGCAGCAGCTATGAAGGTCGACACTGCACGCGAGGCCGCCTTTGTCTCCCCGAGTGCTGATGTTTAATCACCCCGCCAGGTTCTTATTTAAGGCTGAGTTGACCTAGGAGAGTCTCAGAGCAAGCGGGAATTGCAACTTGGGTTAACCACTACAGTACCGCTGCCTATATATACACACACGCACGTATATATTATGCACAATATACACACACATTCAATACGCACACGCGCATTGCACATATGCACACACGTAAGAATATGGGCATATCAACATGCACCCAGGCATGTAACACACATATACGCACACAAATAGTACAGTAAACAGGTTAAACACACGTGTACATTGAAGACACGCGCGTGTCTATTAAATACAACAAATAATTCACACGTGTTCAATATGTACGTACAAAGACAAAGATGCCCCGTATAGCGTTTAGTAGACTGTTGGGGCAAGTGCTGTTAGCGAGTAGCTCCTACGAAGGCCGACACGGCACACGAGGGGGTGGGTGGCCAGCACCACGCCCGGCCGCCTTTGTCTCCCCAGAGGCGATGTTTACACATCGCACCAGATGCTAATTTTAGGTTGATTCAATCTATTTATATACACACACACAGATACATCAATATATATGTAGATGTACAAATGTACGATATATTAACGAGCAATAACGATAGCACAAGTTTAATCGAGGTGTTTGTACTGGCGTGTGTGTGTGTCCATATACGTGCACGTGACTGTACGTGCATATGTGTGTACACGCGTGTGTACGTGTACCTTATATATGTGTGTGTATACTATATATGTGCACACGTGTGTGCACGTGTAATATATATGCGTGTTTACACGTACTATATATGTGTGTACACACGTGTGCACGTGTACTATATATTTGTGTACACGTGTGTGTATGTATATGGGGAGCGGTGGCGCAGCGGTTAGCACGCAGCGCTACGAACCCGATGAAACGAGTTCGCATCCCGCTCACGACCACCAACACCAGTGACGATTATCTGAACCGGTCCTGGGCCTCCCCGAGGTAGACTCAGCCTCAAATTAGTACCTGGTGCGGTGTGTAGTAAACATCGCCCTTTGGGAGACAAAGGCGGTCGGGCGTGGTGGTGGCCACCCACCCCCTCATGTACCGTTCCGGCCTTCATAGTTGCTCGCTAACAGCACTTGCCCCTACAGTCTGTTCAGGCGATACGGGGGATCTTTGTCTTTGTCTGCACTTCAACATCTCCCATCGCTGCGCCTCACATTGCTACATTTGTGAGAGATGAGTGACTCCTACAGGTGACCTGCAGCGTGGTGAGTGTGTGGGCGAATGAGTGGGTGAGTGAATTTGGTGAGTAAGTGGGTGAGTGTGTTGGTGGGTGAGTAAGGTGCTCGCGAACAGCACTTTGCCCAACAGCCTGTTAAGGCTATACGGGGTCTTTGTCCTTAAAGTGGGTGAGTGAGTGGGTAAGTGCGTGGGTGAGTGAGTGGGTGAGTGAGTGAGTGGGTGAGTGAGTGCATGGGTGGGTGAGTGAGTGAGTGGGTGGGTGAGTGCATGGGTGGGTGAGTGAATGAGTGGGTGGTTGGGTAAGTGAGTGAGTGGGTGAGTGGGTGGGTGAGTGGGTGGGTGAGCGTGTTGCTTCATTGGCGAGCGCGTGAGTGAGTGAATCGGTGAGCGCGCGGTGCCGTTTGTTGCCGGCAGTTCGACATTTGTCGAGCCCTTGCAACACAAATACAAGTCCGACTCATTGTCGCGGTCGCGCAGAGACGCGGCCTTTTGTTTCCATCGGCGGAAACGATTTCCTTTGTTGATGATGATGGTGACAAATGATGGTGATGATGATTGTGATGATGATGATTGTGATGATGATTGTGATGATGATGGCCACAATTCTTGCGGATTATTGGACGTTGCGGAAAGTAAGACGCAACCCCCAACCCCCCCCCCCCCCCCAAATAAATAAGAACTTGTGTCGTCGATTATATAAATTCTGGTCACACGCAACGATCACCCGTATAGCCTTAACAGACTGTTGGGGCAAGTGCTGTTAGCGAGCAGCACCTACGAAGGCCGGCACGGCACACGAGGGGGTGGGTGGCCAGCACCACGCCCGGCCGCCTTTGTCTCCCCAGCTCGATGTTTACTCCACACCGCACCAGGAACTTATTGAGGCTGAGTCAACCTATGGGAGGCCCAGCACCGGCTCAGATAATACACACACACATAATACACACACACATAATACACACACACACATAATACACACACACATAATACACACACATAATAAACACTTACACAATACACATAATAAAACATACACAATACACATAATAACATAAACACATACACAATAATACACACACAATACACACCCACATAATACACACATAATACACACATAATACACACACAATACACACACAATACACACACAATACACACACAATACACACACATAATACACACACAATACACACACAATACACATACATAATATACACACATAATACACACACACGCATAATACACACACAATACACACGTGATACACACAAAATACTCACAATACATATAATACACATGATATACACACATACATAATACACACACACACATAATACACACACATAATACACACATAATACACACATAAACACACAATACAAATAATACACACACATAATACACACACATAATATATACATAATATATACACATACATATAATATACACATATAATACACATACACATAATATATACACATATACTACACTTACATAATACATACATAATACATACATAATACACACATAATACACACACATAATACGTACATAATACACATAATACACACACACCGCATCGGTAACACAAAAAAATTGCGTAAAAATATAGGATATATTCATCTTCTACATAATTAAGATTCATACAACTGGATTTATATATAGATAAGAGTATACTGTAGTTGTGTATGCACATAAAAAATATAAATATATTTCTGGCAATGTCTCTCGTGCTCTGGAGAAGGATCATTTCCTGAAACGTTAGATATACACAAATAAAAACTGATAATAAACTATACACATTACTCGACGATTCAGCGCATTGAAGCTCTTATTTATTAATGCATCATATATAGTAGTATTAATATATTGGTATATAAATAAGGATATTACATCTCCTTCACACGTGTCAAGTCTCTCCACTTTACAACATAATAATACGCTTATTTTTGTTGTACACATCCCACCAGCGGCATTGGCTCATGGCAAACAAAACCCTGGACGGGTTTCGATATCCAGGGTCTCATCAGCAGCAGAGTCGGCCTCTGCTTGAACTCCCGAATTAAAATGTTTCGTCAATATCGGCAACATTGCATTTGAACGATTATAAACAAATATACAAAGTGATAGATGCACACACACACATAGTAAGATATGTATTGTAACCCACTGATAGATGCACACACACACATAGTAAGATATGTATTGTAACCCACTTTCCCATCTGTATTGCAAATACAAAGTTGGCAGTGTGTTTTATAATCTGGAGAATACGTTATTATTATAATCGTTACGCACATGACGCCCTTTGTCAATCCACTGCTGGTGGATTGACAAAGGGCCATACTTCACCACGCTGGTCAATGGAGGGTTGTACAATAACAACAACTCAACACAAGAGCAACAACACTGCGTGGCCTTCAGAATAAAAAAAACTAACCGACGACGTTTCGGACAACAACCCTTCATCACACAGCACGTCGCCTCTGACAAATGCTTTGTTAAGGTCACACCCATGCAGTGTTGTCGCTGCTGTGCCCTCGTGCAGAGACAAAGATCCCCCGTATAGCCTCAACAGACTGTTGGGGCAAGCGCTGTTAGCGAGCGTCACGAAGGCCTTGGCACGGCACACGAGGGGGTGGGTGGCCAGCACCACGCCCTGGCCGCCTTTGTCTCCCCCAGCGGCGATGTTTACGACCCATCGCACCAGACGCTCACTTGAGGCTGAGTCGACCTAGGGGAGGAGGCCCAGGACCGGTTCAGATTCGCAACTCGGTTCGCGGGGGTTCGTAGGTGAGCAGCGCGCTAACCGCACCACCACCGCTCCCCACCCTAACACCACCACGGCCACCATCGCCAACTCAGCATCGTCACCGTTCATCGCCGCGTGATTGGTAATTTACAGACAGCGACAACAACGACAACAACAATTATAACGATGGTAAATCTTAACTACGAAGCGTCATTAGGTTTACGATATTTAAATGACCTCGGCCCGTATCTGGGAGTAAATACGTTTGCTGATGCGGCGATGTACAATCATTACGCCGCGTCTTGGTAGAGGCGCGGCCCTGCAAGTGCCCGCTCCCCGGCCCGCCACTGCCGCCTCGGAAAGGGGGCAGCTCCACGCACCGGTCACGAGAGCGATCTCCGCTGTGGCGCTCTTGGCCTACTCTTCCACGTTGATGGGACGTGTTGGAAGAGGCGGCTGCGGGTGGGTCCTTCCGACCGACTAAATCGCGGTGAATCCCATTCACATAAAGTCCCGTTCGTACAAACACACGCTGCTGTATGTTACATTTGAAACCTGGTGGGGGATACAAAGGCGGTGGAGTGGGGGCGTGGGGGAGCATCTTGAGAAACTTGCTCCATTATTTCAACCGCGGCGACATATCTCGATCGCAGGTCCAGTGTGCCGCGCGACCCATTGCACCGCCATGGACGCCTCCACTGCTGGATGATATCGGCGTGGAAGTGCACGAGGCTGCCGGACCAAAGCAGATGTCTCGCACCCGCGCGTGTCGAGACACCGAACGGAGAGGCCCCCTCAAGCCCCCCCGCGTGCCATCGATTTTTACTCGAGAAGACAAAGGTGGGAGCCAACTCTCACTAGAGCGCTTCAAGTATCCTCTTTGTCCCCTCACCACCCACTCACCCATCGTCACCACACACTCACCCACCTCACCCGCGCCCATCCTGATGTGCTGATGAGGTGAGCTTACGCGGCGGCGAGGAACGAGAGATCTCTACTCGGATTGTTTCGCTGTGCGATTCGCGCGGTGAGTGAGTGTGTGTGTGGGTGGTGAGTGGGTGGGTGGTGAGTGGGTGGGTGGATTGGTGAGTGAGTGGATGGATGTCTGTACGAGTGGGTGGGTGAGTGAGTGGATGGGTGGTGAGTGGGTGGATGGGTGGTGAGTGGGTATTTGTACGAGTGGGTGGGTGGATTGGTGAGTGAGTGGATGGATGTCTGTACGAGTGGGTGGGTGAGTGAGTGGATGGGTGGTGAGTGGGTGGATGGGTGGTGAGTGGGTATTTGTACGAGTGGGTGGGTGGATTGGTGAGTGAGTGGATGGATGTCTGTACGAGTGGGTGGGTGAGTGAGTGGATGGGTGGTGAGTGGGTGGATGGGTGGTGAGTGGGTATTTGTACGAGTGGGTGGGTGGATTGGTGAGTGAGTGGATGGATGTCTGTACGAGTGGGTGGGTGAGTGGATGGGTGGTGAGTGGGTGGATGGGTGGTGAGTGGGTGGATGGGTGGTGAGTGGGTATTTGTACGAGTGGGTGGGTGGATTGGTGAGTGAGTGGATGGATGTCTGTACGAGTGGGTGGGTGAGTGAGTGGATGGGTGGTGAGTGGGTGGATGGGTGGTGAGTGGGTGGATGGGTGGTGAGTGGGTGGATGGGTGGTGAGTGGGTATTTGTACGAGTGGGTGGGTGGATTGGTGAGTGAGTGGATGGATGTCTGTACGAGTGGGTGGGTGAGTGGATGGGTGGTGAGTGGGTGGATGGGTGGTGAGTGGGTGGATGGGTGGTGAGTGGGTATTTGTACGAGTGAGTATTTGTACGAGTGGGTGGGTGGATTGGTGAGTGAGTGGATGGATGTCTGTACGAGTGGGTGGGTGAGTGAGTGGATGGGTGGTGAGTGGGTATTTGCATGAGGGGCTATTTGCATGTGTGAGTGGACATTTACATGGGCCAGTGGGTATTTGTGAATGGGTGGGGTGAGTTTATGGGTGAGCGGGTGTGTGTGTGTGAGTAATCGTACGAATGAGTTGGCAGGTGAGAGGGGTACATGCATGCATGTGTGATGAAGTGTATGAGCATGTGTATGTGAAATCGGGTGAGTGTATGAGCAATTGTAATAGTGTGCGAATGGGTGAGTGGTTTGGTGAATATTTGGGTAAGCGCACGAGTGAATTAACGCAATGGATGCTGCACAATAGAGGTGAGGTTTTTTTTCGTGCGAACGAAGTCGGGTGTGAGTGAATTTAGTGAGCACGTGTGAATGTCTGCTTGGGCGCGCAGGAGTGGGTGGAAAGTTTGGGAGCGAAATAGTTCCCGGGCGCGCGAGTGTGCGGGCGAGCATAGGTCTAAACGACAGTGCGAGTGCGTTAGTGGGTGATTGTGTGGGTGAATGAGTGAGTGTATGTATATGTGAATGAGTAAGCGGGCGGGTGAATATTGTATCCGAGTGCACACGCCTGCATGCGTATACGCGTGCGTGTTAATCTTTGTTAACGCGCTGCGCAACGAACCCGGCCACCCGAGTTCGATTCCCGCCCACGACCACCAACACCAGTGACGATTATCTGAACCGGTCCTGGGTCTCCCCTAAGTCGACTCAGCCTCAAACGAGTGTCTGGTGCGGCGCGTAAAACATCAGCGCTGGCGAGACAAAGGGGGCCGTGCGCGGTGCTGGCCACCCACCCCCTCGTGTGTGTGCTGTGGCGGTCTTCATAGGTGCTGCTACTCGCTAACATCACTTGCCCCGACAGTCTGCTGCGGCTCTACGGGGTAGTTGGGTGGGGATCTGTGCCTTCGAGTTGTGTGAATGTGTGCGTAAACGCGCGGAGTGATTTTTTTGTAATTCTTCTATCAGCCTGCGTGAGTGTGCGTCTTTGTCTCTGTTTGTACTGGTGCGTGATTACGCCCTATCTGTGTGTACACACTCGTGTACTTTGCACACTCTGCGTGCCAGAGATGTTGCGTGGGTGCGTGCGACGGGCTTCGCTTCGCGAGCACGTGGGTGTGCGCGTGATGTGTAGTGTAGCGGTTAGCGCTACGCTGCGCTATGAACCCGGCAAACCCGGGTTCGATTCCTCCTCACGGCAAACATCAGTGGCGATTATCTGAACCGGTCTCGGGCCTCCCCTAGGTCGACTCAGCCTCAAATGAGTACCTGGTGCGGTGTGTAAACATTGCCATTAAGGAGACAAAGGCGGTCGGGCGTGGTGCTGGTCACCCACCCCCTCGTGTATCGTTCCGGCCTTCATAGGTGCTCGCTAACAGCACTTGCCCCTACAGTCTGTTAAGGCTATATGGGGGATCTTTATCTTTGATATGTTGTGTGAGTGTCCTGTTGGCGGAGGGTGTCCGACACAAATTGGCATCGCGTACTCGCTGCGATTTGACACAAAAAAAAAAAGCAATCACGGAAACGTTACATCGGTCACCAGATCGTGCTTGTTGGATGTTCGTGAGTGCGACGGTGAGTGGGGAGCGGTGGTGGTGGTGTAAGCGGTTAGCGCTGCGCTTCGAACCCGGTGATCCGAGTTCGATTCCCGCTCGCGGCCGCCAACACCAGTGGCCACTATCGGGAACCACGAGGGAGACAAAGGCGGCCGTGTGTGGGGTGCTAACCCATCCACCCCACGTGTGCCGTTGCCGGCATTCGTGTTAGCTTAACGGCACCTGCCCCAACAGTCTCTCGAAGGCTATACGGGGGGATCTTTGTCTTTGTATTCGTGTGTTCGATTTTACGATTCGCTATTGCACCACGAATAACGAAATAGACGAGCAACGTGTCCCCCTCCATTAATCTCTGTATCTCCGCATAACGAAAACAACACGTGACACTTTTGTTACACAATCTCATCAGCCGCACGTGCGCCTTCCAGGGAGCGCATCATTTCAGCGCGAGCGAACAACTCTGGACCGGTTTCGACATTGAGGTGTCTCATCAGCAGTCAGGCTCACTTGACGAATCGATGCTGGTGAATTGCTCAATTGGTCCGTGTGTGTTTGTGTGTGAACGTGTATGAGTGTGTGCGTGTGAACGTGTATGAGTGTGCGTGTGAACGTGTATGATTGTGCGTATGAACGTGTATGAGTGTGTGTGAACGTGTATGAGTGTGTGTGAACGTGTATGAGTGTGCGTGTGAACGTGTATGAGTGTGTGTGAACGTGTATGTGTGTGAACGTGTATGAGTGTGTGTGTGAACGTGTATGAGTGTGTGTGTGAACGTGTATGAGTGTGTGTGTGAACGTGTATGAGTGTGCGTGTGAACGTGTATGAGTGTGCGTGTGAACGTGTATGAGTGTGTGTGAACGTGTATGAGTGTGTGTGAACGTGTATGAGTGTGTGTGAACGTGTATGATTGTGTGTGTGAACGTGTATGAGTGTGTGTGAACGTGTATGAGTGTGTGTGAACGTGTATGATTGTGTGTGTGAACGTGTATGAGTGTATGAACGTGTATGAGTGTGTGTGTGTGAACGTGTATGAGTGTGTGAACGTGTATGAGTGTGTGTGAACGTGTATGAGTGTGTGTGTGAACGTGTATGAGTGTGTGTGAACGTGTATGAGTGTGTGTGAACGTGTATGAGTGTGTGTGAACGTGTATGAGTGTGTGTGTGAACGTGTATGAGTGTGTGTGTGAACGTGTATGAGTGTGCGTGTGAACGTGTATGAGTGTGTGTGAACGTGTATGATTGTGCGTATGAACGTGTATGAGTGTATGAACGTGTATGTATGAGTGTGTGTGAACGTGTATGAGTGTGTGTGAACGTGTATGAGTGTGTGTGAACGTGTATGAGTGTGTGTGAACGTGTATGAGTGTGTGTGAACGTGTATGAGTGTGTGTGTGAACGTGTATGAGTGTGTGTGAACGTGTATGAGTGTGTGTGAACGTGTATGAGTGTGCGTGTGAACGTGTATGAGTGTGTGTGAACGTGTATGAGTGTGTGTGAACGTGTATGAGTGTGTGTGAACATGTGAGTGTGTGTGAACGTGTATGAGTGTGTGTGTGAACGTGTATGAGTGTGTGTTAAAACGTGTATGTGTGTGAAAATGTGTCAACGCGTGTGTGTGGGTATAGTGTGTAGCATGTCTCTGTGTGTAGTATGCATGTGTACGTGTGTGTAGTATATGTATGTGTGCAGTGTGTTAGTTTGTATGTGTGTCGTATATGTATGTGTGTAGTGTATGTGTGTAGTATATGTACGTGTGTAGAGTGTGTAGCGTGCGTGAAGTATATATATGTGTGTGTAGAGTGTGTGGTTTATATGTTTGTAGGATATATATATGTGTGTATGTGTGTAGTATATGTATGTGTGTATCTTTGTGTGTATGAATGAGAGTTTATGTGTTTGCAGGGTGAGTGTGTGTACGCTGCCCCGTGCACTCTTCTGCCCGTACGCCACTGCTGCCCGTAGGATCCTGCCACTGCCCCTATTCTACTGCTGCCCGTACGCTACTGCTGCCCGTATACACTACTGCTGCCCATAGGATCCTGTCACTGCTCTACTGCTGCCCGCACGCTACTGATGCCCGTAGGATCCTGCCACTGCCCCTATTCTACTGCTGCCCGTACGCTACTGCTGCCCGTATACACTACTGCTGCCCATAGGATCCTGCCACTGCCCCTATTCTACTGCTGCCCGTACGCTACTGCTGCACGTATGATCCTGCCACTGCCCCTATGCGACTGCTGCCCGTATGATCCTGCTACTGCTGCCCGTAGCATCCTGCTACTGCCCCTATGCTACTGCTGCCCGTATGATCCTGCTACTGCTGCCCGTATGATCCTGCTACTGCTGCCCGTATGATCCTGCTACTGCTGCCTGTATGATCCTGCTGCCTGTATGCTCCTGCTACTGCTGCCCGTGCTCTCCCACTGCTGCCCGTATGATCCTGCCACTGCTGCCCGTATGATCCTGCTGCCCGTATGATCCTGCTACTGCTGCCTGTAGCACCCTGCTACTGCTGCCCGTGCTCTCCCACTGCTGCCTGTATGACCCTGCTACTGCTGCCCGAGGGGGGCTCGTACCGTGCTCGTCTGCGGTGCCGCCTCTCAGCACGGGGGGGGGCCCCGCGTCCATCATCCTCGCAGCGTCGCCGGCGCCTCTAATCGCCTCTAATCGCCTCCAAATCGCTGCGCAAGGTGGTGGCCTCACGAGGAGGGGAGTGGGGGGAGAGGGGGGGGGGGGGTTTGATGGGAGGTAGAAGGTAGGGGAGGGGGGGGGGCTGGGTAGTGGGGGGGGGGGTACGGGACAGGGGGATATCCGCTAGTCGGGGTCCCCTCGGAAGGTTAAATCCTCACGCCCGGCCGAGGTTCCATCAGCTGCGGCGTCGCCACCTCGGATAGGTGGGGGGCACCACGGGGGAAGGTGCTGGTTGGGGGGCGGTAGGGGGGGGGGTCCGGATAATGGAGGTGGGGGGGGGTAAGGTAGAGGGGTGGGAGCAGGGAAGGGGGGGGAGTGATGGGGGGGGGGGCAGACACGTCGGCACTAAAGACCTCTGAGATCCCAGCTCCGTGGTTGAAATCCCGGGGATTTGCGCCGCGTGAATGAGAGGAGATGAGGGCGGATCGAGACGACGGCGGCGGCGGTGGCGGCGGTGCGGGCCGCTGGCGGGCGGCGGGGGTCGCGACTGGGGCTGCGCTGCGGCGCCAAATCGGCGGTCAGTTTTAAACCCCCGCGGAAAACCCGACCAGGCATATGGGGGGGGGGCGGGGCATCGAGACACGCCCACCACGGTGCTGAGACACGCCCACCACGGTGTCGAGCCACGCCCACCACGGTGTCGAGACACGCCCACCACGGTGCCGAGACACGCCCACCACGGTGTCGAGACACGCCCACCACGGTGTCGAGACACGCCCGCGGTGCCGCGAGACACGCCCGCGGCGGATCGAGCCACGCCCGCGACGCCGCAAGACACGCCCGCGGCGACGCGAGACACGCCCACAAAGCTTAGAGACACGCCCACAAAGCTTAGAGACACGCCCACAAAGCTTAGAGACACGCCCACGACGCTTCGAGCCACGATCCAAGACGCATCGAGACACGCCCACGACCCCGCGAGCCACGCCCACCCTCGGTGGGATGGTTCAGCAGAGGGCGGGAGCTGTAGCTCGAACCTGGTCCCCGCCTATCCAGAATGCGAGCCCCTCCCCCCGCTGCCCCTGCCCACCCCCCCCACAACGTCCTGGGCAGAACGTTCCGCCAACGTCACAGTTTGGCGGGGCTTGGTGGGGGGGGGGGTGTCACCCCCTCCCCACCGAACGACCCCCTCCCCCCCCCAGTAGAAAGTGACGTCACGGCTCCGATTCGCAGAGGCGCAGCGTAAAAAAAGTCTCCGCCCTCTTCGCCAAATTAGGGCACAGAGTGGGCGGGGCCACGGAGGAAGGGATAGACCGGTGGGCGGGAGTAGACGGCGGAGAGGCGGAGACGAGGGGGGGGAGTTACACCTGGCGATAAGCTCCGCCCCAGTAGCCTCCACTCGCCACGCCCTCCACCCGCCCCGCCTCCCCCCTATAGTGACGTCACCGCACTAGACCACCCTCCTCGTGCCAAGCGAAGGCTAACGAGGTCCTCTGGCAAAATAAATAAGCACATCGCTCCCTGCACGTACACAAAAATGAAGTGTTTTTTTTTTTTTAACACGACCCACCAGCCTTCTGGGAGTGCAACATAAGTCAGGCAGTGTTGGTTCAAAGCACGCAAGCCGAGTCTACCAAGAGGAGGCACGGGCCCACTTCAGATGTTCCTCGCTGATGTTGGCCGTGAGCGGGAATCGAACTCGGGCTGCCAGCAGAGTTCGTGGCGCCGCCGCGCTAACCGCTGCACCACCACTCCCGCCACGCACGCGCACAGATTCAC
Source organism: Petromyzon marinus (assembly GCF_048934315.1). Taxonomy (NCBI): domain Eukaryota; kingdom Metazoa; phylum Chordata; class Hyperoartia; order Petromyzontiformes; family Petromyzontidae; genus Petromyzon; species Petromyzon marinus. The sequence continues at coordinate 3,582,910 of NC_133707.1, forward strand.
ATTCACCCAGACACACACAGATTCACATTCACCCAGACACACACATTCACATTCACCCAGACGCGCACAGATTCACATTCACCCAGACGCGCACAGATTCACAATCACCCAGACGCGCACAGATTCACATTCACCCAGACACACACAGATTCACATTCACCCAGACACACACAGATTCACATTCACCCAGACACGCACAGATTCACATTCACCCAGACGCGCACAGATTCACATTCACCCAGACACGCACAGATTCTCATTCACCCAGACACGCACAGATTCACATTCACCCAGACACGCACAGATTCACAGTCACCCAGACGCGCACAGATTCACATTCACCCAGACACGCATAGATTCACATTCACCCAGACACGCATAGATTCACATTCACCCAGACACGCACAGATTCACATTCATCCAGACACGCATAGATTCACATTCACCCAGACACGCATAGATTCACATTCACCCAGACACGCATAGATTCACATTCACCCAGACGCACACAGATTCACATTCACCCAGACGCACACAGATTCACATTCACCCAGACAGACATAGATTCACATTCACCCAGACACACACAGATTCACATTCACCCAGACGCGCACAGATTCACATTCACCCAGAAGCGCACAGATTCACATTCACCCAGACGCGCACAGATTCACATTCACCCAGACACGCACAGATTCACTTTCACCCAGACACGCACAGATTCACATTCACCCAGACGCGCACATATTCACATTCACCCAGACACGCACAGATTCACATTCACCCAGACGCGCACAGATTCACATTTACCCAGACACGCACAGATTCACATTCACCCAGACACACATAGATTCACATTCACCCAGACGCGCGCAGATTCACATTCACCCAGACGCACACAGATTCACATTCACTCAGACACGCATAGATTCACATTCACCCAGATGCGCAGATTCACATTCACCCAGATACGCATATATTCACATTCACCCAGACGCACACAGATTCACATTGACCCAGACGCGCATTGATTCACATTCACCCAGAAGCGCACAGATTCACATTCACCCAGACGCGCACAGATTCACATTCACCCAGACGTGCATAGATTCACATTCACCCAGACGCACATAGATTCACATTCACCCAGACGCGCACAGATTCACATTCACCCAGACGTGCATAGATTCACATTCACCCAGACGCGCACAGATTCACATTCACCCAGACAGGCATAGATTCACATTCACCCAGACACGCATAGATTCACATTCACCCAGACACGCACAGATTCACCTTCACCCAGACGCGCACAGATTCATATTCACCCAGACGCGCACAGATTCACATTCACCCAGACACACACAGATTCACATTCACCCAGACGCGCACAGATTCACATTCACCCAGACACGCATAGATTCACATTCACCCAGACGCGCATAGATTCACATTCACCCAGACACGCATAGATTAACATTCACCCAGACGCGCACAGATTCACATTCACCCAGACGCGCATAGATTCACATTCACCCAGACGCGCATAGATTCACATTCACCCAGACACGCATAGATTAACATTCACCCAGACGCGCACAGATTCACATTCACCCAGACGAGCATAGATTCACATTCACCCAGACGCGCATAGATTCACATTCACCCAGACACGCATAGATTAACATTCACCCAGACGCGCACAGATTCACATTCACCCAGACGCGCACAGATTCACATTCACCCAGACGCGCACAGATTCACATTCACCCAGACGCGCATAGATTCACATTCACCCAGACACGCATAGATTCACATTGACCCAGACGCACACAGATTCACATTGACCCAGACGCACACAGATTCACATTCACCCAGACGCACACAGACACGCACAGGCAAAGCTCCACCCCCCCATGTAGGCTACGTCGACTGTTGGGACAAGTGCTGTGAGGTTGTCCAACAGTGAAAGTGAGAACGCACAAATCATTACCCGCGAGTGTAACGTACACAAACATTTACACCCGGTTACACAAACACGGGGTTTATGGCTCAGAGCCAACGCGTATCCAAAGAAAAATATAACAGCAGACTCACACGCACACAGAGACACACAAAAACAGACTCACACACACACAGAGACACACACACAGACTCACTCACACACAGAGACAAACACACAGACTCACTCACACAGACACACACACAGACACACACACACAGACTCACTCACACAGACACACACACAGACTCACTCACACAGACACACACACAGACACACACACACACAGACACACACACACAGACACACACACAGACTCACTTACACAGAGACACACACAGACTCACACACAGACTCACTCACAGAGACACGCACACAGACTCACTCACACAGACACACACACAGACTCACTCGCACAGAAACACACACAGACACACACAGAGATACACACAGACCCACACAGACTCACTCACTCACACACAGAGACACACACAGACTCACTCACACAGACACACACACAGACTCACTCACACACAGACACACACACAGACTCACTCACAGAGACACACACAGAGACACACACACACACAGACTCACACACAGACTCACTCACACACAGAGACACACACAGAGACTCACACACAGAGACACACACAGACTCACTCACAGACACACACACAGACTCACTCACACAGACACACATACAGAGACTCACACACAGAGACACACACAGACCCACACAGACTCACTCACACGCACACAGATACTCACGCAGACTGTCACACGCGCACGGATACACGTTGAGACGTAGACTTATACTGTACTACATTCATACGAGACACACACGGCAAGATTTACTCGTAAATACAATGTGAAAAGACAACCAACTAATTTGTGTTGTCTTGTTTAGTTTGTCGTCCTTCCCACGCACTTCCGGTTGGCTACGTACGGTGCAAAAAAAGTTCAACGTACATATAAAGATCCCCTTGACGACAACTATTCTATGGTTCTTTCGGTAAAGTCAAGTAGATAGAAAAAAATAATACCAATAAAATAATTAAAATGAAGTTAATAAAAAATAATAAAAAAATATCACGACGTTTCGATCGCAACACAAGCGGTCGAAACGACGTGATATTTTTTTAATTCACTTTATTTTCAATTTTATTATTTCATTGTTATTATTTTTTTTCTCTCTCTCTCTACGTGACTTTACCGAAAGAACCATAGAATATGAATTCCTGCAGTCAGGAAACTTTCAAGTCAACTGTTGTGGTGAGTGCTGTTCGCGAGATGGAGTCGACCCAGCATAGCCCCAGGACCGGTTCAAAAAATTCGCCTCTGTCACTCTTCGTGAGCGGGAATCGAACTGGTGTGGCCGAGGTTCGTAGCGCAGTGTGCTAACCACTGCGCCACCGCTCCCCCTTCCCCCTCCCCGCACACACGTAGATAGACACACGTATTCGGAGAGATGCACACACGGACGGGCAGTGAGACACAAATACAGAGGAGACGCGCACACTGACACACGCCGCGACAGCGGCGGCGACGTTACCATAGCACTTGTGCCAGGCTCGTTGCACGTTGAGGCCACGTGACGTGTCGAAGGCTCGCTGCTGGCAGGAGGTCATCAGACAGACCCAGGTGTTAGGGATTAGCTGACTGAGACGACTGACAGATGCACCACCTGTGCTCCCCACTGTGCCAACATACACACACACACATATATACATAGAAACAAGACGAAGCTCCCCCTTATAGCCTGAACAGAATGTTGGGGCAAGTGCTGGAAGCGAGCGCCTATGAAGGCCGACCAGGCACACGAGGAGGTGCGTGGCTGGCACCAGCCTCTGTCTCCCCCAGTGCGATGTTTACTACACACCGCACCCGGCTACTCAGTTTAGGCTGAGTCGACCTTGGGGAGGCCCAAACACCGAGCTCGCGTCGACGGGTTCGTAACGTCCACACGACCCCCCCCCCAAAAACATCACAAAACCGTAAGTCGCCTCCTTCACGTAACAGTCCTTCCAATTAATAAAAAAAACATAAACGTTTATATTTGTGTGTGTGTATATATATTTTTACGCATCTCAACGCAATAAAACTCCACACGTCATTGCCCCATCGGCAGCAGTCTACCTGGCTTGTACAACGCCATCGTTCATAACCTTGCGTCCAACGAGGAATCGGCCACAGAGTGAGTTCGGCAGTTCCGCCAAAAAGTTGATTCACTCATCCGTGAATTCACCAACTCGCTCGGCGCGACTTCGGAAGGAGGTGCGGCGTGATTTTGACGCGCGCGCGGTCTCCACAATGACCCGCGACGATTCGCTGTCTCGCGTCGTGTATCAAAGGCCCCTTGCCTCGAACGTCGATCCACACCGAACAGCCGGCCGTTCCAGCAGCATTGGTTCAAGCAGAAGCTTGGCTCCGCCTGCTGCCGCCGCCGCTGCTGCTGCTGTCGAGACGATGGAAGTCGAAACCGGCCCAGAGTTTTTGTTGTTGTTGTTGTTGTTGTTTCTTATGTTGGAACGACGACGACGATGACGACGACGACGCAGTTGAAACGAGGCGCTCATGAACCGGACGTGCGCGCGCTGATGGGACGTGCAACATTGCGACTAATTGTCGTGGCACGTGCAAAGACGCACGTGCGACGGAGACGGACACGCGCTACACAAGTAGCAGCTACATGTGTAGCAGCTACATGTGTAGCAGCTACATGTGTAGCAGCTACATGTGTAGCAGCTACATGTGTAGCAGCTACACGTGTAGCAGCTACACGTGTAGCTGCTACACGTGTAGCAGCTACACGTGTAGCAGCTACGGGCCCCGCACTTTCAAGGGCCCCGCGCTAAATGCTTTCAAGCGATCAGTTCCGGTTCAGTGATTCTGCACTTGCTCTATTACTATAGTACTATACCGCCTGCAACTGTTGCGAACGACTGGGTGTTTACGGTTAGCGATTTGTCGTATTATCTGGCTGTATAGCAAATGAAAAAATAGATGAATTTAGTATGCAAGTAAAAAAAATTGTGTTTTAATGTTTTTTGTTTTAAAATTAATTTAGGGCTCCTTTATAACATATGCTGCAGGCCCCGCACTAGCCTTTCCCGGCAGTGGGCTCTACGTATCTCTTCGGTTCTATATGGGAGGTATCGAGCGGAGGGCGTTACGATTCTAAGCGATTAGCGGCCGAAGGAGTGGATCTGTCCCAATCCCGCGGTCTTAGCGCGCGCGTCCAATCGGCCAACTTATCGTCCCCCATTCCCTCCTCCTCCTCTCTCGTAGGCGACAATCAGGGGATAAGGACACCATCATCATCATCTTTAGTGGCAGCAGCAGCAGCGACAGCAACAATGGGTATAAACAACGGAGAGCAAGTGCGCTTTGTTTGTCGCGGGGGCGTTCACCGTCTTCTCTCCCCGATTAAAAGACCCTCTCGGGGCGATTTCTCTCTCGCTCACAAACCGCGCGGCGTTGCGTGGTCTGAAACTTGTCGCGTGGACAGTCGCGACCGCGCTCAGCCGGCCGACATCGATGTAGGCTGGTCGGCTCGCCACCCCTGCGTTGTTGTGTTTAGTTTGTTGTTGTTGTTGTTTGTTGTTGCCGTCCTTGCCCCCGCATCTCCGACGATTAGCACGGTTGGCTACGTACGGTGCGAAAGAAGTGCAACGTGCACACACGCACAAGGGGGGTCCGCGTGTGCACGCGACACGCGTGCAACCCGGTCGGTGTGACATCCGGTCTGCTTGCCCCCCCCCTATACCGTGCCCCCCCCCACAACGTGCCCCCCCCCCCACACCGTGCCCCCCCACTCACGCGGCGTTCCGCCGCCGGCGTCACCACCTCGCCGAGAGGTGGCGCCCACTTTTCGGGAATGGCGTCTCCGCGTGTGGCAAAGTGATGAGCGTTTGACCATCACCACCGTGATCGCTATGATCGTCGTTATCACCGTGATCATCATCGTGATCATCACCATGATCATCATCACAATCATCATCATGATCATAATCACCATCACCGCCATCATCATCACCATCATTACCATCACCATCATTAGCCTTGATCAATCCGGTGCTGGATGCAGGCCTCCCCAACACCGCCGGCTCTCGCCAATCCGCGATGCATCAATAAAACGCCTTCATCTGTTCTACGAAACCCCGGCGACCTGAGTTTGATTCCCGGCGACGGCTAACATCAGTGGCGAGTGATACCGCACGCATGCAGCCAGTCCCGCAACTGACGAGCGTGGTGAAGTATGGTCGACAAAACCCCCACGACCGATACGGCGTGGGGGGACGGTGGGGAAGAGGTGTAATCCAGCAGTGGATTGGAAGAAGGCTGTGAATGATTAACACAATTTAAATCTTGACTTGAAGCTTTCGCGACTACAGAAATTCATATTCTTTGGGCCTTTCGGTAAAGTCACGTAGTTCGGTAAAACAGAAATTGAACCTATCGACGTGACTTTACCGAAAGACCCAAAGAATATAAATTAACACAATTTGTTCTAATTTACATAGACTAACATTGATAAAGCCCACGGCAAATTAGGTTTCATGTACACACCAAAAAAAAAAACCCATTATGGATGCGTAAACGGAGCCGATTCAAACTAAAGATTGAGATCTCAGCGTGCGCGCGTTCGTGTCCACGCGTTCCACGTGTGCGCGTGGTGTAATTCCACACATCTGTGGGTCACACATCACGTATCCCTCCGTGGTACATTGACGCGTGCCCCATTCCCGCCCCTCAGCACTGCCCTAGGTTAAAAACAACTGCGCTCTGAAACGTGTCGTCACGTTGCGGTTGCAATGAAAATGCAATTATTGTACTTGGCATCATTATTATGATTATTATTTGAATAGTATGTGTGCGTTCCCGGCATGCCTTGGGAAAGACCGGTCACGTGCGCGAGCTGCAATTGCCAATCAACACGGAGTTCGTTTTCCACACGCAGCGCGAGCGTGTTTGGGGGGGGGGTCATTGGGGTCACGGCTCGGGTCAGTGGTCAGTGATATAGGTCACCTGTTTACAGGTTAGGGGTTTTAGGTTTCGGTTAGGTTTGGGGTTTATGGATTAGGGTTATGGTTAGGTTAGGGGTTTAGGCATTTAAGGTTATATGGTTCGGGATTTCGGTTCGGGTAAAGCGGGTACGGGTTACGGATCATGGTTTTGGGCTGTGGCCATGCGGTCAAAACTATGGACCGCACAGTAAACCCGTGAAGACGCGTAGAGATACATCGAGACGCAAAGGGATCCAGAGAGACCCAAAGAGACGCTTAAGAGACTCACAGGAACACACGGATGAACATTAAAGACATGGGCTACAAAGGAGTGCGACTGTGGCCATGCGACCCACACTACGGGCCGCACAGTCAACCCATAGCGACACACGGCGATACACAGAGACTCATATAGATGCATGGAGATATATCGATCTACATTACAGGCACGAGTCACGGTCGTGCGACCCACACGATATGGACCGCACAGTAAACCCACTGTGTTGTCCGCGCTCCTTCAACGGAGGGCGAGGAACAGCACCATGATCTCTCTCTCTGATGAAGCCCTCGTGGCCAGCAGCAGCAGCAGCATCCCTCCATATTGACATCGAGCAGTTGCACCGCCTGCACACTCCTCCAGAGCTGCACGCCACTGGGGCGTGCGGGTTGTTGCTGTTGTTGTTGTTAAATACGGGATTGTTGTTGTTGTTGTTAAATACGGGATTGTTGTTGTTGTTGTTAAATACGGGATTGTTGTTGTTGTTGTTAAATACGGGATTGTTGTTGCTCACGATTCTAATTCACATCAAACAGCAGCAACAACCACCACCACCACCCGTGTGTGATTGTCACCTATTCGTGCGCCACTCGCGTTCGCAGTGTCACAGATGGCATTTGCGCAAATCACGTGGCCCTCGCGGTTTAGAGGGGACAGAGAGCGAGAGAAGGGGGAGAGTGAGAGAGGGAGAGAGCGAGAGAGAGTGAGAGAGAGTGAGAAGGGGGAGAGTGAGAGAGAGAGGGAGGGAGAGAAGGGGGAGAGTGAGAGAGGGAGAGAGAGAAGGGGGAGAGTGAGAGAGGGAGGGAGAGTGAGAAGGGGGAGAGTGAGAGAGAGAGGGAGAGAAGGGGGAGAGTGAGAGAGGGAGGGAGAGAGCGAGAGAGAGAGAGAAGGGGGAGAGTGAGAGAGAGAGGGAGAGAAGGGGGAGAGTGAGAGAGGGAGGGAGAGAGGGAGAGAGCGAGACAGAGTGAGAAGGGGGAGAGTGGGAGAGAGAGAGGGAGAGAGAGAGCGCGGGAGTGGTGGAGGGGAAGGTTGATACAAAGGCGTGGATCAGCGCTCGGAATGCATGAGCTGTGGGGCAGGAGGATAAACAACCACGGGCCGAGGCCACTGCCGCCCCCAGAGCCGTCCCGTGGGTACGGCGAATCGGGGAGACCGCCCCGGGCCCCGCTCGTGGGGGGGGGGGGGTTGGGAGGCTAAGGTGTGACGGTGTCAGATGTAATACTTCCGGTGTAGTTTAAGGCGTTGATGGGGGTTGGCGGGGGGGGGGCAGACGGTGTGTGAGTTGACCCGGGCCCAGCTCCCCCCCCCAAGTATGGACGGCCCTAGCCTGCCGGTATCGCTGTTCTGAGGTTCAAAGATGGTCGTGTGTGTGCGCGGTGTGTGTGTGCGTACGTGCGCGTGCGTGGACTCCCGGTAGGAGACACAAACACAACCCTCTCCGCGCCTTCGAAAAGAAAAAGCCCCCCAGGAGGATGGATCGACAATGCTGAACCATTCCGGCTCCCAGCGAGATATTGACTCCCCTCCCCTCTCCTCCCTCCCTCCCACCAACCATCACCACCACCACCACCAACCTCCTCCTCCTCCTCCCCGCATCTCCCCGGACAGACTACGGCCCGTGCGAGCCCATTAAGCTGCGACCTCTGCGCCCCCCTCGATTCCTGCGCGCACAGCAGAGACCCCATTTCCATACAATCGACGCAACGTAATCCCTGCCTAATACCAGACCCCCCCCCACCCACCCCGCCCGCCCACCCCACGCCACCAACGCCAGACTACCGCATACATATATAGTTACACACCAACACACACAAAAAAAACACACGAAAGACAAAGATCCCCCGGTTAGCCCGTACCAGATTGCTTGGGCAAGTGCTGTTGGCGAGTAGGACCTGTGAACGCGGGCGCGGCATCACGAGGGGGGAGGGATGACCAGCCGCCACGCCGGACCGCCTTTGTGTCTCTCCAAATGGCGATGTTTACTGCACACCGCCGCACCAGGTACTCATTCGAGGCTGAGTCGACCTAGGAGAGGCCCACGACCGGCTCAGATGATTGTGGCTGGAGTTGGTGGCCGTGAGCGGGAATCGAACTCGGGTCGACGGGTATGGGAGCGCAGCTACACGACCACTCTCCCAAGGCAAGGACAATGGCACACGAGGTGGTGGATGGCCATCACCACGCCCGGCCGCCTTCGCCTCTCCCCAGCGCTGATGTTTTACACACCCCACCAGATACCCATTTGAGGCTGAGTCGACCTACTTGCTCCCCACACGCACACACATACATGCATATGCATATACATACACACACGTGCGCTTATCAAAATGCGCAGTCACGCGCGCACATACAAAGTATGCTAGTTGAAATAGTTTGTATTAGCGGTAACCGTGTGGGGTATAGAAATGTCTAACAACCAACCAACGTAACGTTTCCATTGTTAGCTTTTTAACCGAGCCGACCAGTTAGATTCCATCTCTCGTCGCGGCAAGGTTTCTTCCCCCGCCTCCCCCAACTCACGATCGCCATAGGAACGTGGAATTTCCACCACTGCACTGGCCCAGCAGGGCTGTCAACGGGAGCTGAGCACCGATTCCACACCGGCTGATTGAGCGGCCACACCGAGGGCGCAGTGAAAGAATGAAACGAACGAAACGAACGAAACGAATTCGCGCACACGCGGCTATCAACGACGCGAGCCTGTGGACGGTGTTAAACGCTTCGAAAATTAACGTCGAAACACCCTTCCCACATTTGTATCTCTTCGCGTAACAAACGTTTTTTTTAATTTAAAAAAACACATCCCATCAGCAAAAAAAAACCACACACACGGCCTTCTGGGAGGGCATTGCATCATCAGCAGCGTTGGTTGAAGGCGAGCAATACAACTCGGGACGGGGTTTCGACATGCAGTGTCTCATCAGCAGCACCAGCAGCAGCAGCAGCAGCCAGGCTTGGCTTGGCCCAATGTATTCTGTGTGTGCACGTTGAACTTCTCTCGCACCGTACGTAGCCAACCGTGCTAACCGGAGGTGCAGCGGAAAGACAACAAACTGAACACCGAAAAGCGGGGCTCAAGCAATGCCATTTCAATTTGGATTATTGAAAGGTGCATAGCCACACGTGGCTTCCTAAATATCGGGAGGAAGAGCGTTCCAGACGGACGGTGTTCGACATTCAGTGTCTCATCATCATCATCACCATCAGTAGCAGCAGCAGCAGAGCCAGGCTTTGCCTGGTGGAACGGCCATGTTGTGTGAGATGTGGTTCGACGTTCGAGGCAAGAGGCCTTGATACACAACACGAGATAATAATGATCGAGGCTCACTGGGGAGAATATTTTCGTTGGCAAGATGACAACACCTCCTTCCTAATGAACACTCAAGTGAACGAGTGAATGTATCGGTGAATAGGTGGGTGAGTAGACGTATGAACTAACCAATGAATACAAAAGTACACTAATTGAGTAATTACCGACGGCATGATAGGAACCGGATAACGGTTGAACACACGAACGAGTTAATAAGCTGATGAATGACGTGTCAAAATGAATGAATCAGACGTGAATAAAATTGCGTAACGAATGAACACGTGAATCGATTGCTGCTTAAACGCATTAATTGATGAACGAATGGATGCAGGGTTCATTACTCGAATGAATATAAACGAATGAAACGCTGCACACGCGAATGGGTAATGTGACGATCGAATGATTACAATTTGGTTGAAAGGAATGCATTAACGGGCGAATCGATATGAAAGCGAACGGCTGAACGCAACACCAGCGGTGTGAATGAGTGAACGAATCGATTCGCTGTGCGAACGAAGTAGTTTAACGTGACGACCAGATGAATGAGGCAAGGAATGAGTGAGTTCAGCATCAACATTATGAAATGACCAAGTAAAATAAATCACGAGGCAAAGATCCCCCGTACAGCCTTAACAGACTGTTGGGGCAAGTGCTGTCAGCGAGCAGAACCTATGAAGGCCGGCACGGCACACGAGGGGGAGGAGGTTGGCAGCGATACGCCCGGCCGCCTTTGTCTCCCTTAGTGGCAATGTTTACACACCGTACCAGGCACTCATTGAGGTTGAGTCGACCTGGGGGAGGCCCATAACCGGTTTAGATAATCGTCACCGTGAGCGGGAATCGAACTCGGGTCACCGGGTTGAATACAGTACACACACACATATATATACAACAAAGATCCTTCGTGTAGCCTTAATAGACTGCAGGGGCAAGTGCTGTTAGCGAGCACCTATAGAGGCTGGCAAGGCACGCGAGGGGGTGAGTGGCCAGCACCACGCCCGGCCACCTTTGTCTCCCCAGTGGCGATGTTTACACAACGCACCAGGTACTCATTTGAGGCTGAGTCGACCTAGGGGAGGCCCAGGACCGGTTCAGATATTCGCCACTGGGTGTGAGCGGAAATCGAACTCGGGTCGCCGGATTCGTAGCGCAGCGCGCTAACCGCACTCACATTACACACTTCACATATCACACACTCACATCATACACACCTTTCACACATTACACTTCACACATCACACACACTTCACACACTCGCACCATACACACTTCACACATGACACACACATCGCACACACTTCACACAACACACATCACACACATTACACACACTTCACACAACACACACACTTAACACAACACACACACTCCACACATCACACACTCACATCACACACACTTCACAAACACTCACATCACACACACACACTTCACACAACACATACACCACACACACTTCACACACTCACATCACACACACACTTCACACAACACACACACACTTCACACACACACATCACACACTCACATCATACACACCTTTCACACATTACACTTCACACAACACACACACTTCACACACTCACACCACACACACTTCACACATCATACACTCACATCACACACACCACACATCACACACACTTCACACACTCACACCACACACACCACACATCACACACACTTCACACAACACACACACTTCACACATCATACACTCACATCACACACACCACACATCACACACACTTCACACACTCACACCACACACACTTCACACATCATACACTCACATCACACACACCACACATCACACACACTTCACACACTCACACCACACACACTTCACACAACACACACACTTCACACACTTCACACCACACACACTTCACACTTCACAAATCACACACTTCGCACACTTCACACACTTCACACATCACACACATCACACACATCACACACATCACACACACTTCACACACATCACACACTTCACACATCACGCACATCACACACATCACACACTTCACACATCACACACATCACACACATCACACACTTCACACACATCACACACACACACTTCACACATCACACACATCACACACATCACACACTTCACACACATCACACACTTCACACATCACACACACACACTTCACACATCACACACTTCACACATCACACACATCACACACATCACACACATCACACACTTCACACACACACACTTCACACATCACACACATCACACACATCACACACTTCACACACATCACACACTTCACACATCACACACATCACACACATCACACACATCACACACTTCACACACATCACACACTTCACACATCACACACATCACACACATCACACACTTCACACATCACACATCACACACATCACACACATCACACACTTCACACACATCACACAAACACACTTCACACACATCACACACTTCACACATCACACACACACACTTCACACATCACACACTTCACACATCACACACATCACACACATCACACACATCACACACTTCACACACATCACACACTTCACACATCACACACACACTTCACACATCACACACATCACACACATCACACACATCACACATCACACACATCACACACCACACACATCACACACTTCACACACATCACACACATCACACACATCACACACTTCACACATCACACACATCACACACATCACACACATCACACACTGCACACATCACACATCACACACATCACACACTTCACACACATCACACACACACACACTTCACACATCACACACTTCACACATCACACACATCACACACACACACTTCACACACATCACACACATCACACACATCACACACACACTTCACACATCACACACTTCACACACTTCACACATCACACACATCACACACATCACACACATCACACACTTCACACAACACACACACTTCACACATCAAACACATCACACACATCACACACATCACACACAACACACACACATCACACACTTCACACACTTCACACATCACACACATCACACACATCACACACATCACACACAACACACACATCACACACTTCACACACTTCACACATCACACACATCACACACTTCACACACTTCACACATCACACACATCACACACATCACACATCACACACATCACACACTTCACACAACACACACACTTCACACATCACACACATCACACACTTCCCACACTTCACACATCACACACATCACACACTTCACACAACACACACACTTCACACACTTCACACATCACACACATCACACACATCACACACATCACACACTTCACACAACACACACACTTCACACATCACACACATCACACACTTCACACAACACACACACTTCACACACTTCACACATCACACACATCACACACATCACACACATCACACACTTCATACAACACACACACTTCACACATCACACACATCACACTCGTTCCAATAGAGGAGGAACCCACAGGGGCCCAATGGAGCTGGCGGGCCACTCAACAACCCTCCCGCACCTGCAGACTGACAACGATGGTGGTGATGATGGTGCTGATGGTGGTGATGGTGGTGATGGTGGTGATGGTGGTGATGGTGGTGTTGAAGACTGTGGTGTTTGATAGTGGTGATGGCGTTGATGGTGGTGATGGTGTTGATGGTGTGGATGATCTAGATGGTGTTGATGATGGTGATGGCGTTGATGGCTGTGATGCCGTTGATGGTGGGGATGGTGGTGATGATGATAGTGGTGGTGACGGCGTTGATGGTGGTCATGGTGTTGAGGGTGGTGATGGCGTTGATGGTGGTGATGGCGTTTGTGGTGGTGATGGCGTTGCTGGCGTTGATGGTGTTGATGGTGGTGATGGCGTTGATGGTGGTGATGGCATTGATGGTGTTGATGGTGGTGATGCTGATCGCTTTCACTTCACTACCGCCTTCCTGCCATCAAACTCTCTCTCTCCCTCCGTCTCAGATTCCAGTTTTCTGAAGACGCAGCCACTTAATTAATATGATAAGCAGAAGGATTTTCACACACACACACGCCAAAGAAAAGAACCCCCCCGTATAGCCTTCACAGACTGTTGGGGCAAGTGCTGTCAGCCAGCAGTACCTATGAAGGCCGGCACGGCACACGAGACGGTGGGTGAGGATGATGGTGATGATGGAGATTGTGATGGTGATGATGACGACGGTGACGACGGTGGTGATGATGATGGAGATGATGACGAGGATGATGAAATAGGTATCGTTTGCTCTTCACTCCATCGCGGACAACGCTGCCTTTCTCCCCCCCCCATCCCCCCACACGCACAACCCTCGACCAACCATCCACTCTCTCTACCCATCTCACATCTCGGGACGAGGCCACTTAATTAATATGATAAGCAGAAGAGGGGGGGGGGGGTGGCGAGTAAAGGGGGGGGGGGGGTAGGAGACCGGACCCCGATCATCAAAGCTATCGGGGGACCGCTAGGGGTGTATCCCCCCCTCCCCTTCCCGTGCTGGGATAGCCGGGGTCACGGGGGATGCGTGCTGGGCCCGGAATGGGGCGCATTAGCGACGCGCTGCTCAGCCACTCGCGCGACGCGATCCTCGTGGTTATGCAGCGAGCGGCGCCTCTGTGTGGTGTGTGTCTATAGGTGTGTGTGTGGGGTGTGTGTGTGTGGGGTGTGTGTGTGGTGTGTGTGTGTGTGGGGTGTGTGTGTGTGTCTATAGGTGTGTGTGTGGGGTGTGTGTGTGTGGGGTGTGTGTGTGGTGTGTGTGTGTGTGGGGTGTGTCTATAGGTGTGTGTGTGTGTGTGGGGTGTGTCTATAGGTGTGTGTGTGTGTGGGGTGTGTGTGTGGGGTGTGTCTATAGGTGTGTGTGTGTGTGTCTATAGGTGTGTGTGTGTGTGGGGTGTGTGTGTGTGTGGGGTGTGTGTGTGTCTATAGGTGTGTGTGTGTGTGGGGTGTGTGTCTATAGGTGTGTGTGTGGGGTGTGTGTGTGGTGTGTCTATAGGTGTGTGTGTGTGGGGTGTGTCTATAGGTGTGTGTGTCTATAGGTGTGTGTGTGTGTGTGGGTGTGTGTGTGTGGGGTGTGTGTGTCTATAGGTGTGTGTGTGTGTGGGGTGTGTGTCTATAGGTGTGTGTGTGGGGTGTGTGTGTGGTGTGTCTATAGGTGTGTGTGTGTGGGGTGTGTCTATAGGTGTGTGTGTGTGGTGTGTGTGTGTCTATAGGTGTGTGTGTGTGTGTGGGGTGTGTGTGTGTGTGTCTATAGGTGTGTGTGTGGGGTGTGTGTGTGTGTGGGGTGTGTGTGTCTATAGGTGTGTGTGTGTGGTGTGTGTGTGTCTATAGGTGTGTGTGTGTGGTGTGTGTGTGTCTATAGGTGTGTGTGTGTGTGTGGGGTGTGTGTGTGTGTGTCTATAGGTGTGTGTGTGGGGTGTGTGTGTGTGTGGGGTGTGTGTGTCTATAGGTGTGTGTGTGGGGTGTGTGCGTGTGTCTATAGGTGTGTGTGTGTGTGTGGGGTGTGTGTGTCTATAGGTGTGTGTGTGTGTGTGGGGTGTGTGTGTCTATAGGTGTGTGTGTGTGGTGTGTGTGTCTATAGGTGTGTGTGTGTCTATAGGTGTGTGTGTGGGGGTGTGTGTGTGTCTATAGGTGTGTGTGTGTGTGGGGTGTGTGTGTGTGGGGTGTGTGTGTCTATAGGTGTGTGTGTGTGTGGGGTGTGTGTCTATAGGTGTGTGTGTGGGGTGTGTGTGTGGTGTGTCTATAGGTGTGTGTGTGTGGGGTGTGTCTATAGGTGTGTGTGTCTATAGGTGTGTGTGTGTGTGGGGTGTGTGTGTGTGGGGTGTGTGTGTCTATAGGTGTGTGTGTGTGTGGGGTGTGTGTCTATAGGTGTGTGTGTGGGGTGTGTGTGTGGTGTGTCTATAGGTGTGTGTGTGTGGGGTGTGTCTATAGGTGTGTGTGTGTGGTGTGTGTGTGTGTCTATAGGTGTGTGTGTGGGGTGTGTCTATAGGTGTGTGTGTGTGTGTGTGGGGTGTGTGTGTCTATAGGTGTGTGTGTGGGGTGTGTGTGTCTATAGGTGTGTGTGTCTATAGGTGTGTGTGTGGGGTGTGTGTGTGTGTTGTGTGTGGGGTGTGTGTGGTGTGTGTCTATAGGTGTGTGTGTGTGTGGGGTGTGTGTGTGTATAGGTGTGTGTGTGGGGTGTGTCTATAGGTGTGTGTGTGTGTGGTGTGTGTCTATAGGTGTGTGTCTATAGGTGTGTGTGTGTGTGGGGTGTGTCTATAGGTGTGTGTGTGGGGTGTGTGTGTGTGTGGGGTGTGTGTGTCTATAGGTGTGTGGGGTGTGTGTGTTTATAGGTGTGTGTGTGTGGTGTGTGTGTCTATAGGTGTGTGTGTGTGGGGTGTGTGTGTCTATAGGTGTGTGTCTATAGGTGTGTGTGTGTGTGTGTGGGGTGTGTGTCTATAGGTGTGTGTGTGTGTGTGTGGGGTGTGTCTATAGGTGTGTGTGTGTGGGGTGTGTCTATAGGTGTGTGTGTGGGGTGTGTGTGTGTCTATAGGTGTGTGTGTGTGGGGTGTGTCTATAGGTGTGTGTGTGGTGTGTGTCTATAGGTGTGTGTGTGTGTGGGGTGTGTGTGTCTATAGGTGTGTGTGTGTGGTGTGTGTGTGTCTATAGGTGTGTGTGTGTGTGGTGTGTGTGTGTCTATAGGTGTGTGTGTGTGTGTGGGGTGTGTGTGTGTGTGTCTATAGGTGTGTGTGTGGGGTGTGTGTGTGTGTGGGGTGTGTGTGTCTATAGGTGTGTGTGTGTGGTGTGTGTGTGTCTATAGGTGTGTGTGTGTGGTGTGTGTGTGTCTATAGGTGTGTGTGTGTGTGTGGGGTGTGTGTGTGTGTGTCTATAGGTGTGTGTGTGGGGTGTGTGTGTGTGTGGGGTGTGTGTGTCTATAGGTGTGTGTGTGGGGTGTGTGCGTGTGTCTATAGGTGTGTGTGTGTGTGTGGGGTGTGTGTGTCTATAGGTGTGTGTGTGTGTGTGGGGTGTGTGTGTCTATAGGTGTGTGTGTGTGGTGTGTGTGTCTATAGGTGTGTGTGTGTCTATAGGTGTGTGTGTGGGGGTGTGTGTGTGTCTATAGGTGTGTGTGTGTGGTGTGTGTGTCTATAGGTGTGTGTGTGGGGTGTGTGTGTGTGTCTATAGGTGTGTGTGGGGTGTGTGTGTGTCTATAGGTGTGTGTGTGGGGTGTGTGTGTGTGTGGGGTGTGTGTGTCTATAGGTGTGTGTGTGGGGTGTGTGTGTGTGTCTATAGGTGTGTGTGTGTGTGTGGGGTGTGTGTGTCTATAGGTGTGTGTGTGTGTGTGGGGTGTGTGTGTCTATAGGTGTGTGTGTGTCTATAGGTGTGTGTGTGGGGGTGTGTGTGTGTCTATAGGTGTGTGTGTGTGGTGTGTGTGTCTATAGGTGTGTGTGTGGGGTGTGTGTGTGTCTATAGGTGTGTGTGTCTATAGGTGTGTGTGTGGGGTGTGTGTGTGTGTCTATAGGTGTGTGTGTCTATAGGTGTGTGTGTGGTGTGTGTGTGGGGTGTGTGTGTCTATAGGTGTGTGTGGGCTGTGTGTGTCTATAGGTGTGTGTGTGTGTGGGGTGCGTGTGTCTATAGGTGTGTGTGTGGAGTGTGTGTGTGTCTATAGGTGTGTGTGTGGGGTGTGTGTCTATAGGTGTGTGTGTGGTGTGTGTCTATAGGTGTGTGTGTGTGGGGTGTGTGTGTGTCTATAGGTGTGTGTGTGGGGTGTGTGTGTGTCTATAGGCGTGTGTGTATGTCTATAGGTGTGTGTGTGTGTGTGGTGTGTGTCTATAGGTGTGTGTGTGTATGGTGTTTGTCTATAGGTGTGTGTGTGTGGTGTGTGTCTATGGGTGTGTGTGTCTATAGGTGTGTGTGTGTGGTGTGTGTCTATAGGTGTGTGTGTGGTGTGTGTGTCTATAGGTGTGTGTGTGTGTCTATAGGTGTGTGTGTTTGTCTGTATGGGGAGCGGTAGTGTAGCGGTTAGCGCGCTGCGCTATGATTCCCGCTCATGGCCAACACCAGTGACGATTATCTTAACCAGTCCCGGGCCTCCCCTAGGTCGACTCAGCCTCAAATGAGTACCTGGTGCGGTGTGTAAACATTGCCATTAGGGAGACAAAGGCGGTCGGGCGTGGTGCTGGTCACCCACCCCCTCGTGTATTGTTCCGGCCTTCATAGGTGCTCGCTAACAGCACTTGCCCCTGCAGTCTGTTAAGGCTATATGGGGGATCTTTGTCTTTATCTTTGTGTGTCTATAGGTGTGTGTGCTGTGTGTCCTGCAAAACAACCCCGTACGTCCTCGCGGTGCAGGACGGGCAATTCTTTCGTGGACACTGCTGTCTGTGACCACTAGAGTGGCTAAATGGGGGCTCTGGACGGGTGCGAGGGGCTAGCAACCCCTCCACCTTCAAAAAATTACCACGAAACCACGACTTAAATATATAACTAATAAGCTTGTGCTGGAGGCCCCGGGGGGACATCTCCTGACCAAACCCCAATTGGCGGAGCCAGGAGATTGAATCTCTACCCTCGGGGCTCCTCCAGAAACAACGAAAAGCCACTTCGTGTGGCCACGTGGAATGTTCGAACGCTCACTGCGGAGGAGAGGCTGCCACTCCTCTCTCGGAAGCTGGACGAGAACCGCCTGGATCTATGTGGCATTCAGGAGGTCCGGTGGACCGGTTCTGGCTCCTGCCACCATGAGGGGTGGACAGTCCTCTACTCGGGGCAGCAGACTGCCAAACAACAGGGTGTGGCTCTTCTTTTGAACAAAATAATGAAGGGTGCGTGGGAGCGTGGCGGTGAGGTGTGGGAAGCTGTAAGCCCCAGGCTACTTTGGGCTCGCCTTCCCATCAACCGGAGGCGAGGAGTGGTGGTCGTGGTTACTTATGCCCCCACCGAAGACGAACATCCGTGGAGGGATGCAGGCAAAGCCGATGAGTCAGATGCCTTCTATGACCTCCTGTCACTGGTGCTGGCTATAGTGGCCCCTCGGGATAGAGTCATCTTGTTGGGTGACTTCAATGCCCGAGTTGGTCATGATGCTGGCACCTGGTCTGGAGTGATTGGAGGGCATGGGCCAGATCAGCTCAATAACAACGGTAGGAGGCTGCTAGATTTTTGTGCAGCCCATGGGCTTGTAAATACCAACACGCTGTTCTGGCATCGCCGCATCCACACTAACATCATGGATGCATGCTGGGTCCAAGCAAGAACATCTGCTGGACTACATAGTGACGGACCAGCGGATACGAGCCCATGTCCTTGACACCAGGATCTACCGTGGAACGTATCTGCCCTCTGACCATCGAATAGTCATCTGTAAGATGCGCCTGCCATTCTTCCACTCCAGTGGTGGGTGTACACGCAGGACCTCATTCTAACCTAAAGTGGCCTGGTCTCAGTTAGCTGATGAAAGTTGCAAACGAGAATTTCATCATCGCTTGCCGCTGGGGTTGGCATCGTCCGCCACTCCTCCTGATGTCGAGGGTAAATGGGCAAGGTTTAGGACTGTGACTCATGCAGCTGCATTGGCTAATTTGGGTACGTGGTCCAGACCTCCCCAGAGACCCTGGCTGACCGAGGAGGTGTTCAGGATAGTTGAGAAAAAGCGACAAGCCCACTGTCATCGGCTACAGAATCCCACGTCAGAGAATGAGGAGGCTTACTGCAGCCATGGCACGGAGGTCCGGAGAGCCGTGAGGCGCTGCAAGGATGGGTGGTGGCCGCGGGTTGCTGAGGAGATGGAGTCTGCCTCAGTGGCCTGCGATCACAAATCTCTATTTAACTCCATCAAAAAGTAACCTGCAGCGCCACGCCTATTACCATCATTAGGGGAAAAAACGGTGATCCAATCTCTGACCCCCAGGAACAAGTTTGCAGATTTGCTGAGCATCTCTGTGAGGTCCTGGGGAGGGGGGATCCCTCAGCCAAGAAAACATCGTGGCACAAAGTGGGGATGACCCTGCTGAGGCTGTAGTGCCTCATGTTGGAGGAAGTCACCCCCTGTGAGTGGCAGGCTGGGGTGCCATCTGTTGAGGAAGTACTGAAGGCGATCCGGAATCTGAGACCAGAAAAGGCACCGGGCAGAGATGATCTCCCAAGCGAAATGCTGAGGGAGGGTGGCGTTTGTGCACAGACTGCCTTTCATGACATCATAACAACAGTCTGGACCACTGGACGGGTTCCGCAGGATTGGAAGGATGCCCTGGTGGTCTCCCTCTTTAAGAAGGGGGACCGCACAGACGGTAACAACTACAGGGCAACTCACTCCTCAGTGTTCCGGGAAAGGTCCTGGCAAGATTTATTAAACATCGCCTTGCTAGGCATGCTGAGGAGAGGCTTGCGGAGCCCCAATGCGGTTTCAGGAAAGGGCGGTCCTGCACAGATGCCATATTTTCTGTCCGTCTGCTACATCTCTGCTGTATTGACTTGGTCAAGGCCTATGATACCATCAGTAGGCCTGGGCTCTGGGTTGTTCTTCGTGCTTTTGGAGTCCCTGACCCTCTACTCACGATCATTAAGGACCTTCATGATGGTGAGCGGGCCCGGGTAAAACTACGTGGCCGGGAGTCAGAGCCATTCCCTGTACATCGTAGGGTGCGACAGGGATGTCCTCTGGCTCCCACATTATTCAACATCTATTTTGACCACGTAGTTCGTGAAGCCTTCAACAGCTGTACCGGGGAAGTCTCCATTTGATACAGATATAATGGGAGGCTGATCGATGCCCGGGTGCGGTCAAGGGATGGCTCCCTATTGCTCAACCACGTAATGTATGCCGATGATTTGGTAATAGCTGCTCATTCAGAGGAGGAGTTGGAGACGCTGCTGCTGAGAATGGAGCGTGCCGCTAAGAGATGGGGCCTTACTATCAGCCCCACCAAAACTAAGCACCTGCCTGGGTATTTTGTACCATCAGACACTCCACCCCCACAACTCCCAATCGGTGATGGGGCAGTTTTGGAGAGAGTGGAGAGTTTCCCATACCTGGGCAGTGTGCTTATGACCGGCTCCAGTTTAACAGCAGAGGTCTCACTCCGAATCAGTCGAGCGGCAATATCTTTTCATCGGTTGCGTAACGCTGTGTGGAAGCTACCTAGTCTGTCGCTCTGCGCTAAGCTTCAGGTTTTCTCGGCCACGGTCATTCCCTCCCTTGTTTACGCTTGTGAAACGTGGACCCCCTTAATGGAACATCTTCGCCGGTTATAAACATTTAGGCTAGCCTGCCTACGATCCATCCTGGGTTTAACCAGGCTGGATTGTGTGAGGAGCTCACAATTCCTTGAAAGATATGGGCAAGGTCCCATCGGTGAGCTCCTCCGGCAGGCAAGGCTGCGTTGGCTGGGTCATGTAGCCGCATGCCCAGCCACCGCATGCCGAAACAGCTTTTGTTCGACCGGATCGAGGGGGCTAAACGGGCGCGGCACGGGCTAGAGAAGAGATGGAGTGATGTGGTACAGGAGGACGTGGAGCTGAGTGGACTTGCCGATAACTGGTACCAGCGGTGTCAAGATCGGCCTCTGTGGAGGAGGCTCGTGACGGACGCTACTGGGCAGTTGGAGGCAGTCGCCCTCCAACAACAACGGAGGGCCGAAGAGTGATGCTCACAACAACGAGCGGAGCACCGGGTGGCTAAAGCACAGCAGGTTGGCACAGTAGGGGGCACAGGTGGTGCATCAGCCAGTCATCTCAGTCAGTCGACTCGTGGCACTTGGGTCTGCCCCGTGACCTCCTGCCAGCGGGCGTTCTACACTTCACGTGATCTCAAGGTGCACATGGCCTGGCACAAGCGTCGTGGTGACGTCACCGCCACTTAGTGGCGAATGGCGGTTGTTGTTGTGTGGGGTGTGTGCCTCTATAGGTGTGTGTGTGTGTGTCTATAGGTGTGTGTGTGTGTAGAGTGTGTGTCGATAGGTGTGTGTGTGTGTATCTAGTGGGGAGCGATAGTGTAGCGGTTAGCGCGCTGCGCTATGAACCCGGCGACACGGGTTCGATTCCCGCTCACGGCCAACACCAGTGACGATTACCTTACCCGTTCCCGGGCCTCCCCTAGGTCGACTCAGCCTCAAATGAGTACCTGGTACAGTGTGTAAACATTGCCACTAGGGAGACAAAGGCGGTCGGGCGTGGTGCTGGCCACCCACCCCCTCGTGTACCGTTACCGGCCTTCATAGGTGCTCGCTAACAGCACTTGCCCCTACAGTGTGTTAAGGCTATATGGGGGATCTTTGTCTTTGTGTGTGTGTCTATAGGTGTGTGGAGGGATCGGTGGCGCACCGGTTAGCGCGCTGCGCTACGGAGTTCGATTCCCGTTCACGGCCAGAAGCGGTTCAGACGAATATCTGAACCGCTTCTGGGTCTCCCCTAGGTCGACTCAGCCGCAGATGAGTACCTGGTCTGGTGTAAAACATCGCTACTGGGGAGACAAAGGCGGCTGTGCGTGGTGACTGTCCACCCACCCCCTCGTGTGCCGTGCCGGCCTCGCGGACAGATCTTGCCCCCTCACAGTTTGTTGATTAACCGGTTACCGGTTCAGAAACCGGTGGAAGTTTTTTTAGCATTGAACGCGGCGAACGTACCGCTCACGCCACTGCTGGCGGAACCGCCTTCACTCGAGGGTAGCTCTCGATGGGGTACTTGGCCTACTCTTCCACGCTGGACGACAGAGCGTTGCCACGCGCTAGAACCAGCGAGCCTCTGTGGGTTGCAGCTGCAGTGGCGCTGCGAGCGCCAACACCGCTAGCGGCTGCGCGTCATTTCTGTTCCTTTGCCAATCGGTAACCGGTTTATGTTCATTTCATACGGTTAACGGTTAATGCAGTTATTATTTGTTACGACCATATTGTATGGGGGTATGTGTGTTTGTATGCATGCATGTGATTGCGTGCGTAAATTCGTGCGTGTGCTGTGTGTCTGTATGTATATGTGTATTCATTTGTGTGCGCAATGTGTGTGTGTATAGGTGCTCGCTAACAGCACTTTCCCCAACAGTCTGTTCAGGCTATACGGGGGATCTTTGTCTTTACATCACCCACTCTCTCGTGTCCCGTGCCGGCCTTCATAGGTGCTCGCTAACAGCACTTGCCCCAAAAGTCTGCCACAGGCTATACGGGGGATGTTTGTCTTTTGTATGTTTCTAGATTTGTGTATGTTTATGCGTACGTACAGAGTGGGGAGCGGTGGCGCAGTGGTTAGCGCACTGCGCTACTAGCCCGACCACTGCATTTTGATTGCCGCTCACGACCATCATCAGTGGCGGATAATATCTGAACCGTTGCTGTATATATTTGTGCGTGTATGTATATACCTATATGTTTAATGTATATGTGCAATGTCGTGCTGTGGCATTGTATATGCGGGTACGTGTGTGTGTATATTGTGGGGTGCGGTGGTGTAGCGGTTAGCGCTACGCTGCGCTATGAATCCGGTTGCTCGAGTTCGATTCCCGCTCACGGCCAACACGATTATCTGAACCGGTCCTGGGCCTCCCCTAGGTCAACTCAGCCTCAGATGAGTACCTTGTGCGGTGTGTACACATCGCCACTAGGGAGACAAAGGCGGCCGGGGGTGGTGCTGGCCACCCACTCCCTCCGTGTGTCGTTCCGGCCTTCATAGGTGCTCGCTAGCAGCACTTGCCCCAAACGCCCGTTGAAGGTTATATGGGGGATCTTTGCCTTTTATGTGAGCCAGCGTGGAGTCTGTGTGCTTGTATATATGTGTGCATGCGTCTCTATATATATAGCTATACATACACCCGTGTATACTTGAGCGCGCGTGAAGTGTGTGTTTAGACCAGTTGCATGTCTATAAGCTGTATGGGCTCATGTCTGTATATATATAATGAAGCTGTATGTATACGTGCATGTTTCGATGTCTGTGTGAGCGCGTATGCCAGCTGTGTATGTGTGTATGTATATGCGTGGGGAGCGGTGGTGCAGCGGTTAGCGCGTTGCGCTACGAACCTGGCGAACCGGGTTCGATTTCTGCTCACGGCTAACATCGGTGTCGATTATCTGAGCCGGTCCTGGGCCTCCCCTAGGTTGACTCAGCCTCTAGCGAGTACCTGGTGCGGTGTGTAAATATCGCCACTGGGGAGACAAAGGCGTCCGGGCATGTGCTGGCCACCCACCCCCTCGTGTACCGTGGAGGCCTTCACAGCACGGTTGGCTACGTACGGTGCGAAAGAAGTCCAACGTATTTACATAGATGCTCGCTAACAGCACTTTCCCCCACAGTCTTGCATGCATTTGCGTTGTGTTTCTCTGTATATGTGTGCTATGCATCTTTGTCTTCATATGTATCCGCGTGTGTGTATCCCTGTGTGTGCGTGTGTACCTCTGTGTGTGTGTGTCTATGCTGGTCGAGCGGCTTATTGAGGAGGAGGAGTGAGGAGGTGGGAGACGCGGAGGAACTCCGGCTTAAAATAACACGACGCATATTATCCCGACATCTGTCGTAGGCTGGGCCGGTGGGGGGTGTGGGGAGCCGGAGGGGCAAGGCCGAGTGTTTGAGAAGTAAATATTGGATGCGAGCGACGCACGACGTCTCCCCACCCACCCACCCGCTCCACACCACACGCGCCTCGCTATCGTGGGGGGAGGGGGGATGACATTAGTTGTGATGATGATGATGACGACGACGAGTGGGAAGCCATCAAATTCATCAATCGTCAAAAGCTTTGCATCCTCATCAATGTGGTGGTGGTGATGATGACCATCCAAACTGCAACATCGTCATCAGAATCAAACATCACCATCTCTAGATTTATCACAGTAATCCAAAACACATAGTCATGGTTCACATCGCCATAATCGTCATCGTCAGCAGAGTGACCATCATTAGATGAATCATATGCGTCATCATTCTCATCATACAATCCACATCAGGACCCGCACTCGCTCGCCGGCTGCTGTGAAGACGGCTCTGAATACAGTTGATGAAAATGTGTAATATATATTGATATATTTATATGTGGACGAGGAGGAGGCGTCCTGTCTGATTATTTATTCGTAATCTTCCATTGCTGGAGCAATGACCGAGGTGGTGGTGAGGGACCCTCGTCATAATGACGGTGACAGATTTGATGATGATGATGATGAAGATGATTGTGATGTGGATTAATTGTCCATCTGTTTCCATCTGTACGGGGATCGAGTGTCTTTTCTCTGGTGCACTTCGGCTTCCTCCCAAGTGTAATGACATTTTAATATAGGACCGCAGAGCTTGGGGGATCGTTGGAGTCTGTGCGCGAAAACTGCGTGAGATCCCGTGACCTCCTGCCAGCAGCGGGCCTTCGACACCTCACGCAACAGCCTCAAGGTACACCCAGCCTGGCACAAGCGCCGTGGTGACGTCACCGCCACTTGGTTGGCATTGTTGTGATGGTGGTAGGGGTGGGTGGTTGAAGTGTGGTGGCAGTTGTTGTTGTTGTTGTTGGTTGAGGTTGTGGCTTGCTGGTGGTTGAGGTGCGGCGTTATGGTGGTGGGTGGTGGTGGTAGTGGTGGTGGTAGTAGGGGTGGTAGTGGTTGGTGGTGGGTGATGGTGGAAGTGGGGGTGGTGGTAGGGGTGGTGGTGGTGGTAGTGGTGGTAGGGGTGGTGGTGGTAGTGGTTGGTGGTGGTGTAACTGGGCCCGCGCTGGGTGGTAAAGTATGGGCGGCGAGGTGACGCGGTGAGGTGGTTAATGGCACCACAGCTCCTACCCCGCGTCCCCCGCTCGTTATCTGATGGTGTCCCTAAGCCTCTGTCCAGAACCCGGGACCCCCCATCGAGAATACCCCCCCACCACTCCTCCACCCCCCCCGCTACCCCCGCCCCCCACTGAACAAACATGGTGGTGGTGGTGTGGGGCGAGGTCGGTAATTATGAGCGGTGAACGCGACCTGAGACTGGAACCTCATGGCCAGAAACAATCAGCGGCGATGATAAAGAGAATGTGCTCACCCGCCCGCCTCTCTCTCTCTCCACCGCGTGCGTCCCTCGACGTTAACGAGCAGAACAAACTGATGAATAAATACAAACAAAAGTTATTTGAGCGGGGAATGAGATGCACGACTCGCGGCGCGAGCTGCCGGAGTCATTCCTACAGGGAACGACGGAACGAACGAGTGAATGGATCACGCGGGGCGATCGCGACGCGTGATTGTGAATGCCTCGCGAATTAACGCCTCTCCCTCCGCATATTTTGTCTCTCCGCATAAGAAAGTTGTTTTTTAAACACATCCCATCAGCCAGCATTGGTTCAACGCGAGAAAAAACAGCTCTGCACCACATTCAGTGTCTCATCATCATCATCAGAGGCAGCAGAAGCAGCAGCTGTGTGTACGTTGAACTTCTTTCGCACCGTACGTAGCCAACCGTGCTCATCGGAGGTGCGGCGGACGGACAACAAACTGAACACAAACAAAGCGGTTCTCAAGCAATGAGTTGGTCAAATCTGAGAATAATTTAAAGGTGCACAGCTTTCTAAACATCGCAAGGAAGAGCGTTCCAGACGGCCGCAGAAGCGCGCCTGGAAGCGCCGCGCGATGCGGTGACCCGCCGCCTTTGTTCGACGGCTGAGCCGGAGTCCGCTGCAGCGAGGGATGAGTTCGCGCGATGTTTTCGAAGCTGCCCACGTGTTCATAGACAGCCCCCCCCCAACTCTCTCTCTCTCTGCTAGATTGGGGGCTTAGTTGGATGCAAAACTACGGAGAAAAAAACAATCAGAGACGTGGCTAAGAGAGAGATGGAGAGACGTGCATGTCCGACGCGCCTGTGTGTGTGTCTGTGTGTGTCTGTGTGTGTGTCTGTGTGTGTCTGTGTGTGTCTGTGTGTGTGTGTGTGTGTCTGTGTGTGTGTCTGTGTGTGTCTGTGTGTGTGTCTGTGTGTGTGTCTGTGTGTGTGTGTCTGTGTGTGTGTCTGTGTGTGTGTCTGTGTGTGTCTGTGTGTGTCTGTGTGTGTGTCTGTGTGTGTCTGTGTGTGTGTCTGTGTGTGTGTCTGTGTGTCTGTGTGTGTGTGTCTGTGTGTGTGTCTGTGTGTGTGTCTGTGTGTCTGTGTGTGTATCTGTGTGTGTCTGTGTGTGTCTGTGTGTGTGTCTGTGTGTGTGTGTCTGTGTGTGTTTGTGTGTGTGTCTGTGTGTGTGTCTGTGTGTGTGTCTGTGTGTGTGTCTGTGTGTGTCTGTGTGTGTGTCTGTGTGTTTGTCTTTGCGCGCGCTCTTCGTTTGTTTGTCGGTGGCCGTGTCGAAGCGTGCGTGCTTGTTTGCGGCCTCGAAGTGCACCTAGCCTGGTACCAGCGCCGTGGAATCGCCTCCGTCGCCTATTCACGAACGACACGTGTGCCGTGCTGGCCTTCAATGGGGGGCGCACGAGCCCCCCCCCCCCCCACAGCGCGTATCGGATACACGTGGGATATGTGTGGGTGTACTTTGTGCGGGTACGCGCGTGAGTGTGTGGGGTCAGCGCGCTGTGCTACGAACCGGCGACACGAGTTCGACTGTCTCGATTGGCTGAAGCGGTTTTCGGACTCCCGTAGGTCGACTCAGCCTCAAATGAGGACCTGGTGCGGTGTGTAAGCATCGCTAATGGGGAGACAAAGGCGGTCGGGCGTGGTGCTGCCCCCCCCCACCCCCTCGCTAATAGCACTTGCCCAAGCAGTCTAT
The DNA here is from genome assembly GCF_048934315.1 of Petromyzon marinus. Lineage (NCBI taxonomy): Eukaryota > Metazoa > Chordata > Hyperoartia > Petromyzontiformes > Petromyzontidae > Petromyzon > Petromyzon marinus. The sequence continues at coordinate 3,611,210 of NC_133707.1, forward strand.
TAAAAGGCTATACGGGGAATCTTTGTCTTTGTTGTTAACCGTCGCTGAGAATCGAATCGAGGTGGTCGGGCTCGAAGCGCAGTGCGCTAACCGCTGCGCCACCGTTCCCCTCCCCTTACACCCAGCATATCAAACGATTAAACTAAACTCTTTATTATATTTTTACCAGGTAAGACCCTACTGAGCTGTATAGCTCTTTTTTCAGAAGCGACCTGGCCATCACAAACGATAGCTTAACCAAAATGGCTTATCATCACATGGCAATTGATAGACGCCAAATACTCTAAACGCACGTTTTTAAATTCCAAATATACAGCAGGCGTCATGGTCGGGATGGAACTCACGACCTCCTGTGTACCAGGCGAGGTTTAGTTAACGCCTCCTAGCCACCGTGGAACCCTTTATATATACACACAAAGACAAAGACCCCCCGTATAAGATAAACAGACTGTAGGGGCAAGTTCTGTTAGCGAGCACCTATGAAGGCCGGAACGGTACACGAGGGGGTGGGTGGCCAGCCACCACCTCCGACCGCCTTTGTCTCCCCAGTGGCGATGTTTACACACTGCACCAGGTGCTCATTTGAGACTGAGTCGACCTAGGGGAGGCCCAAGACCGGTTCGGATAATCGTCACTGGGTGTTGGCCGTCAGCGGGAATCGAACCCGGGACGCCGGGTTCATAGCGCAGCGCGCTAACCGCTGCACCACCGCTCCCCACTATCTTTGTCTCTGTTGTCCGTTCCCCGCACCCCCGATTAGCACGCTTGGCTATATACACACAAACACACACACAGACACACAAACACACAAACATACACAGAGACACAGACACAAACAGACACACACACACAGACACACACAGACACACAGACACACACAGAGACACAGACACGCAGACATACACAGATACACACACAGACACACACAAACACACAGACATACACAGAGACACAGACACACACAGACACACACAGACAGACACACACAGACACACACAGACACACAGACATACACAAAGACACACGCAGACACACACAGAGACACGCACTTACAACACCTACAATAACAAACCCATGTGGATGAGAACACGTGGGAGGCCGCAATTAGCCGACGCGAACTGCAATTACCCGGTAGCAGTAGCGATGCGTAATCACCGCATCATCAACAACAACAACAACACAAAAACAACACCACCACCACCACGCAGCGCAGCTCCAAACCGGAAAGTCAGGTGCGATGGGAAGCGATTCGAGACATAAACGGAGCTGTCAATTGGCTGATTGGTGAGGAAATGTCTTCCTCGGGGGAGGAAAGAGGTTTCGGGGGGTGGGGGGTGGGGGGAGTCTTATCATGAGACGCTCTCACCACGAGGATGACTCCTTCAGGTTTCCACAGCGGATCCAGAGACCCATGAACTCCCTTCGCGCCGCGTTGCGCCGCGTGCCGACACCCGTCCGCCTTTGTCTCCCCAGTGGCGATGTTTTACACATCGCCACTGGGTACTCATTTGAGGCTGAGTCGATCTAGGGGATGCCCAGGACCGGTTCAGATAATCGTCACTGGTTGTTTATGACATTATTATCATCATCATCATCACTATTGTTGTTGTTATTGTTGTTATTATGTCATCATTTCGATTTAAAGCTTTCGTGACTGCAATGATTCATCTTCTTTGGTTCTTTCGGTAAAGTCACGTAGAATGAGAATAAAATAATAAATTGATAAAATAAAATAACACAATAATATTCTCACGACGTTTCGGCCACAACACAAGCGGCCTTCATCAGGTGAAGGGACGAGACTGTCTGGTAGGACAGCACTGTAGTGAAAAAGTCAGTGAAAAAGCCAGCGTGGCTTTTTCACTCCAGCGCTGTCCTACCAGACAGTCTCGCCCCTTCACCTGATGAAGGCCGCTTGTGTTGTGGCCGAAACGTCGTGAGAATATTATTGTGTTATTTTATTTTATCAATTTATTATTTTATTCTCATTCTACGTGACTTTACCGAAAGAACCAAAGAAGATTATGTCATCAGTTGGTCGAGTTCGTGGCATTGCCCCTGCTTCGTTCTCGTCTCTGTAAGTCGCCCTCCCCGTGCCGTCTCACGCGGGCTCGCGACTTGCTCCGACGTCTTCCCAAATGCGCTCGCCGTGCCCTAGGCGGGCGCACCTCACTGAAGCGAGCACGTCGCCAGGATCGGCCCTGCTGGAACGCTCTTCCTTCCGATGTTAAGAAGCCACTGGGAGATCTGCACTTTAAAATCACCTCGATTGAAAGCTACCACCCCGTCCTGTGCCGTGCCGTCCTTCATGGGTGCTCGCTAACAGCACTTGCCCCTACAGGCTATACGGGGGGTCTTTGTCGTTTGTTCCCCGCACCTCCGATTAGCACGCTTGGCTACATACAGTGCAGACGAAGTTCAACATACCGACATATTTTAATTTTCATAAAAGGTGCAACTACTATATTCACCCCCCCCCCCCCCCGTGGAAACTAAAACTAAACTATTTTTGTTTGTTACCAAATAAGGCCCTACTGGGCTATGCGTCTCTTTTTCAGAAGCGATCTGGCCACAATTGACAGCTCAACGGAGTGGCCTATCGCGTGGAAATTGATCGCAGCCGACCACTCGAAAGACGTCATGATTCTAAATGTGGAGGGAAAAACCGGAGGACCCGGAGAAAAATCGACGCGACCACGGGGAGAGAGAGAGAGAGACACCGCAAACTCCAAATATGCAGCAGCAGGTGTCAGGGTCGGGATCGAACCATCGACCTTCTGTATACCAGGCGAGGTAGTTAACATCTCATAGTCAACGTCAAAGATGGTGGTACATGAGTGCTAGCTGGAATTTCGAAAGGTCTCATGAATCTTATCCGTATTTAATCTGAATATATACAGCGTCTTAGCTCAAGGCGCTCTACAACAGAGCTTTGAAAAGCGGTAACAGAGAGATCGAGCGATTTTTCGCGGCAAGGGGCAGTGCAAGGGCCGAGGAATGAGTGGCACGTGGGATCACGACAGGGCACCTGGGGAGGGACGGAGCGGAGTGGCGTGGCGAGGAGATGGAATGGGCAACTCGGCGGAGATGGTGAGGCTTTAAGAGAGGAACGTGGAAGGAGTTGAAGGAGGCGGGGGGAGGGGGGGGAGGCTGCTTCGGGCACAGGGGGCGAGTTGATTCCAGTGGTAGGGCTGCAAGGATGGGGAAAGATTGAAAAACGAGATTGGGGACAGGGAGAAGGAATGACAGAGAGAGAGAGAGAGAGGATTGTGAATGAAGAGGACGAGGCAGGGGAGATGAGGCGAGATGAGGTGGGGGAAAGGCCACGGAGAGATTTAAAGGGTCGGCTGCCGTAAGCGTCTCGTGGTGAAACTGCTACGGCCGGAGAAACATCTTCTTGTTGAGATCTCTCCCCACGCCCGTGGGGTCATCCAGCCGTGACCCACAACCGCCAGGGTGGAGGAGCATTCGCCAATAAAACTGCGCGTGGCGTTAACCGATAAAAAGTATATATAATAGGCGACGTTTCAGGCAATGGTCCTTCTTCGTAGACCCTCAATGTGCTGCGAGGAAGGGCCAATTGTCGGAAACGTTGCCTCTTATACGTTTTAAATATTTAAAATATATAACAGAAGATACCTAGAGTTTGATCTTCCACGAAACTCGCGGTCCACCCTAAATCGCATCCACTGCACAACCCATGGCAGTGGATGCCGACACCCTGACGATGCACAAATGACAAAATATAAAACTCTCCAGTAGTGGAGGGCGACTGCGGTCATCCAGAACAGACACCGGAGCAGCGCACGACGACGCAACGCAACCGATTCACAAAATACGAAGTTTGGAGACATCGCATCGACGATGCTACCACTCACTCCTGCCCGCTATTGTCTGGGCTTGACCACGTGAACGTGAAGTTGTAGCCGTTGCTCTGCAGCTACGTCAGCAGCCGTACGACAAGAAAAAAGCAGAACATTAAATGAATATTTTAAAGCCACGGAAGTGTTGTCGAACCGAGTGCTTTGTTGCTGCGATCTCAGGGAGTCGGCGCTCGGAGGCGGCCTTTCCCAGGCCAACGCGACTCAATCGAGATCCCGTTCAGTCGATAGTCACAGCGAAGACGAAGGTCCTCCCGCGGAGCCCACAGAGACTGTCGGGGCAAGCCCTCTCAGCAAGTGCCCTACGATGAGATCTTGGAACGGCGCAGGAGGGAATTGGCGTGACCGGTACCACGACCGGCCGGCTTTGCATCCCCCCCCCCCCCCCCCCCATTTGGCGATGTTTGCGCACGACACCAGGTGATTATTTGAGGCTGAGTCGACCTAGGGGGGAGGGCCCAGGACAGGTTTAGATAATCGTCACTGGTGTTGACAGTGAGCGGGAATCGTAGCGCAGTGCTCTAACCGTTGCGCCACAGCTCCCCGCAACGACATACGTATATACATAACACCCACAAAACATTAAAAGCAAAGTCCCCCTGTATAGCCTACACGGGCAAAGTCCCCCTGCATAGCCTATGAAGGCCGGAACAAACAGAAAAAGCGCAACCCCTTCGAATGGTATGGCCAGCACCACGCCCGGCCGCGTTTGTATCTCCCCAATGCTGATGGTTCAACACACACACACACACACCGCACCTGGTACAACTCTCATTTCATGCTGAGTCGACCTCGCGGAGGCCCAGAATCGGTTCGAATTTTTGTCGCGAACGTTTGTGGCGAGTGGAGGCTCGAACTCGGGTCGCCGGGGTTCGTAGCGCAGCGCGGCGCTAACCACTGCGCCACCGTTCCCCAACACATAAGCACACACGTGTACACACACACACGTGTACACACACACACACACGTGTACACACACACGTACACACACACGTACACACACACACACGTGTACACACACACGTACACACACACGTACACACACACGTACACAATACGTGAAAATGTATATTACATACAAAAGAAGATCCCCCGTATAGCCTTAACAGACTGTAGGGGCAAGTGCTGTTAGCGAGCACCTATGAAGGCCGGCACGGCACACGAGGGGGTGGGTGGCCAGCACCACGCCCGGCCGCCTTTGTCCCCCCAGTGGCGATGTTTACACATCGCACCGGGTACTCATTTGAGGCTGAGTCGACCTAGGAGATGCCCAGGACCGGTTCAAATAATCGTCACCGGTGTTGGCCGTGAGCGGGAATCGAACCCGGGTCACCAGGTTCGTAGCGCAGCGCGCTAACCGCTACACTACCGCTCCCCACGACATAAAGACATACATGTAGTACATACGTACAGCGTACACATTCACACATTCACACGTACATATATACATATACACGCATGCATGCAAAATGACAACGAGAAAGATCTCCCGGATAGCCTTTAACAGACTGTTGGGACAAGTGCTGTTAGCGAGTTGCACATATGCACATCTATGCATGTGTGCCTGTTTAGTTTGTGGTCCTTCTCCAATACCTCCGATGAGGACGGTTGGCTACGCACGGTGTGAAAGAAGTTCAACTCACGTACGTACATACACCGGCACTCATACATTCAAACGCGCGCATACACATATACATACAAACATTTCAACCAACACATACCGTAGACGTATACAGACGAACACACGTGATTCATAACAGATTGTTTGTTTTTCTTGTGTTGGGTGAGGCCACGTAATGAACTGGGACAAATTCGTGCCGTGACACCCTCCACCACGCGACACAGCCAACACAAAAAAACCCCCTAAACTGTCACGCTTCGAACGAATCGCCGATAAATGTCCCGCTTCAACTCGACGTGAAGAACAAATTCTCACTCACTCACTCATGCGCCGGCGAGTTAGAGAGCAAGGATCTTCAGGACAGGAACAACCTTGCACATTCTGTTTAGAAACATATATATGAAGGCAAAGATCCCCCCTATAGCCTTGGCAGACTGTTGGGGGCAAGTGCTGTTAGCGAGTAGCACCGATGAAGGCCGGCGCGGCGCACGAGGGGGTGGGTGGCCAGCACCACGCCCGGCCGCCTTTGTCTTTCCCAGTGGTTGTTGATTACCACACAGCGCGCCATGTACCCATTTGAGGCCGAGTCGACTTAGGGCAGGCCCAGGTACGGGTCCAGAATAATCGCCACCGCTGTTGGCGTTGGCCGTGAGCTGGAGTCGAGTTCGGGCCCTTACGTTCGTTGCGCAGCGCGCTAACCACGACACTACCGCTCCCCACTGACACACAAAAGCAAAGATCCCCCGTGTAGCCTTAACAGACTGTTGGGGGCAAGTGCTGTTAGCGAGCACCTATGAAGGCCGGCACAGCACGCGAGGGGGTGGGTGGCCAGCATCAAGCCCGGCCGCCTTTGTCTCCCCAGTGGCGATGTTTACACACTGCACCAGGTACTCATTTGAGGCTGAGTCGACCTAGGGGAGGCCCAGGACCGGTTCAAATAATTGTCACCGGTGTGAGCGGTGAATCGAACCCGGGTCGCCAGGTTCGTAGCGCAGTGTGCTTACCGCTACACTACCGCACACACACTCACAACACTCTAACACACACACTCACACAACACACACACACACTAACACACACACACACTCTCACACACACACACTCTCACACACACTCTCACACTCTCACACACACTCACACACACAACACTCTAACACACACACTCACACACACACAACACACTCACACACACTCACACACTCACACACTCTCACACACACACCACTCTCACACTCACACTCTCACACACAACACTCTCACACACACATTCTCACACACACACTCTCACACACTCTGACACACTCTGACACACACACACTCTCACACACAACACTCTCACACACAACACTCTCAGACACACTCACACACACAACACTCACACACTCTCACACACACAACACTCTCACACACTCACACGCACTCTCTCACACACACACACACACTCTCACACACACACTCTCACACACAACACTCTCACACACACTCTCACACACAACACTCTCACACACACTTTCACACACAACACTCTCACACACACAACACTCTCACACACACAACACTCACACACTCTCACACACACAACACTCTCACACACTCACACACACTCTCACACACACACTCTCACACACACTCTCACACACACAACACTCTCACACACACACAACACTCACACACTCTCACACAGAACGTGTTTAATATTACGTACAAGCTGTGCATGACACTGATCCATTACTACAAAAACGCAGTTAAACATCGACATCACGCGCAGACAATAACCAGTATGGAAACAATAAACAGTACAACACTTAAATATACACACATATGGTATATATATACACATACTATTGATGATTTACTGCTCTTTGTCAATCCACTGCTGGATGAAGGCTTCCCCAAGATGTTTGACCATACTTCACCATCGCGGTCAGTGCGGGATTGTGAAGTTGGAGGCTCTGGGGGTGTGCGTGGGGCTCAGGGGCACGATCCTGCTCCGACATTCACTCGCCGCCGATGATGGCCCTTGGCCGGGAATCGAACTCAGTTGGCCAGGTACGTAAGAGGGTGCCGACACACACGGGGAGGGGGGAGGAGGAGGTGGGCGGAGAGATACAAGATAAGGAGGGGGGGTCTACAGGGATGATGGGGGTGGGGTCTACAGGGATGATGGGGGGGGTCTACAGAGATGGGGGGGGGGTCCGTGTCCCAATTTGAACGCGGTGACCTCTGCTGTGAGTTCCGCGTGGACGCCTCAACCCGTGTTGTGTTTTTTTATTGCGATCTGATGGGTTTCTCTCTCTCGTCTCTCTCCTCCCTCTCTCTCTCTGTCTGTGCCTCTCGTCCCCCCCCTCCACCCCCACCACGCTCGTCTGCTGCCCCCTCCCTGCCCCCCCCTCCACCCCCACCACGCTCGTCTGCTGCCCCCTCCATGCCCCCCCCTCCACCCCCACCACGCTCGTCTGCTGCCCCCTCCCTGCCCCCCCCCTCTCTCTCTCTCCGCCTGTCACGACGCGCGTCACTGCGGCACTGACGACCTAATCCCGGGCGAGTCACACGAGCCGAGACTGAGGGGGGGGGGGCAAAGGGGGGGGGGTGAGGGGGGCTGGGGGAGGGGGGGCGGGGGAAGAGGTGTGTGGTGAAGGTTTACGTGAGTATGCGAGTGTATGTATTGTGCGTGTCCGTGTGTGTGCTCGCTAACAGCACTTGTCCCTACACTCTGTTACAGGCTATAGGGGGGATCTTTGTCTTTGTGTGTGCGTGCTCCTCTTGTATCCCTCTCCCCACCTCCTCCACCTCGTGTGCATGCACACACACGAGTACACACACACGAACACACACACCAACACACACACACGAACACACACACGAACACACACACACGAACACACACACGAACACACGAACACACACACGAACACACACACACGAACACACACACACCAACACACGAACACACACACGAACACACACACGAACACACGCACACACACACGAACACACACACACGAGCACACAACAACAACTGTCATTCGCCACTAAGTGGCGGTGACGTCACCATGACGCTTGTGCCAGGCCATGTGCACCTTGAGGCCACGTGAAGTGTCGAACGCCCACTGGCAGGAGGTCACGGGGCAGACCCAAGTGTCACGGGTCGACTGACTAAGATGACTGAGATGACTGGCTGATGCACCACCTGTGCCCCCTACTGTGCCAACTTTCTGTGCTTTAGCCACCCGGCGCTCCGCTCGTTGTTGTGAGCGTCGCTCCTCCGCCCTCCGTTGTTGTTGGAGGGCGACTGCCTCCAACTGCCCAGTAGCGTCCTTCACGAGCCTCCTCCACAGAGGCCGTTCTTGACACCGCTGGTACCAGTCATCGCCAAGTCCACTCAGCTCCACGTCCTCCTGTACCACATCACTCCATCTCTTCTAGCCCGTGCCGCGCCCGTTTAGCCCCCTCGATCCGGCCGAACAAAAGCTGTTTCGGCATGCGGTGGCTGGGCATGCGGGCTACATGACCCAGCCAACGCAGCCTTGCCTGCCGGAGAAGCTCACTGATGGGACCTTACCCAGATCTTTCAAGGATTTGTGAGCTCCTCACACAATCCAGTCTGGTTAAACCCAGGATGGATCGTAGGCAGGCTAGCCTAAATGGTTCTAACCGGCGAAGATGTTCCATTAAGGGGGTCCACGTTTCGCAAGCGTAGAGAAGGGCGGGAATGACCGTAGCCGAGAAGACCTGAAGCTTAGTGCGGAGCGACAGACCAGGTAGCTTCCACACAGCGTTTCGCAACCGATGAAAATATATTGCCGCTAGACTGATTCGGAGTGAGACCTCTGCTGTTAAACTGGAGCCAGTCATAAGCACACTGCCCAGGTATGGGAAACTCTCCACTCTCTCCACCACTGCCCCATCACCGATTGAGAGTTGTGGGGGTGGAGTGTCCGATGGTACAAAATACCCAGACAGGTGCTTAGTTTTGGTGGGGCTGATGGTAAGGCCCCATCTCTTAGTGGCACGCTCCAGTCTCAGCAGCAGCGTCTCCAACTCCTCCTCTGAATGAGCAGCTATTACCAAATCATCGGCATACATAACGTGGTTGAGCAATAGGGAGCCATCCCTTGACCGCACCCGGGCATCGATCAGCCTCCCATTATATCTGTACCAAATGGAGATTCCCACGGTACAGCTATTGAAGGCTTCACGAACTACGTGGTCAAAATAGATGTTAAATAATGTGGGAGCCAGAGGACATCCCTGTCGCACCCCAAGGTGTACAGGGAATGGCTCTGACTCCCGGCCACGCAGTTTTACCCAGGCCCGCTCACCATCATGAAGGTCCTTAATGATCGTGAGCAGGGGGTCAGGGACTCCAAAAGCACGAAGAACAACCCAGAGCCCAGGTCTACTGATGGTATCATAGGCCTTGACCAGGTCAATAAAGCAGAGATGTAGGTCTTGGTGGAATTCCCTACACCTCTGCTGTAGCAGACGGACAGAAAATATGGCATCTGTGCAGGACCGCCCTTTCCTGAAACCGCATTGGGGCTCCGCAAGCCTCTCCTCAGCGTGCCTGGCAAGGCGATGTTGAATAATCCTTGCCAGGACCTTTCGCGGCACACTGAGGAGTGAGATGCCCCTGTAGTTGTTACAGTCTGTGCAGTCCCCCTTCTTAAAGAGAGCTCCTTGCCACACGAACACACACACACACACGAACACACACACACACGAACACACACACGAACACACACACACACACGAACACACACGAACACACACGAACGCACACACGAACACACACACACGAACACACTGGCCCCTACAGTCTGTTAGAGGATATTTTTTTGTGTGCGTGCGGGGAGCGGTCAACACCAGTAACGATTATCTGAAACGGTCCTGGGCCTCCCCTAGGTCGACTCAGCCTCAAATGAGCACCTGGTGCGGTGTCTAAAACATCGTCACTAGGGAGACAAAGGCGGCCGGGCGTGGTGATGGCCACCCACCCCCATCGCGTGCCGTGCCGGCCTTCATAGGTGCTGCTCGCTAACAGCACTTGCCCCAACAGTCGGTTCAGGCCGTACGGGCGATCTTTGCGTGTGTTTATCTCTGAATGTGTCTGCATCGGTGGTGCATCAGCCAGTCATCTCAGTCAGTCGACCCGTGCCACCTGGGTCTGCCCCGTGACCTCGTGCCAGCGGGCGTTCGACACTTCACGTGGCCTCAACGTGCACCTAGCCTGGCACAAGCGTCGTGGTGACGTCACCGCCAACAGCACGTGTCCCAACCCAAAAAGGTCGCCAAGCGGTCTCCTTCCCCGTTTCGGTTTTTTTTGCGGCTGGAATCGGTTCGGAGCCCAGATCCCGGGCCAGTGGCGTTGCCGCCGCGGCTGCCGCGTTGACCTATCGCCGCTCGACGGGCACGCGCCTCGACGGGCACGCGCCTCGACGGGCACGCGCCTCGACGGGCACGCGGACCTCGTGGCGACCAGGGGGGCGGAGCGGGGTGTCTGTGCCCCGGGTTCGCTTCTGCAGTTGGTGGGGGGGGGGGGGAGAGACCACGTGGCTCGGCGACCCGAGTCGGGACTTGGAACCCCGGGGAAGCGACGCTTCCATCGATTCGGCGTTGTGCACCGCCAGCGACCCCCCCCCCCCGTACGCGACGCAGAGCCAGCAGGTGCCTGCGTGCGTGGGAGCCGGGGGAGGGGAGGGAGGGAAGGAGGGGGGAGGGGGTAGTGGGGGTTGCTGGATATTTCCAGTGGAAAATCCATCAAACAAAAACTGCGCGTTCTACGTGATCCCCCAGAGCCCCCACCCCCTCAAGCCCCCCCCCCCTCGCTACGTGAGCCCCCCCCCCCCTCAAGCCCCCGCGACCTCGAACGCGGATTTCCGCGAGGAGGTGAAGGAGTGAACTTTGCGCGTTCCCTGCCGATTTGGTTCGGCACGGACGCGTGGAAAAGTTATTCTACACCCGAGAGGGAGAGACATGGAGAGAGCGAGAGAGGGGGAGAACGAGAGATACAGAGAGAGTGAGAGAGATACAGAGAGAGAGAGAGGGAGAGTGAGAGAGGGAAAGAGGGAGAGAGATACAGAGAGAGGGAGAGACATGGAGAAAGAGAGTGAGGGAGAGAGAGAGAGTGAGAGATTCAGAGAGTGAGAGAGATACAGAGAGAGGGAGAGACATGGAGAAAGAGAGGGAGGGAGAGAGAGAGTGAGAGATACAGAGAGAGGGAGAGAGATAGAGAGATAGAGGGAGAGTGAGAGAGGGAGAGAGTGAGAGATACAGAGAGAGTGAGAGATACAGAGAGAGTGAGAGATACAGAGAGAGAGAGGGAGATGGAGAGAGGGAGAGAGTGAGAGATACAGAGAGAGTGAGAGATACAGAGAGAGAGAGGGAGAGTGAGAGATACAGAGAGAGGGAGAGACATGGAGAGAGAGAGGGAGAGAGAGTGAGAGATACAGAGAGAGACATGGAGAGAGAGGGAGGGAGAGAGTAAGAGATACAGAGAGAGGGAGAGAGAGAGGGAGGGAGAGATACAGAGAGAGAAACGACTCCGAAACAAGCCATGACATCTCCCGGCGGATTGGAATCCTCCTCCTCCTCCTCCGCACCACCACCGCCACCATCACCATCCTCCCGCGATGTAACGATCCGCTCAGCACACCAACTGATCTCATCGCTCCATCTCTCACGGTGGACGAACGTCCTCTCCGGACGCGCCCCATTCATTGGCTGCCACTTCGCTATCATCTCTCCGTCTGGAACAGCTCAAGCCTCCCGCACATCACGTGACCACTCCGAACCCGCCCCCTCTCTCCGCGCCGCCGCCCGCTGCGAAAACAGACGCCGCTCCTCCGCCGTGCAGCAGCGCCGAAGCACATCGTGCAGCCTCACCTCATCCCATATAGAACCCTCGTCTCATCCCATACAGAACCATCGTCTCATCCCAAACAGAACCCTCGTCTCATCCCATACAGAACCCTCATCCCATACAGAACCCTCGTCTCATCCCATACAGAACCCTCGTCTCATCCCATACAGAACCATTGTCTCATCCCATAAAGAACCCTCGTCTCATCCCATACAGAACCCTCGTGTCATCCCATACAGAACCCACTCCAGGGCCCTCGTCTCATCCCATACAGAACCAACGTCTCATCCCATACAGAACCCTCGTCTCATCCCATACAGAACCCTCGTCTCATCCCATACAGAACCAACGTCTCGTCCCATACAGAACCAACGTCTCATCCCACACAGAACCCACTCCAGGGCCCTCGTCTCATCGAGGCACAGAGGGCGCGCCGAGTTAAAATTTCTCCGCTCCGTGCGCCGTCTCACGACGCACCCCAGGCCGCCTCGCCTCGCCTCCTGATCCTCTGTCGATGCACGGGAAGAGCGCCTTTCGCGAGGCCTCGCTCAGCGTGTTGTCGCAGCCGAGTGTGATTGAGAGTGTGATTGAGGGTGTGATTGAGAGTGTGATTGATTGAGAGTGTGATTGAGAGTGTGATTGAGAGTGTGATTGAGGGTGTGATTGAGAGTGTGATTTAAAGTGTGATTGAGAGTGTGATCGAGAGTGTGATCGAGAGTGTGATTGATTGAGAGTGTGATTGATTGAGAGTGTGATTGAGGGTGTGATTGAGAGTGTGATTGATTGAGAGTGTGATTGAGAGTGTGATTGAGAGTGTGATCGAGAGTGTGATTGATTGAGAGTGTGATTGATTGAGAGTGTGATTGAGAGTGTGATTGAGAGTGTGATCGAGAGTGTGATCGAGAGTGTGATTGATTGAGAGTGTGATTGAGAGTGTGATCGAGAGTGTGATCGAGAGTGTGATCGATTGAGAGTGTGATCGATTGAGAGTGTGATTGATTGAGAGTGTGATTGATTGAGAGTGTGATCGAGAGTGTGATCGAGAGTGTGATCGAGAGTATGATTGATTGAGAGTGTGATTGATTGAGAGTGTGATTTAGAGTGTGATTGAGAGTGTGATTGATTGACAGTGTGATTGAGAGTGTGATTGAGAGTGTGATTGATTGAGAGTGTGATTGAGAGTGTGATCGAGAGTGTGATCGAGAGTGCGATCGATTGAGAGTGTGATCGATTGAGAGTGTGATCGATTGAGAGTGTGATTGATTGAGAGTGTGATTGATTGAGAGTGTGATCGAGAGTGTGATCGAGAGTGTGATTGATTGAGAGTGTGATTGATTGAGAGTGTGATTTAGAGTGTGATTGAGAGGAGGAGTGAGCGTTTGCGATACACAGGATAGCGTGCCCGTGTGCCCGTGTGCCCACGTGCCCGCGTGCCCGCGTGCCCGTGTGCCCGTGTGCCCACGTGCCCGTGTGCCCACGTGCCCGTGTGCTCGTGTGCCCGTGTGCCCACGTGCCCGTGTGCCCACGTGCCCGTGTGCTCGTGTGCCCGTGTGCCCACGTGCCCGTGTGCCCACGTGCCCGCGTGCCCGTGTGCCCGTGTGCCCACGTGCCCGTGTGCCCACGGAGGCCTCAGCGCTACGTTGCGCTACGAACCCGGCCCACCGCGAGTTCGATTGCCGCTCGCGGCCAACATCGGCGACGATTATTTGAATCGGTCTTGGGCCTCCCCTAGGTCCACTCAGCCTCAAATGAGTACCTGGTGCGGTGTGTAAACATCGCCACTGGGGGATACAAAGGCGGCCGGGCGTGTTGCCGGCCACCCACCCCCTCGCGTGCCGTACCGGCATTCAATAGGTGTTCGTTAACAGCACTTGCTACCAAAGTCTGTTCCGTTTCTAGGAGACCTTTGTCTTTATTTGCGTGTGTGTGAGAGTGTAAGAGTGTGTGATTGAGAGTGAGCGCGTGATTAAGAGTGTGTTCTACAGAGAAACAGGGAGAGGGGTGAGTGTTTGTATGATTGAGAGAGCGAGCGAGCGTGTGTGAGCGTGAGAGTGTGTGTTTGTGCATGAGAGTGTTGGTAAGTGTGCGCGTGTGTCTGTGAATGTGAGAGGGTGGGAGCGCGTGTGTGTGTGAGTGAGAGGCTGGGAGTGTGCTTATGTCTGAGAGAGCGTGAGAGAGTGTGCGTATAAGAGACTCTGTGTGTGGATGTGTGTGTGAGTGAGAGGGTGAGCGAGTGTGTGTGTGAGAGTGGGGAGCGGTAGTGTAGCGGTTAGCGCTACGCTGCGCTACGAACCCGGCGACACGAGTTCGATTCCCGCTCACGGCCAGCACCAGTGACGATTATCTGAACCGGTCCTGGGCCTCCACTAGGTCGACTCAGCCTCAATTGAGTACCTGGTGGTACGTGTAAAAAGAAATTCCCACTTAGGGAGACAAAGGCGGCAGGGAGTGGTGTTGGCCACCCACCCCCTCGTGTGCCGTGACGGCTCTCAGTGCAGTGGCTCTCGCACTGCGCTACGAACCCGGCCACACGAGTTCGATTCCGGCTCACAGCCACCAGCACCAGTGACGATTATCTGACCCGGTGCTGGGTCTCCCCTAGGTCGACTCAGCCTCAAACGAGTACCTGGCGCGGGGAAGACAAATGCGGTCGGGCGTGGTGAAGGCCACCCACCCCCTCGCGCGCCTTTTCAGCCTTCAGAGGTGCTGCTGGTCGGAGCGCCTGTCCCAACAGTTCACCAACTCACTCACCTGGCGTCCACCCACTCACTCACTCACTCACCTGTCGTCCACTCACTCACTCACTCACCTGTCGTCCACTCACTCACTCACCTGTCGTCCACTCACTCACTCACCTGGCGTCCACACACTCACTCACCTGCCGTCCACTCACTCACTCACTCACCTGTCGTCCACTCACTCAGTCACCTGGCGTCCACCCACTCACTCACTCACCTGCCGTCCACTCACTCACTCACTCACCTGTCGTCCACCCACTCACTCACCCACTCACCTGTCATCATCCACTCACTCACCTGGCGTCCACCCACTCACCCACTCACACAACCGTTGTCCAGCCACTCACTCACTCACTCACCCGTTGTCCACCCACTCACCTGTCGTCCTCTCAGCGAAGCTGTCCGCCCGCCGGTGATCCATGGTGGCCACGTGACGCGATCTCACTGCGAGCGACACAGAGAGAGGGAGAGAGCGAGCAGCCGTGAGGCACAAATACAAAGATCCCCCGGGTAGCCTTCTCGTCTTTGCCTGATGTTCAACACAGCACCGGTTCTGGTATTCGCCGCTGTTACTGCTTCGTGGCACAGCCAAGCTGCGTGGTGCCATCACCGGCCAAATGTCACGGTGCTGAAATCGTCAATCGTCGCGGGTTTACTCTCCGACACACCGGTGTGCTGAACTCGTAACTGATTGGCACGTGTTGTTCACGTGACTAACCATTACTAATTGCCCGTGTCGGGTGGTGGTGGGTTAAACGACACATTTGTATTTACGCAATCTAGGCTCCAAACCACCCCCCCCCCTCCAGCCCCGTTATTAGTGTTAAGTGGCTCATCAAAATATACAGAGGTTCTCCTCGCTATACGTAGCAGATGCGTTCCAAAATACGGGGCACACAAAGGAAAAACCGGACGAGATGACGTCTGCATGCCGAGTATCGCACACACAGTACACACACAGTTCACACACAGTACACACACACAGTACACACAGTACACACGCACAGTACATACAGTATACACACACAGTACACACACAGTACACACAGTACACACAGTACACACACACAGTACACACACACAGTGCACACACACAGTACACACACACAGTACACACAGTACACCCGCACAGTACACACACACAGTACACACAGTACACACACACAGTACACACACACAGTACACACACAGTACACACACACAGTAGACACGCACAGTACACACACAGTACACACACAGTACACACGCACAGTACACACACACAGTACACACACAATACATACACAATACACACAGTACACACACTACACACACACAGTATACACACACAGTACACACACAGTATACACACACATAGTACACACACAGTACACACAGTACACACACAGTACACACACACAATACACCCACAGTACACACAGTACACACACACAATACACCCACAGTACACACAGCATGCATACACAATACACATACATTCTACATACACACTACACACACAATACACCCACAATACACACAGTATACACAGTACACACACACATTCCACATACACACTACACACACACTACACACACAATACACCCACAGCACACGCATAGTACACACACACACATAGTACACACACACAAGACGCACAGTACACACACGTACAATGTTGTCCCATATCCGACCGACATAGCCGCATGTTGAATGAATCCAAACCGAATTTTGGCTATTTAACAGGTTAGCCTCACAGACACCCTAACCCGCATCAAGCAAGCCAAACCTGCATATACACAACAAAGATAAAGATCCCCCGTATAGCCTCAACAGACTGTTGGGGCAAGTGCTGTTAGTGAGCAGCACCTATGAAGGCCGGAACGGCGCACGAGGGGGTGGGGTGACCAACACCACGCCCGGCCGCCTTTGTCTCCCCAGTAGTGATTTTTTTTTACACACCACACCAGTTACTCGTTTGAGGCTGAGTCGACCTAGGGGAGGCCCAGGAACGGTTCAAATAATCGTCAGTGGGTGTTGGCCGTGAGAGGGAATCGAACTCGGGTTCGCCGGGTTCGTAGCGCAGCGCGCTAACCGCTACACCACCGCTCCCCGCAACATATACACACAAACGCATACACCGACACACGCATACATAGACAAACACAAATACGCGAACATACAAAGTCACACTCACAATGTCTCTAGCGAGTGCGCGGTACAGATGTGGAATAAGGGCCAATTGTCCCGGTGATCAATAGCCTGTGACAGCTAACCCATGATAGGCTATTGATCGTCGATATTTGCAGCCGATAAATCAGTAGCGATAATATAATGGGCAGAGTCGGCGATAATCTGCAGGTCAAATCGACAACTGATGACAATCCCCACTCATGGGAACGCACGGCCTTGAAATCGCCACCGAGAGCTTGCCGTGTCTGCACGTGTGCACGTGGAACTTTTTTTCGCACCGTACCTAAGCCATCCGTGCTCATCGGAGGTGCGACGGAAGGACAGCAACCTGCATACGATGATGAGCGCTTCCAAGTAAAATGAGTTGTCAATCGAGTTTGAAAAGACGCGTTCATTGATCGTGGATTAATTCGAATTGCGTCACGGAGGGTCGCCAATGCTGCTAAAGGCTCGCAAGGAGTTGTCCCCTAGACAGTCTGGTCCCTTCACCTGATGAAGGCCACTTGTGTTGTGGCCGAAACGTCGTGATTTTTTGTTGTTTTATTTTTTTACCCACGTGACTTTACCGAATAGAACCAAAGAGTATGGACCCTTGCAGTCACGAAAGCTTCAAATCTAGGATCGCGAGGCGGTTTAGTAGGGGCGATGACGTCACAGATCAATACCCGTCATCGGTGACCGCGTAATAAGCAGCGATATCGACACGCGATCGTTACCGGTAATCGGTGATCAATGGCGAATATAACCTGTGATCCACAATGCAGGTTTTGTTGTTGTTGTTAGCTCGCGTAGATATGCAAATGTGTCGTGAAGATTCCGCCACCACCCGACACAGCCAACTAGCAAAGGTTTGCCACGTAAACAGAACGTGGCATAGCTCGTCACTGGTACAGCAGCAACACCGGTGTGTTGTTGGAGAGCAAAGCCACAACATTTACAATCTGAGTACGACGTTTCGCCGCTAATCACAGCCAGCTTTATCAGGCGACAGCGGGATTTGTGGAGAAGTCCACCCGTAAAGATTTTTTTGCCAAAGAATCGCCAACGATCAGCAGTCACGAGGGCTTGGCAATCGTTACCGATGTTCGGTAACTGCTCGATAAAAATCGATCGGCGATCTGTGCGAGGTGTGGCTGTTAACAGATTTCGCACAGAGCCATCTCTCTCTCGCTCCCTCTCGCAGCGCGCGCTCTCGCTCTCTCTCCCACATTGCCGGTGATGTGGACTTCTTCGTCAAACGCTGGGGAGACGGACAAGCCCCTCTCTGTACCAGCGTGGACGGCACCTCCCTCGTGTTCACCATCTGAAACGCTCGCTCGTTGCCGTGGCGCGCGCGATGAACACCACCACCACAACCACCACGTGGCTTTAACTTTGTGTCGTGCGCGGCGCATTTAGCGCCACATCGGCTGTGGATTTAGAGCGTTTGTGATTTGTGTTGCTGGGTGACTTTGTGTGTGCTTCGTATGGCAATCGCCTCCAGTGCTGTTGCTGCTGGCGGCAATGAAAGTTGTTCAAAAGTCAAAAAGTCTCTCTCTGAGACACGCAGCTGAATGAAGCGCGCGAGTCGGGAGGGAGCGAATTACTCTCTCTCTCTGATCTCTCACTCATCTCTCTACACTCTCTCTAAACTTTCTCTAAACTCCCTCTAAACTCTCTCTAAACTCTCTCTAAACTTTCTCTAATATCTCTCTCTAAACTCCCTCTAAACTCTCTCTAAACTCCCTCTAAACTCTCTCTCAGCTCTCTCTAAACTCCCTCTAAACTCTCTCTTAACGCCCTCTAAACTTTCTCTAAACTCCATCTAAACTCTCTCTAAACTCCCTCTAAACTCTCTTTCAGCTCTCTCTAAACGCCCTCTAAACTCTCTCTAAACTCCCTTTAATCTCTCTCTAATCTCTGTCTAAACTCTCTCTAAACTCTCTCTAAACTCCCTCTAAACTCTCTCTAAACTCTCTCTAAACTCTCTCTAATATCTCTCTAATCTCTCTCTAAACTCCCTCTAAACTCTCTCTCAGCTCTCTGTAAACTCCCTCTAAACTATCTCTAATCTCTCTCTCTAATCTCTCTATAATCTCTCTCTAAACTCTCTCTAAACTCCCTCTAAACTCCCTCTAAACTCTCTCTAAACTCTCTCCAAGCTCCCTCGAAACTCTTTCTAAACTCTCTCTAATCTCTCTCTAATCTCTCACTGAACTCCCTCTAAACTCTCTAATCTCTCTCTAAACTCTCTCTAATCTCTCTCTCTAAACTCCCTATAAACTCTCTCTAAACTCCCTCTAAACTCTCTCTCAGATCTCTCTAAACTCCCTCTAAACTCTCTCTAAACTCTCTCTAAACTCTATCTAAACTCTCTCTAAACTCTCTCTAAACTCTCTCTAATCTCCCTCTAAACTCTCTCTAAACTCGCTCTAAACTATCTCTAAACTCTATCTAAACTCTCTCTAGACTCTCTATAATCTCTCTCTAAACTCTCTCTTACCTCTCTATAAACTCTCTCTAAACGCTCTCCAAACTCTCTCTAATCTTTCTCTAGCCTCTCTCTAAACTCTAACCTCTCTCTAAACTCTCTCTAAACCCTCTCTAAACTCTCTCTAATCTCTCTCTAAACTCTCTCTAAACTCTCTCTAAACCCTCTCTAAACTCTCGCTAATCTCTCTCTAAACTCCCTCTAAACTCTCTCTAAACTATCTCTAAATTCTCTCTAATATCTCTCTAAACTCCCTCTGGTTGTGGTGGTGGTGGTTATGGTGGTGGTTATGGTGGTTGTGGTGGTTGTGGTGGTGGTTGTGGTGGTTGTGGTGGGGGTTGTGGTGGTAGTTGTGGTTGGGCTTGTGGTGGTGGTGATTGTGGTGGTGGTTGTGGTGGTGGTGGTAGTGGGGGTTGTGGTGGTGGTGGTAGTGGGGGTTGTGGTGGTGGTTGTGGTGGTGGTTGTGGTGGTGGTGGTGGTAGTGGGGGTTGTGATGGTGGTTGTGGTGGTTATGGTGGTGGTTGTGGTGGTGGGGGTTGTGTTGGTGGTGGTTGTGGTGGTGGTGGGGGTTGTGTTGGTGGTGGTTGTGGTGGTGAGGGTTGTGTTGGTGGTGGTTGTGGTGGTGGTGGTGGGGGTTGTGTTGGTGGTGGTTGTGGTGGTGGTGGGGGTTGTCCTGGTTGTGGTGGTGGTTGTGGTGGTTGTGGTGGTGGTGATGGGGGTTGTGTTGGTGGTGGTTGTGGTGGTGGTGGGGGTTGTGGTTGTGGTGGTTATGGTGGTGGTGGTGGGGGTTGTGGTGGTGGTTGTGGTGGTGGGGGTTGTGCTGGTTGTGGTGGTGGTGGGGCTTGTGGTGGTGGTTGTGGTGGTGGTGGTTGTGGTGGTTGTGGTGGTTGTAGTGGTGGTGGTTGTGGTGGTTGTGGTGGGGAGCGGTCGCGCCACGTTCTTCACGCTGCACTATGAACCCCTGCGTCCCCAGTTCAATTGCCGCTCACGGCGACCCAACACCCCAGCGACGATTATCTGAACCGTTCCTGGGCCTCCCCTAGGTCGACTCAGCCTCAAGTGAGCACCTCGCGCGGTGTGCGAACAAATCACCACTGGAGAGACAAAGGCGGCCGGGCGTGGTGTCGGCCACCCACCCGCTGGTGTGTCCGCGTCGGCCAATCATCGGCGTCCATTCGCCCAACAGCACTCGCCCCAACAGTCTGCTGGGGCTACAGGGGGGGGGGGGGGGGGTGATGGTGCTGTGCCTCGTGGTGGTTGACCACGGCCCGGCCTACTCGACCGGGCGTCTTCCTCGACATCGGCGGAGACGTCTCGGGGGTTGGAGGGAGGGGGGGAGCCGAGGAGGAGTCGCGGGGGAGTCGCGGGGGAGTCGATTCGTGCCGAGTCGTCGACTCCTCCGCGACTGGCGCCCTCGTCAGGGACACGGGCGGCGCGCTCAATGAGGACCCCCCACGGCGCGCCCGCGCGTGCGTCTGTCCCCCCCCACCACTAACCCCACCCCCCACCACTAACCCCCCCCCACCACTTACCCCACCCCCCCACCACCACTAACCCCACCCCTCCCCACCACTAACCCCACCCCCACCACTAACCCCCCCCCACTAACCCCACCCCCCCACCACTAACCCTCCCCCCCCCCACCACCACCCCCCCCAGACCCCGCCTATAGTTCGGAGCTGATGAGCGGCACTCGAACAATTTCCTTCTGGATAAATTTGCTCGCGGGGTTTTACCGCCGGAGCTAAATCCAGAACGCGGGCACGGCGAGTGCGGTGTGAGTGTTGTGTGTCGTACAGGTGTGTGTGTTCTATACAGGTGTGTGTTCTATACAGGTGTGTGTGTGTTCTATACAGGTGTGTGTGTGTTCTATACAGGTGTGTGTGTTCTATACAGGTGTGTGTGTGTTCTATACAGGTGTGTGTGTGTTCTATACAGGTGTGTGTGTTCTATACAGGTGTGTGTGTGTGTTCTATACAGGTGTGTGTTCTATACAGGTGTGTGTGTGTTCTATACAGGTGTGTGTGTGTGTGTTCTATACAGGTGTGTGTTCTATACAGGTGTGTGTTCTATACAGGTGTGTGTGTGTGTTCTATACAGGTGTGTGTGTGTTCTATACAGGTGTGTGTGTTCTATACAGGTGTGTGTGTGTTCTATACAGGTGTGTGTGTGTTCTATACAGGTGTGTGTGTTCTATACAGGTGTGTGTGTGTGTTCTATACAGGTGTGTGTTCTATACAGGTGTGTGTGTGTTCTATACAGGTGTGTGTGTGTGTGTTCTATACAGGTGTGTGTTCTATACAGGTGTGTGTTCTATACAGGTGTGTGTGTGTGTTCTATACAGGTGTGTGTTCTATACAGGTGTGTGTGTGTTCTATACAGGTGTGTGTTCTATACAGGTGTGTGTTCTATACAGGTGTGTGTTCTATACAGGTGTGTGTGTGTTCTATACAGGTGTGTGTTCTATACAGGTGTGTGTGTGTGTGTTCTATACAGGTGTGTGTTCTATACAGGTGTGTGTTCTATACAGATGTGTGTTCTATACAGGTGTGTGTGTGTGTTCTATACAGGTGTGTGTTCTATACAGGTGTGTGTGTGTTCTATACAGGTGTGTGTGTGTTTTATACAGGTGTGTGTGTTCTATACAGGTGTGTGTGTTCTATACAGGTGTGTGTTCTATACAGGTGTGTGTGTGTTCTATACAGGTGTGTGTGTGTGTGTGTTCTATACAGGTGTGTGTTCTATACAGGTGTGTGTTCTATACAGGTGTGTGTGTGTGTTCTATACAGGTGTGTGTTCTATACAGGTGTGTGTGTGTTCTATACAGGTGTGTGTTCTATACAGGTGTGTGTTCTATACAGGTGTGTGTTCTATACAGGTGTGTGTGTGTGTTCTATACAGGTGTGTGTTCTATACAGGTGTGTGTGTGTTCTATACAGGTGTGTGTTCTATACAGGTGTGTGTTCTATACAGGTGTGTGTTCTATACAGGTGTGTGTGTGTGTTCTATACAGGTGTGTGTTCTATACAGGTGTGTGTGTGTTCTATACAGGTGTGTGTTCTATACAGGTGTGTGTGTGTGTTCTATACAGGTGTGTGTGTGTTCTATACAGGTGTGTGTGTGTTCTATACAGGTGTGTGTTCTATACAGGTGTGTGTTCTATACAGGTGTGTGTGTGTGTGTTCTATACAGGTGTGTGTGTTCTATACAGGTGTGTGTGTGTTCTATACAGGTGTGTGTGTGTTCTATACAGGTGTGTGTGTGTTCTATACAGGTGTGTGTTCTATACAGGTGTGTGTGTGTGTTCTATACAGGTGTGTGTGTGTTCTATACAGGTGTGTGTGTGTTCTATACAGGTGTGTGTGTGTTCTATACAGGTGTGTGTGCGTTCTATACAGGTGTGTGTGTGTTCTATACAGGTGTGTGTTCTATACAGGTGTGTGTGTGTTCTATACAGGTGTGTGTGTTCTATACAGGTGTGTGTGTTCTATACAGGTGTGTGTGTGTGTTCTATACAGGTGTGTGTTCTATACAGGTGTGTGCGTGTTCTATACAGGTGTGTGTGTTCTATACAGGTGTGTGTGTGTGTTCTATACAGGTGTGTGTGTGTGTTCTATACAGGTGTGTGTTCTATACAGGTGTGTGTGTGTTCTATACAGGTGTGTGTTCTATACAGGTGTGTGTGTGTGTTCTATACAGGGGTGTGTGTGTTCTATACAGGTGTGTGTGTTCTATACAGGTGTGTGTTCTATACAGGTGTGTGTTCTATACAGGTGTGTGTGTGTGTGTGTTCTATACAGGTGTGTGTGTGTGTGTTCTATACAGGTGTGTGTGTGTTCTATACAGGTGTGTGTGTGTTCTATACAGGTGTGTGTTCTATACAGGTGTGTGTTCTATACAGGTGTGTGTGTGTGTTCTATACAGGTGTGTGTGTGTGTTCTATACAGGTGTGTGTGTGTTCTATACAGGTGTGTGTGTTCTATACAGGTGTGTGTGTGTTCTATACAGGTGTGTGTTCTATACAGGTGTGTGTGTTCTATACAGGTGTGTGTTCTATACAGGTGTGTGTGTGTTCTATACAGGTGTGTGTGTTCTATACAGGTGTGTGTGTGTTCTATACAGGTGTGTGTGTGTGTTCTATACAGGTGTGTGTGTGTGTGTTCTATACAGGTGTGTGTGTGTGTTCTATACAGGTGTGTGTGTGTGTTCTATACAGGTGTGTGTTCTATACAGGTGTGTGTGTGTTCTATACAGGTGTGTGTGTGTGTTCTATACAGGTGTGTGTGTGTTCTATACAGGTGTGTGTGTGTTCTATACAGGTGTGTGTGTTCTATACAGGTGTGTGTTCTATACAGGTGTGTGTGTGTTCTATACAGGTGTGTGTGTTCTATACAGGTGTGTGTGTGTGTTCTATACAGGTGTGTGTGTGTTCTATACAGGTGTGTGTGTGTTCTATACAGGTGTGTGTTCTATACAGGTGTGTGTGTGTGTTCTATACAGGTGTGTGTGTGTTCTATACAGGTGTGTGTGTTCTATACAGGTGTGTGTGTGTTCTATACAGGTGTGTGTGTGTGTGTTCTATACAGGTGTGTGTGTGTGTTCTATACAGGTGTGTGTGTGTTCTATACAGGTGTGTGTTCTATACAGGTGTGTGTGTGTTCTATACAGGTGTGTGTGTGTTCTATACAGGTGTGTGTGTTCTATACAGGTGTGTGTGTGTGTTCTATACAGGTGTGTGTGTGTTCTATACAGGTGTGTGTTCTATACAGGTGTGTGTGTTCTATACAGGTGTGTGTTCTATACAGGTGTGTGTGTGTTCTATACAGGTGTGTGTGTGTTCTATACAGGTGTGTGTGTGTTCTATACAGGTGTGTGTGTGTGTTCTATACAGGTGTGTGTGTGTGTTCTATACAGGTGTGTGTTCTATACAGGTGTGTGTGTGTGTTCTATACAGGTGTGTGTGTGTGTGTTCTATACAGGTGTGTGTTCTATACAGGTGTGTGTGTGTTCTATACAGGTGTGTGTTTTATACAGGTGTGTGTGTGTTCTATACAGGTGTGTGTTCTATACAGGTGTGTGTGTGTTCTATACAGGTGTGTGTGTTCTATACAGGTGTGTGTGTTCTATACAGGTGTGTGTGTTCTATACAGGTGTGTGTGTTCTATACAGGTGTGTGTGTGTGTTCTATACAGGTGTGTGTGTGTGTGTGTTCTATACAGGTGTGTGTTCTATACAGGTGTGTGTGTGTGTGTTCTATACAGGTGTGTGTGTGTGTGTTCTATACAGGTGTGTGTTCTATACAGGTGTGTGTGTTCTATACAGGTGTGTGTTCTATACAGGTGTGTGTGTGTGTGTGTGTTCTATACAGGTGTGTGTGTGTGTGTTCTATACAGGTGTGTGTTCTATACAGGTGTGTGTGTGTGTTCTATACAGGTGTGTGTTCTATACAGGTGTGTGTGTGTGTGTGTTCTATACAGGTGTGTGTGTGTTCTATACAGGTGTGTGTTCTATACAGGTGTGTGTGTGTGTGTTCTATACAGGTGCGTGTGTGTGTGTTCTATACAGGTGTGTGTTCTATACAGGTGTGTGTGTGTTCTATACAGGTGTGTGTGTGTGTTCTATACAGGTGTGTGTGTGTGTGTGTTCTATACAGGTGTGTGTGTTCTATACAGGTGTGTGTGTGTTCTATACAGGTGTGTGTGTGTGTTCTATACAGGTGTGTGTGTGTTCTATACAGGTGTGTGTGTGTGTGTTCTATACAGGTGTGTGTTCTATACAGGTGTGTGTGTGTTCTATACAGGTGTGTGTTCTATACAGGTGTGTGTGTGTTCTATACAGGTGTGTGTGTGTGTGTTCTATACAGGTGTGTGTTCTATACAGGTGTGTGTGTGTTCTATACAGGTGTGTGTTCTATACAGGTGTGTGTGTGTTCTATACAGGTGTGTGTGTGTGTGTGTTCTATACAGGTGTGTGTTCTATACAGGTGTGTTCTATACAGGTGTGTGTGTGTTCTATACAGGTGTGTGTTCTATACAGGTGTGTGTGTGTTCTATACAGGTGTGTGTGTGTGTGTGTGTTCTATACAGGTGTGTGTTCTATACAGGTGTGTGTGTTCTATAAAGGTGTGTGTTCTATACAGGTGTGTGTTCTATACAGGTGTGTGTGTGTGTTCTATACAGGTGTGTGTGTGTTCTATACAGGTGTGTGTGTTCTATACAGGTGTGTGTGTGTGTTCTATACAGGTGTGTGTGTGTGTGTTCTATACAGGTGTGTGTGTGTGTTCTATACAGGTGTGTGTTCTATACAGGTGTGTGTGTGTTCTATACAGGTGTGTGTGTGTGTTCTATACAGGTGTGTGTGTGTTCTATACAGGTGGGTGTGTGTGTGTGTGTTCTATACAGGTGTGTGTGTGTGTTCTATACAGGTGTGTGTGTGTTCTATACAGGTGTGTGTGTGTTCTATACAGGTGTGTGTGTTCTATACAGGTGTGTGTGCGTGTTCTATACAGGTGTGTGTGTGATCTATACAGGTGTGTGTGTGTTCTATACAGGTGTGTGTGTGTGTTCTATACAGGTGTGTGTGTGTGTTCTATACAGGTGTGTGTGTGTGTGTGTTCTATACAGGTGTGTGTGTGTTCTATACAGGTGTGGGTGTGTGTTCTATACAGGTGTGTGTGTGTTCTATACAGGTGTGTGTGTGTTCTATACAGGTGTGTGTGTGTTCTACACAGGTGTGTGTGTGTGTTCTATACAGGTGTGTGTGTGTTCTATACAGGTGTGTGTGTGTTCTATACAGGTGTGTGTGTGTTCTATACAGGTGTGTGTGTGTGTTCTATACAGGTGTGTGTGTGTTCTATACAGGTGTGTGTGTGTGTGTTCTATACAGGTGTGTGTGTGTGTTCTATACAGGTGTGTGTGTGTGTTCTATACAGGTGTGTGTGTTCTATACAGGTGTTTGTGTGTGTGTGTGTTCTATACAGGTGTGTGTGTGTTCTATACAGGTGTGTGTGTGTGTTCTATACAGGTGTGTGTGTGTGTGTTCTATACAGGTGTGTGTGTGTGTGTTCTATACAGGTGTGTGTGTGTGTTCTATACAGGTGTGTGTGTGTGTTCTATACAGGTGTGTGTGTGTTCTATACAGGTGTGTGTGTGTTCTATACAGGTGTGTGTGTGTTCTATACAGGTGTGTGTGTGTGTTCTATACAGGTGTGTGTGTGTGTTCTATACAGGTGTGTGTGTGTTCTATACAGGTGTGTGTGTGTTCTATACAGGTGTGTGTGTGTGTGTTCTATACAGGTGTGTGTGTGTGTGTTCTATACAGGTGTGTGTGTGTGTTCTATACAGGTGTGTGTGTGTGTTCTACACAGGTGTGTGTGTGTGTTCTATACAGGTGTGTGTGTGTGTGTGTTCTATACAGGTGTGTGTGTTCTATACAGGTGTGTGTGTGTGTTCTATACAGGTGTGTGTGTGTGTGTTCTATACAGGTGTGTGTGTTCTATACAGGTGTGTGTGTGTGTGTTCTATACAGGTGTGTGTGTGTTCTATACAGGTGTGTGTGTGTTCTATACAGGTGTGTGTGTGTTCTATACAGGTGTGTGTGTGTGTTCTATACAGGTGTGTGTGTGTGTGTTCTATACAGGTGTGTGTGTTCTATACAGGTGTGTGTGTGTGTTCTATACAGGTGTGTGTGTGTTCTATACAGGTGTGTGTGTGTGTTCTATACAGGTGTGTGTGTGTTCTATACAGGTGTGTGTGTGTTCTATACAGGTGTGTGTGTGTTCTATACAGGTGTGTGTATGTTCTATACAGGTGTGTGTGTGTTCTATACAGGTGTGTGTGTGTTCTATACAGGTGTGTGTTCTATACAGGTGTGTGTGTGTGTGTTCTATACAGGTGTGTGTGTGTTCTATACAGGTGTGTGTGTGTTCTATACAGGTGTGTGTGTGTTCTATACAGGTGTGTGTGTGTTCTATACAGGTGTGTGTGTGTGTTCTATACAGGTGTGTGTGTTCTATACAGGTGTGTGTGTGTTCTATACAGGTGGGTGTTCTATACAGGTGTGTGTGTGTGTTCTATACAGGTGTGTGTGTGTTCTATACAGGTGTGTGTGTGTTCTATACAGGTGTGTGTGTGTTCTATACAGGTGTGTGTGTGTTCTATACAGGTGTGTGTGTGTTCTATACAGGTGTGTGTATGTTCTATACAGGTGTGTGTGTGTGTTCTATACAGGTGTGTGTGTGTTCTATACAGGTGTGTGTTCTATACAGGTGTGTGTGTTCTATACAAGTGTGTGTGTGTTCTATACAGGTGTGTGTGTGTGTTCTATACAGGTGTGTGTGTTCTATACAGGTGTGTGTGTGTTCTATACAGGTGTGTGTGTTCTATACAGGTGTGTGTGTTCTATACAGGTGTGTGTGTGTGTTCTATACAGGTGTGTGTTCTATACAGGTGTGTGTGTGTGTGTGTTCTATACAGGTGTGTGTGTGTGTTCTATACAGGTGTGTGTGTTATATACAGGTGTGTGTGTGTTCTATACAGGTGTGTGTGTTCTATACAGGTGTGTGTGTGTGTGTGTTCTATACAGGTGTGTGTGTGTTCTATACAGGTGTGTGTGTGTGTTCTATACAGGTGTGTGTGTGTGTTCTATACAGGTGTGTGTGTGTGTTCTATACAGGTGTGTGTGTGTGTGTGTTCTATACAGGTGTGTGTGTGTTCTATACAGGTGTGTGTGTGTGTTCTATACAGGTGTGTGTGTGTTCTATACAGGTGTGTGTGTGTTCTATACAGGTGTGTGTGTGTTCTATACAGGTGTGTGTGTGTTCTATACAGGTGTGTGTGTGTTCTATACAGGTGTGTGTGTTCTATACAGGTGTGTGTGTTCTATACAGGTGTGTGTGTGTGTTCTATACAGGTGTGTGTGTGTGTGTTCTATGCAGGTGTGTGTGTGTGTTCTATACAGGTGTGTGTGTGTTCTATACAGGTGTGTGTGTGTTCTATACAGGTGTGTGTGTGTTCTATACAGGTGTGTGTGTGTGTTCTATACAGGTGTGTGTGTGTTCTATACAGGTGTGTGTTCTATACAGGTGTGTGTGTGTGTTCTATACAGGTGTGTGTGTTCTATACAGGTGTATGTGTTCTATACAGTTGTGTGTTCTATACAGGTGTGTGTGTGTTCTATATAGGTGTATGTGTGTTCTTTACAGGTGTGTATGTTCTATACAGGTGTGTGTTCTATACAGGTGTGTGTGTTCTATACAGGTGTGTGTGTGTTCTATACAGGTGTGTGTGTTCTATACAGGTGTGTGTTCTATACAGGTGTGTGTGTGTTCTCTATAGGTGTGTTTTCTATACAGGTGTGTGTGTTCTATACAGGTGTGTGTGTTCTATACAGGTGTGTGTGTTCTATACAGGTGTGTATGTTCTATACAGGTGTGTGTGTTCTATACAGGTGTGTGTGTTCTATACAGGTGTGTGTTCTATACAGGTGTGTGTGTTCTATACAGGTGTGTGTGTGTTCTATACAGGTGTGTGTGTGTTCTATACAGGTGTGTGTTCTATACAGGTGTGTGTGTGTGTTCTATACAGGTGTGTGTGTGTTCTATACAGGTGTGTGTGTGTTCTATACAGGTGTGTGTTCTATACAGGTGTGTGTGTGTTCTATACAGGTGTGTGTGTTCTATACAGGTGTGTGTGTGTGTTCTATACAGGTGTGTGTTCTATACAGGTGTGTGCGTGTTCTATACAGGTGTGTGTGTTCTATACAGGTGTGTGTGTTCTATACAGGTGTGTGTTCTATACAGGTGTGTGTTCTATACAGGTGTGTGTGTTCTATACAGGTGTGTGTGTTCTATACAGGTGTGTGTGTTCTATACAGGTGTGTGTGTGTTCTATACAGGTGTGTGTGTTCTATACAGGTGTGTGTGTGTTCTATACAGGTGTGTGTTCTATACAGGTGTGTGTGTGTTCTATACAGGTGTGTGTGTTCTATACAGGTGTGTGTGTTCTATACAGGTGTGTGTGTGTGTTCTATACAGGTGTGTGTTCTATACAGGTGTGTGCGTGTTCTATACAGGTGTGTGTGTTCTATACAGGTGTGTGTGTGTTCTATACAGGTGTGTGTTCTATACAGGTGTGTGTTCTATACAGGTGTGTGTGTTCTATACAGGTGTGTGTGTTCTATACAGGTGTGTGTGTTCTATACAGGTGTGTGTGTGTTCTATACAGGTGTGTGTGTGTTCTATACAGGTGTGTGTGTGTGTTTTATACACGTGTGTGTCTGTATTATACAGGTGTGTGTGTGTTCTATACAGGTGTGTGTGTGTTCTATACAGGTGTGTGTGTGTTCTATACATGTGTGTGTTCTATACAGGTGTGTGTGTTCTATACAGGTGTGTGTGTTCTATACAGGTGTGTGTGTGTTCTATACAGGTGTGTGTGTTCTATACAGGCGTGTGTGTGTGTTCTATACAGGTGTGTGTTCTATACAGGTGTGTGCGTGTTCTATACAGGTGTGTGTTTTCTATACAGGTGTGTGTGTGTTCTATACAGGTGTGTGTGTTCTATACAGGTGTGTGTGTTCTATACAGGTGTGTGTGTTCTATACAGGTGTGTGTGTTCTATACAGGTGTTTGTGTGTTCTATACAGGTGTGTGTGTGTTCTATACAGGTGTGTGTGTTCTATACAGGTGTGTGTGTTCTATACAGGTGTGTGTTCTATACAGGTGTGTGTGTTCTATACAGGTGTGTGTGTTCTATACAGGTGTGTGTTCTATACAGGTTTGTGTGTGTTCTATACACGTGTGTGTGTTCTATACAGGTGTGTGTGTTCTATACAGGTGTGTGTGTGTTCTATACAGGTGTGTGTTCTATACAGGTGTGTGTGTTCTATACAGGTGTGTGTGTTCTATACAGGTGTGTGTGTTCTATACAGGTGTGTGTGTTCTATACAGGTGTGTGTGTTCTATACAGGTGTATGTGTGTTCTATACAAGTGTGTGTGTTCTATACAAGTGTGTGTGTTCTATACAGGTGCGTGTTCTATACAGGTGTGTGTGTGTTCTATACAGGTGTGTGTGTGTTCTATACAGGTGTATGTGTTCTATACAGGTGTGTGTTCTATACAGGTGTGTGTGTGTGTGTGTTCTATATAGGTGTATGTGTGTTCTATACAGGTGTGTATGTTCTATACAGGTGCGTGTTCTATACAGGTGTGTGTGTGTTCTATACAGGTGTGTGTGTGTTCTATACAGGTGTGTGTGTTCTATACAGGTGTGTATTCTATACAGGTGTGTGTGTGTTCTATATAGGTGTATGTGTGTTCTATACAGGTCTGTGTGTTCTATACAGGTGCGTGTTCTATACAGGTGTGTGTGTGTTCTATACAGGTGTGTGTGTTCTATACAGGTGTGTGTGTTCTATACAGGTGTGTGTTCTATACAGGTGTGTGTGTGTGTTCTCTATAGGTGTGTGTTCTATACAAGTGTGTGTGTGTTCTATACAGGTGCGTGTTCTATACAGGTATGTGTGTGTTCTATACAGGTGCGATGTGTATTACTGGGGAGACAAAGGCGGCCGGGCACGATGCTGGCCACCCGCCCCCCTCCCGTGCCGTCGCGGCCTCCATAAGTGCTCGCTAGCAACACTTGCCCGAACGGCCTGCTAAAGCTACACGTGTCATCTTTGTCTTTGTGTTCTACAGAGGCGTGTGCGTGCTGTGTTCTCACACAGCTGGCGGGGAGCGGTGGTGCAGCTGTTAACGCGCTGCGCTACGAACGCGGCGACCCGATCGTCAATTCCAAGACCGGTGGTGAGAGATTGAACCCATCCCCCTAGGTCGGCGGCGCCGCCGTCGATCACGTCCCCACGAATTTAAAAGGTCGACGTTTCGGGCAATGGCCCTTGTTCTCAGCACCTCGAGAGGAGGCAGAATGCAAAGTGGATGGAGTTCCGAGAAGAATGGAGCTTTGCTGCTCCGGTTTTTAAATTTATTTTTCAACAAAAAGGTGTGGCTATGAGATGTTAACTACCTCGCCCGGTATGCAGGAGGTCGTGGGTTCGATTCCTGATCCTGGTACTTACGCCCCCTGCATATTTGGAGTTTGCATGGTCGCGTGAAGTTTTATCCAGGTTCTCCGGGTTTTCTCACCACATGTAGGGACGCGCATTCAGCCGTATTTGGCTGCTATGAATGTCCACGTGATGATGAGCCACTTGCGTTGAGCTATCATTTGTGATAGCCAGGTGGATTCAAGAAAAAAGAGCCACGCCATATCGCTCAGTGGGCCTTAGCTGGAAAAGAAAACATATTTTGATTTGAGGTTTTCGTGACTGCAGTGATTCATATTCTTGGTTCTTTCGGTAAAGTCACGTTGAAGGGAAACAAGAAAATAATAAAATATATATGAAACAATAAAAATCTCACGACGTTTCGACTGTAACACAAGCCGTCATCATCAGGTGTGAAAACCAACGGCAAGAACATTTGAAATGTTCTGCTTGTGTTGCAGTCTAAACGTCCTGATAATTTTATAGTTTTATATATATTTTATTATATTATTGTTTCCCTTCAACGTGACTTTACCGAAAGAACCAAGAATATCTAGAAAACATAGTTTATAGTTTTCATGAGTCCCTGGGCCAGAGCATAAAATGTTGGTATCAGATACGGTAGCAACAACGCGATTTTTGCCGATTTATTTACGTGGTTAATTACAGTGTTTAACGCAATAATCCCAATAATTGCAAGTGGTTATCAGGTAAGACGCTGTTGTTGTTGTTGTTTATTGTTGGGGGGGGGGGGGGGGGCACAGAGAGCAACTGGAGCGGCTCAGGTGATGCTGCCCCAGGTGCTACCACCCAGTGAGCACAGAGACACCGTCTCTTACCACCCAGTGAACACAGAGACACCGTCTCTTATCACCTAGTGAACACAGAGACACCGTCTCTTACCACGCGGTGAACACAGAAACACCGTCTCTTACCACCCAGTGAACACAGAGACACCGTCTCTTACCACCCAGTGAACACAGAGACACCGTCTCTTATCACCTAGTGAACACAGAGACACCGTCTCTTACCACGCGGTGAACACAGAAACACCGTCTCTTACCAGCCAGTTAACACAGAGACACCGTCTCTTACCACGCGGTGAACACAGAGACACCGTCTCTTACCAGCCAGTTAACACAGAGACACCGTCTCTTACCAGCCAGTTAACACAGAGATACCGTCTCTTACCACGCAGTGAACACAGAGACACCGTCTCTTACCACGCAGTGAACACAGAGACACCGTCTCTTACCACGCAGTGAACACAGAGACACCGTCTCTTACCACGCAGTGAACACAGAGACACCGTCTCTTACTACGCAGTGAACACAGAGACACCGTCTCTTACCACGCAGTGAACACAGAGACACCGTCTCTTACCAGCCAGTGAACACAGAGACACCGTCTCTTACCACCCAGTGATCACAGAGACACCGTCTCTTACCACGCAGTGAACACAGAGACACCGTCTCTTACCACGCAGTGAACACAGAGACACCGTCTCTTACCACGCAGTGAACACAGAGACACCGTCTCTTACCACGCAGTGAACACAGAGACACCGTCTCTTACCACGCAGTGAACACAGAGACACCGTCTCTTAACACCCAGTGAACACAAAGACACCGTCTCTTACCACGCAGTGAACACAGAGACACCGTCTCTTACCACGCAGTGAACACAGAGACACCGTCTCTTACCAGCCAGTAAACACAGAGACACCGTCTCTTACCACGCAGTGAACACAGAGACACCGTCTCTTACCACGCAGTGAACACAGAGACACCGTCTCTTACCAGCCAGTGAACGCAGAGACACCGTCTCTTACCACGCAGTGAACACAGAGACACCGCCTCTTACCACCCAGTGAACACAGAGACACCGTCTCTTACCACCCAGTGAACAAAGAGACACCGTCTCTTACCACGCAGTGAACACAGAGATACCGTCTCTTACCACGCGGTGAACACAGAAACACCGTCTCTTACCACGCAGTGAACACAGAGACACCGTCTCTTAACACCCAGTGAACACAGAAACACCGTCTCTTATCACGCAGTGAACACAGAGACACCGTCTCTTACCACCCAGTGATCACAGAGATACCGTCTCTTACCACGCAGTGAACACAGAGACACCGTCTCTTACCAGCCAGTGAACGCGGAGACACCGTCTCTTACCAGCCAATGAACGCAGAGACACCGTCTCTTAACACCCAGTGAACACAGAGACACCGTCTCTTACCACGCGGTGAACACAGAGACACCGTCTCTTACCACTAATAATACTAATAATTAGTAATCAAGTTTTTTTGGGTTAGATTGAGTAAATATAAATGTGTCGTCAATGCCGCCACCACCCGACTCAGACCATTATAAGGGGTTTTCAGGTAATCAAAAACGTGGCAATGAGTGACAAGTTCAGCCCACAGGTCGTGTGTTGGAGAGTAAACCTTTCAAAATTGATTCACCTTGTGGTCTCTGGGTGTTGAATGCTGTGTTTTGATTGATTCACCGTGTGGTGTGTGGGTGTTGAATGTTGTGTTTTGATTGATTCACGGTGTGGTGTGTGGGTGTTGAATGTTGTGTTTTGATTGATTCACCTTGTGGTGTGTGAGTGTTGAATGTTGTGTTTTGATTGATTCACGTTGTGGTCTCTGGGTGTTGAATGCTGTGTTTTGATTGATTCACCGTGTGGTTTGTGGGTGTTGAATGTTGTGTTTTGATTAATTCACCGTGTGGTGTGTGGGTGTTGAATGTTGTGTTTTGATTGATTCACGGTGTGGTGTGTGGGTGTTGAATGTTGTGTTTTGATTGATTCACCTTGTGGTGTGTGAGTGTTGAATGTTGTGTTTTGATTGATTCACCTTGTGGTCTCTGGGTGTTGAATGTTGTGTTTTGATTGATTCACCGTGTGGTGTGTGGGTGTTGAATGTTGTGTTTTGATTGATTCATGACCTTGCCATTCGGAACTTGACACCGGAACGTGCAGTTGTTTTTGGTAATGGTCCACGTGTCCGTGTTTGTTGTTACTATAACCAGGAGTCTATGATGTAACCTGCAGCCCCCACCCCACCCCACCCGTCCGGAATCGAAAATGTAAACGAATTTGCCCAATGGGGGTTTATCTGTGCCACAACGAATATAGAACACAAGTCAACAGTGAAACCGACACCCCGGCATCGATTCGTGATCGAACTCTGTCACATGTTCGCTCCGTGCACAACGAGACAACGCCTACGATTAGCACGGTTGGCTACGTACGCTGGCGACAGGAGTTCAACATGCATACAGTACAATACGCCTGTGTTTTCACATTTGCCTACGGTCGCGTAATTATATTGAAGTAACTTATTTTTTTTTGGCACATTCCATCAGCCGCACGGCCTTCGGGGAGTGCATCATTCCGGCAGTGCTGATTGGTTCATTACGAGCAAAAAAAAACCAAACAAACCTGGACCGGTTTCGACATTTAGCGTCTCATCAGCAGTCAGCCTCGCTTGAACCAATGCTGGTGGAACCGCCCAGATGTTCATAGGCAAGAGACCCGTGCCTCTGCTGGACACGGGTCCGAATTGAGTGCAAAACTGCATCGTGCATAACACCAACGCATTCGTTCGCGGCGCTGTGGCAAAAATCCGTTAAACGATGAATCAGCAGGCAATGTGCCACCTCGCTCGTCGGCGGGCAGTCGTCCACTCGTCATTCTTCTATCGCTACGACCACTGCCGCGGTCACCATTCCCGTGCAACTTCGCTCGTTGATTCCTCGACCCGTGTTGAGGACTCGGCGTTGGCCAGACGCGGACTTGTGTCGTCTCGTCAGCCACGGTCCAAGTTACAACAACAGACTCACGCACTGACTCACCCACCCACCCACCTGCTCACTCACCCACCCACAAACTCACACAAGGATAAAGGCAAATGCAAAGAGCCCCCGTATAACCTTGCCATACCGTTGGGACAACTCACACACCCACCCACTCATCCACTCACCAACTCACTCACTCACCCACCTATCCAAGCACTGACTCCCCCTCTGAATCACCCACTCACCCACTCACTCGCCCACTCAAGCACCCACTCACTCACCCATTCACTCCCCAACTCACCCAACCACCCACTCACCGCACTGAGAGGAGGTCACCCACCGACTATTTCTGCTGTTTCCCACGCGCGCTGCTCAACTTTGTAATTCTCTCTCCCAACCACCACCACAGTCACCACCACCACCACCACAGTCATCGTCACCACCACTACCACCACCGCCTCTCTTCCCTAAGCTCTTACAACAATGGCCTTGGCTCAATGCACGTAACGCCTTACTCTCTCACCCCTTGACAACCATGGCGGTGCTATTTGTTGCTGTCCGTTCGGCGCTTTGTGATGCGTTTGGGGCCCCTGTGGCTCAGCAACTGGTAAGCGAGAGAAGAGAAACAACCTATACTCTTTGGTTCTATTCGGTAAAGTCACGTTGGTAAAAAATAAAATAAAAATCACGACGCATTCGGCCACAACACGTGGCCTTCATCAGGTGAATACGTCGTGATTTTAGTTATTTTATTTTTTACCTACGTGACTTTACCGAATAGAACCAAAGAGTATGGATCCTTGCAGTCACGAAAGCTTCAAATCTAGAATAGAAACAACCTAACACGAAATGCTCGACGTTTATTCTTGGTCCATCGCGAATATTGCCACGCGCAAACCTCCCGCGAGACGGGGCCCACAATCTCGACTCGCCGCATCGATGAGACCCCACCGCCCCGTGTGTGTGAGAAAGGTCTCCGTATTGGGATAAAGACCTTCAAGTAGCAGTAGATAGATGATGATGATGGTGGTGGTGGTGGCGATGGTGATCACTGGTCGGCCGCCAAAATAACAAGAAGAACGCATTAATTCTAGATTTGAAGCTTTCGTGACTGCAATGATTCATGCTCTTTGTTTT
Source organism: Petromyzon marinus (assembly GCF_048934315.1). Lineage (NCBI taxonomy): Eukaryota > Metazoa > Chordata > Hyperoartia > Petromyzontiformes > Petromyzontidae > Petromyzon > Petromyzon marinus. Next base: position 3,647,946 of record NC_133707.1, read on the forward strand.
TTTTTTCGGTAAAGTCACGTAGGTAAAATAAAACAACTAAATTTAGTTGTTTTTCATTTATTTTATTTGACCTACGTGACTTTACCGAAAAAAACAAGGGATAAGAAAAATGCAATCTTTATTTTCTCGAATTCGGTGAAAAGTTCAATATTTGAAGAGTCGCGAGGCACTGTTGGTGAATACCAGACGACAGTGGTTGTGCTGAATAAAGAACGACCACGAAGCAGTCCGTAAAAGAGCCACAGGCGGCTCCTGAGCCGCAGGTTGCCGACCCCTGCCCACGGTAGACTGGACTACCATGGTGAACTGGAGCCCCCATGGTGAACTGGAGCCCCCATGGTGAACTGGACTACCATGGTGAACTGGAGCCCCCATGGTGAACTGGACTACCATGGTGAACTGGAGCCCCTATGGTGAACTGGAGCCCCTATGGTGGACTGGACTACCATGGTGAACTGGAGCCCCCATTGTGAACTGGACTACCATGGTGAACTGGAGCCCCTATGGTGAACTGGAGCCCCTATGGTGGACTGGACTACCATGGTGAACTGGAGCCCCTATGGTGAACTGGAGCCCCTATGGTGGACTGGACTACCATGGTGAACTGGAGCCCCCATGGTGAACTGGACTTCCATGGTGAACTGGACTTCGATGGTAAACTGGACTCCCATGGTAAACTGAACCCCATGGTAAACTGAACCCCATGGTAAACTGGACTCCCATGGTAAACTGGACTCCCATGGTAAACCGAAGCCCATGGTAAACTGAAGCCCATGGTAAACTGGACTCCCATGGTAAACTGGACCCCATGGTGAACCGAAGCCCATGGTAAACTGAAGCCCATGGTAAACTGGACTCCCATGGTAAACTGGACCCCATGGTAAACTGGACTCCCATGGTAAACTGGACCCCATGGTAAACTGGACCCCATGGTAAACCGAAGCCCATGGTAAACTGGACTCCCATGGTAAACTGAAGCCCATGGTAAACTGGACTCCCATGGTAAACTGGACCCCATGGTGAACCGAAGCCCATGGTAAACTGAACCCCATGGTAAACTGGACTTCGATGGTAAACTGGACCCCATGGTAAACTGGACCCCATGGTAAACCGAAGCCCATGGTAAACTGAACTCCCATGGTAAACCGAAGCCCATGGTAAACTGGACCCCATGGTAAACTGGACCCCATGGTAAACTGAACTCCCATGGTAAACCGAAGCCCATGGTAAACTGGACTCCCATGGTAAACTGGACCCCATGGTAAACTGGACCTCATGGTAAACTGGACGACTCCCATCGTCATGAGTCGGCAACCAAAATAACAAGAAGATCAACAATTTGTTTTCAAATTCGGCAATAAAAAAAACAAACCACCTTCAATATTTCAAGAGCCACGGTGCAGTCCTCAAAGAGCCGTGATGAGGGGCAATCCCCTCGCAGTGTGTTTTAGTTGTTGCAGCGGGAGTCTCCTGTCATTTCTCCCAGAGGTGACCCACGGGGGCCTGGCTCATTGCGACACCCCTCCCCCCCCCCAAGGAGTGCACCATTGGCCTGAAACTATGGCCCCGGGGTGTCACCAGCTGTGTCACGGAATCTAACCGTGTCGGTCACTACGTCGGGAACTGTTGTCAAGAATGTCGCTGCGTCACGCATGCGTCAATCACTGTTGTCAGGCGTGTGCCAGTGTGTCACATGGCACAGCCTGCAGCACCAACTCTAACCCTACCACTAACTCTACCCCGACCGCTAACTCTATCCCTACACACACAGACACACACAGAGACGCACACACACACACAGACACACACACACAAACACGCACACACACACAGACACACACACACACAGACACACACACGCACACACAGACACGCAAACACACACAGACACGCACACACACACACAGACACGCAGACAGATTGTGCGCTCGCTCTCAACCTTGGCTGCTCGCCGAGTGAACATGGGGCTCTACCACGGACCTGAGCTCACAGCTACCCGTACTCGCATGGGCCATGCACAACTAGGCCAGACACACCCGGGCCAGACACACCCGGGCCAGACACACCCGGGCCAGACACACCCGGGGCCAGACACACCCGGGTCAGACACACCCGGGTCAGACACACCTGATCCAGACACACCCGGGCCAGACTCACCCGGGCCAGACTCACCTTGGCCAGACACACCCGGGCCAGACACACCTGAGCCAGACACACCCGGGCCAGACTCACCCGGGCCAGACACACCTGAGCCAGACTCACCCGGTTCAGACTCACCCGGGCCAGACACACCTAAGCCAGACACACCTTGGCCAGACACACCCGGGCCAGACACACCCGGGCCAGACACGCCTTGGCCAGACACACCCGGGCCAGACACACCCGGGCCAGACACACCCGGGCCAGACACACCTTGACCAGACACACCCGGGCCAGACACACCCGGGCCAGACACACTCGGGCCAGACACACCCGGGCCAGACACACCTGAGCCAGACACACCCGGGTCAGACTCACCTGAGCCAGACACACCCGGGCCAGACTCACCCGGGCCAGACACACCCGGGCCAGACTCACCTGAGCCAGACACACCCGGGCCAGACTCACCCGGGCCAGACACACCCGGGCCAGACACACCCGGGCCAGACTCACCCGGGCCAGACTCACCCGGGCCAGACACACACACCTGGGCCAGACTCACCCGGGCCAGACTCACCTGAGCCAGACACACCCGGGCCAGACTCACCCGGGCCAGACACACCCGGGCCAGACTCACCCGGGCCAGACACACCCGGGCCAGACACACCCGGGCCAGACACACCCGGGCCAGACACACCTGAGCCAGACACACCCGGGCCAGACTCACCCGGGCCAGACTCACCTTGGCCAGACACACCCGGGCCAGACACACCTGAGACAGACACACCCGGGCCAGACTCACCCGGGCCAGACACACCTGAGCCAGACTCACCCGGTTCAGACTCACCCGGGCCAGACACACCTAAGCCAGACACACCTTGGCCAGACACACCCGGGCCAGACACACCCGGGCCAGACACGCCTTGGCCAGACACACCCGGGTCAGACACACCCGGGCCAGACACACCCGGGCCAGACACACCTTGACCAGACACACCCGGGCCAGACACACCCGGGCCAGACACACTCGGGCCAGACACACCCGGGCCAGACACACCTGAGCCAGACACACCCGGGTCAGACTCACCTGAGCCAGACACACCCGGGCCAGACTCACCCGGGCCAGACACACCCGGGCCAGACTCACCTGAGCCAGACACACCCGGGCCAGACTCACCCGGGCCAGACACACCCGGGCCAGACACACCCGGGCCAGACTCACCCGGGCCAGACTCACCCGGGCCAGACACACACACCTGGGCCAGACTCACCCGGGCCAGACTCACCTGAGCCAGACACACCCAGGCCAGACTCACCCGGGCCAGACACACCCGGGCCAGACTCACCCGGGCCAGACACACCCGGGCCAGACACACCCGGGCCAGACACACCCGGGCCAGACACACCTGAGCCAGACACACCTGAGCCAGACACACCCGGGCTGTCAAGCGCCTTAAGCCCCAAGCACAAAAACGGAGCTCAGGGAATATATATATAAAATAAATAAAAGAGAGATGGAGAGAGAGAGAGAGCTGTGAAAACAACACCGCGTGGTTCAGAGAAACGCATCGCTACAGAGAGCGGGCGAGCGCATTTATTTTTACAAAAAATAATTAAACAATTTGCGTCTGGAGATGCTACTGAGTTCGGTTGTGGTGCACAAACACAAGCAAATACAACAACAACAACCACCCAATACGTTCCGTGTCGATAACAACAACAACACACTGGCCTTTAACAAAAAAAATGCAAGTAATTAATAGGCGACGTTTCGGGTAATGACCCTTCTTCACAGAACATTGAGAAGCCAGTGGACCCTACCTCTCCGACCTCTCTCTTTCTATATCGCCGTGAACAAGGGGCATCGCCAGAAACGTCGCCTATCTCTGTACGCGTCCCTATTAAGGCGGCAGTGCCGTTGTTTGCTACCGCCGCTGCTGCTGCTGTTGTTGTTGTTGTTGACGAATGTGTCTCAAGCGATATTATCCGCTCGCTGTCGCGTCTCGCTCACTTGCGTGCGACAGGCGAATAGCCCGGAGTACGGAGAGCCGACACGTGTATTGTCCGCCTCTCTGTGGAACGGGATAAAGGCGCGGCGCCTGCAACTGCTCGCTGGAGGCGCTGCTGGCGGAAAGGGGGGAGGGGGGGGGCCCTTCCGCTGTGAAGGAGGCCTCGAGCGGCCTCGCCTCCCGTGTGGCCCAGTCGTCCACGCGGGGCCAGCGACGTTCTTCTTGCAAGTGGTGAGAGTCACCCACACTTTACCCCACCGCACGAGTGAGGGAGGGGGTGGGGGCGGAGAGTGGAGGTGGACGCGCGCGGAGGGGGGTATTGAAGGAACCTGCACCATGGTTTTAACTGTCCGGACGGGAGATCGACACACCCGGGCTAGACACCCCAGGGCTAGACACACCCGGGCCAGGCTCACCCGGGCCAGACACATCCGGGCCAGAAACACCCGGGCTAGACACCTCCGGACCAGACACACCCGGGCTAGACACACCCGGGCTAGACACTTCCGGGCTAGACACACCCGGGCTAGACACACCCGGGCTAGACACATCCGGACCAGACACACCCGGGCTAGACACACCCGGGCTAGACACATCCGGGCCAGACACACCCGGCCTAGACACACCCGGGCTAGACACATCCGGGCCAGACACACCCGGGCTAGACACACCCGGGCTAGACACATCCGGGCCAGACACACCCGGGCCAGACACACCCGGGCTAGACACATCCGGGCCAGACACACCCGGGCTAGATACACCCGGGCCAGACACACCCGGGCCAGACACACCCGGGTCAGACACACCCGTTCCAGACACACCCGGGCTAGACGCACCCAGGCCAGACACACCCGTCCCAGACGCACCCAGGCCAATTTTCAACATCTACAACGTAGCATTTTAGTTGTTGTTGTTGTTTGTTGTTGTTGTTACGAACAAGCGAACAACGAAAACATTGCGTGTGTTTGTTGACCAAAACAAAGGAACACGAGAGAATGACAATTGTATAAATGGAGTTTTCGATAACATGGCTCGATATTGGAATCCGGCAACGTTCAACGCTTCTAACAGGCACAGCCGTTCTTTGGTGAGTGCAGATGTTGGTGATAGAGCTGTCACAAACGTGCGGCGAACATTCAGTGTTGTAAACGCTTGAGCACAAACGTAAACACGTGCTTTGTTAAACGCACAGTTATTCGGGCAGTGCAGCTGACGCGCGGAGGGGGGGGGGGAGGCTAACGAACTGCACTTGCCTCCACAGTCTTTTGAGGCTACACGGGGGATCTTTGTCTCTACGTTGTGCATGCTTTTGAGAGTGTTTTGGTGACGAGAGGAGCGGTGGGGCAGTGGTGAGCGCAGTTACGCATCCGAGGACCCCCAGTTCGTATCCCGCTCGCGACCCAACCGGTCCTGGGGCCTCCTCCCCTAGGTCGACTCAGACTTAAATGAGCACCTGGTGCGGTGTGTAAACATCGCCACTGGGGAGACAAAGGCGGCCGGGCGTGGTGCTGACCACGCACCCCCTCGTGTGCCGTGACGGCCTTCACAGGTGCTACTCCCCAACAGCACTTGCCCCGACAGCCTGTTAAGGCTACACGGGGGATCTTTGTCTTTGTGTTGTTTTTTGTCTATGTGAGTGAGGGCGACTCACTCACATACTCCGAGGGTAAATCTCGGAGTGTGGCGGGCTCTGTCAGGGTGACACTGAGCGTGGGTGACTCTGTGGGGGAGGGTGACTACAAGGGACAGGGTGACTACAAGGGGAAGGGGTGACTCTGGGGGGAGGGTGACTACAAGGGGAAGGGTGACTCTAATGGGCAGGGTGACTACAAGGAGGAGGGTGACTCTGTGGGGGAAGGTGACTACAAGGAGGAGGGTGACTACAAGGGACAGGGTGACTACAAGGGGAAGGGGTGACTCTGTGGGGGAGGGTGACTACAAGGGGAAGGGTGACTCTAATGGGCAGGGTGACTACAAGGAGGAGGGTGACTCTGTGGGGGAGGGTGACTACAAGGAGGAGGGTGACTACAAGGAGGAGGGTGACTACAAGGGACAGGGTGACTACAAGGGGAAGGGGTGACTCTGTGGGGGAGGGTGACTACAAGGAGGAGGGTGACTCTACATGGCAGGGTGACTACAAGGAGGAGGGTGACTACAAGGAGGAGGGTGACTACAAGGCGAAGGGGGTGACTCTACATGGGAGGGTGACTACAAAGAGGAGGGTAACTACAAGGCGAAGGGGGTGACTCTACATGGGAGGGTGACTACAAAGAGGAGGGTGACTACAAGGAGGAGGGTGACTACAAGGAGGAGGGTGACTACAAGGCGAAGGGGGTGACTCTACATGGGAGGGTGACTACAAGGAGGAGGGTGACTACAAGGAGGAGGGTGACTCTACATGGCAAGGTGACTACAAGGAGGAGGGTGACTACAAGGCGAAGGGGGTGACTACAAGGCGAAGGGGGTGACTCTACATGGGAGGGTGACTACAAAGAGGAGGGGGTGACTCTGTGGGGGAGCGGCAGCTGTCGGGGTTGATGCCCCGCGCCCTCCCCGCATTAGCGACGCGAGACGCGCGCTCACAAATCCACCATTTTGCTTTCCTATCACGCGCCTCCATCACCCACAGCCCCCCCCCCAACTCTTCCATCACCACCCTCCCTCTCTCTCCCCCTCCATCACCCAACCCTTCACTCTCCCCCATCATCCCTCCCATCATTCACAGTCCACCCCCCCCCCCCCCCCCCATCAAACTGCATCGTCACACTCGCCCCCCATCACCAAGCTCCATCCCACTCCACACTTCCCATCACCCCCCTCCCCCTCCTCCCTCTCTCATCCCCATCATCGTCATCCTCACCCCCATCACTCACATCCTCCATCATCATCCGTCTCAACATCACTCCCCATCACTCCCTCTTTCTACCCCCCTCCCCCCCCCCCATTCGTCCCGACATCATCACCACCATCCTCCCCATCCATCACTCCGGACCGGTAAACGGGACCCTCCTCCCCAGCCCCCCCCACCACCACCCTCTGGGTCACGGACCTCTGATAACGAGAATCATAATGGGGGGGCGGGGTGGGGAGGGGGGGGGACGGTTCCCCCTCTACCCCTCCCCTTGCACCCCCAACCCCTTAGCAGCTTCATTCCCGCGAGGCAGAGGGAATGAGCAATCAGCACTCCCCCCCCCCAATTAACCCGAGCCCCCCCCGCCCCCCAGCCCCCCCCCCCGCTTTCATCCCTACCCCCGCCCCCCTCCGTCCCTTGAGTCGCGTTTACAAATTAGAGGATAAATGAAGAGGTAATGACTGGCGCGGCGCGATGCATTGTGGTATGAAGAGAGGCATCGCCACGACCCCGTCATCAATTACCCTCCCTTCATCTTCCTCGCATCACTCCACCATCACATCCACATCACCCCCCCTCTTCCCCATCACTCCTCATTCACTCCCCCATCACTCCCCTTGTTCCCACTCCCCATCACTCTCCATCACTATCCCACTTCCCCATCACTTGCCCATCACTCCCCCATCACTCCTCATTCACTCCCCATCACTCCTCATACACTCCCCCATCACTCCCCTTGTTCCCACTCCCCATCACTCTCCATCACTATCCCACTTCCCCATCACTTGCCCATCACTCCCCCATCACTCCTCATTCACTCCCCATCACTCTCCATCACTCCCTATCACTCTCCATCACTACCCCACTTCCCCATCACTTGCCCATCACTCCCCCATCACTCCTCATTCACTCCCCCATCACTCCTCATTCACTCCCCCATCACTCCCCTTCTTCCCACTCCCCATCACTCTCCATCACTATCCCACTTCCCCATCACTTGCCCATCACTCCCCCTCTTCCCCATCGCTCCCCATCACCCCTCCACTGACATCTACAATATCATCAGAACAATGCCGTGACATTACTCTTATCGTGTTTACCGCCATAGGACTAACACTACAAATAAATATCGAATTACACAACTAAAACAACCATACTTCACCACTCTGGGTCAATGCGGGTCGGTGAAGATGTCTCGCTCGCTACTGATGCTGGCCGGGGACCGAACCACACGATTCAGACTTTGCATCTCTCGGTCACCAAAGATGCCCCCCCCCCCATCCCTCCCCCTGCCCCCCCCCCACAGTCTCCCTCCACTGACTGTAACTCCTCCCCCTGCCCCCCACAGTCTCCCTCCACTGACTGTAACTCCTCCCCCTGCCCCCCCCACAGTCTCCCTCCACTGCCTGTAACCCCTCCCCCCGCCCCCCACAGTCTCCCTCCACTGCCTGTAACCCCTCCCCCGCCCCCCACAGTCTCCCTCCACTGCCTGTAACCCCTCCCCCGCCCCCCACAGTCTCCCTCCACTGCCTGTAACCCCTCCCCCGCCCCCCACAGTCTCCCTCCACTGCCTGTAACTCCTCCCCCGCCCCCCACAGTCTCCCTCCACTGCCTGTAACCCCTCCCCCGCCCCCCACAGTCTCCCTCCACTGCCTGTAACCCCTCCCCCTGCCCCCCACAGTCTCCCTCCACTGCCTGTAACTCCTCCCCCTGCCCCCCCCACAGTCTCCCTCCACTGCCTGTAACCCCTCCCCCCGCCCCCCACAGTCTCCCTCCACTGCCTGTAACCCCTCCCCCTGCCCCCCACAGTCTCCCTCCACTGCCTGTAACTCCTCCCCCTGCCCCCCCCACAGTCTCCCTCCACTGCCTGTAACCCCTCCCCCGCCCCCCACAGTCTCCCTCCACTGCCTGTAACTCCTCCCCCGCCCCCCACAGTCTCCCTCCACTGCCTGTAACCCCTCACCCCGCCCCCCACAGTCTCCCTCCACTGCCTGTAACCCCTCCCCCGCCCCCCACAGTCTCCCTCCACTGCCTGTAACCCCTCCCCCGCCCCCCACAGTCTCCCTCCACTGCCTGTAACCCCTCCCCCCGCCCCCCACAGTCTCCCTCCACTGCCTGTAACCCCTCCCCCGCCCCCCACAGTCTCCCTCCACTGCCTGTAACCCCTCCCCCCGCCCCCCACAGTCTCCCTCCACTGCTCGTAACTCCTCCCCCGCCCCCCACAGTCTCCCTCCACTGCCTGTAACCCCTCCCCCCGCCCCCCACAGTCTCCCTCCACTGCCTGTAACTCCTCCCCCGCCCCCCACAGTCTCCCTCCACTGCCTGTAACTCCTCCCCCTGCCCCCCACAGTCTCCCTCCACTGCCTGTAACTCCTCCCCCTGCCCCCCCCACAGTCTCCCTCCACTGCTCGTAATTCCTCCCCCGCCCCCCACAGTCTCCCTCCACTGCTCGTAACTCCTCCCCCGCCCCCCACAGTCTCCCTCCACTGCCTGTAACTCCTCCCCCTGCCCCCCACAGTCTCCCTCCACTGCCTGTAACTCCTCCCCCCGCCCCCC